>NC_045716.1:8227457-9427457 GCF_009834535.1 Camelus ferus
GAGGCCAGGGACGCGGCTAAACAACCTTCAATGTGCGAGACAGACCCCTGCAACAAAGAATTAGCCAGCCCACAATATCAACAGCGCCACGGTTGAGAAACCCTGCCCAAAGACTGGGGAGCACCATGGGCTGGTGTCTGACACGTACCCAAAATATCTGAGAGGAGACTAAACGGTGGGCAGCTCTGCTGCAGAGACCAGAGGCTGCAGCCCCGCAGAACATCTGGCTGCACAGACAAAGGACATGTGTTTGTGTTCCCCAGGTCCAGGTGTGGGCCAAGGACAGGAGAGCCCATCTGGGATTGTTTTAGAAGCTGCCCAAGAGGATCACCCAGAGGGGTGAGGTGACCCCCGCCCCCAACAGAAGGGCACTGGAGTGCACCTCGAGATGTGTGGGCCGAGGTAGGGGAGCAGGTGCCCAGCAGGAGAGGTGCACGTGCCCACGGGATCACCACCGAGAAAGATCTGCGTGAAAGAGGACAGGGGAGGTGTCTCTGAAGAACCAGGGAAGCGCTCCCTGAGGAAGAAGGCGGTTTTAACGCTTGCAGCCCCATGACAGTCCCAAGCCAGCTGTGACTGTTGCCCTCAAGCAAAAGCCCTCCCTCTCCTCCTCCTGACCCCTTACTGCCTTTGCTCCCAGCTGCACCAAACATCAGCGCGTCAGAAGCTGCAGTGAGCACGCCGGAAGGACAGCGCTTGAAGAATAGAAGGGAAGTCCAAGAGGAGCCGAGGCGGCAAAGGGCCCAAGCTGACGGAGAGGAGAGGTTTAAGTTTAAACGAAGGATGTACAATGACACGGATGCAGACATCTTAATCACTAACACGATACACGCTGGGGGCTGAAAGTGATGAGATAGTTGCTTATTTTCAGTTAATGAAACACTGATATTATTTCTGCCTAAAACGTTCATCCAAAGGTCAGAAACAAAAATAAGCCCCATGGAAAGGGTTTAAACAAGTGAAGAGAGCAAAGCAGCTGCTTTTGGATCAACTGTCCCTCAGCGTGATAACTCCTTGTGCTTTCTTCATATTTATTCCTTCCCAACCTGAAGCATTTAGGTGTTCGTAACAAAGAAGGTGCACGGGCAGAGAACGAAGGACAATAAGCAATCATCTCAATGTTTAAAGATGAAACTTAGATCTTTAACCAAACAGGAAAAGCTATGCATTCTGGGAGCAGCCACTCCATGGACGTGAGGGGTACACAGCTTACCATGCAACGACACCAGCCTGCTCATCCTTTAACTTCCCTTTCAGCCAAGGTCAGAGCAGGAAAATAAACCTAGACAGACCATGAGCTTAGCAGTGACACAATGACGATGCTCCGTTACCTGTCGGGGCCGTGGTGTCGGCCTTCCTGCTCTCCCGGTCTCCCTTCTGGGCCCACACGTGGACCGTGTACTCCACGCCCGGCCTCAGGCCCGTCAGGACGGTGCTGCGCTGCTCCTTGCCCACCGGGACCTCCCTGGTGTCTCCATCAGCAGAGGTGTAGCGCACCATGTACCTGTCGATGACGGCCTGCACCGGGTCCCAGGAGACGGTGGCCGTGTCCTCTGTCACCTGGTCGGTCACCAGGTTTTGGGGGCTGTCAATTTCTTTAAGAAAATGTTTGGGAAAGCCTAAGTTTTGGGGCTGTGTAAGAGATGCCCCCCACCCCATCAGCATGCCATTCATCTTGCAGAGCCCTCCCAGCATGAGGCAATGGTATTCCCATTCCCAGTCGAGGTGGGAGCTGAGGGGAAAAGTAGCCCCTGGTTCTCCTTTTCTAAAGAATACTCATTATAAACTTGACATATGTTCTTGGCTTTCAGCTCCCTAAAATGTGGGGGAGACGTCTTCGTAGGAACATCAACGGCCCATCAAAATAATCCATTAGGCATCTGCCATGACTTCAGGGTATCTAATCTATCATTTTATCTAAAGCTACTTCCTTAGCAATCATTCTGTAAGTATTACCACAAGCATTGCAATGACCAGATCCTAACAGTGTCTTTGCTGAGTCTGGTAAAAACATGGGCATCACCCAGCTTTACTTGGGTCTTCTAGTCGGTTGAGTGACTCCGTGAGCGGCTATCGCCATCGGGGAAAAGCAACACGTGGAGGTCACCACTAGAACTCACTGTCTTTTCTGAACTTTAAGACTTTCTTTGCAAAGTTTCTCAGTTCAAGTCACATCTTTTGGTACCATGTACACCCAAATCCACACCCTTAAAATTCAATTCCTATTGACCATCCTTTTCCTGTTACCTGTCGGGGCCGTGGTGTCGGCCTTCCTGCTCTCCCGGTCTCCCTTCTGGGCCCACACGTGGACCGTGTACTCCACGCCCGGCCTCAGGCCCGTCAGGACGGTGCTGCGCTGCTCCTTGCCCACCGGGACCTCCCTGGTGTCTCCATCAGCAGAGGTGTAGCGCACCATGTACCTGTCGATGACGGCCTGCACCGGGTCCCAGGAGACGGTGGCCGTGTCCTCTGTCACCTGGTCGGTCACCAGGTTTTGGGGGCTGTCAATTTCTTTAAGAGAGATGAAAGAGTGTGGCATTTATCAACTCTCTAATTAGTGAGAGCCCAACACAAAAACAACCCAAATGATGACCTCAACAAATTTCAGAGTCTGTTACATGCCAATGATTGGGATGCTTTAAGGGCTTAATTAAGCAAATGGTCTGAAATTTCCAAGACTGAGCTATTTGCATTTAATAAGAATGGGTTTTCAGACAAAGCCAAGACAAAGTCTCAACTCTATAAACTTTTTCCACAAATTGCCTTTGGTTAAAAAGAATTAGTCTGCATTTACAAATTCCTCCTCCACCCTGGATTTATATATTATACTCTTTCAGTTTCTGACTCCTTGTACCTGAAAGCAATTATACTTCAATAAATCTTTGCATCAGCTCTAATATTTTCCTTAAGAAGAAAAATATCCCAGAAGCAGGAGCTGTCAGTTTTTTCCATATAAAACATTATGTCTGAGGCCAGAGAACCGGGAGACTTTTTAAATGATGATATTTAAGGTCTAGGCTGATAAAAATAATTCTACATGTAGAATCTGCATGGGTTTCTATGCAGCTAAACTAGGTTAAAACCAGGCCTCCACTGTTTCCTGGTTGCCAACTTTGGACAAACTGTATAATTTAAGTTTTGTCTCCTCATCTCTACAAAGAAGGAAATAACAGTACTTACTTCTTGGTTACGGCGCATAGTAAATGCTTAGATATGAGCTCTTTGCTGTTACCAATGTCATCTGAAGTATGAAATACCACTTTCTCCTCAAAATGTAAACACTTAAACAGTCAAAAATCCAAGGAACTGGGCGCAATGATTAGCATGCCTTTATTATACTGTTTCGAAAACCACCTCCTTAAAAGGCTGAGCCTTCTGTGACAGCGGCTGCATTCAGAAGCCGGGCACCACCACCTGCCACGCTCGGCCAGGCCAGCGTGGTGGGATACATGTAGCCGAGCGGGACCTTGCCAGAAGGAGCACGGAGCGCAGGACGCACCAGACAGCGGACATGTAAGGACAAGCAGCGTGTCTGGGATTCTGAGCAGGCTTCAGTGCTCCAGCCTCATCCTTCCCTACTCCGCCCCTCTCACAGCCGGTCCACCACAAGCACCACAAAGGATGACATACATCATTAAGTGCATATGAAGACACAACAGAGAACCAGCCTGTCATATCCCCACACCTCAGGCCTTGGCAGATGCTGCTCCCACGGCTAACACCCACCCATCCATCCTTCCAGGCCCCGTTCAGGCGCCCCCTCCTTCTGCGGGCTGCCATGACCCCTCCCATCCCAGTCTGTGGTAGGTGCCCTTTTTCCAGGTTCCCATAGTTCCAGGGTTATTTGTTTGCTCTAGAACACAGCTCTCTGCACTTTATCTTTTTCACCTGTCTTCCCTACCTGGGGGATTGTGAACGCCGTATGAGCACAATGTGTCCTTTATCTCTATAGCCCCAAAGCCTAGCTCTGTGCCTGACACCCTCAGCAATGCCACATACCAGTGCTTCCCCAGGACCGGGGCTAATTACTCACACCACCCCTGCCTGCAAGAGGAGAAGGCTCTTCTCTGTTCCCACCTCCACTGTCTCCAAAAGGCTGACCCACATGCTCTTTCTTCTCACAACACTCAAAATCCCAGTAAATGGAAGGCCATGTCCAATATAAACCAGGAGATGGCAAGCTACAGCCCATGGGCCAAGCCTGACCCACTGACTATTTTTATAAATCAGGTTGTGCAGGAGCACAGCCATGCTAGTTCATTCACACGTTGTCTACGTCTGCTCTCTCGTTTCAGCGGCAGAGTTGAGTAGTTGTAACAGACTGTTCAGCACCCAGAGCCAAAAACATCTGCTCTCTGGCTTTTTACAGAAGGTTTTCTGACCTTGACTTTAAACAATCTAGATCTCACCATCCTTACTGTCACCTTCTCCTTCCCCTGGAGATGACAAGGCCCACCTGGACCCAGGAGGTTATGTGTATGAACCACGAACTGTTTCTGTGGACTCAATGTTTGTCCCCACCCCCAGCCCCCCACAAATTCATATTTTGAAGCCCTAACCACCATTGTGATGGTTTTTGGAGGTGGGACCGGTGGGAGGTAATTAAGTTTAGATGAGATCATGAGGTTAGGGCCCACACGATGGGGTTAGCGCCTTCCTAAGAAGGATAGGCCAGAGCGTCCTCTCTCTGCCATGTCAGGAAGAAGGCGGCTGTCTGTAAGCCAAGAAGAGGGCTCTCACCAGGAACCGAATCAGCTGGCACCCAGATTGTGGAACTTTCCAGGCTCCAGAACTGCGGGAAATAAATTTCTGGTGTTTAAGCCACCTAGTGGATAGTATTTTGCTATAGCAGCCCCAGCTAAGACACATTTTAAGGAAGAAGCATGACTATCGACTACGTATGTATATATGTATGTGTGCATGTATTTATGTATTGTGTATGTATGTGTGTGTGTATGTGTGTATGTATGCATGTATGTGTGTGCGTGTTTGTGTGTGTGTGTGTATGCAGCACTCTCTATGTCAGGCACTTACCCAAATTAATTCATGTAACCCTCATGATGTAGATACCCATACGCCCCATTTTACAGACAAGAATTTGAGGAACAGAAGTGAAGGAACTCACCCAGTTAGTAAACGGTAGAGCTGGGATTAAAACCTGGACAGTTAAGCTTCTGAAATCATATTCCTAACTAATTATGTATTCTCAGAGGGTCTCTGCATGAAGTGACTGTAAAAGACAGAACCCAATGAATAAGCAAATCCCTTTCTATGATTCCTGTCAAGTGTTTGGAACCTCGGCGGTCTCCAGGATTAGGCTTCTCTGAGCTCAAGAATAGTGCCAGGGGAGGGTTTCAGCAGCAATGCCTGGGATGTGGCCCAGTGTAGTCTCAGGACACCTGCAGGCCCAAGTCGAGCAGAACAACTGTATGGCATGTGAGCTGTCACAGTTTCTGAAAGCTTAAAGTCAGAATCGGTGCGTTCGGTAAATGTTGACTCAGGAGGCAAACCATTTCCATGGTCTGAAAGAGAGCTCCAGATTATATGCAAAGTGCCTGTACCATCGCTGCAAACTGAGATAAGCATTCAAATTCACGGTCAGCCAAATGTTTTGAGTTTTAACATCCAAAAAAATGAAAATTAGAAAGTGTTACTCTACTCCGAGGGAGCTGCCTCTGGAATTCCAACCCGAACAAGCATGACCTTCTGTATCCAATAAAAAGGATGTCTCTTTTGCTTGAGGTTAAAGGGGAAAAAATTTATAATTATTAAACTTGAAATTGCTTTTGCCACGTCCTCTCCCACACCTGCAAGCGTTGATGCTAGGTGGGCATTCGCTTCCTGATTCAAAAATCAACCATCTCCTGGCCATGAGGAAATCTGCTTATTTAGAGATGGGAGAGAGTAGAAAAAGATAAGAACCCCACTCTTCTGTTACCTGTGAGAGCCTTGGTGTCCGCCTTCTTGCTCTCCCGGTTGCCCCTCTCAGCCCACACGTAGACCTCATACGCCTCTCCCGGCTGCAGGCCCGTCAGCACGGTGCTGCTCTGCTCCCTGGGGACTGCGGTGTCCTTGCTCTCCCCGTCAGCAGAGACGTAGCGCACCACGTACTTATCAATGATGGCCCGGACTGGGTCCCAGGAGACCACCGCCGTGTCTTCCGTCACTCGATCAGTGACCACATTGGTTGGACTATCAATTTCTTCATAAAAATATTCAAGAAAGAAAAATTAGAGAAGACACCTGGCTGGCCGAGATCACAGATGTTTCAAGATCTAGTTCATCTGGATGGCCTGGTTTCATAGTCTGTGCAATGCAGGAGGCTCTCTCCATCACCCGTGACAGGTGGACAATGGGCCTCTGCTGGAACCCTAAGGTGGGAAAGGCCCTCCTGATGGAATTCCATTTTTATTTACTTATTTTTAATTCTTTTTTTTTTAATTCTTATTTTTTTAATTTTTATTTGGGGGAGTTTTTTTGGAGGGGGGAGGTAACTAGGTTTATTTATTTATTATTTATTTTAACGGCAATACTGTGGATTGAATCCAGGACCTTGTGCATGCTAAGCATGCACTCTACCACTGAGCTATACCTCCCCCTCGGACGTTCAATTTTAGATCACTGAGCACATTAGAGAAAACTTCTCCAAGGGTGACCACTTGAAGGACAATTCCTTCAAGTTTGTGTGCCATCACTAGGCAAATAGGAGACGATCCAGCAAGTATTCAAGAATAATTACCATTTTCCTTCCTAATTCTCCTCTAATCAAAACAGTTCCACCTCTCTAATTTATCCATCCACTTATAAGTTAAAAGGTATTATATAAAGTATATCATATTACATTATAAACTTTTATTATCAACTTCCCAACTTCCAACTTACAGTTTCTAGACCTAGCACTTCCATCTAGACATGCTCCTGTCTTTCCCCTTTCAGAGAAAAATTCCCCAAACTCAGTTCATTCATTCAACAATTCATTGAGCACCCATTTTATGCCACGGAATGTAATGGCGCACGGGAGTCACCAATTAACGAAACAGTCAGAAACCCCTGCTCACGCACAGTTTATATTCCAGAAGGACCAACCCAGAACAACATGCCCTCTACATCCCTGACACTTTACATCCCAATAATATATCCTCAGTCCACAGTCCCGGAAAAACCCGAAGTTTTTTTCACACATGTCCCTGTTAACCCAGGGGTTGTCAACCTTTGTCAACACCGGACACCTATCAAGTACCACCTCCAGAGGGTTTACTTCAGAAGATCTCAAATACATCCTCACAGCTCTGTTTAAAAAACAAATGCACAAAACTCCGCAGGTGATTCCGAAGCACACCAAAGGTTAAGAACTTCCATGTTAAGCCACCTCTTTCCCATGCCGATAATACACGCCCTGGACCCACCATTTATCCTCATTATATTTTGTCTTATGGATTCCATTTATAATTTAGCCTTTCATCCAACATGCCCACTTTCCTTTCCAGCTTATTATCATTTGCAAACGTAATAAGTAAGTTTTCTGAGTACAACCACCCAGGTCACTGATACAGACGCTTGCCCTGAGAACCCTCCTTACACATAGATCAGTATCCTTTTTGGTAAAGACATGGAAAACAGCCTCTTACTCCCAGAAATCTAAGCATTGTTCTTCTTCCCCATGTGCTCTGGTTCTCTTGGCCAAGTTTTCCAGCAAAGAAGTTACAACATTATATAGCTGCATTCCTTAACATCAACTGCAGTGCACCTTTCTTGAGCACAGTGGCTGTGTGTGCCCCTTGTGTACAAGGAAGTGAAATATGTTCCATCACCAGAGACAGTGCATATTTTATTTAATAAATCAACTGACATTTATTGACTATGTATTAAGTGCCAGGTGCTTTCCACTCATAGTGATGACATAAGGCATTTATCAGATTCTCCATGTACTAGTTTGGAAAAATAATCATGGTTATCATTTTTAGATCACTAGTTACACGCCAGGCTCACAGAGATTCAATAATCTGCCCAAGTTAACTCAGATAGTAAAATGTAGCCACTGACTTATTCTTTAAACAATCATTGAGTGCCTACTTGGAGTTGAGGACTCAGCAGTGTTATGAGTTAAATTGTGCCCCTTCCACCAAAAAGATATATCTGAGTGTTAACCCCTAGTACCTCAAAATGTGACCTTATTTAGAAACAGGATATTTCTAGAGGTAAGTTAAAATGAGGTCATTAGGGTGGTCCTGATCCAATATGACTGCTGTCCTTATAAAAGGGGGAAATCTGGATACTGAGACAAACACAAAGGGAAGACAAGATGAAGACACACAGGGGATTGCAATGCTTCATCTATGAGGCAAAGGATGCCGAGGACTGCCGACGAACACCAGACGCCAGAAGAGACAAGGAAGGATTCTCCCCAGAACCGTCAGAGAGAGTGTGGCCCTGCTGACACCTTGATTTCAGACTTCTAGCCTCCACCACCGGGAGACAATCAATTCCTGTTTTAAGCCACCCAGTTTCTGGTACTTGGTTACAGCAGCCCTAGGAAACTAATAAAAGCAATGAAGAGAATAAAGACTCTCTAACGTGGCGCTCACATTCTCCTGGAGGAGTCAGACACTAAGCAAGTGGTGATGGAATTAGGAAGTTCAACAGGGCAAGGTAAAGGATTTAGAAAATGATGAGCAAAAGATATTTGTGATTTTAGAAAGAAGGTCAGGAAAGATCTGTGTTAGTGAGAAGATAATATTTGAGCAAAGACCTAAATGAATAAGGCAGCTGGCCGTGTACCACCTGGGGAACCTCATTCCAGGCAGAGGGAACAGCAAGTTCAAAGGCCCTGTTCCACGTACGCAGGAACAGAAGGAGGCCAGTGCATCTGGACAGAGTAAGTGAGGGGGGTTGAGTGGCTGGAGGTGAGGCCAGTGAGGTGAGGGGGCTGGTGGACGGCTTTGAAATTCACAGTAGTGACTTGGCTTTTGCACTGAATGAGATGAGAAGCTTCTGGGGCATTTGTACAGAAGAATGGCTTGATCTGACTCGTGCTATAAAAGGATCCCTCTGGCTACTGGAGAGAGCACGGACTGTAGCAGGTCAGGAGCAGAGGTCACCAAGGACGCCACTACAGGAGTTTGCATGTGAGATGACGGGAAGGTGGACAACTGTGGCAGATGGAAGTCACAAGAAAGGATGGACTGGGGAGATTTCAAAGATAAAGCTGCCAGAATCCACTGATGAATTCGATGTGGGATATAATGACTTGTTGGTTTGGGTCTTGAGCAATTTGCACAAAAGGGTGACCACTTACAGAGATGGGAGGTCTGAGGGAGGACAGAGCTTGCAGTAGAGGCCGGGGAGAGGAATGGGTCCAAGAGTTTGCTTTTGGACATGTTAAGGGGTAGAGCCAAGATGTGAACCCAGCTGTATCTACTGAGGATCACACATTTCCACTTCACACCACTATGGGCTGAGCGGCACCATCATCAGCCTCTTCTTACAGAACTACTACTTCTGCGAATGATAATAGCAATTGCAAATACAATTCAGCGTAACCTGAAAATTTCCTACGATCTGAAATCCAGCAGCACTCTTGGATTGGAACTTGGACTGACAACTAGAGAGAGGAAACGGTCCCAGATTGTCGCCTCTGGGAGACAAGCGCTGAGCATGTCTCCCTGGCAGAGCAGACCTCTTGGGACAAAAGGGCAGGGCAGTCAGAACACAGACACCACCAGGGTCATGCCCTGGGCCTCTGGAGGCTCCAGCAGGCTCTAAGAGGATGCTCAGGAGAAAGTGTGCACAGTGACAGAGAGGACTCCCTCCTTGCCCTGTTGCCCTTTTCTGCACAAAGCATGAGCCTGCATGTGACAGGGAGGAATGATTAGAGCCTCCCATGGTGCTATGTCCATCCCAGGAAAGTAGTGCTGAAGTGGGAGTGGGGATATTGGGACTGGAGAAGTGAGGATACTCTTGAAGTCCCCGGCCCTCAACCTCTCCAAAGTGGCCCACATCTGTACAACCCACGGTCCCGGAAGTGCCTCCCGCCACCTCTCCTTGCCCCAGACCTGCCACTGTAGCTGCCAGGACCCACGGCACAGACCCACGGCTTTGCAGGCTCAGGGGCCGGTGTGTGCAGCCCTCTCAAGAGCCATCAATCCGCGTGGGTGGACGGAGGAAGCAGTAACCACCCCTGAAGCGCCCTTTCCCCCCAGCAGCCCCAGCACCCTCAGGAGTGGAGAAAATCTGGGAAAAGGCCTCTTGGCTATGAAGAGGGAGAAGGTAGGGAGGAAAAATAGAATCACCCCATGTCAAGGTGACAGAGACCGAGACCAGGGAGGAGATGTGACTTCCCCAAACTCAATGCCAGTGAGAGGCTGGGCCAGCCTGGAACTCAGGACTCCCTGTCCCCTTTCTCACAATTCCCTAAAAACAACAACTTAAGTCAGAAGGGGGTTCTTCAAAGAGCTGCTCTTTTCCTTGATAAATTTCAGGATGGGAATCAGATGCCAAGACACGTATATAAGAGGAAAGCCCCCATGATGGGACGCCCCACATGGAGGCCACATTATTGGAAGAACCCAGCTTAGCAGGACCAAAACCTCTGTCTCTGCCGAGAAGGAATGTGGGGGATCATAAACAGTTTCTTCCATGGAACAAAGCCTTTCAGTAGCTGCGGCAGCCGGCCAAGTCCCCTCTGAGTCATAGCAGCCACCGCAACCAGGACCCAGGGTCTCCTGCCCCGACCCCAACTTCCCCCTTAGGCTGCAGCTTCACACCTGCTGGACACTAGCAGCCCCAGTGGGACCTTTCTCGGGGCCATTTAAGGCTAGAGAGATTTAAAACTAGACTTACAAGGCTTGGCAGGTAGCAGTCATTTTCGAATGAATGTGTTAGAAAAGGTAAGTCCCGCTTCAAAGAGATCTAACTTACAAAACTGGGTATATAGAGAAAGCTAGTTAAGAGCTCAAGGCACATGGGGCAAGTTTATTCTACTTCATAACCAGATTCACCGCAGGGCTGGGGAGGGTATGGCCGTCATGGGTCTACGCTGGCACATCCAACAGCACCCAGGTCCACACTCCAACCCATGGCCACGGGCATCAGGGAGAGCCCTCTGCATTCACAGCGACCACCTGTTAGTCACGCAGTTGGCAGAGTGGAAGACGGCGCAGCCAGGGTCTCAAATCTACGGGATGTGGGCTTAGGGAAATGGATAGGGGACGGGGCCTATGCTACTGGTTTGAAGGTGGGTTCACGGAAGCAGTGCCTCTGGACTACAGGAGCTATGATTTCCCAGGTCTCCTCTACTGCTTTTCATTTGGCAATAAAAGTATTCAAAAGGTACCATTTGTAGAGAATGTGCTCAGAAGAGATCGTATCAGCCCACCCTCCTGCTGTCCCTCTAGCTTTGCTTCTCAGAAACAAACCTAAATTCAAACACCATTCACTAGTTCACCCTGAGTTTCCTAAACTGTGTAGGCTTCAGTCCCCTCATCTGTAAAATGGGAATAATAATGCTTACAATGCTATTGTAAAAACCAAAGATGACGTTTACAAAGCCCCCATGGCGCCTGCAATGCAGTGGGTCCCCAAATGCTGGAGACCGTTATCATTCTGCAGCTCCTGGGTGTCTGTGTGGGGTGGCTGTGGGAGAGAGAGGAGTTCTGAATGTAGGCAGGAGCTTGTTTTGCACTGTGAAGGAGGCTGCGAAGGAAAGTTTCAGGGGCTGGGCCATTTCAAATGAAGCGCTGTGTTTGGAAAGCAATAAAAAGCGAGAAGCGTAATAAGAGTTGCCGAAACTTCTAGTTCTTAGCATCATCTGAGGGGGAAAGTCTGAGAAAAGTGAACAAGTGAATGTGCTAGGCGTACGCTCTGCTGTGCCTGGGAGCACGTGAGATCATAACAAAGCAAGCAGTCCTTTGTTGCAGACTCACCACGGAGAGGCATAAATCATAGACGTTATTAAAAGAATCATAATCATAGGAAAAAAAACAAGAGACGGACTTGCAACTCATTTAATCCAGCCTTTCATTGTACAGATGCAGAAATGAAGTCTAAAAGGAGAGAGAACCACCTCTCAGTTAGGGGCCGGCCTCTCTCGTCATGTGATGGGAAGTGGCCGTGAGGGTCTGATGGAGGAGACGCTGGCCTGGCTGGCGCTCACTTCTCTGGAAGTTGACCTGCTTCTAAGCCCTGCCTTACTGGAAGGCGCTTCAGAGCACTTTGAGTGTGTTCACAGGGTGAGGATTTTCAATCAGCCCTTTTCCTTTTGCGGTGTTAGTTCCACTGAGTGACTTGTTAAATGCAAAATGCCTGAACTGTGCCATTTCCTCCCCACATGTGCTTGTGCATTCGTATATCCCAGTGTGTTTTTCCATCTCCTGGAATGCAAAACATCTGGAGAAAAGAGAGATTTTTTTTTTTGCCCCTTACATAATTAACAGTCTAGCCAGGTTTGGGGTGTTTCCTGACCTCAGAAATTATTGTGTCTTTTTTTTTTTTTTTTTGGTTGTTAAGACATATGACACAAATTTATTTGCAATCCAATAAAATAGCCCATCCTGCTTTTAGAATATAATTGACAGTAAAAACACTTCTGGAATGTTCATCTTGTAGTTAGGATAATATACTTGAAAGGTTAACTAGCAATTCAAGGCCACGTGTGATTAATGCTCTAGGAACTCATGGGCAAAGATGGCTGCTATTAAATATGGTCCTGAAGGCCTCAGTGGAGCAACTGAGGTCAGAGCTGATCCTGGAAGGATAAGCGATATTACTGCTGTGAACCCCTGAGGGTTCACAGGAAGGGACCAGGACTTACCTTTGGGAGCATCTAAGGGGACCATATCTCTAGGGCTCAGTGATATTCTGCAATTAACACCCATTGAGCTGAACTAACTGATAGCTAGAGATAACAGTGGAGGATTTTCCAGGCAGGGGAAACAACGTGAACAAACCCACGAGGTAGAGATAAGCCTTCTGTGTTAGGGAACCCCAAGAACAGTCCAGCTGCAGGAAGGCTTCCTGTTGGCAAGTTCTGAGAATAACAATGGTCCACGTTGGACAAGCCCACCCATGGAGGCCGAGATAAAGGGAGTCTACGTCAAAGACACAGGATTCAAAGACAAGGAGGAGTTCACAGATTTTTTTTTAACTTAGGGAGAAAATAGTATGAAAATTAACCAGAAATAATGGACAGAAAAGTAAAAGTTGTGGCATTTTAGTTTTGCATTCACCAAGTTGGACATCCTGGGTTCAAATCCCAGCTCTGTCATTTCCTGACTGGGCAGTCTTGAGCTTTATTTCTCCATGCCTCAGTTTTCTTATATGTGACTTAGAAATCGTAACGGGACCTGCCACACAGGGTTATGATGAGAATGAAATGAGAAAATTCACGAGAAGTGCTTAGTTAGTATAATGCCTGGCACACGCTAGGCTCTCAATTATTTCACAGCTAAAGAGAAAGTCACTGGAAGTGAGGAAGGACTTGCCATTTGCCAATTCACTCACATGTTTCACGAGTCCACCATTCCAGCAGGCTACACAGTCCACATTGCATAATTGGTAAATTAAATTATATTTTATCCTCCGTAACTGCCCTACTATATAACTCCTTCACACTCCAGATGTGCAATCTGTTAGGCAGCCAAAAGAGTAAATTCAGTTCTTGTACTGTCTCACCCTTATTCTCACCACCCCAACCAGCTACTGCCAGGACTGAATTGAAAAGAATTACAGAACTTTTCCAAGAAGTCTCAAAATTCAAAGACCCCTTCTTTGCTGGCTCCAAGGATTAGCCTCTACCTGGTGGCATCAGGTTCTAGATCACCGCCTCCCAAGTTGGCAGGAGCACAGTTTAATATGAGCTCAAGCATTGTCTGAAAACTAAAAATTACCTAGGATCTAGCATGTACAACTACCATGATTTCAAATTCTTTTCTGGTTAATACATTATAAACTTATTCTCAAATGTTACTGATTTATAGCAGTGTTTGTCATTATATATTTTCTCAGTCCATAGATGCTAAGTGTGCTGCTACTCCCATGTGAAAGTCTTTTTAATATCTTTTGACATTTTAAAGCAAACTCCCTAAGTGTGTTTGTCAGAGGGAAAAAAACACAGGAATGACAAGAAAAAAGCTATAAATCATCTGTCTTGGGTGATATGGAGCTGTGTACCTAGGTTTGAGGTAATAAATGTCTTAAAAATAATCCAGTGACTGAAGCTATTAAAATAAGCAGAAAGGTGTCAGAAGTGGCCTTTCTGCTTGACTCCAAGATCTTGGCAGAAGTTGTCAATGGCAAGAAAAATCTGAAATAAAAGAAGTTTGCCTCCCTTCTCCTACCCCTCAAAATATGTCAGTACAAAAAATAGAGCTGCCAAATGACCCAGCAATCCCACTCCTAGGCATATATCCAAAGAAAACTCCAATTCAAAAGGATACATGCACCCTAATGTACACAGCAGCACTATTTACAATAGCCAAGACATGGAAGCAACCTAAATGTCCATCAACAGATGAATGGATAAAGAAGATGCGGTGTATATATACACAGTGGAATACTACTCAGCCATAAAAAAGAATGAAATAACGCCATTTGCAGCAACATGGATGGACCTAGAGATTATCATACTAAGTGAAGTAAGACAGACAAAGACAAATACCATATGATATCACTTATATGTGGAATCTAAAATGTGACACAAATAGACTTAATTACAAAACAGAAACAGATTCACAGACATAGAAACAAATTAATGGCTACCAAAGCAGAAGAGGGTGGGGGAGGGATAAATTAGGAGTTTGAGATTAGTAGATAAAAATTAATACATATAAAATAGATAAACAACAAGGTCCTACTGTATGGCACAGGGAACTATATTTGATATCTTATAATAAACCATAACGGATAAGAGTATGAAAAAAGAATGTGTATCTATGTGTGTAACTGAATCACTATGCTGTACACCAGAAACTAACACAATATTGTAAATCAACTATACTTCAATTTAAAAAAAGAAAGAAAGATGTCAGTACACAAAGAGACAGGCTCTCTCCATACACAAATCCCAGAGTTTTTATGCAAAGAGGAGTCAGCCAAGCAAAGTATCAGAATGCAAACGTGAGACACATTCACAGTGCCTCCCCGCGGCTCTTACCTGTCCTGCCGTTCAGAAGAATCGGCTTGCCCTCGAGGTCTCCCCTCATGGGGACAACGGTGATGTTATACTCGGTCCCCGGCTGCAGACCTGGAAACGAGCAGCCAGTGCTGGGTGTGAGTACAGGTTCCAGACTCCCAACCCTCAGCCCTGCTCTTCCAGATTTCTCCTGTGAGGAGGAGGGGCGGGGCTGCGCTTCTTAAGACTGTAATTCATCTGAGGCAGACAAGGAGCCGCAGGACCAGTGGAGGGCAGGGCACCACTGAGGGGCTTTTCAGTCATGGGGGGAGGACCAGAGCAGATGAGATGATGTTGACAGAGCTCCCGTTCCTTCCTCGGGCTGCCAAGCATTATTTCCCAGTTTCATTTACAGCCCAAATGTTTTTCTGTTCCCAAGAATCCTTCACCCTCAAGTCTCTTTCCTTCCCATTGTAATAATTAGCCTGATTTTTTCCCTTTCTTTTCTTTTTCCTTTCTTTGCTTTACTTTACCTTTTTTCTTCTTCTCTTTCTTTCTTTTTGCTTATTTCTCTGTAGCAGCAACTTGAATGACTGTTCCTCATGGCACAAATATTCAGACCATGATAACAAATTGCAGGCAAAGAGCAGCATGTATGAGGCACACACACTATCTGCCACCCCAAACACTGAGCACCCCAGGGTGTCCTCTCAAGACCAAATTCAAGGGGTGGACAGCAGGACAAGGCCCCAGAGGAGGACTTAGCACAGAGCTAAAAAGCCGCAGGCCCCTCACCTGCACCTGCCCTTCCTAAGGCCATGTGCTGAATTCGTGACTGTGTATTACTTTTCTTAAAGAGGGCCCTGAAAACTGTATAAGCTTCAGGTGTCACAAAACACTACCTAGCCCTGCGTGGCCCTGTTTTCTTAGCAGCCTGTCTGATTTCCAGCTCTCCCAGCATGAGCTCAGTCACCTGGGACCAGGAGCTCCCCACCACACGCCTCCTAGCTCAACTGCCCCCGCACACGCACCAAACAAACCAACCCAGTCAACCAATTTCTCAATCTCCCTCTCTCTCTGTCTCTCTGTCTCTCTATCTCTCTCTCACACACACACACACACACACACACACACACACACATACAGTTCTTCCAAAAGGAAAGTCTGTGTGTCATCAAATCCACCCTGAGACACAGACAGGGGCTTCCAGAGGGTTAGCTGACTTGGGAGAACCTTTTGGATGTGTAATGTTACCCAGGAGTGCCAAGATTCAGGAGTCAGGTCTGGGATGCTGGAGCGGAGTCCTCGGGCCCCCACCGTGGGCTCACCTCTGGGAATTCCCAGGGTCAGGGTTCAATGATTCCTGAGGCCCCAGGACCTCCTGTGCACACTTGAGCAGTGCAGATGCTGGCCCCTCTGCACACACTGTCCACAGCTCAGCAACCCCAGCTTTGGCCCTTACCCGTGATGTCGTATCGGCTCTTGGGGTCACTGCTCCTGGGCACGGTGACCTCGGCCACCTCTTGCCCTGTCAGGGGGCCATACCGCAGCTTGTAGTAGTCCACCTCGGTCGGGGGGTTCTCCCACTCCACGTCGAGGGAGTTCTCGGTCTCATCCGTCACCCAGGCAGTGCCAAGCACGGCAAGATCTAGGGCAGGGGGCAGGGCGGGCAGGAGAAAGCAGGTCTGCGACAGGCCGCTGGCTACCAGGTCAGCTCCCTCTCTTGACACAGACAGCAGGCTTCAGCCCCAGGACACAGTCCTTAAAGGGTGTCCGCGAACTGCCAAAGCTGCAAATAACTGCTGGCTTTCACACTGTCGGTGGAGCACAGGCTGTCTTCCAGGGAAGCCTCTTCCCCCCCCCCCCTCAGATGTCACTCAGCCCTCCCTGTCCACACCACCGTGGGCCGAGCCCTGAACCTCACCTCTTAGGCCAGCTGTCCAACCCACTCGGCCAGGGGTCACGCCGCTCCGAACCAAACACTCAGAGCAGCCCCAACCCCAGGATGAGACGCTCCAGGCCCTCCCATGCAGAGTCTGGGAAGTGCATTTCCACTTTTCTGGGGTATAACACCTGGTAATGCAACCAGCTCCTTCCCCAGCCTCCCAAATTACAGCTCCCTCCCCTTCTCTCAAATTCTCCTCTAAGGGGTGAACCTAGGGAAGCCAGAAAGTAGGGGGACTTTAACTTGGTCCTTGTGACTATTCCTTCTGCACCTTCCACCAAATACGAGCACCTCCACCAACTACCTGGTGTCCTCAGCGGCCCGACCTGTCCATCCTGGGAAGGAATGGAGTTACTGTGCACATTTATTCATGGTAAGGCATTAACGGCTAAATGTTCATCCCTCCACTCCAGAAAAACAATGAAAATACAATGACTAAGACAAAGGACTAGATCGCTGATGTGGCTCTGTGGGAAGAACTTTTGGGTGGTGTTGGAGAGGCAACCCAGGTCTCTGGGAGCACTTTGAATTCCAGTAGCCATATTCCAGGCTGATATCGCCTGGCCTCAAGTTTGGAACAGGAAGGACAAGCCCCCAGACTCTCAGCCTCATTCCCTTCCTCATCTTCAGGGCCTTGGTTCTGAAGGTGTCCCCACCCAGGCTCGCTGACCCCTTGTCAAGGACGTAGGGCAGAGGATTTGTGCATCAGGCGAGGGCTGAACTCAGTACTCTCAGGGTCCCTTGGCTCTGAATGTTCCTGATTCCCTCTGTTAGCGATAAAGAGCCTCCCAGAGCCTTTTCTCTGAAGCATTTCCTCCCGTGCGCTGGCTTCCACCTGCCAGCCTCCAGGTTCCTCCCTCAAAGATGAGAATTCCTTGAGGGAACAGGTCAAGAGTTGAGTAATGAAAATGACTCAAGGATTACAGAAGGGGTCCTATATGGCTTGCAAGTGAAGAAGCAGGAACTTAATGAAAATGTTCAAGATTATTATGGGGCTAAGTGTCTCTCAGGCTGAGGCTCCCCTGAGGAGCAAAGCAGAAGGGGTTTCACTTGCATCAGATTAGACAGAAAGACGGTGTCACAGTTGCAGGATTCTACAAGTCCCTCGAGCAAGAAGCCAAGAGGGGTTGTTAAGACTTTCTGAACAGATGTCGCTGCTCTTCCTTGGGAGGCTGTGGGCACTGTCCTGTCTGAAGGCAGAAGAAGCCACAGACAGAAATGGGGAAAGAGAAAAGCAGCCCGGCAGCTGGGAGCCAGGCTGGCCCCCACAGGTCGGCCTCGGTGTTCTGTTACACAGAAACAGCGTCACAGAACATCAGCAGACAAGGCGTTCCGTGGCCATGATAGATTAAGACAAAACAAGACCGTTCCATGATCCTGTCTGAACACAGACACGATCCAAAACATGAACCAAGCACCGTCCACGTCACAAAAACGACTGAGCATCCTCCCTCCCAATATGAGTGGCTGGTCCTTCTCTGCCCATGATAGCCTTACCTCCCTCTAGTCAGCCCTCTTTCTAGGTAAGACTCACTGAGATACCAATCCTAGTTCCTGAACCCCCAGTTCCTGAGCATGTAACCCAAAGCAAACCCCTGCTTCCTTAAGCTTCCCTCAAGTCACCTACTGCAAGCCCAAATTCTGTACCAGTCCTTTCTAACACCGTCTAACTGAGACACCCACGGTCCCCCACGGCAGGTGTGCGTCCACACTGCTCCAGTCACTAAACCTAACTCATTCAACTACAGGGTATTCTGAGGGGTCTTTGGCTGGAGGCATTGACAAAGGCAATCACAAATTGTCCTCCCAGGATGTCCCAGGAAGTCCCCTGTGGCTCTTTCCAACACTGAGCCATCCCTACCCCGCTCTATCCTTACCACCAACAGGACAGGCAGCCTGATGTTTCTGTAAAGACACTGCAAGCCGACAGCCCTTCCACCTGGATCACCCTGGATTTTCCCCAGGAGCTTTGGGCAGCATGGAGGCAGCTCATTGTTGCTGGGTTTTTTGGTTTTTTGTTTTGGTGGAGGGGGCAGGTATTCATTTTACTTATTTATTTGTTAGAGGAGGTACTGGGGATTGAACCCAGGACCTCCTGAACACTAAGCACACACTCTACCACTTGAGCTATACCCTCCCCTACAAAGGCAGCTCATTTTTATCAGCATCTGGAACAGTGCCTGGCACATAGTAAATGCTCAGTAAAATAAGTTACATGAAGGAATGAATCAGCGTCACTCAATTATCCTTCTCCAGACCCTTGAAGATCTAGGTTGCCTCAGGTACTTTCATGAGGAAACAAGAAGTTCTAAAGAGTAAGCAATGCTACTTGTCCTTCCAAACATTTTGGTAGCATTCAGTGGTGCTGTGGAGACTCTGTCCCTCCAGGTCCATCCTCCTTCCTGCTCTGTATCCCAGATTATGACCTTTATGAAATGCCTTAGCCAGGTTCCCAGGCCCTCTAGTTTCCGGCTGTGTCCAGCCAGTGAGAGTCACCATAAGATCAGAGGGCAGGAAAGAGGCTCCTTCACTCCCTCCTGGTGGGGACACAGCGGACTGCCTGCATCCCTCACCAAAGGCACCTCATCAGGCAGCCCTCTCCTAATGGTCTTTCTGGGTCCCGTCCTGTGCCCCTTCAGGCTGGGGTGAATCCCCCGTGGTGCTAGTCCTAGGGTGTTTCATCATCCAGGTCTTATCTATACCTTTGTAAATAACTTCTTCATTCAACTTTCCCCAACCACTCAGTTTGCTCCCTCCCTTTCCTGCTGAAATGAATCTAATTGATACAAGTGGCTTCTGCAGACCCCCACCCATGCCAACTTGGACTTGCTGAATGGCTTCAGAGGCTCAGTGAGGGCCTGGAGATTCAGGTGTACTCCTTGACTGCTTGTGTGTGGGTGCAGGGTCAATCAGACCTTACTAATCTCAGGGACAGACAAGAACCCAGGAGCACCACCCAGTCCAGCAGCCTCTGTCACTGGCTTGGAGGACTCAATAGTCAGGGAGCAGAGAATGGGGAGTGAGAACTAAAACTTGTACCCAGAACCTAGGATTGCAGTAGCTGTGTTTTTCAACCCCAAATCAAGGCAACAGCCTGAGTAGTAGAAGGGTATTTGTGGGGACAATGGAAAATAAGTGTTTAAGACGGGGCCTCTCCTGGGAAACCTGGGGTACCTAGCTGCTTCCTCACCTGTGGTGGCGAGGAGATGCTGTGGGCTGCTAGACACCTCCTTCTTCACGTTGCGCAGGGTGACTATGTACTTGGTTCCAGGCAGCAGGCCGAGGATCTCATAGCTGTGCTGCTCCCTGGGCACCTGGATCTGCTTCACAGAGAACTCCTTCCCCAGTGGGTAGTAGCTGAGGAGGTAGTGGTCCACGTGGCTGGAGGGCTCCCAGCTCACCAGCAGGGAATCCTCCGTGCTCCTGAGCAGCTGCAGGCCCTGGGGGGCGACCACTGCACACAGAACAGGAACAGGCGTGGAGACGGTGAGGAAAGAGCGAGGGGTGGGAATCTACAGCCAATGGGTACCCACTGAGCACCTACTGTATACTTAATACTACAATGGTGGGTTGGAGGATACAGAGCCCATGTAAGGCACCATTGTGGGCCCCCAGAAAGTTATTATCTGGTTAGGAGTTAATACTGACACCCTCCCCAACACACACATCTATTAAATCACGTAAGACCAGCATCAGCAGCGCCTTGGAACGTCTCAGAAATGCAGATTCCTGGGCCCCACGTCAGATCTGCTAAATCAGAACGTCAGGGTGGGATCCAGAAGTCTGTGTGTTAACACGCCTTCCACGGGATTCTGATGCAGGCTACAGGTGGCGTCCCCTGCATGGGACGAAGTGTAACTGGTGGATGAAGGGTGCTGCGGGGACCGCGGGTGCAGGTTAAGGAGAGAGGCGGGCCGAGGCACGTCTGGGCGCTCACCCTGGGTGCAGTCGAGGCCGGTGAAGCCGTCCTCGCAGTAGCACTCGCCCGTGTCGCAGAAGCCGTGGCCGCTGCAGTCGCCGGGGCAGCGCCGCTCGCTGCAGTCCTCCGACATGAAGTCCTCGTGGCACTGGCAGGCGCCGCGCACGCACGCGCCGTGCCCGCTGCAGTTCTCGGGGCAGGCGGGGTAGGCGCAGTCGGCGCCCGCGTACGGCGGGTCGCACGCGCAGCGGCCGGCCTCGCAGCGCCCGTGGCCGCTGCACGCGCCGGGGCACGCGGGCCGCTCGCAGTCGGCGCCCTCCCAGCCCTGCTCGCAGCGGCAGCTGCAGGTCTCCGGGGAGAAGGTCCCGTGGCCGCTGCAGTGGCGGCTCAGACCTGCCGGAGAGAGAGGAAAACCGTGCGGCTGCGGCTGGAGGGCCTGTGACTGGGGAATCTCCTAACCTGGGGACCCTAAGAGCAGGCTGGTGATTTCAGGGTCCTGCACGGCTCTTTCGAGAAAGGTAGGGCCCATGGGGGAGACAAGGGATCCACCCTTTTCAACCTGGACCAGATTGGGACCTGCGAAATCTGTATTTTCAGCATGAAAAGTCACAGGAACTACCCTCCCCCTTCCCTTTTTATCCCAAGCTCTCATGTGAATTCTCCTGGTTTCCTCCCCTGTAAATGGTGCTAATAATTTTTACCTTCCTATGAAGGTGCCTTAAATACTCCAGCCTGGTCATGGGGGTAGCATCTTACAGTAAGGAACAGGGATCGTGGGACAGGCAGGAGAAATCCAGGCTGGGAGGGAGCTTGTCCTATTTGGTTGGAAGGCACTGGACCTAGTCAGGCTGGGTCCTTGGGAAATGAGCCCCAATCAAAGCCTGGAAATACGGACCTGCAGAAGCTATAAAATAGCCCAGGCTCATTACAAGGGTAAGGGGTGGGAAAAGGGATTAACCAGGCTCCCCTCTCTAACCCGGGACAGCAAGAGGCAGTTGGAGGGAGAGTCCGTTTGCCCTGTCTTCACCAGACCCAGCTCCTGCTTCTCAGAACACCCTCTTTCCTTCCCAAAAACTTTTGACATGGAGGCCCCTCTGGGGCAGTTCCACCCTGTTTTATTCATGGTAGCATCCCTAGTGCCTAGTTCTGTGTCTGGCCTATAGAAGGTGCTCTTAATGGTAGCAATTTCTTCAGGCATAAAAATGTATGTCACAGCACCCGCTGGTTATTATTTGGATAGCATGGGCAGTTTATGTTGAAGAAAAAAAAAAGGTGATGAGGGCTCACTATTTGTAAAATCAAATTGTAGTACTTTATTACTAATAAAAGAGTTAACCATTTGCTGAATATTGGGCCAGGACTCTTATATACATCATCTGTAGTTCTCAGAATGAGACTGGTTGATAGAATTATCCTCAGTGGACACTTGAGGAAACTTAAGGAATTTGCCCAAAGTCACACAGCTCAAGAATGGCAGAACCAGGATTTGTACCCATTGTTGTCTAGCTCCAAGGCTGTCAATCTTTCCTCTCTAGACTGTTGCTTTCCCTGACAGTAGAGGTTGGATCTACAGGTAAAACGGTACCTGGAAGCATTCTCACCCAGAAGCATTAACCCTAGAGCCCAGACTCACTTTAAGAATTGCTGGTCCCTCTGTACTCAGCCTTGCAGATAACCCCTGGAGCTAGTGCCAGCGATGACACCCCTTAGAGAGAAGTCGGAGTGAGAAGTGGAGAGCTCATGAAGCTGGCAGAACACCTGGTACATAGAAGGTGCTCGTTCAGTGTTTGTTGATTGAATATCAGATGGTAAACTCACCGGCAGCTCCCAGGCAGCAGTGCTGGGCACTACACCGCTCTTTCACCTCTTCCATTTCTTCCTCCAGCTTCTTCACCCGGGCCAGGAGGTCCTGGATGCTGCCTGCCAGCTCACAGTCCTTCTGTGGTGTCTGCAGGCGGATGTTGTGCCTAAAGATGATGTTCTGTTCCTCAGCGTCCTCCGGGGCCAGGAGCAAGGTCCCATCATCCCTGAGGGATTGAGGGTTGGTTTCCACCTGGACCAGCGCAGACTTGGGCACATCAATCTTGTAGGTGTGGCTGACGGTGACCTGTTGCTCCTTGTCGCTGCAGCCAGGAGACTCAAGAGTGGCTGGGGCCGAGGCCACCAAGAGCACAGAGCCAAACAGGAGCCCCAGGGGGAAGCAGGACATCCCCTGGAGACTCATCCTTGGAGAGACTGGGAGCAGACACTCCAGGAGGCCTGCATCCAGAAAAAAATGCAAGAGAAAGCCATGGAGATTTGCTGAGGGAAATTGGCCTTTTTAATGGATTCTGAGAGTCCACAGGAAGCTGAGAAACGAGCAGAAAGATTTCATCCTCTATCTCCCGAGGATCCGAACTAAATTATTTTTTCTTCCTTCTTCACACGTTGCACATTCCTGCCTCCTGTCTTTGCTGACACTGTTCACACTCCCTGGGAGGCCCTCCTCTTCATTTCTACTTGTGTATTTCACCTGCACTTTAATAGTAACTAAGGGAACAGCTTCTTGTGTTGTGGGTCTACTGCGTGCCAGGCTTTGCTTGCCCTCGTCCCTGATCTATACAACAAGCGTAATATCATGCCCCCCACTAACCACCCCGGCAATACTGGCTGCATATGGAGCCCAGGCTGTCCCAGGCACCGTTTTAAGTGTTCTACGATTATTACTTCTGTTGTCACAACCACCCTTTGTGGAAATACCGTTAACGCCCATTTTAGAGATAGAAAAAGCAAGGCACTGCTGCCTCAAGTGACTTGCCCGCAGGCACACGGCCAAAAGTGGCAGAATTTGAACCCAGGAAGTCTGGCTCCAGGGTCCATGTTGGGCACCAGGACATCATGCTGCCTCGCACAGATAAGGAGGCAGAGGCTTAAGGGACAGAGCATGTTGACCTGGGTACCACGGCCAGGAAGGGCAGAGCCCGTACTCAGACCCCAGGTCAGTGTCCCGCTCCCCACCTCTGCCCGAAAGCCGGCAAAAGAGCAGAATTTCTAATAAAAATGCCTTCTCCACGAAGTCTTCTCTCACACGTCCCTCCCTCCCCGCAAGCTAGAAACTAGTTCTCCTTCTGCGGAGCCATCAGAGAAATGTACTGGTCCCTCTGTGTGTCTCCTGGTGGTTATTCTTAAGTTGTAATTACTCCTCTGTGCAGCTTGTCTCCATGCAAGGTCTCTTAAGGACAGGACCCAAGGCTGATTGCTCTCGGGCTCCCCCAAAGGCAGGAGCACAGAGTCAGCCTCAGATCTTCCCGTGCTCAGGTGGCCTGATTAGCAAGTCAGGCCAGGCCCCCCACGTCCAACCTGGGCCAGAGCAGGCTGTTAGGCTCAGCCACCCTGCCGCCAGCAGGAGATATGGGCCTCCAGCACCATCAGGGTACAGGGGACCCCTCTCCCCTAGTGCCCCCAGCCCCGATCTGGGATGGCACATTCTTGATCACAACGAACTAAGGCAGGGCAGACCGCGGGGCCCTGGTGTGTGCCTCACATTCACTCACAGGCACGCAGTCACCAGGACACTTCTCAGTCGGGCTGTCAGCCAGAAACCAATCCACAGAGCTGCCTCTTGACCATGGGCTTCGGTGACCAACTCAAGACTCATAAGCACTTGTACCAGAGACTGAAGCCTGGAAGCCCAGTCCTTACTGGTGGCTGTGTCCACTCAAGCCCAGGCTTTCCCTCCCCATCATGCGAGGCAGCTACGACACTAAGAGGACAAATGGCACAGGTCCGAGGCTATTTGTCCTGCACTTTACTCTCCTCAGTCATACAGTGGGAATGACAATGCTGGCTTGACTGCATTGTATGTGAAAAGCATTCAGTGCCACGCCAAGCACAGAGTAAGGGCTCAGAAAAGGTTTTGAGGTCTGTTTTGGTTTTGATTAACCACTGAGTATGACTTCCTTCTCTCATCTTTTTGTATTGGGAAGGGTGATATCAGTACTGAAAAGCACATACAACATAAATTGTATGATGAATTGTTATAAAGACAATAGCCACGGACCCACCACCTAGGTTAAAAACTAGAATATTGTGGATGGGGAGGGTATTCTACTTAGTGAAATAAGTCAGACAGAGGAAGAAAAATACTGTGTGTTTTCACTTATATGTGGAATATAGCAAATAAAACAAACAAATACAACAGAACAGAAGCATATGCACAGATACAGAGAATAAACTAGTGGTTACCAGAGGGGAGGGGGTGGGGGAAGGGGCAAAACAGGTGAAGTGGATCAAGAGGTACATATAATTAGATATAAAATAAGTCACAAAGATAAAATGTACAGCAGATGAATGTAGTCAATATTTTATAATAACTTTGGATGGAGTATAATCTATAAAAATATCAAATTACTATGTTGTACACCTGAAATAAATGTAATATTGTAAGGCAACTATGCTTCAATTAAAAGTTTTTTAAAAAGGGCTAGAATATTACCAGCATCCTGGAGGTCCCCCACCTGCCCCCACCGGATGCAGCCTCCTCTCCTAACCAGTAGCTGAAGTCAGCGGAATGCCATCAAGAGAACTGACCTGGGCAGATAACTCTGTTGGTCCGAAAAGGAAGAAAACTTCCTAGTCATTAAACCAAATTCTAACTCTGTGTAAAAATTTTAATACTTAATAGTCATCATTTATTTAGTATCAGGAAGCAGAGGAAATAGAGGCTGAAGGGCCCTGGCAGAATTATTGTTAAAAATAACAACAGTAACATAACAATAATATTAAGTGTTATGTGTCAAGTTGCTGCTACGTGTGAGGTTTTGGCCACGTGCATGAATCCTCCTAGCTGCTCTGTAAGGTTCGCTACTACTGTCCTCACCCCCGTGAGGAACCAGGTGTTGAAAGTAACCTCACTTACCAGGAGTTGCTCACCTAGCAAGTGGCACAGGCAGGATTCTAACTGAGGTGCATCTGACTGCAGGCCTGTGCTTGTTCTGCACTGATTCAGCATTCTGATGCAA
This sequence comes from Camelus ferus, assembly GCF_009834535.1. Taxonomy (NCBI): domain Eukaryota; kingdom Metazoa; phylum Chordata; class Mammalia; order Artiodactyla; family Camelidae; genus Camelus; species Camelus ferus. The sequence continues at coordinate 8,253,428 of NC_045716.1, forward strand.
GTAACAACTCAGTTCAGTGTGTACCTATTTCTATGCAATCTCCTCCTTTGGGCAGATGTCCTGTATATTGGACCCAAAGGTCATACCATCCCTGTGAACAGCACCACAGGAAAATTCTTCATGTTCCCCGTTTGCCCCACTCACTCCTTCTTGGTTCTTCCCAAAGCATGTATTACTAATAAGAGCAATAACAATAGGGCACCTTTTCTGAGCGCTTACTACGTCCCAGGAGCTGGGCCCGACACCTTGCAGAGGTAATGGAATGGTCGGTGAGACATTTCTTGCTGTCAGGTGATTTGGACAGTGGGTGATAAATGCCCACACATTTTAAGGAAAGCTGCTTTACTGGAGATTTTCTGGGGGTGGGAAGTTGGGGTGAATAGGAAGTGGAAGGTAAGAGACCAGTGCCTGCCCCTTGCCTGGAGGAACTCAGAGATGAGAGTTTGCCTGGAACATGCTGCACAGCAGATACTGGAGGGAGGGCTCGGTGGGAGGGGCTTGTACCCCAGACTTTGGGGAGACAATATGTAGTAAGTCCTGCCATAGGTCGTCTATACCACAGAAACAAGGCAGCTGAGTTGAGGAGCAGCCCCACAGCTCTGCCCAGTGGGCAAATTACCGGAGACGGTGCCCAGAGGGTAGAATGGGGGCTGTCTGCAGAACCTACAAAAGGTTCCCACAAAAGGGGGCGAGTGGAGCCAGCACTGGGAGCAGCTGCCCTAAGGAGGGCATCTGATAACCGGAGGGAATTACTGCGACAGCCCCTGCTAAAGAAAACTTTCTTTTTCTTTCTCTTCTGCCACTCCTCCCTGCCTCCATCAGCAACCTGGGGAAGCCAGAAAGGGTTGAGCAAGTTGGGGTGGAGGATGGAGGAAGAGACACCAGTCCAACCACAGTCCCCTGCCCTCCCGCTCATCTGCGGATTTTGCATCGGCCTGAACTGGGTGGCCTGGATGGGAGACAGGCTCTGATACTGGGAATGGACCTGCCTTTCACAAAAGGGTTCTCTTCCAACCCTAAAAGTGACCAGAAAAGCTCTGCAATCCACTTGAGATTTTTGTCAGAGGACGGGGGAGGTGAGGAACCCCAGGAGAGTGAGTTGGAAGGCAGGTGTAGGATAAAAATTACGGTATTTCACAATCACTGCTTCAAAAGTTCAGCCCAGTGATAAAACAGTCACACATATTCTCTGCTTACTTCCTAGGATGGAAACTGAGGCTCAGAAGCAACAAGCAGCGTGTCCCTGATTGTGCATGAGAGGGCAAGGTTGCAGATTGGAACTCAGGTGCATGGTGACCACTAACTGAGCCATTAACCCCTGGGTGCTCTGCCATCCCCAGTAACCACACAGATGCATCTGAAAAGCCCTGCTATGCACCAGCAGCACCTGAGTTTCCACTGTCCAAAACCCCTTCCAGGAAACAAGAGACCTAAACCAGCGGGGTCCAGACCTCTCTGCCAGCTGCTGCCATCCAACTCCCACCCCCCAGCCCACAGCTCACTACTCTCCAAGACATAAACTGAGTACAGATGGTTTTCTGAAGTTCTGAACGAATGCAAAAGAAAAAAAAAAAAAAGCCATGGATTCATGCCATAAACCGCAGCAAGGCTGTGCACAGCCCAGTCTCACAGTGTTTGTTTTTGAAGCCTGGAATAGGAGAAACCCCAGAGGCCCTTGTAGGAGTGTTCGCTGTCACTCATCCTTCTAATTTGTAGCAAGATGTCCTCACTAATTACACCATCTCGGATGCCACGCGTTGAGCTCAGATTTTCCTGGGCAGGGTGATTGCTCAAAAGAAGGTGAGAGCAGGGGAAGTCCTCCACCTAGCACTGCTGTCAAGGGTGATGAGCAGGAGGAAGAGCCTCTGGCTCTCTCTCTGACACGTGGCAGGAGGACCAGTGTAAGGAAGGGGTGACCTCACCATCTCTTTTATGCACAGTGAGCGCAGGCCGAGCGCCACAAGGATGGGGAGGGGCTGGTGAGGGCAGCAAATGCAGGCTAACAAGTTTCTGAATGGGGATGGCTAATCTGACCCCTCACGGAAAGAGGGGTCAATGCTGTAGGAATGTGTCAGGCAAAGGGGGCTTGCATGCCAGGAATATGCGTGCAGGAAAGCAGACAGCCCCAAGAATCAGTCTCACCAACGGAACATGTCTTGAATTCTGGCTGCAGGAGGGGTGGTGGGTGGTGTGGGGAGATGGGGGGCAGAGGCACATGAACACTCAGGAGGAATGCTGCCTGGCAGTACTTTTTCGAGAAAGGCTTTTCGAGGTGTATACCGCTGCCCATGACCTGGATGGATGGCTGCCCTGGTTCGGCCCTGAGGGGCACACTGTAGACGCAGGGCTCTACATTTGTGCCCGATTTCATTGTCTCACGCCTACCCCTGTGGCTTTAATTTCCAGCCAAACACTGACAGCTCCCAAATCTGTATCTGAATTCCTAGCCTAAACATCCCTGTAAGCTCAGGGATAGTGTGGCCATGACTGTGTTGATCCCCTCTGTATCCACAGCCCAGTTCTGGCCAAAGTAGTATTTTGTGTATTAAGTAATAATAGGGACTGGTGGTTTTGCATATGTGTTTATTAGATGATGGGTACTGTGCCAAACACTTCATAAACATTATTTTCATTTAATTGTCAAAATCCTAGGAGTCAATTGATATTCATTGTTACCGGTGCTCAGAGAGGTTAAATAACTTGTCTAAGGACACACAGCTAATAAGCAGCAAAGCTGGGATCAAATACCAGGTCTATCCATTCTCCATATCTGTGTTCTTCATCTCTCTCTGCTGTGTGTACTGCCTCAAATGAAAAAATCCAATGAGAAGATTACCACATGTGAAAAAGAGACCAAATGTCTTCCTTCCTGTCATATTTAAGAGAGGGATTCTTTTGAAAAAAAGAAACCCAAGGCATACTGGGTGCTCAGTAGAACATTAATTGCTTAATAACTAAATCCTATGCCAGTACTTTCTCTGAGCAGTACCAAGGATGACCCCCCTGGGAAGATAAATTTGTCTCATAGGGAAGTTAAATTCTGGTCACTTCTCATGAGAGGCTGGAAAATTCCCTTCCTAGGAAACGCAAAGCAGACCAAGACTTCTGTCTGTAGGGGCAGATATCAACCAAGTCTTGGCCAGAGGAGAAGGATGGACTCTGATCCCAGATGGTCCTCCCCAGTCCTAGGCTGATGGTCTCCACGCAACCTCATTTCTCCAAAGAAGGGCACACACCCTGGTCAGGGATAAAATATGCTACTTACATCAAAGAGATTGGCAACCAATTTCTTAGCCACCATCACAGATCTTTCTACTTAAATTTAGGGCTTTCTCTGTTTCCCTGATTACCTCATCTTGCCCTTATAGTTAACCACAAGCAAATAAGAGTGCTGCTTTGGGTTTTAGAAAAACTGTATTATCTTGGATTTCCAGTGGAATCACTTAAAATAATATTCTGTCCCCAAATGACAGGATGGACATCACTGAGCTATGAAGGAAAGTGATGGAGATGGGTAGCCAGGGGTGCATGTCACAAATGTCACCTTCCCCAAACTCTCTAGGACATACTCTGCCAGCGATCTACAACCTGGGCCCTGGGTAACTCCAGGGTCTTTTGACCCAAATACTCAGCCTAAGAGAGCGAGTTTGTGTGCAACTGAGGAATTGCTCTGGCTCAGCTCATCCTGGACTGGAGACCCTAAGCAACAGATTTCGCCTCTGTATCTCTTCCTCCTTCAGTTTGCAAGTGCACATCATGCACCAGGCAGTACTGTTTCTGTTGGGTCAAACTCCAGACAAACCAAGTATATATGAACATTTTTATTTCCAGTCTTTGTGACCTTGAACTCTGCACAGACATTCTCTATAGGACGCAGAACTAGCTAGGTGTGAATGAGAATGAAAAATTCATTGTACGTGGTAAGACTTAATATGGTCACATTCCAGGCATATAACTGCACACCACCCCACCTCTTCTAGTTCAGTGGAATACACCAAGAGGGTGCCCCATAAATCCTGTGGACACCTCACACTGCTGTGTAACACCCCTTCTCCCAAAGAACTCTTTCCATCAAGTCTGCCTATGCACCATAGGCTGGAAAAGATGGAGGATGGTTGCTCTGACCCAGCCTCAGGGCTCGATCGCTTTTTCATGGGTGGCCACAGGTTTGTGTGATTATTTTGTTCTATCAACCAAATTGCAATCCAGGTTGTAAAGGCTCAAATGGGTTATGAGAATGGTGGCTACCATTTTCTAAGTATTGATTGTGTGCCAGCCTCTGTGCTAAGCACTTTTAGATGTTCTTCCTGAACATCAGGCAAAGATGTTCATCTGTCCCACAGGAAGGAATCCCTTTCTCACAAAAAGACCTTCCTTTTGCTTTCATGGGAAGGCACAGGCTCATGCATGAGGAGAAGATAAAATGGACACAAAGGCATAGACTCAGGGACCTCGAACCACATCAGACCAAGCACCCAGTCTCCAGAATGACCAAGTATTACCTCATATACAATTAGCCTTCCTCCCCAGGGGCGTGAGGGGGGTCTGATGACAAACTCTACTTCAACCGAATGATAAAGAAGAGGGGCACACGATGAAAAAGTTGGAATTCCTTTCTTTAGTTTAACATGCAGGTCTCCACATATTGAAGCAATGTTAAAGTCCCAGCCTGCTGTCAAAGAGGAGAGGCTTTCCCTTATTAATTTCCGAGGACTTGTACCACTCCACCCATACTCTCTGGGTCTCTCTTTGAAACCAACAGCACGCATTTCGATGATGGCTGGTTGGCATTAGCAGTGAGTCTGCTGTGGTGAAAGCTGGCAAAGCCCCTGCCTGTCCAGGGATCGGGCTTGAGATCTTAGCATCGTCAGTTCCCAGACTGGTGGCTCCAGATACTGCCACAGAACCTAAACCGTGACCTCATGTCTGTATCCAGACCCTACAGGAGCCAAGGCTCTGGAATGAGCAGCGGGGGGACAAGAGTTTCCACTGCGTCTGGGCACGGTTTCCTCAGGCATCTTCTTGGGAACAGACCTCAGTCTACCCTTCATTTCAAACCACAGAACGGGGCTGCAATGGAAACCAGAAGCCACATGATGATTTGAAGTCATGCTGTCCTATTTTCCCTCCTCCAGGAGTCAGCTGCAGCCCACAAACTTGGGGACACAGGAGGATTCAAAATTGCATAAAAGAATGTCAGGTGTTTTTCTTTCCCCAACTTCTTCCCTGGGAAAGGGATGCTAGAGCACGCTTTCCTTCCTGAGTGCCTTCTCCCAACATCACCACCTTGACTCTGAGCCTCCAACAAATGCCCAAACGCCAAAAATCATGGATTTTTTCCACGTAGATCCTGTGCGCTGCCAGCCACCAATCTACAGTCCTGACTGAGCAAATGTCACTTGATACCCTTGTGATACTTTGGCTTCTTCAAGAACCAGTGGACTTTAAGCCCTGTGGTTAACCTATGTCCAGATGTGGGCAGTTTCTCATTTTTATGTTAGGACATGTTCTTTTTTTAATGCTTACATAAGCAACTCAAGTTTTGTGCTTTCAAGCGACTGTTCTCATTTGTTCTATCTCTTTCCTTCCCCCAGCTCTCTCCCAAACACAAAAATGTACGAATAGATGAATAAATTTAAAAGACCTCCAAAAACTAGTCCACCAACATCATTTCTTTAAACGTTTCAAAATGTTTTCTTTGCAGCACTGTGAGGGTAATAGCATGGGCATTTTGGGAAAAGAAGTTGTCCCCTTACAAATAAGAATCAAAACCTGTGAAACGAAATGTTTGAATAAACTTCAAAGCTCTTCCAGCACATCAACAAGCATCATCTTAATTGGTATATACGAAACCCAGAAAAGGGAAACGTTAGAATAGTTTCCTGATCACAACTAAAATAAAAGTTCCATTTTCGAATTTTTTAAAAGTGAGATACAAGAGATAAATTATCCTCCAAAAAGAGGCTTTTGGCATAGTAAAGAAGCCAACAAAGAAATAAAGATGAAAAGACTATGCTAGACTTATAAGAAACATCTTATATAAAAATCTATTACTCCAGGTAGAAATTTCCCTACAACACAGACGCATTTGGCCAGGTAAGGAGACGGTAGTTAGTCCAGTTGTTGGAAGCAAGTATCCTACTGGCTTAGGACATGTTGCTTGGTTCCTGGGAAGTAGTTCCTAATTGAGTTTTCACTCCTCATGGAGGTGACAGAAGACTGGTTACACTGCCTGCATGCTCAGGCTCCGGAAAACTGAGGCACTGGAGTTCGTTCCCACCTGGTCACCTCCCTCCCTCCCGTGGGTAAAACCCTCAGACACTGGCACCCTTACCTTGGAGGCTGCAGGGCACCACTTCCAACACTTCTCCCACCCGAGAGCCAGGCCCCTTGGGCTGCAGACCTTGGTGCTGACTCGTCTCCTCAGCTTCCCTCCCTGGGTTTAAGTCCCATCCAGACCAGGGGAGGAGCCGAGAGGGACTTTTGGGTGTTCCCCTGTCTTCTCGGCAAAGATTCAGTTAAGAGATAATGAGCAACTCTTTCTTATTCTAACTAGGAAAGGAAAAAATACATCTATCCGTTTCCCTCTTCGTTTTTACTTTGATTACACAGCAGCTAAAAATACTAGAAGCTGTTTCCATTTAAGTAGATCCAGAATAAGATTATGAAAAGAGTGTGCATGTCTCCTGGCCAAGAACTGGGTCTCGGGGTTTCAAAGTGTGTTCATAAAATCTCTTTCTCTTTTTCCTGTTCCAGGCACTCTGGGATTTATTGCCTACCACTTTTAAAATAGGAAAAGACCTTTAACACAGAAAGAAATGAGCAGAGAACCTCGGGGACAGAGCCTCCTGTGACTCCCCTACCTCCCCCCTCCATCCGCTCACAGGTGTGAGTGGCGGGGCTCTGAGGACACCTGAGAGCAAGAGGAGACCCAGGGATTCCATTCCACAGCCCAGTCTGACCCCACTCCTTCCCAGAGGCCTCCCACACACCAGCTACAGAAGACCCCCATCACCAGGAAAGCATAGCGGTGCCTTTTCATGCCACTCTTCCTCTTTTGCCATCAGATGGCCAGACCTTTACCCCTTCTGTGAACCAGAGCTATTCCAATAGGTCACGGCCCACCCCTCCTGCTCTTGCTACCCTCACCCGTCTCCTGCCCTGCCTGCGGGAGATTCTGGACTGCAGATCTACAACATAATGGGGGGGGGGGGAGCCCACATGTTTTCAGTTCACCTCTGGAAACATCAGAGGTTGTCAGCAGGAGAGAAGGAGGAGAGACAGGCCAGAAGAGATGGAGAATCAAGGAATTGCCCCCAAAATTGTGAGGGTGTGTCCAGAGCCAGGTTGCCTGTATCTGAAGCTTGTGTCTGCTACTTGCAAATGATCTCTGACTTCACCTCTTCCATTTATTCATCTCTAAAAGAGAAATAGTACAGTTATGGTGAGGATTAAATGAGTTGATACATGTAAAGAATTTTGACTAGTCCCGGGGACACAGTGAAGGTTCAACAAATGTTGGCTTCCATTACTATTGCAAGCATTATTATTATCATCATTATTTTTTTCTTCTTATATGTCCCATCAAATAGTCTTTGATAATTTCCCTCAATCAAGATGGGTTCATAATTCTCTGTCCTTTGCTCACAACTTCAAACAGTCCTGCTATTTGCCCCTGGAATCAGGGCCAGCTATAAGCAGAGGTGACCACTGTGGAGTGAATCAGGGGTCATCAGAAAGTCCCCCAGACCCCAAATATTTCTCTTCTCCCTTGGACCTCTTTTCTCTGCTTTTTAAATAGGAAAGACTCACCTAGAGGCCCCTAGGATCCTGCTGTATCCTTAAGTTGCTCTCCTATTCTTAATTTCCTTTCAACAATTCTCCCCAAATGAGTGGTCTTTGAAACTCTCTCCATTACCGCATCTTCCGTGCCCTAAATGGGTATAACTAAACCAGTGCAGCTGGTTCCTACGAGGCCGCCCTCCTCCAGCCTGGATCAGTCAGATGCAGGACATGTCACGATCACAAGGAGCCCCACGCACGCACAGTGCAGTCACTCAGCAAGACAAAAGGTGATTTCCCTCTGACGTAACAGTAGAAGAAGGCTGCCCAGGGCTGGTAGGTAGGGCCATGCCACCGTCCATAGACACAGCCACCACTCTCTAGGGCCATCTCCCAGCCAGTGGGAAGGGTAAAGGAATGAGGGCAGAGAAGAGTTCAAGCCCATTCCTCAAGCACATAAGAACAGCGCCTTTTACTTTATAGTCATTTCAGACTTGCAGAAAAATTGCAAAAATATTACAAAGAATTCCCATATAACCTTCACCCACATTCTCCAAAGGTTAACGTTCTACCACACTTGCTTTATCATTCATCCTCTCTCTATTTTTCCTGAAAACATTGGCATGATTTACCTCTTTACCCTTTACCTCTAAATAACTTCACTGTGTAACGTTTCTCCAAACAAGGACACGCTTTTATACAACAAGCTCAATACAATGATCAAAATGAGGAAAGTAACACAGACATAATACTGCAGCCTCATTGACAGACTGTATTCAAATTCCATCAGTTATCTCTCTGATGTTCTTTATAGCAAGAGAAATAAATTTTTACTGACCCAGGATCTGATCCAGGATAACTTAATTACATTTTGTTGTCTTGTCTCTTGAGTCTCCTTTACCCTGAAATGGTTCTTCTGTCTTTCTTTGTCGTCGTTCATGACCTTGACAGTTTTGAATAGTGGAGGTCAGCTGGTTTGCAGAATGCCCTCAGTTTGGGTTTGTCTGATGTTTCTTCACAACTAGGTCTAGGCTGCTTTTCAGGCGAGAATACTGCAGAAGGAGTGTATCCTCTGTGCATCTTGTCCGGAGACACTCGATAATCCTCTGCCCCAATGTTGGTGACGTTAAGGTGGTGTCTGCTAAGTTCCTCCACCAGAAATACTTGCCCCCTTTGTAATTAATAAGTGTCTTGTGGGAAGATATTTAGACACCACGTAAATATACTGCTTCGTAGTCACCCACTGGTTTTAGCACCCATTGTTGATTCTGGCCTGAAACAGCTACACAGATGGACAGCTTGATCTCTGCCATGGAGATCAACCATACATCGTTGGTAAGTGCTCCTCCCCCTGGATCATAAAATCACACCATGTCACTCATCTGCCTGAATCCTTCAGAAGCTCTCATTACTTACAGGATCAAGCTTCTGAAGTTCTGTGTAATTGCCTCATCACACCCCTTCCTATATACTCCTGCATCCAAACTCATCTCCCACTGTTTGCAGATACAATGGTCAGCTCTGACCACTCAGCCTCCTCCCAGGCCCTGGTCCGCATGCTGCTCCTCCTCCTTCCGTCATGACAGACTTATTCCTCAAGATGCCCAAAGACTGAGCAAATTCCCTGGACATATCAGGCCTAATCCACGGTGGCAGGCACTGTTCTGTCTGCCTCCTCAGCAGCCTTGCCCTTGCTCCTTCCCAAGAGAATCTGATGTTTTACTTAGAGATCCACTCACCTCCTCCTGACTTGGGGCTTTAGGGACATCTGGGCTCCTTCCCTGCTCCAGGAGGTGGGTCCTGACTGATCTGAGCCAGGATAATCCCATTGTCCTTGACACTCACTGAGTCAGACAAGAACAAGCAACGCATTTGGGATCAGTGCAATGTAAGGAGAGGCTGCTGGCACAGCTTCAAGGAAAATGTTCCTTCACTCAGAAAATAAATAAGCAAACCAAAAAGGAGACAGACATTGTCACATCTTTATATAACACCTGTGTCAGACACCTTGCAGCCAAACTTAAGAGGTTCTAGCCAAAGACATGGAAAACGTATCAGGGATGGCCAAGCAGAAGAAGGAAGGGATCTGGGCTTCTTCTGACCTTCCTAAGCTGCTGAATTAACTGCCCCTCAAGTTTTTCAGAACTTCCTCAAGTCAGGATTTTGTTTCTTAGAGCTGAAAGCATTCTAAAGGATTCCACATTGCTCAGCTAATTACTTGGCGGCAAAGTGATTTATTGACATTCTGCTGAGAACAGAGAGAGAGAGAAAGATGCAGGGAATTCCAGGAAGAAACTGTCACACCCAGGGACAGGTCATAACTTGGAGATGGGGGCAAGGGAGGGCCAGTTTCCAAAGCTTTCTGTTCTTTTAGCTGCATTGTGTTGCCTTTAGGTTGGGAGTCCATGGTGGGTTCTAAACGGCCATGGATTCTTTGCAGCCGTTCTCTGCAGAAGGCTGAGTCTGTTTCCCCCACTGCTTGAACTTGGCCTATCTTTGTGATTTCCTTTGGCCAATAGACTGTGGCTAAGTGACACTGTGAATCTGAGCTTGGACTTCCAGTGGGCTCGTAGCAACTGCTTTCACCCTCTTGGAAGACAAGTGCCATCTGAGGACGAAAAATCGAGGAGAAAGAGACCTCAGCGTCCTAGCTGAGGCCACAGACATATGAATGAGCCCAGCCAGTACTATGTGAGCCATCCCAGCCCCGTCTACCCCAAAATGCCAACCCGCAGAATGATGAGCAAATAAGCAATTATTTCAAGTCGCCGTATTTTGGAGAGGTTTGCTATGCGACAATGGAAAAATCATACAGAGCCTATACTCAAACTAGGGGAGTAATTTCACTTGAAACTAATTTCAACCCATTATTTCGTCCAACTGGTATAACCTATTCCAGAGCAACCTGGAAAAAAACAAAGTTGGTTCGACCAACATGTTATTATATCATTTTCTTTTATTTGAGAAAAATGTAGGAAAAAGCATTCTAACTACAGCTGTGTCCAACTTTATTTGTCCTAAGAAATCACCCAAAACCCAACAGACCAAGGCGCTGGCTTTGAGGGAGCCTGAAGCAGTTGTGTCTAGTTTGGAAAGCTGGAGCTGGTTCCAGCTGGTTTGAGTCTGTCTGAGCTGGTCTGGAAGACATGTCTTAGCATCTTTAATTAGGATTCTGCTAAATCTAAAAAGGAACCGAAACCAACCCTGAATATATCTCCACTGTCAAGATCTCATCTCAGCTCACTCATTCACTCGCTCTCTGCTATAAATTATATCTATTCTGCACCCATAGGAACACCTTCCCTTTGTGGTAGATTCTGAATTCAAACCTCTAGTAGTGTTTACAGAGATGTGCCATCTTTGACTTTAAATGTGCAAATGTTTGCAAAAATAGACAACAGAATATGGTATTCAGCAAACAGGAAGGTTTATTACTGCCTTCAAGACAATGAAAGACCTTGATTCTTCTTCCATCAATATTTCTTTATTTTTTCTGCATGTTCTAGTTAGTGTAATAAGTTACTTTTATAATGAAAACAGCAATGATATCTACAAAATAGTGATCTATGGGCAAGTGATGCATGAAGAGCCTCTTAGAGACCGAACTGCCATTCCCTACAAGGTTATGTAGCCATCACCATTATTTACTCTGAGAACATTTTCTTCAACCCCAAAACAGACCCCACACCCATTAATAGTCACTTTTCATGTCCCCCTCTCCCAGCCTGTGATGACCACTAATGTACTTGTGGTCTCTATTAATTTTCCTATTCTGGATATTTTATGTAAATGGAATCATACAACAAATGGCTTCTTTCACTTAACATAGTGTTTTTAGAGTTCATCCATGCTATAGCATGTATACATACTTCATTCCTTTTCCTGGCCAAATAATACTCCATCACAGGGATATACTGCATCTTGTTTATCCATTCATTTACTGGTGGAAACCTGGGTTGTTTCCCTTTTTTTTCACCTATAATAGATATTACTGCTATGAACATTTATGTACAAGTTTTTGTGTGGATATATGCTTTTGTTTCTCTTGGTATTTACCTACGAATGGAATTGATTGCTGGGCCATATGGTAACTTTATTATGTTTAACTTTTGGAGGAACTGTCTAACAGTTTCCAAAGTGGCTACACCATTTTACATTCCCACCAGCCATATAACTAGAGTTCCAGTTTTCTCAATGTCCTCTCCAATGCTTGTTATTGTCTGTCTTTTTTGTTATAGTCATCCTACTGTGTGTGAAGTAATCCCTTGAAGTTTTGATTTGCACTTCAGTGATTAATGATGTTGAGCATCTTTTTATGTGCTTATTGGCCATTTGTATGTCTTCTTTGGAGAAATGTCTATTCAAATCTTTTGTCCATTTTTGCATTGAATTATATGTATTTTTATTGTTGAGTTGTAAAAGTTCATTATATATTCTGGACACTAGACTCTTAATAATTTCATGATTCACAAATAAGTTCTCCCATTCTTTGGATTGTCTTTTCACTTTCTGGATAGTGTCCTTTGAAGCACAAAATATTTAAATTTTGATGAAGCCCAATTAATTTTTTTGTTTTGTTTTGTTGCTTATGCTTTAGGTATCATATATAAGAAATCATTGACTAATCCAAGATCATGGATGTACAAGTTTTCTTCAAAGCTTTTTGTAGTTTTATCACTTACATTTAGGTCAGTGATTCATTTTGAGTTAATTTTGGCATGTGGTGTGAGGTAGGGGCCCAATTCCATTCTTTTGCATGTGGATATCCAGTTGTCCCAGCACCATTTGTTAGAAGGACTTTTCTTTCCTCCATTGAATTGGCTTGGCACTCTTCTTGAAAATCATAGTCATGTGTTTTTTTGAGTATTTACCTCTGCTCACCTGAAAGAAATTTTTATTTATTCTGTCAGCTGATTAGGAGCTCCCAGTCCAACTGTCAGTGTCCACACATCAGTGGGTCCAGTGCCTAACAGTTGTGACTTTTAAGTGCCATGTTCCCAGTAAGTCCATAACAAATACTTTTTGGTAAACTGATATTGAGATTAATCAATTTAGTAAACATAGCATAATTTGTTTCTGATCAAGTTGATTGGTTTGATCCAGGTGGCTCCCTCCGATCAGCCAAAAGGACCAAACTGACCTGTGCAAGCCAACAGTCTTAGGATCAGAAAAGTGGAAAAATCCTTGGGATGACAACTGTCTACCAAGCAGGACCACAGTTTTGCCTGAATGTTTACCTCTCTCCCATGTGACTCGTGGTTAAATCTTGATTTGTTCTAATCTAATCATAGTAATTTAAGTCTCTTTGACATGGTTTGATCTAGCAAAAAATATTTGACTCACTCTTGTCAAATAGGCTTCTGAAATATTTTTCCTGTGTCAGTAGAGTTGGTCCTTCTCCTTCTAATAGCTGTTACCATGCTTGCCTGGAATATGGCGGCATGAGGGGAGCCAAACAGGACACAGGATGACAGCACAGAACTATGAGAGGAATCTGGGTCTTTGATGACATTCTTGAGTCCCTGAGTTAACTCACCTTGGTGCTCTCCTAGCTTGGGACCCAACTGGGTCAGAGTGCTTTGTGACTTGTACTCAAATCATTCTAACCAATACAGATCTCCTGACTTTTCACAGAAAATGCCCTCAAACTGCAAACCTTTAAGGGGACTGTAAAGCTGTAAAACTGAGTACAGTGATTTAAAATCATCTGATAGGAGTTCGCAAACTTAGCCCCAGATGAAGCTTCCCTGAGATCTATAAGGAAGCCTGTCCTCTAGGCTGATGATGCTGGGGAAAGTATCATACACAAGTTGAACTCCATCCCCAGCACTGAGTTCCAGGCTTCTTCAGGGAAGACAGCTCATCTCTACTGCTTTTCTAAAAAGGAAATAGAGTTTGGGGATTAATGTGTTCAATATATTCTTATCCTCTAAAAATGTTTGGCTATGGGAAGTGCTTTTACATTCTAAGTGGAACAACGAAATCTCAACAGCTTTGGATTGAGAGGGAGACAGGAGAAGCCATACATATGCAGTCTCCTCCCTGACAGTAGTCATCCTGCCCATGGCTGAGACCTCCAGCCAGGGCTGTTCACCAGGTTAGTAGGAAGGAAATTTCAGTTGTATGTTGAAGCCAGCATGTGTGGGTTTTTGAGAGCTTCCTAACTCTTCCCAGGTCCATACTCAGTGACATTACGTTGGTAGCTTAAAAATCAGTGAGAATATTTATGGCATGGAAATCAGCAAAGAGCTTTTTCTCTTTGGAGAGCCAGGTGTTCAATGTCACCAGCACACCGCTGGAAATTCCTCTCTTCTGGGAATTAGAGATTCCTTTATACAACCAAGATATCATAACATCTCTCAAATGTCATATCTGTAAATCAAAGAGAAGAGAGACCCCACTGTCCCTCCCTGAGGATGCTTAACTGCTGAAATATGACAGGAAAATTCTATCAATTTCTTTACAAATTGAGTCATAGCCTCCTATCTCAAATTTTCCTTCTAAGGCTAGGTGGTTCAGGCTTTTGTTTTATGGTTTTCATTTTTATTTGTAATACAACGTTGATTCTCCCTAATAACCGAACTGCCAACATTTTCATTTTTTTTTTTTTAAATTGTTGTTTTTTCAGAGTATAGGGTTACAGCAAGGCTGCTGTGTGGTAACTGTTCTACTGCAAGCAAGGGCAAAGCCACAACTAATGACAAGGGCTTGCTGTGGAATTGCTGAAGTTGAGTATCTTTTCATATGTAATTTTTGTTTCTTTTTCCGGGAACTGTCCTGGATTTTGTGTATTTTTCTTATCGATTTGTAATTTTTGATGTATCTTGGTTCCTAATTCTTTGCACAATTGAACTACTGATATTTTCTTATTTGTGACTCTTTATTAATTTTTCTTCTGGTATTTTTATATGTAGAAGTTTTTTATTTTAATTTGGTCAAATTTATCAGTCTTTCCCTTTATGATCTGTTCTTTTTACAACTTAAGAAATATTTTCCTATTGTAAGATCAAAACGATAGTCACCTGTATTTTCCTATAAAGGGTTTTAAATTTTTGCTTTAACAGACTTAGGCTTTTAATATACTTGGAATTTCTTTTTTCCCTGGGTATAAAGAAAGCATTCAATTTTATTTTATTTCTCTATGTAGATACCTAGTTGTTTTAGCATCATTTATTGAATAGGCCATGTTTGCCCCTCTAATATGCTATGTCATCTCTCATTTATCAGGTTTTAATGTATATGAGTTTACTTCTGGATTTTCTAGGCTGTCCCCTTGATCTACTTGTTTATTCTTATGCCAATATACTCTGCTTTCATTAGTATAATGTTATGATAAGTTTTAATATCCAATCAGGCATTCCCTACCATCTCATTCTTTTCTTCAAAAAAAAAAATGTTAGTCTTTACCTGACCTTTGCTCTTTCATATAAACTTAGATTTAGATGGTCAAGTTCCATGAAAAGCCTTGCTGAGATTTGATTGGGGCAGTCCTCAATTTACAGATTAATTTAGGGAATGTTATGGGCTGAGTGGTGTCCCCCTTAAAATTTATACACTGAAGTGCTTATATCCAATACCTCAGAATATGACTGTATTTAGAGAGAGGATCTTTAAAAAGGTAATTAAAGTTAAGTGAGGTCATGAGGTGGGCCCTAACCCAATACAACTGGTGCCCTTACAAGACGAGGACACGAGGACACAGACAAGCACAACCACATAGAGACACAGAGAGAAGGCGACCGTCTACAAGCCAAGGAGAGAGGCCTTGGAGGAAGCCAACCCTGTGACAGCTTGACCTCTGGAGGACTTCTGGCCTCCAGAACTGTGAAAAAAACTAATTTTCTATCATTTAAGCTGCCCCGTCTATGGTGCTGTTATGGTAGCCCTGGCAGACCAATCAGAGAATTTTGATAGTCTCCACATTGAGTTTTCCTATCTACAAACACAGGCTCTCTCTCCATTTACCTGGATCTTCTGTTAAGAAAGTTTTACAATTTTCTCCATAGGGATCTTACAGGCCTTTTTTTAGATTTACTCTAAGGCACGTTCTATTTTTGTTTTTCATTCTGTTATTAATTCTAACCATTTTTACATAGATTTTCACAAGTTTCTTTGTGAATACTTTTTTTTTTGGTTTCTTTTTCTTTTATTGAAGTACAGTAAGTTTACAATGTTGTGTTAATCTCTGGTGTACAGTGATTCATTTATACATATATATATACACACATATATATATATTCCTTTTCATATTCTTTTTCATTATGGACTATTACAAGGTATATGAATATAGTTCCCTGTACTATACAGTAGGACCTTGCTGTTTATCTTGTAAATACTTCTATCATCTAAATAATGACTATCTAATCTCCTCCTTCCCTATCCTTATAATTTTTGACATAGTGGAGTGGAAGCACTGAAAGCTGGTGTCCTTGTTTTGACCTTGATCTTCAAGATGATGCTTCTATAGCTGCAAGGATACACTGCATGCTTTTCTGAAGTTTTGCCACCTGACATCCTGCAGCACAAGCTCAGTCAATCCCTCTCCAGCCCCTCTTTCTCTGGCCCCTTCTCACTCCTCTCCCTCCATTACACCCTCTCTGTCCTGAGCCCCGTGTCTTGAAAATAAAGTGAAGTAATGTGGTGACCCACACTGAGACGCTGATGACTGATGATCGATCGGGGACACAGTCACATTTTAAGACGAGCATTTAGGTCCAAGGAATAAATGTGACGACTGGGGCCTGAGTGTTAACATCTTCTCAGATCCCAACAGTAATGGGAAACATCCCCAGCCCCTTGCTCACTGGGCATCCAGATCAGACCAGCTCAGAAGGAATCCAGGGAAATTCCAAAGGATGGGGACTTGATGTGTCTCCCTATTTTAATCAAACCACCCAGGTTCACACCCCACTTTGGCCTTGGGCAAGGTGCTTCTTCTGTCCTGCCTCAGTTGCCTGATCTGTCAAATGGGGATCATAGAAGCACGTACTCATGAGTGGAATTAAATGAATCATTGGTGGAACTTACTGGGAACATAGTAAGCACTCGATAAACATTAGCTAAGACCATGGGATAGCCATCTTGGCACTGCCCCTCAGTTACTTAATGGGTTTTTACATTTTTTCTCTTTCCTTAAAAAAAAATCTCAAAATATGGTAGTTAAGTGTCACCCTATCCTCTGTGTTCCACCCTGCGGCCTGGCACAGAATACCGCTCCAGTTCATTGGTAGGCGTTCATCCAACCCTGCCTGGTGACAATCACACACTACTCTCTTTGCCTTTTTTTTAGTGTTTAGGGTTGAATGCCACTGGCTTTCTATCCACAATGAATGAAATGCCGAGCAAGAAGAAAGCGATTGTAAAAGGACCAAGCCAAACATGACCCTGGAGACGCTGGCACCCTGGGGAAACCCCGGGCAGGGCCCGGGTTACAGCCACATCTCCTAGAAAGTCTGTTGCTCAGTGGGCATGATACGCTTGATGACATTCATGCCAAAGTCCTAGGGTGGGAAGAGTGAGTGACTGGCCTCATTTCTCTTCAGTGATACCTGTCAGGCAGTGAGATTGCTAGACCGTAATGTCTGGGAGGGCAGACAGCTGCCACTCCTGTTCAGCATGTGACGCCAGCACCTCGCACCATGCCTGGTGCATACAGGCACTTAACAAGTAGACACAAGTTTAATTTTCCCTGCATCCTCCCCCAGTTAGGCCTAATGCAGGTCTAGACACACAGTAGGTAGTTAATAAATATCGGTGGGGACTTGGAGTGATGACTGCGCTGCAAAAGCAGTGTCCGCCTCAGTGAGCTGAGTCGCTGACGGGCGATCCCCCGTCCTGCAACACTCTTCTGTTGTCCTGGTTGAAGTGCACACACCCTCGATACGCTGCTGTGGAGGGTAAGGTAAATCGCGAAACAAACACAGCTGTGTCCACTCAGCAAGCTGTTTTGCCCGCAGTGATGAAGACTCAGGTGTTACTGTCATTCTCAGCAGAAGCAAGGCTGTGCTGAGGACCTAAGCTGGGTCACGCACGGTGTGGGTTCACAGGGTATGACAAGGCACCCACGAACGAGCTCAGCAAGGCTTCGGCCCAGGAAAACAGAACCTCTGACACAGAAGGTGATCGGAAGGGGCAGAAGAGCAAAGGCCAGCTCTCAGGTTTGCCTGTAGCTTTTAGAAAAATCAAGAGCTTCCAGGACTGCTGGAAACTACCACTGGTGACCCCAGCTGCCTCCAGCACCAAGGTAGGAAGTTTTCAGGGGACCACCTAGCCACACAAGTGCCCCCACAGCCAGAGGAGCAAGAAAAACACTTCTGTCTCTCGTTCTCCCTCCAAGTCTCAGGCAAATGCCTCTCGCTGGAGGAATACAACTGAGACTGCTGGCTGTAAAGGATTCTGGGAGGGGGGAGGGTCTCAGAATTTCAAACGCTGGGATAAGGGTGGAGTATAGATGGGCTGGAATGATGTTGAGTTGTCAAAGATCATTATGAAAAGCTTTTCAATGTAAATTTAGAAAAACAACATTCGAAGGCAGTTAACCCTTGCTAAGGACTTGAGAAACAATACAATACAAGCATTGTCCTTAAGAGGTACAAACTACTCAGTATAACAAAAAGAAGCTACAAGGATATATTTTGCAGCATGGGGAATAGAGCCAGCATTTTATAATAAACTATAAATGCAATGTCATCTAGAAAATTTTAAATCACTGTATTGTACACCTGAAATAATATATTGTCATATAATAATGAGGGAAGTCAACGATGTCTCAATAAAAAAATAATTTTAAAAGAAAAAATAAATTTCAAAAGAAGGATAAGGATTGCCATGAGAGTTGGAGCCTTTGAAGCGGGCTTTGGATAGAGCCCTACGCCAAGACAAGACTCTGTCAAACAGATACTGAAAAGGAAGGAAAGCGCATGGAAGTGAGTCTGCATGCATTTATTCGCTCGCTAACTCATGCATGTAGCCATCCATTCAGCAGACTGTTTTTTGCCAGGCATTGGGCTAGGCTCTTGGGCTTCTAGACAGGAAGGAGACACTGGTTGTTTCTAGGAAAAGAAATAATGAGATTTTTACTACAGGGAGAGCATTCTGAAAACGTGTATGCATATAGACAACTGAAAGGGCCCACACTTCAGAGTCATCAGTGCTTATCTCTGGATGATATGATTGTGGATAAATGTTGTTTTCTTTTCTAATTCTGTCAGTCTTTTCCAAATATCCTGCAATAAATGTGTACAACTTTTTATCAGAAAAAAATTTAAGAAAGAAGATGGGAAGCTCCAACTGGTAACAGTGCAGAAGAAATCCATCACACCTTTGTCCTCTGATGTTTTCTGACTAGGATGCCTTTCCTCTGCTCTCACGTTCTTCCTCTTCATCTGGTTGCCTTCTATTTATTCCTCCATTTTCAGCTGAAACTTTCCTTCACTGAAAAAACTTGCCTGCCCCCTAAAGCTAGGTTAGGTCTCCATGTTTGACACTCTCAGCCCCTGGGGTTCCCTACCTGTCATACTTACAAGTATGGGTTGGATGTCTGTTTTTCTCATCAGAATGTAAGCCCCACAGGGCATGCGTCATACCCACCTGGCTCACAGCTGCTTCCCAGGCACACTGGTGACTCCATAAATATCGCTGGGATAAATCAGCATTGACCATAAAGGATGTAAGACTGAACACAAGGCAGATTAGTAAGGAGGTGATTATGATAGTTTGGACAAGGGAGGAATATTACCCAAACTAATGAAAAGGCGGAGTGACGAAGGGGAGGAAACAGCCCATGGAATTGTTATGGTATCAAATCTGCAGAACTTAGTGACGTCTTCTTGGATTCATCCAATAAGAAGCAGAGGTTGGGGAAACGTTTTGGTGGTAGAACTGACAGGACTTGCTGATGGATTAAAGGTGAGGATGCTGCAAAGAGAACTACCAAGAAGGTATCAAGGGTTTTGGTCTTGAGCAGCTGGATATATGATAATACAATTTCCTGAGATGGAGAAGGCATTTGGAAGGCGGAGGGTGGTGATCAAGAGTTCCAACTTTGGATGAGAAGTAAGGATGGGTGAGAAATGTAGGGGGGACTTCAGATTTTGGCTTGGGGCTTACTCTCTTAGGCAGGAAATACAGAAGGTGAACCTAGCTTGAAGAGAAGTATGAATTCAGTTTCGGATATGTTGAGTTTGAGGCGTTCACTGAGATATCCAAGATATCCAATGAGATTATGCGGGTCTAGAATTCATGAGAGATTTCTGGAAAGAGACAGAAATGTGGACTTAGTGGTGGTAGTTAAAGCCATCGGGTGAATGGGAACACGTATAAAATGAGAAGGGCAGAAAGACACTGACATCAAAACCCTTGGGGAACTGATATTTGTGGAAGAAGAGATGTCCTGAAAGGATACTGAAATGGAACTGTCAGAGGGGTAAGAATATCAGATTACCTGAAACGGAGTTCCATTTTGATCAAAGCAAGAGTTCAAAGGAGGGAACAGTACATTGGCATGGGAATTAGGTGCAAGATTTTGGAGGTCCTTGATTGCAAGGCAAAGAAGTTGACTATTTATCCAGTGCCTCAGTGGTCAGTGGTGATGACAATGTGTATGTTCTAGCTGTACCTGACTGAGCCTCCCAGCCCTGTAGGGAAATTGAGAAACTGGTAGGTCAAGTATCCAAAATCTTGATTCACACAGTCAAGACTTGGAGATTGGAAGTAAAGAGTGGCCCATTACGAATATATTTCTTATCAAACAATGTCATCCAACCCAGGGCACCACTGATCTGAGTTAAGCTGGAGAAGAAAACCCAGACTTCCAAAGGCCATCATTATTTTTGCTTGGTTCTTATAGCCAGTCCCTCAGCAACGACAAAGGACAGAAAACATCCCCCAGGAATCCTTCTGGTCTAGCCAACTCCAAAACCAACCGCAACTCATTCAATAACCTTTATGATGAGTCTCTTTGGCGCCACATGACCCATGTGTTAGTTCGTGTTCCAGAAGGAGCCACCAGACAAGTGCAGAAAAACATCTGTCCTCCTTTCCATTACAGTGTTCCAGAAGAAGAACAAGATGGCCTGAGGCAAGGGGAAGACAAACACCAGGACTCTTCTAAACCCTGGCAGCCGTACCTTCTACCACATCACTGTAGCCTGGGGAGACGTTTGAAGCTACCCTTCAAAAACAATTGCAAATGAAGGATCTGGCTAACTGTGACCACCGAGGGAGAGGAAGATGAGTTGGATTTTTGCAGAAGCATCAGAGTGGTTGGTGAGTCTGTGGACCTGAATGTTCAGGAAGGCACCGCAGTAGATGCCTTGGTGAGCTGCGTGTGTTAAGGAACATGCATGTCACAGGAGGGTGCACCGCTCTGTGTGGACTGGAAAAAATGAATAGCAGTTCAGGCTGATGGAAACAGTATCAAAGATGATTAGTAACTGGCTGTGTGTTTATGAATGTCTGCATGAGAGTAAGCTTGGCATAAACACTTTGCAGACACACACTGTGCGGTTGCTTTCAGGAAGCCCCAAGGTTCCAGCCACTGATAGAAGCCAGAAGCTGCAGAGACTTGACCGAGAGTTGAGCTGGACAGGTCTGCTGCCCTCGGGGATATGGGCTAGCCCTGAGAACTCTGTGCTGGGGAGCCTTGTTGGGGAGAATAGGGAAGGTAAGCCCAGCTGAATGGGAGGCTCATTGATCCAAACTTTTGGCCAACCCTCTCCCAGCCCCCAGTTTCTCTTCTAAGGGAAGGTGAGTGAATAGGCAGAGAAGTCTTTTAAAGAGAGAGGCCACCTCTGAAGGATGTAAAAGCCAGAGCCTGAGTAGCTGATGTCCTGGGGATAAGAAGCATGTGATTAATCCCTTTAAGGGCTCTCAAGGTACACCTTGTTGGAGAAGACTGGCCCCTCCTTACTCTTGGCTCAGTGTTGAGGCCCAGTGGGTCCAGTGGAATCAAGGAGGCAAAACAGCCAGACAGAATGTCCCAGGGGAAGACAGACCAAGAGTGGGTCCAGTATAACAATTAAGCCTAAACGTGAGGTCTAAGGCTAGGGGTATGATATCAAATCTGGGGTGAAAGTGGAAGATACACACCCAAGAGACAGTCTCTGCCAGTTCCACCCAGTTCTGTCCTGTCCAACAAACACACAGAGCCCCAGGCACCCTGCTGGGTGCTGCACAAGCCAAAGGTCAAGGGTCCTGCACTCATGGAGCTCACAGTGTTCTAGACAAGGAGGCTACTAAACGTCTGCTAATACGCTGAATGCGCCAGGTCCAGGGTGCAAGAAATCAACAGGGGGGCAGCCTTAACCCTGCCTGGGGTCCCCAGAATAAGCCTCCTGGAGAAGTCTGGTATAGGTGCTTTAGTGTGTGTGTGTGTGTGTGTGTGTGTGTGTGTGTGTTGTGTGTGTGTGTGTGCGCGCGCGCGCGCGCGTGTGCATGAGCATGCATGTAATCTATATCCCCCACAGTCCTGTAGAGTATTTTGCGTATGACAGATGATATCAAAGGTTGTTGGGGAGGGGAGGTATAGCTCGGCAGTGGAGCGTGAGCTTGGCGTGCACAAGGTCCTGCGTTCAACCCCCAGTGCCTCTGTTAAGAGGGAAAAAAATAACAGATTGCTGAGTGAACACAAGAATTATTTTTCCTATTTGTATCTTTCTAACCATTCCTCTGCTTTCTTCCTAAATCTTACTCTTCTTTTCCTTTGCTTGGAATGCCCAGAGAGTTTCATTTGGGGGCAAAGGTCCAATACATTGGGTGTCAGCGAGATACAGAAATGGTCATTTTGTGACATGAGGCAATATTGGAGGAGAGGATACCCATGGCCTGCAGTTAGAAGGGAAATCACCACCATCTTAATCATCACAGAACATTTATTGAACGCAAAAGGGCCAGGTGCTGCTTTAAGGGCTTTAAGTATGAAATGTGCTAAATCATTTCATCCTCACAGTAACCCAAAGAGGAGGGCATTATTACAGGTGAGGACTTCGGTAGATGCCCAGAGAGGTCATGTGACTTGCACAAGGGCTCAGAGCGAGTCCATGGTGGAGCCATTGCCCTGTGGCTCTGAGTCTGCAACTCCTACTGCATCCCACCCTCGGGACCAAAAGCTGAGGGCAAAAGCGTCCTGAGCTTGCTCCCAGTGTACCGGCTAGACACCGCTCGTTATTTTAAAACTTTTTTCAGCTACATAGTATCTACCAGTTGATTTTCCCCGATTCCCTCTGTTTCTCTGTAGAAATCGGGAGATCCTACATCCAAGAAGCTTTATAGGTGATCACTTTTGCCTGGGCTTTTATTCCAGGGGTAAGGAACATCAGCTGTAAAAACCAAAGTAATATTAGAATCACGGAGTACATCATTTTCTCCATCAGATAACACCAGCAAGTCAAGGGCCTACTGCTTTCCAGCAGCAGAAGCTCAGGGGGGCCTGGGGACCAGGATAAAAGGCAGGGTAGGACTGGCTTTCTGACCTCAGGTCAGTGTCCATGCTTTGGTGTCACCATCTGAAAAATGGAGCTAATGACCTTTGGGCCACGTTAGAGCACCATGAGGTGAGCAGATTCATGTCTGTATCTGAGAAGTCTGGGTCTTCCCAGAGGAAACAATGATCACCAAGGTTAATTACTCCAAATAACATCAGCAATGACCAGCTGCTGCCAAGTTTCTTTGATTCTTCCCCAGTATTAAAATCAGCATCAATCAGAACCCAAAGTATTACTATGGAGGGGTGAAGGATAACTAAAGGAAGCAAAATGAAGAAAGAGAATCCTGTGAAGGGCTTCTGTGGTCCCCATGGCCGCCCCACACAGACAATCACTCTCTGCAGTGAGGTGCCCACGTGTGCTGGCTCGTTCTCGCGTCTTCATTACATCAGCTCTTCCAACTGGGTGGCCGTCCCCCTCCATGACTGCAAACACTCCTGCTCTCCCAGAAGCAGACCCCTGCCTGTGGTTACTGGAAGCACGAGGCTGAGGTTTTGTACCGAGTCCCAGATCAAATCAGAGTGGGAGACACTCGGCTTGAGTCAGACCTCAAGGACAGACTTGAGATGTCTGAGACGACAAGTCTAATTTCTGCCTTGCTGATTACTACAATCTGTGTGGTTACACCGAATTTCACCTGAGCTCCATTCATTCAGATATTTATTGAATGCATACTGTGTGCCAGGGGCTGTTCCAGGAGATGGGGATATAGAATTGCACTAAATAGACCCACGAGCATCGTCATCCTCATCATTACCATCGTCATCCTCAGTGCCCTTCTGGAGTTGACATCTCTAGAGGGAAAGATAGACTAGCTTTCCCTGTAGCAGAAGGGAGTCAATATTAACGAAGCATCGCCCTGTGGTCCTATGAAGGAAGTAAATGAATTTTAATGGCAATTTATGTTTTTCATATTTTTTTAGGGAATATACACTCCATTTCTCAGTGCTGTACAGGATACTAAAATGACCCTACAGCGTGCCTCCTCTGGAGATGTAGCAATTTAGGTATTTACCATTGTACATTTTTCCCTTCTCTTCCCTGAGCTGAAAAGTCAAGAATGCTTGGTCACCATGAGTTACATCCAAGAAGGAAAAAAACAAAACCCCATATGGAACCCTGAAAGCAGATGTCCAGCAAGTCAGACTCAATCCAGTAACTTAGTTACTTGATGACAAGGCGTTTACTAAAGACTGAGTGCCCACTATGCACTGTGCATCGTGAGAAATCCAGGGAAGTGTTATGACATGAATTCTGCCCTCAGAGAGACTAGGCTTGAAACAATTAGCAAATAACACGGAAGATTATATTATCTACTTATGACAGCAAAGAGCAGAGAATGAAAAACACACCCAGAAGCACAATTTTAATTTCCTTTTCCAAAATAAATCAGGACAGAATTCAGAGTCACCCAGTTTGCCTGACAACTGACAAACCCAGCGGGAGACAAGGCATTTCTTGGGGAGAAAGCCATGGAGGGGGCTCTCAGACAGACAGGTAAAGCGGAATTTACAGGAATGGAAAGTGAGTCTGCTCTCCTCTTGCTTCTTCCCAGGCCCCAGAAGGGACCACAGAGATGAAGACATGATACACACTTCTGCTCTGGGGCCACTGGGTGGCCTGCAGGGTCACACCGTGTATCTTCTCCAGGAAAGGGGACCTCTACCTTGTCCTGGCATCATCGGGACCCACCCTGTGGCTTTGCAGAGGTTTTCTACCCTTGAATCCCATTAACTTATCACTCTTTGGTATTTTTTCCCCTATAACTACCAAAAGCAATGCATTTCAGCTAAACTGCTAACATTTTGCCTTTTCATTAAGGTTTGAAATTTAGAAAAACTAGGAAGAGGCGAAAGAAGAAGAGGGATGGGGAATAATGTGAAAGAAAGAAGTTGCTTTCCTATCAACTGTTCATTCCCCCAAGTGAAACTCCATTAAGAACATTGCAAAAGAACACGGATGTGACCTCGTCCCTGGAACCACACAAAACATTTTGTTTCAGCCTGGGCCACAAGCAGCTGGAGGGGAGTGCCTTGGAGGTCCCTGCGTTGGATCCAAAACCTCAGAGTAAGTGCAGACTTTCCTCTGGTAAGAGGAAAGGGAGGCACCCACATGGCTGGCAAGGCAGGAGCGAGCCACAGAATCAGCTTGACAATCAAGGGGACCATGGCCTTGGGCACAGAGGACAGAGGGAAAAGCGAGTGCTGTAGCTCCCTGGGAATTCTGCTGAGACAGGAGATCTGGAAGCCATGAAGGCCAGTAGCCCTGGGGGTCCTGTCTTTCCAGGTGGCCAGGGGGCAGGCAAGGCTCTCTTGGGCATTCCAGGGGGTAGCAGAGGGACCACATCTGCTTGGGTTTCAGCCAAATGACTAAGCATTGTCGTCACCATCTGTGGGTTGTTGGGTCTGGCTCTGGGCAAGCAAGACGCTTGATCCTAGGAATAAGGGGGCTTTGCCTCATCTCTGTCCTCGTGGACTTCACTTTCTTGCCAGGGGGACAAGGCACATGCTTCATGACAGTGTTTTAGGGAGGCCTAAGGGAGCCCTTCACTCTTCCATCGTCCTCTTGAGGCAAATCTGGTTCCTTTCTGTAGGAGACTAAACGTTACCCCCATCAGCACTGCAAGCATGGTGGTCTTTGCCATGCCTGGAAATGGAGAGACAGAAGGGCATTTTTTTTTTTGCTAAAATACTAGACCAGTAGGTTATATCCATAGCGGCTGGACTTAAAGGGAAATCCTATGAGCCATGAAGAGAGAATTTTGTGCCAGTCCAGTCTTTTCCCATGCAGAGTGACAGTGTCTAGTTAGGACATGGTCAAAGATAAGGGTTTGAATCATTTCAATCCAACAAATATTTGTGAGCACTTACTACATACCAGACATTCTGCCAGGAACTTGGGTGTTAAGTTGAAAACAACACATTGTCAAGGAAATTTCAAATAAGTTGGGGGAAGTGAATACAAATATTACATATACATTTATTTTTGGACAGCTGGGGGAACATGTCAACCAAGTACAATATTGAAAGTGTTGTTTGCGGATTATCAGTCCCATCCTCCCTGACCTTGCTTCCCCCCTGTAACAAACTTCAGTAAGTCTGTGCTCATCTTCAGATATCTCATTAGAAAGGATGGCCAAACCTTGAGCACACAAATGGTGAGTCACTCCTAATGGAGTCAGATAGGAGGAGAGGAACTTGCAACTGAGACTAGGAAAAGCATTAGACATGGATGAACTGGCCTCGCCATCTCGATAAAGTTGAAGTAGATGAGTGCAACGGGTGGAATAGTGTCCCCCCAGAGTTCATGTCTACCCACAACAGCAGAATCCGGCCTTATTTAGAAATAGGGTCTTTGCAGATGTAATTAAGACAAGGACTGAGATGTGCTCATTGAACTGGCCGAAATGCAAAAGAGAATGTTCCTATAAGAGGCAGAAAAGAACACAAAGACACACACAGTAAAGACGGCCAGGGGCAGGATAATGATGCCACAAGCCAAGGAAATGTGGAGCCACCAAAAGAGGAAGGACCCTCCCCTAGAGCCTTTGCAGGGAATGTGGCCCTCCTGAAACTTTGATTTGGGATGTCTGTGGTCCCAGGCTGTGAGAGAATCCATTTCTGTTATTTTAAGTCACTCAGTTTGTGGCAATTTGTTGTGGCAACCACAGGACATGAATCCAGTGAGGAAAAGGAAGCCAGGTCCTCAGGACAGGGAGTGAGCCTGAGAGGAAGGAGGCAGGTAGCTAAGACTGACAGAGGAGTTGGTCATAGGTGCTCCTACACACAGATATCATGCCCAAGGCCATGAGCGAGATGATAAATCCTGGGAGCGGGACGGAAGGGTTGAGAATGACCTGCTGAGCTGAGCCTCATTGGTTAAATAAGATTATCCTAAACCATTTTTATATCAAGCACCAACTTACTTGACATCTCTGAAACACAGCAGAATTTAAGTAATACAGTCACAAGCCAGGGAGCCAGGCCTGGCAAAATGCGTGGGGCCGGACGTCAGGCCATTGCCTCCTTAGCCAGTGCCAACCTGCACACTGCAACCAGCGGCCAGAACGAAGGAGCTGGAAAATCAATAATTCTAGTCCTCCAGTCAGGAAGATACTGAATATACTGCTGGAAAATGAGACTCAGGAGAGAAACAGTTCTTTGTATGCATATTACCTGCAACAAATCAAAACAAATGTGCAAACATCTCCTTGGAACTGCTGGGAAGCAAAGGTAACACACTTTTTATGAGTCAGGATGGTAAGTGGAAATTGAGTACCTTATTCGCTATGACTAATTTAAAGTGCACAAGATGTCAGTCGTACTGCCGTTATGTAGACAGCAGTCTTTATGATTCACGTAAAGATAAAAGGGCTTTTCAGAACCTTGTTTTTCCACAAGATCTCAAGTTCCGCAAACGCGAAGTTTCCTATCTGTCTACCAAAACCCCGGTGGTTCTGGCCTCGGGAAAGTCTTTTCAGTCCCCTCCACTGGGGCGGACTTGCTAAAAGCCTTTACACGGGATTGTGTTGACATGGGACAGATTCTGTACTAACCCCAGTACCTTGTAGGGTCTCCCCCTACCCACCCACCTTGTGACATGCTCCTCACTTGTTGGTGGCAGAAACTACCGTGTGCCTGGTGTTCAATTAAACATCTGATGAACTAAACTGAACTGAATGGAAAGGCTGCCTGAAATAAAGTCTTTACAAGGAAGGACCACCGAGAGGAGCCTGGGAAGGGAGCTAATCCAGTGTGGTTAGAGGCACCTGGGGAGATGGCCAGGGTGCTGCGGAGGGCTGGGCTTTATTGTGTAGGCAACAGGGAGCCACCCAAAGTGAGTAGTTGTAGTGCTTTCGAAAGTTCCCTCTGGAAGCAGAAATGGGTGGAGATTTTGGGGGGAAAGTAAAAATTGGGTTAAGTAAAAAAAGAAATTAGGAATCCAGTTAATACCAGTTCAGGCAGGAGATGAAGAAGGTCTGACCAAGAGGAGTAGAGGTAGGAGAGGGGAAAATTAAAGAGACAATTACAAGTAGAATCAACAAGATTTGGATAATATTTTGGAGGGGATATTTTTGTCTTAACCTGAGTTCCCCCTACTCCCCCACCGCCTGCAAAAGCAGGCTCATGTGACAGAGATTTATGTACAAGAAGTAGATTAGGGCAGTGACCCCAGGGAGCAGGAGTGAGGGGCAAGGACAGAGGACAAGGAATGGGGGAAGCAGCAGGGCGATGCGGTACTACGTTAGCACAGGTGTTCCCCATCTCCCAGACCTTCCAGGAGCCATAGGAGGTGTGTTATCCACAGGCTTCCAACGCCAATTGGTTCAGGATGTCCCCTCGACCGTCTGCAGCCCTGCACTTGGGCGCCGTGCGTGTGTGGGTGCTTGGTACGCCCCTGGTTCCTCAGGTGTCCCGTGTCAACCTCAGAGAAGCCCCAGGGCAAGAAGTGAGAGGTGCCTAAGGTAAGCCCGGGGTGCTGCTCCACGGCACCTGAGTTCCGCTTTATATTTTATTATATTTAACTGCAGCTTTCTCCTGTTTTATGAACAAGGAGCCCTACATTCCTACTTCGCATTGTAGAGACAAATCACGTAGCCTGTCCTGCCCGGGAGTCCTACAGAAGAGGCAAACTCAATCGCAAACACAGGTTCTCCCTGATGATAGGCAACGTGTCATCATCTTTTTCGGAGAACCGCTTTGTGTTTCCAGTTTGCCGCAGGCCGTAGCGCGCGGACGTGCTACTACTGCCACCTCGTGTTCAATTCCGTGCACAGCACGTAGCTCCAGGAGGAGACCCCCTGGCAGGGGCAGCTGCAGCTGCTCCCGCGATTAAGTGCTAAGGCCACCCACACTCCAGGGCCAAGCTGGTACACCAACAGGATTACGATTTAGCTGGTGGTGGTCAATGGGCAGTCTATCCATACACACCATTTCAGAGCCAGGGTTGAAAATGCGCGCGCGCACGCGTGTGTCTGTGCCTTTCTCTCTCCCTCCATCTCGTTCTTTTCCTTCACTCCCACCTTCCTCCTCTCTGTTCTTGGCTGTCCCCAAGACCACTGAGAGCCTAAGAAGTCCGGTTGTTTTGAGTGAAACCATATTCAGCCTTCCCCGTGGGGGCGGCCTGGCCCTGGAGGGCCCTCCGGGAGAACAGGGTGGTTGGGGAGCACGGCAGGGGTGGAGCGGGGAAGCGTGTTCGGGTGCAGGAAGTTGCTGAGTCAGTCTGGGCCAGACAAGGTCTCTGGGCACTGGCATATGCCAAGTAAATATTCTTACTGCACGACTCTGAGGGCTGCAGCCAGGTTAACCCTGTTAATTCCCAATCCCAAAACAATAAAAAGGAATAACTGATCCTCCCCCCAAAATCAAACCGAGAGGTTAAGAAAATGATCAGTCCTGTATTAGGTATGGACTAGACACCAAAGGAACAACTTATTTGATAGCAGACACAGAGGAGCCAGAGAAATAAAGCCCAAAGGGAGAGTGAATGACTAGTGCTAAATAGGAAGGTAGCAAATGTCCCTGAATCCGTTTCTTTCTGCTTTGTCCAGGGTTCTGACTGTGTCTGTCCCCAAGGCTTAGCACAAGGACCAGATCATGACCCCCTTGCCTTCATGCCCTCTGACAAACACATTTTCAAATATTTTGGGTGAAATAATAGAGGCATAAAAAGCCAAGGACAGGTAAATATTTTTAAATAACCTTCAACATTTTTTGTGAGTCTAAAAATAAAACATATAAATGATAAGGAAATTGAAAAAAATTTAAAAGCGTAAAAACATAACCAGTAATCTGGTCGCTTATCTGTTACTCTTTGTATTTGAGTGCATTCCCTTCTTAATCTTTTTTTTTTTTTCTATGTATCTATCTAACCTATAAATATACCTGTATATTTAAAAATTTGGAACTCATCAGATTTTTTAAACTTAAAGTTATGATAGGTAATTTCTTAATTAATTTAACTCTTCCCCTCATGTTAGACTTTAAGTTATTTATTTGTTCTTACTATAAATAATCCCAGGACATGTGTCTTTATTTATACATTTTAGAGTTTCTCAGGATTTCCTTGGAATAAATTCGTAAAAGTGGCATAATTGGGTCAATAAATAAAAACTTTGAAAAGATTCTTGCCAAACTGCTTTGCAGACAAAGACCAATTTATATTTCTACCACTAGGATATGAAATCATCTATTTCCCCGCACCCATAACCACCCTGAACTTTTTTCGAACCTTTGTTAATTTGCTAGATTAAATTGTCATCGTTTTAATTTGCATTCTCTTGGAAACTAATGAGGTTGGATACTTGTAATGTTATTAGACATTCTGAGAATTGCCTATTGGGATTTAAGTTTAAAAATATATTCATCTATGTTTTCTTCTTTTTAAAAGCTTTGTTAGCATTTAACTCTTTATCTAAAATTTATTTTGATATATTTAAAACAGTTTTTCCCAGTTGTTCTTTAACCAGTTATTCCAGTACCACTTACTCCATGATTTTTATGCTTCCTTAAATATATAACAGATTGTAATTACACTGGAGTTTCTTTCTGGCCTGTCTAATCTAGTTCAGTTACCTGCCAGTTTTAGCATCAGGACCACACTAATTCAATCACTATGGCTTTATAATATATGACATTTTAATGTCTGGTAGAGCAAAACTATTCATTATTTTTCCTCTTTGAAAATTTCTTAACTTTCTACCTCCCTCCCATCCCACTTATTCTTTTATGTACATTTTAGAATTATTTTAAGAAAATTTGCATTGGGGGTATTGATTGAAATGGCACAAAGCCTGTATTTTAATCAATTGATACATTTTATAAGTAAGGATTCCATGACAGCAGTCAGGCCTTTGTCCTTGAGTGGTTGCTTCTCCAGCGGACAGGGTTGAGTGGGGATTCAGATCATAGCCTTGGCCTGGGACTAGTTCTGTGAGCTTGGCAAGTCAGCTAACCTCTCTGTCCTCAATCTCATCATCTATTCAATGGTTCTTGTTACTTTATTAGACCCAGAATCAACGCAGTAACTAGAACAGTCTCTCATGATCAAATCTCAAAACACTTGACTATTAAATTATAACCTGTCTCCCCCAAAAATAACTTTTAAGCCTCGAAGGGAAATGCTATGTGGAAAAAACAAAGGCGATATAACTGGCAGTGGGGGATATCTCCACCCACATCTACATCTATAATGTCCCATTGAATATAAGCATCAGAAGGGCAGGGGATTTTTTTTTTTCCTGTTACCCCACCTCATACACATACACCATGGTACACGATAGGCATTTAATATGTGTTTGTTGAATGAATAAATGAATAAATGAGGATGGTTCTTCTGATTTTAGAATTCCAGGGCAGTAAGGCCAACAGCCTTCCCCACTTTCTGTCAAATGCCCAGGGAGAATCGCAGATTCCTCCCCAGAACACAAAAAGTGAGCCTTCTTTGGGCTTTGCCAGGCTTCCCCACACACTGCTGGAGGAGGAGGAATTGGGGGAAAATCTTAGGCTGTTTTTCAAAACCAACACTATTAATTAAAGAATATCCTGGAGTCTTCTCGTCCCATCTCAGCGCTTCCTATCTCACCAGTCCATTGAATTGCTTTAATCTCTTCTTAAAGTGAAAAAACAGCCTAATAACATACTAATACTGCTTAAGAGTTTTGCACATACGTGTTCCCAGTGGCATGATTCACAATAGTCAAAAGGTGGAAGCGAAGCAAGTGTCCATCAACAGATGAATAGAGAAACAGTGTTGTATGTCCTTACAATGAGTATTATTCAGTCATAAAAAGTAAGGACATATTGACACATGCTACAACATGGATGAAAATTGAAGATGTTAAGTGAAAGAAGCCAGACACAAAAGAACAAGGGTATGATTCCACTAGTAAAAGGTATGTATTCAAATTCATAGATAGAAAGCAGAATGGTGGTTGCCAGGGGCTGCGGTGCAGAGGGAATGAGTCACTGTTTAATGGGGACAGATTTTCAGTCCGGGAAGATAAGAAGTTCTGGAGATGGATGGTGGTGATGCAACTATGTGAATGTGCTTAATGCCACTGAACTATACACTTAAAAATGGTTAAGATGGTAAATTTTATGTATATTTTATCACAATTTTTTAAAACTTACTAATGCTGTTTAAAGATGCTTTCAGAACTAGTTTTACAGAAAGCAAAAGGCTGCTGTGTACAAAACTGGCTCATCCATTTCGTGAGCTGATTATATTACTGAGTACAAACTCGTATTGCTTATGGCACAACAGGCCATAAATCGAGAGACAAGTTATTGGAATAAGGAATAGCAACTTTATTTGGAAAGCCAGTAGACTGAGAAGATAGTGAACTAGGGTCCCCAAAAAACATCTTCCTGGGGTTAGAATTTAAAGCTTCTCTTATATTAAAAGAGGAAGAGGTAAAGTTCTAGTTCTGGCCAGACTCTGGAGGTGATGTGTTAATTTCTTCCTGCCTGCAGCTATTCACAGGTGAGCCTGGTCACGATGCTTCCCGTGAGCTAAACAAACGTATTTTAGCTTAACACCCACTACCTGGGAGGTAGGGTTCCCAGAGATGAACCACTGTGTATAATTTAAACTTATAGGTATAATATCCCTTTAGTGATTAACTTGTAATAGAATACAAAGGTTGTTCCCTATTACAATTGTGGAAGGTGACTGTCAACTGTGGGAGGGGAGAGAAAAGAATTAGAACTGGAATTAGGCATAGATTCCTTCCTGACAGGGGTCCAGGAATTTTCTGATTCTACCATGATAGGGGCTTATGCTGTCCTTTCTTGCCAGTTGGCTTCAGTCAGACCCTTCCCAGTCCATTAGGCATGTTCCAATAAACTTGCACCTCTAAAGAGAGGAGTCTGCACTCAGCTTCCCCTCCCAGAAGGCTCCTGTTCAATAATGTAAACAGCACAGGGGCATCTCACTTAATCAATCAACACATCTAAAACACAGGTCTTTGCCAGGCTAATGTATACTCCTTGATAGTCTTCTACGAGGACGGTAGGTGGGTGGTACTTGTTCTACATCCATACAAAGCATAGGGGCCCCTCAAACGGTTCATTCCAAACCAAGGACATTTGCTATGAAGATGAGCTGAAAGTTCCCTCTACTACAAGACTGAAAACAGCAGTTTTTAAATGGCAATGCTCCTCCCCCATCCCCCCCCACCAAGTGTTTTAAGCCCTTTTCACCTAAGGCTCCGAAATAGAATATACATTTTTAAAATATATGTATTTTAAAACCCTAGACGTATAAATGTGAACTATATCATCGCCATTATCAACATGATCATTATCACTGTGATAGTGGAGAGAAAGGAGAGATTTGCAAAATCTACGGGAGGGATGACAGAAAAGGAGGAATTGGCCATAATTCTAGGTTTCCGGCAAGTAGCATCCTAAACTAATGGAAGATACAGGAGAAGCAGCTTGAGGGAGACCGATAAGGATTTAAGGGAAGAGAAATTGTTGACAGTAAACTGGTGGGTAGGGGAGAGCGGAAGAAAAGGAGGTGGGTAGGGGCAAAGGTAATTTAAGAAGGTATGTAAAGCGGTCAGAAAACGAGGAACAGGTGAGGAGCGTCACACTGCACTGTAGCACAGCTCCGCTTCCAGGTTAATTTGCCCAAATTCCGTGGGATACCGCGAGAACGCAAATCCAGTAACTATCCCCTCCTTCCTCTCTGCGGGGCCCTCCGCCCCGCCCCCTGAGGCTCAGGCCCCGCCCCTCGTGTCCTTGCGGTATTCGGCGGCGTCAATAAAGTTGCGGCCGTTTGACATTTGCGGCGGACAATATGGCGGCTTCCATGCTGGGCTCTCTGCTGCGGACCGTCCGACAGGTCTGACCCGCGCCCTTAAGCCCTCCTCCCCTTCTCCCCGGGCCTCCCAACCCGCAGGTCCCCCACTGTTCTGCCACCTGCAGCGCCGAGTGCTGACCTTTCCCAGGGGTCTCCCTCTGCCCACTTCCCTCCTCCCTCTTGATTCGGGGGGTGGGGGCCGAGCTGCAGAGGTAAACTTGGTATTCCTAAGCTTCTAGCAGACTGGCATTGAAAGCTGCAGATGGACTGCAAAGAAGTGAGTGTAGGTGGAGAGAGAAGGGGTCCGAGGGATGAGGCTTCAGAGACCCCAACAATAAGCCGCCGAGCCAAGGAGACTTGAAAAGAGTACAGCGAGGGAGGAGAGCTTGGTAGTTTGGAAGCACCTGGTCGACTCTCCGCTCAAAGTCAATTAAAAGAAGGGCTGAGAATTGCTTATTGAGTTTAGCAGCGTGGAAGTTGTTGGGACCTTGATCGCAGCAGTTTCGATGGCGTGGTGGGGGCGAAAGCGTTCAAGAGAGAATGAGCGGAAAGAAATTGGAGGCTGCGAGTATAGACAAGCCTTTGAAGACATTTTGTTGCAAAGGGGAGCAGAAAATGGGTCAGTAGCTGGAGAGGAGGTGGGTTGAGAGTGGGTGTTTTATTTTTTAGCATGACAGAAGTAACTGCATGTTTTTGTGTTAAAAGGAAAGATCCTGTAGAATGGAAAAAATGGATGCTTATAGGAGAGGGAAGAATTGCTTTGTGTAGGCAAGAGGTGATGGGTTTCATGTTCGATTGTTTGGTCTTAGAAACATGAACAGTTAGTCTGTAGCAGTGTCGTCCAATAGAAATAAAATGTCAACCACATACCTAATTTAAAAGTTTCTAGTAGCCACATTCAGAAAGTAAAAAGCGGATGATTTAATTTTAATAAAATATTTTATTTAGCTAGGTATTTCCAAAATGTTGTTTCAACTTTTAATCTATAAATGATTTTTGAGATATTTACATCCTTTTTTTATACAAGATCTTCAAAATCAGGTTTGTATTTTACACTTAATAGCACATCTTAGTTTGGATGTTAAAATTCCCACCATTAAAATGGAAAATGTAGTCCTACCAAAACCATAAAGTTGCTTAATGTTTACCTTTCAATTTAAATTTTTAAATTAAATAAAATTAGGAATTGTGTTCCCCTAGTAACATTTCAAGTGCTCACTAGCCTGAAGTGGTTAGTGGCTACTGTAATGGACAGAACAGATCTTTAATAACATGAGGGAGTGCAGCGCACTTAACTACAGATGCTTTTAATCTCATAATTAAAGAGAAAGTGGAGTCATCAGCTGAGCATGGGGATGTGGGAGCAGGTGTTAGGGATTTAAGGAAAGAGGAGATGGTGTGAAATAGTCAAGAGGAGACAGGAGGAATAGTGGCAAGAATTGGAGCCAGTACAGTGAAGTGAGAGAGGGACCAGGGAGTTGACGATGTATGAAAGATAACATCATATTTATGGACCAGGTATTCAGGTTGGATAAGTGGGAGATGGGAAATCAAAAGCTGAGAGACAGTGAAAAGCTGGTAGAATCAATGGATTAAAAGTGCCAGTGGGGTTATTATTAGGGTGTTAGAAGGAGCAAGCTAGAAAGAAATGATGGAGAATGAGATACACACAACTGAGAGAATAGAAAGCTCACACTTACTGGCAATAAAAGACCTAGAACACAGAAGTGAATAGGTAAAGAAGAGTGGAGGACACAAATCACTGGAGGAAAAGAGTTCGAGGAATGGAAATGTTGGAGTATAATTTCATGTATATTGAGATCACTAGGAATTAAGACAGGAAGAATACTGGAAAGAGTGACCGTGAGCCAGGATTTACAGTGAGTGAAAAATGAAAGAGAATGGTGGGAGCTGTGGTAGGTGACTGCAGCAGCAAGGGGTGGTGGGAGTATAGCCCAGCAGCAGGAGAGTCAAAGCTTCCTTTTAGGAAGGAAGAACAGTCTGGAACTGCAGCGAGGAGCAAGGAAGCTTTCTCCCAGTTGTGGGGGAAAAAAAGTGCTATACGGGAAACTATCAGGAGGGATTCAGGATTTCCTAGAGCAAAAGCCTGAAGTGTTAAGAGAAGAAGTTGAGGATTTAGAAGATCTTGATAGTGGACCATGAGTTGAAGAGGGCCCAGTGGAAGAGTTTGAGGAGGTGAAGAGGGATGAGGGAGAGGGGCAGGACTGTGTATATACAAAACAGACTAGAATGCAACCTTAATATATAAAGCACCGTTATAAATTGATGAAGTACTGACAATATAGTAGAAATGAGGGCAATAACAGAATATTTACAGAAGAAATTAATATATAAGACTGATGTTTATTTTAAAAGTATAACTTATAGTCAGAAAAAAATACAAAAAAGAAGGAAGTATTTTTCTCTTTTTAGTAAATAGAAACCTCTTAGATGGTAGAGAGGACATTGATTAGAAGTAGTCTGAAAAAGAAGGGGAAAATGTTTTTGTTTTCTAAGTCTCTTTAACTTTCAGTTTCATGGATGAAAGTAGACTTTGCATTGCCCCTGAACATGAATTGTTTCTATCAACCAGAATGATCTCCCTTGATCGTGACTGTTAATCTCTTTCATTTGCTCTTTGGGTTTGGACAGACTTCACCTTCTCTCCCTTCCCCTGCTTCCCAACTGTATCAGAATTGTCAGTCCTTCAAAGCCTTCCTGAAGTCCCCTCTCTGTGACACTCCTTTCCAGCTACAGTGACCACAGTATTCATTTGACTCAGTTATTTGTCAAATTGATAATTGAAATTTCATTAATGCTCTCTTATTTCCAAAAAGATGATTGTAGAGTTGTTGTATTTCCCATGAGACTTTGAAACACTGAAGACATTCAATTTCTTTTATTAATATATTGAAAAATGTTGTCTTTCCAGTCTGGTATTCTCATTTTCAGTTTTATATTCTATATAATGCTGTACATATATTTTTTTTCTAAAACAGCCCTTACAAGAGGCCATCATCATTTTCCATAGCTGCAATTGAATTAACATGTAATATTTGCTCTGGTTTGGGAGAGACTTGACTTTGTAGCGGCCTATACTCTCCATGCCTGGGCTGCCAGTCAGAACTGTAAACTATCACCATGTAAACGTACAGTGAGGAGCCTACTGTCTTATTACTGGGTTACTGGACAACTTGTGCTAAGAAATACTAGGTCAGTGATTATTTCAAAGTACCCTTTGACCCAGAAATTCTGCTTCTAAGAATTTTCGTGCTGATATGTAGAGATATGTATGGAATGATTTATGTCGGAGATTATTCACTGCAGCATTGTTTGTAATGATAACTGTGAGTTAGGGCCTAGCTGTCCACCAATAGGTTGCAGCTTAATAAATCATGATGCGTCTGTGGGGAGGAAAAAAATAATTTCTTTCCACCCTTTTAACTTTTCAGCTGGGGCCCTTGTAACAAGAGAAAAGCATACAAATCTGTATCTTTTACATGACAAGGGAGGCTTCATAAGGAAACCAAGACCCAAAGAAGCAGTTAAACCTGAGTGGTTTTGTGTTAGGTTTGATGAAGCATGAAGAGCGTGGGAAAAAGTGATAGGACAAAAGGTATGAGCTCCACTAAGGGAAACTTAGCAAGGCCTGTTACTTTCAGATTCTTCTCAGTGTCCCTCAGCCTTCAGAAATAAGGACCCTTCTTTCATCCCGGGGTACAGGAGGGCACTTCTTATGTGAGGGTCTTAAAAGCTGCTTCAGGGGAAGGTCAGAAAGTCCCTCCTACACCTGCTGTTTCTCAGTTTCCTTTTGCTTGAAATAGTCGCTATGCCAGGTTCCCATGTTTTGAGGTAGTATGTTCTGAACCCAGTCACATCCATATAGTGGAATTTTATAAAACCTAAAAAACTGTGGAAACTTTTAACATATGGATATGGAAAAGTCTCCAAGACATACCTACATATATATTTTTTTTTAAATTTCTATTTAAGTATAGTTGATTTTGCAATGTTTAATTTCAGGTGTACAGCAAAGTGATTCAATTATATCTATATACATCCATGTTTTCATTTCAGATTCTTTTCTATTACATGTTATTGCAAGAAAATTGAATATAGTTCCCTGTGAGGATGAGTTTTGATGAACATGTTTTGGACGACAGGGTTCAGGTCATGTTCTAAATACTATATAGACTTATACCAACTATTAAAGAAAAACTCTCCCCAACTGTGGGGAGAAAATCAGTTGAGTCAGCAGAGTATTCCTTCCTGAGTGTGCTACAGACATTTCTCACATAACCCTTCAAATAATGGCTCTGGGAAAGGTCTACAACTTATTTTTCAAAACACTCCTTTTCACTCTATATAACTACTTTTTCATCACAATGACACTAAATAGGCTATGGGAAATGATATTTTGCCATTACTGTTTTAGGCGAAGATAACACTCATCAATTTACTCCTCAAGAGTTTCTAATCAGAGAAAACCACTTGAATCTATTCCAGTTGCTCCTGTGCTTGGTTGAGCCTAAAATAATTTGCTGTGCATATAAGTACAGAAGTGAGAAGGTTGGGGAGGTGCCATTTGTGCCTCTTTTTGTTCTGGGTGTGTGTGTGAGAGCTGTTTCAATGTGCTTTGAAAGGCTCTACTTTTTTAATTGAAGTATACAGTCAGTTACAATGTGTCAGTTTCTGATGTTTGTTTTTTGCTATTGAGTTGTATGAGCTGTTTGTATATTTTGGAAATTAAGCCCTTGACAATCACATCATTTGCAAATACTCTCTGCCACTCCCTTAGTTGCCTTTTTGTTTTGCTTCTGGTTTCCTTTGCTGTGCAAAAGCTTCTAAGTTTAAGTCCCAGTTGTTTATTTTTGCTTTTAATTCTTTTGCGTTGTGAAACTGACCTACAAAAACATTGCTACGATTTATGTCAGAAAATTTTTTGCTTGTGTTCTCTTATGGGAGTTTTACAGTGTCTTTTGTTTAAGTCTTTAAGCCATTTTGAGTTCATTTTTGAATGTGGTGTGAGTGAGTGTTCTAACTTCATTGATTTACATACAGCTGTCCAGCTTTCCCAACACCACTTTCTGAAGAGATTGTCTTTTCTCCATTGTATATTCTTGCCTCCTTCATCGAGAATTAATTGACTGTAGGTGTGTGGGTTTATTTCTGGGCTCTCTATTCTGTTGCATTGATCCATGGGTCTGTTTTTATGCCTATACTGTGCTGTTTTGATTACTCTGGCTCTCTAGTATTGTCTGAAGTTTGGGAGGGTTATTCCTGCAGCTTCTTTCTTTTTCTTCAATATTGCTTTGGCAATTCTGGGTCTTTTGTAATTCCATATCAATTTTAGGATTGTTTGTTCTAGTTCTGTGAAAGATGTCCTGGGGTAATTTGATAGGGATGGCATTAAGTCTGTAGATTGCCTTGGGCAATATGGCCATTTTAACAATATTGATTCTTCCAATCCAAGAGCATGGGATATCTGTCCATTTCTTTAAGTCATTTTTAATTTCCTTAATCAGAGTTTTATAGTTCTCCATGTATAAGTCTTTCCCCTTGTTAATCAGATTTATTCCTAAGTATTTTATTGTTTTGGATGCAATTTTAAAAGGAATTGTTTACTTTCTTTTCTTGCTAATTTATTGTTAGTGTAAAGAAATGCAACTGATTTTTTTGTATGTTAATCTTGTATCCTGCTACCTTGCCGAATTCTTTTATCAGCTATAGTAGTTTTTGTGTGGAGCTTTTAGGGTTATCTATATATAGTATCATGTCATCTGTATTTAGTGACAATTTTACCTCTTCTCTTCCAGTTTGGACCCCTTTTATTTCTTTTCCTTTCCTGATTGCCATGGTTAAGCCTGCCAAGACTATGTTGAATAGAAGTGGTGAGAGAGGGCATCCTTGTCTTGTTCCAGATTTTAGTGGGAAGGCTTTCAGCTTTTCACCATTGAATATTATGCTGGCTGTGGGTTTGTCATAAGTGGCTTTTATGTTGAGATATGTTCCCTCTATACCCACTTTGGTAAGAGTTTTTATCATAAGTGGATGTTGAATTTTATCAAATGCTTTTTCTGCATCTACTGACATGATCATGTGGTTTTTGTCTTCTTTTGTTGATGTGGTGTATCACATTGACTGATTTGCATGTGTTGAACCATCTTTGTGACCCTGAGATGAATCCAGCTTGGTCATAGTGTATGATCCTTTTAATATATTGTTGTATTTGGTTTACTAATATTTTGTTGAGGATTTTTGCATCTGTATTCATCAAAGATGCTGGCCTGTTTGCTTTTTTGGCATCGTCTTTGTCTGGTTTTTGCATCAGTGTGATAATGACTTCACAGAATGACTTTGGGAGTTCCTTCCTCTTTAATCTGTTGGAAAAGTTTGAGAAGGATCAGTGTTAAGTTTTTGTTTGGTAGAACTCCCCAGTGAAGCCATCCAGTCCTGGGCTTTTCTTTGTAGGGAGTTTTTTTGTTTGTTTTGGGGTTTTTTTTTTGTTTTTTATTCTGTTTCACTTCCAGTGATGTTCAGTCTGTTTAAATTATCTGTTTCTTCAGTCAGTTTTGACAGGCTGTATGTTTCTAGATATTTATCCATTTCTTCAAGGTTGTCCATTTTGTTGACATAGAACTTCATAATATTTTTTATGATTTTTTTTGTATTTCTGTAGTATTGGTTGTTATTTCTCCTCTTTTGTTTCCTCATTTTGTTTATTTGGATCCTCTCTTTTTCCTTCTTGGTTTAAGCCAGGCCAGAGTTTGTCAATCTTGTTTATCCTTTCAAAAAACTAGCTCTTGGTTTCACTGATTTTTTTCCTATTTTAAAAAATCTATTTATTTATTTTCTCTCTGATTTTTATCATTTACAGCCTTGTGCTGACTTCAGGTTTTTGTTCTTTTTCTAATTCTTTTAGGTGGTAGGCTAGGTTGTTTCTCTGGAATTTTCTTTTTTGAGGAATGCCTGTATTGCTATAACTTCCCCTCTGAGAACTGCTTTTGCTTCATCCCATAGATTTTATACAGTTGTGTTTTCATTGTCTTTTGTCTTGAGCTGTTTTTTAAATTTCCTCTTTGATTTTGTTGTTGACCCATTGGCTTTTTAGTAGCATGTTGTTTAGTCTCCATGTAATCGTTTTTTTTTCTCATTTCTCTTTCTGTGGTTGGCTTCTAGTTTTCATGCTGTTGTGTTGGGAAAAAATGCTTGAAATAATTTCTGTTTTCTTAAATTTGTTGAGGCTTGTTTTTTGTCCTAGTATGTGGTCTGTCCTAGAGAATGTTCCAAATGTTTTAAAGTCTATTTTGTCTGAATGAGTATTGCTACCCCACTTTCTTGTCATTTCCATTTGCATGAAATATTGTTTTCCATCCCCTCACTTTCAATCTGTGTGTGTGTCGTTCACCCTAAAGTGGGTCTCTTGTAGGCAGCATATTTTAGGCTCTTGTTTTATTTTCCAATCTGCCATTCTGTGTCTTTTGATTGGAACATTTAGTCCGTTGACATTTAAGGTAATTAGTGATAAATGTGTATTTATTGCTATTTTAAACCTTATTTCCAGTTGATTTTGTATTTCTTCTTTTTCTTTCTGTTTTTCCTTTTGTGGTTTGATGGCTTTCTTTTGTATTATGCTTGATTCTCTTTTTGGTTTTTGTGAATCTGTTGTATGTTTTTGATTTGTACTTACCTGGGTTTTCATGCATGGGTATGTTCATCCCTTACTGTATCTATTTGCTTTAGACTGGTAGTCATATAAGCTCAAACATATATATATTTTAAAAATCTACATTTTCTTACTCACCTTCCTCATATTTTATGACTTTGATGTCCTCTTTTACATCTTCCTATTTATCCTTTTGTTATTCAGTGTAGTCATAATTGCTTTCACAAATTAAAAAAAATTAAATCAGTTTATTGGCTTACTCAATCTTTTTATATATTTGCCTTTCCTATTGTAATTTTCCCTTTCCCTGTGGACTCCTGCTGCTTTTCTAGTTAGAGAAGACCTTTCAGTATTTCTTTTACAATAAGTTTAGTATTGTTTATATTTTTTTAGTTTTAGCTTGTCTGAGAAATTTTTATCTCTCCTTCTATTCTCAATGATAATCTTGCTGGGTAGTGTATCCTATGGTACAGGTTTTTCTCTTTCAGGACTTTGAGTATAGCTTGCCACTCCCTTGTCATCTGTGATTATTTCTGTAGAGAAATCAGCTTATAGCCTTATGGGGGTTCCCTTGTAACCAACTCTTTGTTTTTCTCTTGCTACCCTTAGAATCCTCTCTTTAACTTTTGCCATTTTAACTATGACATGTCTTATTGTAGGTCTGGTTTGAGTCACTTTTGGGAGGACCTGCAGTGCTTCCTGTACCTGGATATCTGTTTCCTTTTCACTTTTCAGCCATAATTTTGTCAAATACATTTTCTAGCCCATTTTTTCTTTCTTCTCCTTCTGGGATGCCTATGATGTGAAGATTGGCTCACTTTATATTATCCAGTAGATCTCGTATGTTGTTTTCTTTTTCTTTTTTTTTAAATTTGTCCTTTTGTCTGCTGTTCTGATTGGGTGATTTCCCTTATTCTGTCTTCTAGATCACTTATTCATTCTTCTGCATTAGTTTGCAGTTTACAGACTTTAGCTCGGTTTTCATCTCAGCAGTTGAGTTGTCTAATTTTGATTGGCTCCTCTTTATAGTTTCTAATTCCTTGTTATAGTGATCTGCATTTCCATCGAGAGCCTTTCTTAATTCCTTCAGCACTTTTATTACCTCCATTTTGAATGTGAGGTATAGTAGCATGGAGAGGTTTGTTTTATTGTTTGTTCTTTCATGGGATTTCTCTTGTTCTTTTAATTGGGAGTAGTCCCTCTGCTTCTTCATTTTACTTATTTCTCTTACTACGAATTTAGGAGAGACAGCTTTCTGTTGTGGTTTTGAAGGTCTGTTTTTATGTGGGAATGACCCTCTGTAGACTGAGTAGTATTTTGGTACAAGGGCTGTTTTTGGTATGGATGCTTGCCACCTTTTTTCTCAGTTTGTGCTGGCCCTAGTCACCTTGATAGTGGGTGTGCTGGTGTAGTGGTGACATGAGCCTGCACTAGATGTTGAGTGGGACCTCCTCTTTTCTCTCTAATTGTCACTGCCCTGTTGGGGGCAGGGTCTACTCCCCAGTAGTTGAAGTAGAAGCCCCCAGTTACAGTTCTAAGCTGCGGTGTGAGGTAGGTGGGATTGGAGTGCTCCTGCTGGGAAGGAGCCACTGTGTGTTCTTTCCCAGGAGCTGTCCACCGTGATGTGTGTGGTGTCGCCTGCCACCCGGTTTGTGTGCACCCACAAAGATCACTGTTGTTGACACTGCCTTTGGGGTCTCCCTCTGTGTAGGAGCACTGGTGATCAGCTCAGATTTCAGCTCTGCCTCCACATGTGTGTGCCCACAACATTTACAGAACCCGGGGTGGCCAGTTTCATGACCTGCTGTGAGCACAGTGACTGAAGCTGCTATGCTGGACTTATGCCCCTCCCTTCCTCTGTTGACAGTGGCACTC
Source organism: Camelus ferus (assembly GCF_009834535.1). NCBI lineage: Eukaryota > Metazoa > Chordata > Mammalia > Artiodactyla > Camelidae > Camelus > Camelus ferus. The sequence goes on from NC_045716.1 coordinate 8,297,039, forward strand.
CTCTGGCAAGCCTGCACTCTGTTTTGTTTGTACCCCCAGATGCAGCCCAAGCTGCACTCCAGGCTATCTCTGCTCTGACAAACTAAGTCTGCTCTCTGGGTCTGTCCTCTAAGGCTGAGTTTCAGCACACAGTCGCTGTGTACACCAGCAGTTGTGTGTCACAGGGTAGAAAATACAGCAGTGTGGCAAGGCCCATCTGTGCTGGTCTCTCTCTACCCTGTGGCGCTGTGCAGGCCAGCTCCCGCACTGTCTTCTCCAGCCTCTGAAGCTCCTATCTGTCCCAGCAGACCTCCCAGCTGGTGAAGGAGGTTCCCACATTGAGGGAACATATCCTCTTTCACAGCTCCCTCCCAGGGATGCAGGTCCAGTCCTGATTCCTCTTCTCCCTTTTCCCTTCATCCTTCGCATTTGCATGGGGATCTTGCCTTGCAGCTTTGGTTGTATGAGCTCTTCTGCAAGCTTTCAGTAGGTATTTTGTGAGAATTGGTTCCCCTGTAGATATATTTTTGATGGATTTGTGGGAGGAGGTGAGCGCCACATCCTTCTACTCTGCCATCTTGACCTCCTCCCCCTTTCTGTACTTTTGATTTTTGAACCACATATTAGCCTAAGTAAAGGTCAAACAGAATTGTATTAAAAATCTCAGGAAAATTTTCATCTTTCAACCCTTGTTATTAGCACTATATTAATCACCACCATTTTGGCTTAATATATATCCATAAAAATTATTTGTTCTATTATTTTAAATTGTTAAAAGTGATCCAAAATTACTGGGGGGTAGAAAGGTCATGAATAGTGACTAAAAGAAGATCACAGTGTGGGGACACTGGCAGAGCCTGGGTGTGACTGTCCTTCACTTGTTCCTTCTCTCTGTCTTTTAGATGGTTCCTTCATCAGCTTCAGGCCAAGTTCGAAGTTACTATGTGGACTGGAGAATGTTACGTGATGTGAAGAGAAGAAAAATGGCCTACGAGTATGCAGATGAGAGGCTACGGATCAATTCTCTCAGGAAGAATACCATTTTGCCCAAAAACCTTCAGGTTAGCTAATTTAGATGAGTCTCTATACTATAAAATCATTAACTCAAGTCAAATCACTTTTAATACTATTTGTTTTGACTTAGTACCAATGTACTTTCTAAAGAATATGATCAGATACTCCGAGTGAACATAAACAAATATCCTTATAACTGATTTTGGTGAGTTGCAGATTAAAAAGAACTATTCATTCCTAACTATACTTTGAACCACACCATTAGGTGGTCCTTAGAAAGCACTGACGCATGGTCACCACACGGAGTTGGGTAGTTATTTTTGACCTAAGTTCTCTCCCCATTTCATCCCAGTCTTTCAACTCTCAGGACATTGGGAGGCTTTACCAATGCGTGGGCAGGTGCCCAATGCGTGGCCTACACTGTTCCTTACCCAGCCTGCCTCTCTGGACTCCTTTGCCCACCTCTGTGTGTTGAGGTAGCCTTCCACTTAGGGTTACTTTCTTGTCACACTCTTTAACTTGAATAAGAGTATGTTAACTTGCTTAGCTTCCTGAAACAAAAGGTCCTGCACCTAAGTGGTAACATAAAATGCCTCCATTCAAGAGTCTTATCAGAGACTGTAACTCAAACTCAAGGCTGTTAAACTTATCAAAAGCTCAGAGTTTAAAAAAATAACCAAAAAACAAAAAAAAACCCATTTCTAGAAATTGGGAGAATAATATACAGGCCCTTCATCACTATGGATTCTTTTAAATCTTGTCTAAATTAAGCCAGATGAGCAGAAAAACGGAGTGGCCTGGACCACTCTGTTATGGCTTTTACTGTTGTGGTATTAAGCTACTTGCCTAGATTTAGGGAGTGGTAAGAAGTGGCTCCTGAGAAACTCAGCTCAAGATGCTGTGGAGGACATTATTGATGAAGATCCCCAGAGGAGTGTCTGGTAGGAGAACCAGCAGTAGCTGTGCAGAGACTGTGAATCATGGGAACTGATCGTGGTTCTGTGACACCTGCCAACGAGGTTACAAGTCAGATTTATGTACCAGTGCTAACAAACTAACAGACTCTCACAGAATGCTTTTGTTTCATTTCCCCTCTGCCCCAATTTCCTCATTTGTACACAGCCTTCAATCTTTATGTTCGTACACGCATAAAAAATGTGTAGGTATTCTTCAAGATCTGCCACCGTGCAGCTTTACTTTATCCTACCAGCCCAATCATTTCTCCTCTCCAGGTCCTTCTGTAGCGCTCGGTATCTGCCATTCATTGACTTAATCATGTTGTTTTATATAACTCGCTAAGTATTTCATGATAACAACACATGCATAAGCTTTTGGAGATCAGGAACTACTCTTAATGCTTAATAATTGACGTAAATTTAGTGGCTTTTGTATGTTTAGTTGATGTAAATTTAGTGGCTTTCATATGTATTTTGTCATTTATGTACTTCTAATATGTTAGAGCAATTATTTGGCTTCCACCACAGTCTAGTACAGGGTCAATCATAGTTGTCAGATTAAAGTGAATGTAACACACACACAATAATACACTTCTAAGCACATACTAAAAGTAAACTTCTACTGACAAACTTTAGTGCTAGCTACTGCAGTATCTCTAATTTTCTCCCCTCAACCACTTTTGCCCTTACCATATTCATTCCCTGCATTGCACATGATCTTTTGAAAGTGCAACTCTCATCTGACCACTCGTCTTGGCTCCTCCAGCAGTCAGAACCCTTACCATAGATGTCAAGGCTCTGGGGGATCCTGCCCTCCCTCCCTTTTTGGCCTCATCTCAAACCACATTTCTTCCTACTTGATCTTTAGTCCAGAGGTTTCAGGCTTTTATGATTCAAAAATCCATGGGTAAAGTTAGGTTAACTTTACATCTCAAGAACTAGAGAAAGAATAAGCTAAGTCCAAAGTTAGCAGAAACAAAGATCAGAAATAAATGAAATAGAAACCAGAAAAACACTCAAGATCAATGGAAGCAAGAGAGTTTTTGAAAACATTGCCAAGGCTTTAGCTAGACTAACAGAGTCAAAAGAGATTTACTTAAATAAAATCAGAAATGAGAGAGGAAACATTACAGCTGATACCAGAGAAATACAAAAGATCATAAAAGACTGATATGAACAATAATACGCCAACAAATTGGCTAACCCAGAGGAAATGAATACATTCCTAGAAACGTAGAACCTACAAGACTGAATCCTGAAGAAGTAGAAAATCTAAACTGACTAATAATAAGGAGATTGAATCAGTAATCAGAAACCTATTAACAAAGAAAAGCCCAGGCCATATGGCTTCATGAGTGAATTCTACCAAACATTTAAGTGCAATTAGTGCCAGTCCTCAAACTCTTCCAGAAAACTGAAGAGGAGGGAAAGACTCCCAAAGTCATTTTATGAGCCCAGCATTGCCCTGGTACCAAAGCTAGATAAGGACACTACAAAAAAAAGAAAACTACAGCTCAGTATCCCTGATGAATAGAGATTTTTAAATTCTCAACAAAATACTAGCAAACCAAATTCAACACCAGGTGGACTACATCACGCTAAAAGAAAGAACAACATGAAAAGGCAACCTACAAAATGGGAGAAAGAATTTTCAAACCATGTACCTGATAAGGGGTTAATATCCAAAATATATAAGGATCTCCTATAAATCAAAAGCAAAAAATAATTTTTTTTATTAAAAAATGGGCAGAGAACCTGAGTAGCCATTTTTCAAAAAAAAAAAAACATACAAATGGCCAGCAGGTACATGAACAGATGCTCAACATCGCTTAGGGAAATGTAGATCAAAACCACTATGAGCTGTCACCTTACACCTGTCAGAATAAATATCATTGAGGATGTGGAGGAGAGAACCCTTGTGCACTGCTGGTGGGAATGTAAGTTGGTACAGCCACTATTGAAAAGTTTGGAGGCTCCCCCCAAAATTAAAAATAGAACTACCATATATGATCCAGCAGTTCATTTCTTAGTATAAATCTGAAGGAAATGAAATCACTAGGTAGAAACAGAAGTGATATCTGCACCCCTACGTTCACTGCAGCATTATTCACAGTAGCCAAGACATGGAAACAGCCTGAATGTCCATCAGCCGATGAATGCGATTCTCTGAGAACGTGATTCACTTGCACACAGTACAATACTACTTAACCAGAAAAATGAAGGAAATCCTGCTTTTTGCAGTAACATGGATGTATCTTGAGGGCATTATGCTAAGTGAAGTAAGTCAGGCAGAGAAAGAAAAATACTGTATGATCTCACATATGTGGAATCTAAAAAGCCAAATTCATAGAAACAGCAGAATGGTGGTTACCCAAGGCTGGGGGTTGGAAATGGGGAGGTGTCGGTCACAGGGTACAGTCTTCCAGTTATAAGATGAATAAGCTGTGGGGTTGAATAAGTACAACATGGTGACTGCAATTAACAAGACTTTATTATATACTTGAAAGTTGCTTAGAGTAAATCTTAAATGTTCTCCCTTCAACCCCGGGAAAAAAAGGTAGTTATGGGGTGTGATGGAGGTGTTAACTAACCTTATTGTGGATGTTATTTTTTATAATATATACATGTTTCAAAATACCATATTGTACATCTTAAACTTATACAATGTTATATGTCAATTATATTTCATTAAAGCTGGGAAAAAGTCATTTGGGGAGATAATAGAAATGAATTCATATGTTTTCCAAAAGAGAAATGAGAATGTTTGTAGCAGCTCTATTGGTAATAGCTCAAAACTAGAAACTACCCAGATATCCATCAAGTGTAGAATGGATAAATGAATTATTATTATATTCACACAACGAAAATTAGCACCAATGAGAATGAACAGCACATGTAACAGTATGAAGACTCTCACAGCATTGTATTGAATGAAAGAAGCCAAACAGAAGTGAATAAAAAAGAATGCATGCTCTGTGGTTACATTTGTGTAAAATCAAAACAAGAAAAACTCATCTGTAGTGTTAGCAACCAGGTTAGCTTTAGCCAGGAGGGCAGTGACTGAAAGGAGGCAGAGGTGAGGCTCAGAGTGCCGATAACGTTTCTTAATCTCGTTGCTGGTTATACAGGTATTTTCTGTTTTGAAAACTTACTGAGCTTTACACTTACGGCTTGTAGATTGTTTCAATTAAATTTTGAAAAATTATATTGAGAGCATGTCAAACATTTCTGTCAAACATTTTTCTGGTCTATTTGTTTCTACTCAGAGGTCAAGGTTCACTATGGTGTCAGGGTTCTTTGCAAACTCTTGCTGCATCAGTGAAAACAGCCCTTTGTTCTTTTCCTCTAAGCAATGACTAATCATCTAGAATAGATAAATGCATGTGATATGTGTAAATGATGTTGTGACTTCCCTTAGGATGTGGCTGATGAAGAAATCGCTGCCCTTCCCCGGGATAGCTGTCCCGTTAGAATCAGAAATCGGTGCGTCATGACGTCCCGTCCACGAGGTGTGAAGCGGCGCTGGAGGCTGAGTCGTATCGTCTTCCGTCACTTGGCCGACCACGGGCAGCTGTCTGGGGTCCAGCGGGCAATGTGGTGATCGGCTCTGGAACCCACTGAGCTTTCGGGAAAACCAGTGCTGGCAAGAAGAGACTTTTCTAATAGACAAAAACCTAGTTTTCTTGGGGATCCAGATTAGGAGTCTGCTCTACCTGATGCTGTCTATGGATAAATTACTTTTAAATTTTAGATGAAGAAATTTGGATGTTTCATTCTGTCAGCGAATTCTGGCTGTCAGTGAATTACCTTTTGTCTTGGACTTAATACATTAAACGTACTGTTCCCAAGCATAGTACAAAGAGTACAGTAATAAATGTTTCTGTGAAAATATGCTTGGTAAACTTACCTTTTCCTTCAAGTTTAATCTTTCAGCAACACGTAAGGGTCCCTGTATTTTTTAGGGGCATTATTTCATACAGCAGTGTTATCTTACAGTTAATCCAAGTCATTGAAATGTAGCTCACCCATGGCAATTTTTAATTCTGAGCTGGCTTCCCTACCTGCACAGCTGATTTCACTTTTAGTTCACTTTGGAAGGTAAGCTGATGTTCTGGATTATCTAACTCATGTTCAACCTCTCTGTGTGATGGCTGAGCAAAAACTAGAACCACTAATTGTTTTCTTGTTCCATCTTCAGGGACCCCGTAGAACAAAACCGTTTTTTTAAGCCCTGAAAAATCTATCTAAAGAAGAAAAGTTTTGCTGCAATGGTATATATTCTCTGTATTCATGTTTATTTCATCTAGAACAGAAAAGAATAAAGGTAGCAAAAGGTTTTCTCATGCAGTAACTCGACAGTGCCATCAGCCCAGTGATAAAATGTACGCGGGACAGCATGGAAGCACCTACCTAGCATCGATCTGGAGCTGACACCTGACCTTAAATCAGGAGGCAAGGGGTGAGATTCTTTGCAGAGGCAACATGGAAGCAAAGGCATAAAGGCATCCAACAGTGAAAGCTGTGGTCACTTCAATGTATCAGAACTAAGAAGCACAAGGCAAAGGCAGAATCAAGGAAGATGTCACTTGTGAAGGAGGTAAGGCTTAAATACCAGCAGTTGGGGAGAGTTTTGAGCAAAGGAAGGACATGATAGTTTGCCCTACAGACAAGTGGCAGCGGTGTGGTGGATGGCCGTGAAAGGAAAAGACTGCAAGCAAGATAAACAGCTAGGAGGATGTCTTAATTGTTCAGGAAGAGGAGGGCCTGAACTAAGGTGGTATTAGCGAAGGAGACAAGAGGACAGATTTTAGGAGTATTCTTTAGGAAAGAAAAGACTTAGAAACTTTTAAGAGATAAGAACTTTCCTCTGGGTTCCTGGTAAGGGCAACTATATGGATGGTAGAAAGCAACTCCAAAATAGAAAATTTGGGGGGAAAAAGAATGGATTTAGGGGAAACAGAAGATACGTACTTGAGTTCAGGTTTCAGATGTACAGTGCTTGAGATGCTTGTATCATCCTGATGGAGAAATCTAGTCTGGAAGTCAGGTGAAGTCATGAGAGGGAATTTTCATGATATATGTTGGATTCATATTTCCTGAATTTGTATTACAATTTACAACTGGTGTGCTCTAGCTAATATCCCAACTAGTAACCAGTGTTATTCACATCAATAGAACACAAAACTTGCTGATTTCTAGCATATCACTGGTAACCCCCTTTTTCCTTTTTTGAATAAGAGTCCGAGCATGATCCATCTATTGTTTGGGTTACTACCTCTCACTCCTCCCTTTTTTCTTCATGTCATTCATTTTTTGGAGTAGCCAGGTCATTTGTCCTGTAGGATGTCATTTGTCTTGTAGGATGTCAACATTTGGCTGTTTGCTTCTTCGTGTGTCTTTTAACTTCATCCTCTATTCCTGCCAACTGGTAAGTTACATCCAGGGTTTGACTAGATTCAGGTTCAGTATTTTAGGAATGAATTTTCTCAAGTGTGCTGTGTGCTCTGTCCCATCACATCAGAAGGTATGTAACTGGTCATCCAACGTTTAGTGGTGATTGGTATGTTGAGTCAGGTGGGGTCAGCCTGTTCCCTTCATTTGAAGTTCATCATTTATTAACTTGTCACCTAATGATTTTAGCATTTCACTGATGGTTGTTACCCTGATTTATATTGCAGTAAAGGTTGCAATGATGATTTTCTAAATTCCATTGTTTCTTCTGCTGGAATTAGCTAGAATTTTTCTGTAAGGAATTTTACCTTATTTTCCTTAAATACATTTCTTTAAAGAGCAGATAAATGCATGATTCTCTATCAATTTTTACAGTAAATGAATTGGTGTTCTAGCAACTTCCAAAAGGAACAAATGATTTGTCACTATTATGAATTTGTAGATTTTTTGTGTATGTAATGTTTCAGTCCACTCCAGACATTATTTTGATGCTCAAATTGATCCTCCCACTCTTGGGTCCTGTATCATGTTGACTTGATAAAGGATATTTGATATTTCCTTGCTTTCTGGTGTAAGATAACCCAGGCTTCCCTTGTATTTTTCCTGCTGCAGAAATTTTTTCCAAGTGTCCCTCTTTCAGTAGGAAATGGCAGTCAGACACCACCTCTGAGCACTTAGGGTGCTGCTCATTGCTTCTGAATTCTGAATTATTGCTTTTAGGCCCTTTTGGTGGGCCTTGCTAGGAAATGTGTATTTAATAAAAATGGTAAGTTTATACTGATTTTATACTATAAAAAATATAAGCTTCTAATGACATCAACCTAAGTATTTATTGCCATCATCACATAATACATAAAAATAGTTTCTATATACAACTGCTCCTACTCCTATTAATAGTAGTGATTTCAGTATGAGATTTGTGTGGAGGTTTTTTTGCCCTTAATATCCATCTCAATAGCAGTGGACAAAATACTGTCTTCCAAAGTCACTTGAAAGTAGTATGGTTTTTTACAACTTTATCTGCATTTTGTTTTAGGATTTTTTTTAAGAGTTTATTGAAGTATAGTTCATTTACAGTATTTTGTTAGTTCCAGGTGTACAGCAAAGTGATTCAGATATATATGTATATATATATGCTTATACACACACACACACACACAGACAGACATGTATACACAGTCGTTTTCAAATCCTTTTCCATTATAGTTTATTACAAGACAGCTGAATACAGTTCCCTGTGCTATATAGGTCCTTGTTTATCTATTTTATATAGTAATACTGTTAATCCCATACTTCCTAATTTATTTTGTGTGTGTGTGTGTGTACGTACTGCATCTTTATCCATTCATCTGTTGATGGATACTTAGGTTGCTTCCATGTCTTGACTGTTGTAAATACTGCTGCCATGAACAGTGGGATGCACAGTATCTTTTTGTTTTCATTTTTTTCTGGATATATGCCCAGGAGTGGGGTTTCTGGATCATAAGGTAACTATATTTTAGTTTTTTCAGGAACTTCCTTACTGTTTTCCGTAACGGCTGCACCAATTTACATTCCCACTAACAGTATCCATCCCTTTTCTCCACACCCTCTCCAGCATTTATTATTTGTAGACTTCTGATTGTCATTCTGACTGGCATGAGGTGATATCTCGTTGTTTTGATTTGCATTTCTCTGATAATTAGCAGTGTTGGCCATCTGCATGTCTTCTTTGGAGAAATGTCTGTTTATGTCTTCTATCCATATTTTTATGGGTTTATTTGATACTGAGTTGTATAAGCTGTTTGTATATTTGGTGTGCCTCTGAGAGGAGGTGAGCTCAGTCTTTCTTTTTTTGTGGTTTCCCTGGTTTTCAGGTACGTTAACCCACTAGTATATCTGCTTGCTTTAGACTGGTAGTCAGAGGCTCAAACATATTCTTAAAAAAAAAAAATTTACATTTTCTTACTCTCTTGCCTTACATTTTATATTGATGTCCTCTTTTACAACTTCGTTTTTTTCCAGTTGTGATTTTCTCTTTTCTGTAGATTCTTCTTTTCTACTTAGAGAAGACTTTTCAATATTTCTTTTAGGATAAGCTCGGTATCGTTTATATTCTTTCAGTTTTTGCTGCTCTGAGAAGTTTTCTCTCTGCTTCTAAATGATAATCTTGCTGGGTAGAGTGTCCCATGTTGTAGGTTTTCCCCTTTCAGGACATTGGAAACAGCTTGCCACTCTTTTGTGGCCTGCAGCATTTCTGTAGAAAAATCACCTGATAGTCTTTTGGGGGTTCCCTTGGCTGCCTTTTTCTTTTTTTCTCTTGCTGCCTTTAGAATCCTGTCTTTAACTTTTGCCATTTTAATTATATGTCTTGGTGTAGGTCTGTTTCATCTGTTTGGGACCCTCTGTGCTTCCTGTACCTGGAGAAACTGTTTCCTTTAGGTCTGGGAAGTTTTCAGCCATAATTGTATCAAATATATTTTCTATTCCCTTTTCTCTTTCTTCTCCTTCTGGGATGCCTACGATATGTAGATTGGCTCACTTTGTAATATCCTATAGATCTCGTTTTTTTTTTCATTTTGTCTGTCTGTCTGCTGTTCTGATCGGATGATTTCCATTATTCTATCTTCCAGATCACTTACTCATTCTTCTGCATTATTTAGTTTGCTATTTACAGCCTTTAGCTTGGTTTTTCACTTTGGCAGTTGCGTTGTCTAATTTTGATTGGCTCCTCTTAATAGTTTCTAGTTCCTGCAGCATTTTTGTCACTCCCACTTTGGACCTGGGTATGGTAGACTGGAGATGTCTGTTTCATCGTTCTTTCAGGGGATTTCTCTTATTCTTTAATTGGGAGTGGTTCCTCTGCATTTTCATGTTACTCTTTCTCCAACTGAATTTAGGAGAAACAGTCATCTATTCTAGTCTTGAAGGTTTTTATGTGGGAGTGATCCTTTGTGGAGTGTATGAGTCCATTATTTTTGGTGTAGGGTTTTGTTTTTTGTTGGTATGGATGCTTGCCATGTCTTTCCTCAGGGTGTGCCGGTCATTCCCCTTGATAGGGTATGTGATTGGTGGTGTGGTGACAAGCCTGCGCTGGATGTTGAGTGGAGCCTCCTCTTCTCTGATTGTCACAGCCCTGTTAAAGGAGGGTCAGCTTTCCAATTGTCAAGAGTAGTAGCCCCCAGTTCCAATTCTAAATTGTGGTGTGAGGTGGGCAGGATTGCTGTGTATTCTTCCCTAGGAGTTGTCCCTAGGGAGTTGTTCCCCACTGGAACATGTGCTCTGTGACATCACCTGTCAGCTGGTGAACACTTGTTGGCACAGCCCTCCCCCCACCTTCACTCTGGGGACGCCGATACTGGCTTAGATTTCAGCCCTGCTTCTGCGTGTTTCCATGAATCCTGTTGCTGCTGACGCCAGACCCACCTCAGCTAAGGATCGCCAGTAATCAGGTCAGATAACCAGGCACTGCCACTAGCATAAACCTCTGAAGTTGTGCATTCCCCAGGTATTGGCCCCGCTTTCAGCCCTGCCTCCAGGTGTGGGAGCTTCCACGTTCCCAGAGCTCATTTCAACTGAGTCTTGCCTGCTCTGAGCATTCCTAGAATGAGGTTGCTGTGGTGGGGCCCTGCGCCTCTTTTCACGTGCACATTAGCAGTGGGGCTCCATCCTGCACATACCCTCATTTGTAGCCTGGACCACACTCCAAGCCCCTCAGGCTGTCTCCATGCAACCAAACCGAGTCCTCTCTGCAGGTTTGTCCACTGAAGCCCCAATTTCAGCATTCAGTCACTGCACACACAAGGTGTGGGTCTCAGGCTGGGAAGTACAGAAAGGTTGGTAAAGACCATCCGTGCTGGTCTCTGTCCTGCTGGGTGCCGCACTCTCCTGAGCCCAAGGCTTCCTATCTGTCCCTACTGACCTCTAGGCTGGTGAAGGGGCTCCCCAGGGTGAGGAAACCTTTCCCCTTCCCCAGGTCCCTCCCAGAGGTGTAGAGCCTGTCCCTTTGTTTCCCTTTTGTCCCACATGCTTACGTGTTGATTTTTTTTGCAGCTTCAGTTGTGTGAGATCTTCTGCCAGTGTTCAGTACATATTCTGAGAATTGTTACACACGCAGATGTATTTTTTAATGTATCTGTGGGAGGTGAGCTCCACGTCCTTCTATTCTGCCATCTTGATCTCTGCCCCCAGGGTTATTTTTTAGTTAGCTTTTAAATTAGATGGTTCTGAAGTCAAAACTATAGAAAAAAGTACACAGACAGTATTGCTTTTATCCTATCTTTCTTTCCCCTATTGGTAATCGTTTTTAGTAGTCCTGGGTTTAAGCTTACAGTTTCTTTTTGAAATATATGCAAATAGATGTGTGTTGTCACATTTCTCACCTTTTCTGACATTCAGGTAATTAAGTATACCATAAACAATGTCTGTACTTTGATCACCAGGATACAGTAAGTGGAAAAGCATTCTCTATCAGTCTATAAAAATAATCTTCATTTTTTGGTGACTATTAGTGTTTCCTGTGTGGATGTACCAAACTACTAGTTCACACAGTCCTCTGTGAACTGCTATTTCGGTGTTCCCAGTCTTTTGCACCATCATTCCAAATTTTTGGCAGCATTATCTTTGGGAAAGAGCCTAGAAGTAAAATTGTTAAAGGATGAATGCATATATAATTCTGGAAGTTATTACCAACTACTCTTCATTATAAGTTTTAAGCTTCTCAGCCTTATCATTCCATTCCCATATGTGTATTTCCCCATATCCTCAACAGTATATTTTAGTTTTTCCAATAAAAGGTAAAATACAATATATCTTAAAAACTACTATTTCTCTTCTGAACACGGTAAGGATCTTTTTGTATGTGGAAGGTCACTTACATTTCTTTTTCCATGAACTGTTCATACTTCCGGAATCCTCTCAATGTGTTTTGTTTTTGGTTATTGTGGTTGTTTTGGCCATGTAAATATGTACATAAAATTATCAATATTTAGCTTTATTACTTCTAGATTTTAAGTCATATAGTATATAATCCTCTCACTCTTAGGTCATAACAGAGCCCATGTCTTCCATTACTCATAAGGGCTTCAATTTCACATTTAGATCTTTTGGAATGTGTCCATATGGCTGTTTTTAGTTAGACTTGACTTATCTCAGTAACAACCCATCTCTTCCTCAGTTTTGAGATGCTGTTTACTGTATTCTAAGTTACATACCCTTCGGTCTGTTGTTTCTGTTCAGTCTCATTGGTCTGTTTATTCATGTGCCAACATCACAGCTTTAATTATAGAAAAATGTGTTCAATAGTTTTTCTAACAACAGCTATCCTATATATTGGGTATTTCTTTAATGTTAATTAACCCCACCAAATTTTACCCTACCACTTTTACCAATTCTCTTAGCAACTACAGTAGTTTTGGATTTCTCCTCTATGCATTTGTGTTCTCTCATTTAACTGCAATGGCAAATACCTCTAATACAACATAATTATGGACAGCACAGCACCTCGCTCTTAATTCTAATACCCTCTTGAATAAAGTCCCCCTAAAAGTCTGACTTTTCTGACATACTCCCAGAAAGATAGTAAGTAAAGCTATTCCACTGAATAAAAACCTAACTTTCCCGTGCATAGGAATAGATGGATTTTCATATATTTTTGCTTTATGGTTATTGTTTTTATAAGCCATCTGATCCATGGTGAAACTTACTAATTGGTACTGTAGAAAGATTTTAGTTCCAATTTATTCATAAACAAATATATTTAAATCTAGAGAAAAATATCTGTGATTATTAGACCATGGTAATGCATATGTGTTACTTAAGCTGCAACTAGACCAACCTCTTTATTACAATTATTACCACCTTGAAACACAGATACAAATTTGCATTTTATGCAAAAATTCAGGTTTTATTTTTACTTACTCTTACACTGGTGGGAGCTGATGTCACGAACTGAAAGGCAAGCAATAACTTGTTTTCTACCTCTTAGCTGAACAAAAATACACACAATATGGCAGTTTCATCAGGCAAAACTTGTTTTTTTTTTAACATGTCACACTAGAATGCAACATTACCCTTTTTGAATCAAATGACCCAGTTACTATGGAAACCATCTTTGGAGGAAGGGTTTAATAAGCACACTTTGAATTCTCCAGTAGGAAATGGAGAATTCACTGCCTTTACTTAGAATTGAAGGCTGTGTAAATAGTTATCTATCAAATCTGTCTGTGCAGCTCACCACCATTTCCTTATTGGAAAAGAAACAACAATATTTCCACATCACAGTTCCCAAAAGGACTTTAAAGTCTCAAAATCTCAAAATTCTGTATCTCCTTTGGCTTGCTTCTCTCTAGATTCCACCCAGGCTTTATTAATGGTTCGCTTCATATCATCATCTCCATCTTCATAAATTTTCTTTAGAACATTCATTAATCCCTCACTAGGATCTGTTTCAGTGTCGTAGGAGGGCTTTCTGTTAAAAAGAAAATGGAGGAATGTGTATATATATTTATGTAATAAAAAATGTACATATAAATTATTCAATTTAGTGACAAATTTCAGATGTATGATTACTACATATGGAAAGAGACAAATCAGGTTATAGAAAGTACAAGAGTGGAGGTTTAAGAGGAAGAAAGTATAGAAAGATACTCTCACATTCAAAACACGCAAATTTATCTTAATGAAAACAATATACACCTACCTAGAGCATCAAAGTGTGGTTATCAGAAAATAAGGAGTTATTTTGGGACCATGGGATTTTGTGATTTTTTTTTTTTTTTTAGCAGGAGAAGTAAATAAGTATTTTTCTGAACAGTTTTAATTTTCTAAGAGCATGTTTCTTCATATAATGTGAAAAACAATTTCATTGAGGGAGAAACAAAAATACATCATACATGGACTGAAGCTCGTTTTTTAATTAGAAAAGCCCTCCTAAGTCTGAGACTCATGAGTTTGGGCCTGGTGGTATAAAACAACAGTCCTCAAAGTGGTCAATACCTCTAGTTCAATCAAGGTGCAAACCAGGCCCACTAAGTATACTTAATTGTTCACTCACCTCATTTATTAAGTGTAGCTTCTGTACTGGACACTGGGGATACAGTAAGATAGGGTCCTACACTCAGGTAATTCATTCTAGATTTAAAGTCAATTCCAAAGTGCTTAACCCTAAGCAACAACATCCCAAATGCGTGCTGTCAGTGGGACGAGTGAGAGAAATGTGGGTGCCTGACTGACCCATTGTAGTACATTACCCCAGCAGAACATTTAGAGCAACGTTACACCTAAAATGGAAGTATTTTTGAATAAATGTTTTTCTGAATAGCCATTATTAAGTAGGATAAAAATATCCTTTTTCAGTCTATACCAGTGACAGTGAAACTCTATTCAGAAACGTCTGGAATTCAGAAACCACGTATGGGTACCTGGACCTCTCCAGAACTACTGAAACGGAATGTCTCAGAATGAGGACAGTATTGATAGAAACACCACTGGCCCAGGGTTAACCAGCCACAAGTACAAAGACCTCCTTAGAAAGCAACTTACTAGACAGATGCCCTCTTCAGGTTGGTCCTGACAGGTGAAAGCAGACGTAAGAGAATCAGGGTAGTCAGTGGATATTAAGAAGTAAATGGTCAAATCGCAGACCGTACAACTCTATTATCTATGAAAATCTA
The DNA here is from genome assembly GCF_009834535.1 of Camelus ferus. Taxonomy (NCBI): domain Eukaryota; kingdom Metazoa; phylum Chordata; class Mammalia; order Artiodactyla; family Camelidae; genus Camelus; species Camelus ferus. The sequence goes on from NC_045716.1 coordinate 8,312,091, forward strand.
TAATCTCAGCAAAGAATACATAACAATCTTAAGGAAAGCAGACTCACTCTTTCTCTTTGCATTCTTTTTCAACCTGAGTCAGGTAGTCCCACCGTGTGTTTTCCACTTTCTTTCTACATAAGATCAAAACTGTGTCTGTCTTGACCTGGAAGAAAAGTGGAAAACAGGTACAACTTAGAACAGATAAGCATGAATATTTAGAAAATAATTATGCATTCAATTAATCAAGTTACTATTATATGTAAGACTATGCTAGTAATACTTTTATGAACAGACCAGAGTCTGAAGATGCAAGGGGAAAGATAAACAAGTAACACTGGAATATCTTCAAATACTAGGTGCTATCAAGATCAAGAGGGTGTTAACGGGGCTGGGGGAGGAACCTGCCTAGGACGGCCTCTCTGAGGTGAAATCTAAGCTGTGGCCTGAAATCTGGGAAAGAGGGCCTTCTAGGCAGTTAAGACAGCAAGGAAAAGGCTTAAAGAAGGGATGATTTTGGTGCATTTGCAAAAAAGGAGGAGGAATGGCTGGATTCTGACGACTGAGGGAGAGAGTAATAAAGTATGAGGGGTCAGAGACAGGCAGGAAAATCCCATCACACAAGGCAGTTATTGGTGAAGGAGTCTGGAAGATGAGTGAGCAAAAGGAGCAAGAATGTACACTTTTTCAGCAATGATCCACAGAACTCTTTTCCTTCAACGACGGGATTAGGGCTAAAGGGAGCAGGGGGTCACAAGCTAATCTTAAATTGTATTCTAATATCTTTAAGCTTCTACACAACGCCATGTAAACGCAGTGGAATGGCACATCTGTGTACCAGATGCATTAAACTTCACTTATTTAAATTAGGCAGAAAAAAGGGGTTATCTGAATTAGTGAAAAGTATGAATAAGTTTTCTCAAAGACGGTTTGTTTTTATAGCTAACAAGACCAGTGCGCAAGTCCTTTCATGTATTAAGCCTCACATGCAGTGCTTCTAGTAACAGCCACCCTTAACTGAAGCACTTTATACATTTTAGTGTATCATTTCAATCTTGTAAAACAAATTATTATTCCCATTGTACAAATGAGGAAACTGAGATAGAGTGATTAAGTGAGTTGCCAAAAAGGTCACAACTAAGAAGTGATAAAACTGGCATTACAACACAAGTCTCACTCTTAGCCATTTTCAGTTCATTCAATACCCTCCTGATTTTAATGCAATATTCTTATAATTAGTTTTCTAGAGCAAGAGTTGGCAAGCTTTTTCTGTGAAGAGCTAGATAATACTTTAGGCTTTGTGGGCCACATGGTCTGTGGTCTACCTAACTCTGCCATTGCAGTGCAAAAGCAGCCACAAATAACGCATACACAAACAAGCATGGCTATGTTCAAATACAACTTTACTTATGAAACAGGCAACGTGCTGTACTTTGCTGATAAATTTATTCTAGTTCATCTTAATTCTAAATTGGCCAGGTTTGATTCAAAGAGGTTTCACAATGACAAAAAAGATAAAACTTACTTTTTTTGAACTGCCTTCCACAGAGATGGGTTTCAGGAGATTGTTCACAATCATGGAGTAACTCTTCCCATTCAGATTCTTTACCAAAAGATCAAATGACCTACAACACATTAGTGAGTACATCTAGCTGGTTCTGTGAAAGGCGCTCTACAGTTCTTGTGGGGAGAAAAGCCACAGTTTTATTTTACTACATGCATTTGGCCATTCCAGATGAGAAGACTCAACATTTAAAGCAGGTGTAAAGGATAATTCTAAATTTAAGTGGAATTTTAAACTGCAAAGAAAGAACCCGTAAGGCCCTGTCCTCCCCATTCCAAGAACTCACCTCTCTGTGAAGTGCACCTGCACATTCTCAGTGGGGACCTGATGAACTCCAGTTAAGGTAATGTAGATTTTCACAAACTTATCTGACTGATCCCATCCTGGTAACAGCAACAAAAAAATGCAACATAAGTAAAGTCTGGTACCATCTCTGAAATAGAAAATGCAGATAGCTCATAATAAAACTCAGTAAAATAAAAAAAACAGTAATAGAAATATGAAAAAGATAAAAATAAAAAAATTTTGACATGGAGAAACTGAGCTTCAAAAGTCAAGTGATCTACCCAAAGTTAGGCATCTTACAAGTAGCAGAACTTGGACTCAAATCTAGGTTTACTGAACACAAAGCCCCATGTTCTTTTTATTCCTTAGAATAAGGAATACAATCATTAAATTCATTCATTAACATACTAATTGCCCACTGCGGATCGGGTGTCCCTGAGGAAGCATAACTGCCACCCAGATTTGTGTGACATGGCGATCAAGGTGTTGAGTTGCTAATTTCCCTTTTTTATGGAAATAATTTTGTTCTATTCCTAAATATTGATAATTCTCCACTAAATTGGATGGCTGAACATTAGTACTGTCTAGTTCCATAATCATTTCTCCTCCTCGAGGCCGTTCAACAAATGCAATCCCAGCCTCAATTCCTTTCCTTGACAAAGTAGAATATAAATTGAAGAGTATTAATTCATCCAAATCTGCCAGTATGACTAACCTATCAATATTTGGAAAATGCTATTTCAGTATATATTATCAAACTGTTCAGTCTCTAACCTAGATGAATTGTTAACAGAAAATATACAAATGTTACATAAAAAGCGTATTATGTAATAAAAATATATATTCATATATTTATTGTATATCATAAATATACAACTTTTCCTTACTTAGTCTACAGAATAGAGATATAGTGTTAATTTTAAAAGATGTCCTAGAGGGTTCTGTAGAACTTCATTTAGCTTTTTCCCATTCATTCAACCTATCCTCCATGTTGGTAAGTTTCTCCCCAAATCGAAATCTAGGTTCCTAGTTAATGTGCCGTAATCCTACCACCTTCAGACTAGTTTCCTACAGTCAGTGAAGTACACAGCCTGTCCCCTGCAGTATACACCGAACCCTGACACATGCTGCTGTTATGACAGTCCTCAAAACATGTGCCTTTCACGTCTCTATTCATGCCTTTGTTCATGCAATTCCCTTCCTTTTTTCATACTTGCTGAACTCATCCTTTAAACTCAAACGTCTCTTCTAATTCTCCCTGAATGTTCCTCCCCTTCAGCAGAATTATTTTTGTCAGCTGTATTCCCATAATACTTTATAAATCTCTATTCAATTATATTAAGTACTTACTATGTGCTAGATACTGTGAGCACAAAGAAAAATAAGATTATCCCTGCCCTCGTGAGAGTTCGTTCCGCAGATTCCAAGTTGCACTGCTTCCAAAGTAAAAGTCTATAATGAATTAAGGGCAAATGGTATTATGACATTGCTATGGTATTAGTGGTGTGCCTGTGTCCCAATCACATGATGATCAGGGACTGGCTCCTGGTCACTGCTGTATATCCACAAATCCAAGAACAATAAAGACACATATTGGGTGCTCACAAATGTTTCTTGAATTTAACCGGCTTCTCTTATTGGTGGTGATTTGGCAAAGTGAAATGCAAAACAGGAAGAAAAAACCAAAAAGCTGTGTTCCATATATACTCAATATGTTTCAGAATAGGTTCCCTCTTGCTACTCATCACTGTACCAGTCACTGAGGTACATAATTGAGTTAGTGGGTCACTACTGAGGAATAGGCTGCTCAGGGGCAGAAAGAGCTGAATGTGGAGGGTAATCATACCATAATTACTGATTTTCACTGTATATCCTGTTGTAATAGGAGCAACCACAGCAGCTGGCTTTTCATTGTCCAGAAGTTCTGCTTTCTTCTGTGATTTCTGCTGCATCTTGTTCTTGATTTCTGTCTCAATCTTGGATTTTTCAGCTGTCAGGGCATCACGTACTCTTTTTCTAGTGGCCTTTTCCAGCAGCACCCTCACTTCTTCTAGATCTTTCTGTAGCTGTATTAAAAAATAAGTTAGCTACGATAAATAATAGTTTGATATTGTACATATTGGTCATTTCAATTTACTGAATAAAAACTAAGAATAAAAGGTTCATTTAAATTTTTTAGGGTTGGGTGGCAACTAGGATTCTTTCCTCCAGCCTACTGAATTGTAAATAACTCAAGCTTCCTCTTTTTTAAAAGAAATCTTAAATAACAATAGGTAATCAAATCAAAATTTTCCAGTTTAGGAAATTGTTATCTGCCTTTGTTTTAAAACATTTTATTTACAAGACACTTTTGTGATTTATAAACATTTTCTGATTTATAAGATGAAGAAATCCAACAAAAAGGAATTCTTGGATTTCCTTTTAACACTAAGTCCTAGCCATCAGATAGATATTAGGAATGTTTAAAACATTAAAATGAAAGAGATGAGTGAGTAGGTGACAAATGTGGGGAAATGCTTATCAGCCTGAGACAATCCTCTACTTTCCATCAGTGACTGGTCCTCACAGATCTCCCTGCACCAAATAATACACACAAAGTGTGAATTATTGAGACAAAAGATAAAAAAATAAAGGCATACTTCTACTTTTAAGAAGTTGTCTGATTTTGAAGCTCCAGGTCAATTTTACCATCAAATGTCTGGGACTTGGTTGTACTGCAGACAGTTTAAAAAAAAAACAAACCCTAGGCAAATAATCCAACATGCAACATGCAACATGCAACTCCTAGATCACAGAGAAAGCCACCTGTTTTGTCTCATGCCAGTACCTCACCTACCCAAGTTTATTTTTTTCTAGAGACAGAGCCAACATTTTATGAAGTTCAAGAGTTAAAGACATTGTTAGAAAATTAATGGGCTTAACATTTTTCCCCCAATTATCCTCTGATATATTGCAAATGACTTAAGATCTTTATAAACAAGGCATTCATTTTTCTTAAAATGACTTTACATTCTGGTTTGATAATAGCAATTTGACAGGAAGACTCTGACATTATAGCTTAAGGTCATATAAAGATCAACATAAAAATCTTTTAAGCACTTGATAACTGAGTATAACAGAGTTTGAAAGTCTTTATGATTCTTAATAGTCTTAGAAAATGCAAAACAGAAAGAAAAATGCTTGTCTTTTATCCCGAGTCTTTTATCTCATTTAACTCTGATGCCCTTGTTTCCACCTATCTGTAACTGCTAACATGCCCAGTCTCCTGTCCAAACTTTATCCCTGCCTCCCCAAATTCGTATTACTACAAAGAAATATTGCAAACTCATCTTTCGAGCATAGAACCCAAGATGCTTTCAGTTCAAAGCAATCTTTTGTTTTAATGGTTCAGTTCAAAGCAATCTTTTTGGTTTTGATGGTTTAAAAACTTCATACTTATTCCTAATTACGGATGATAAAAAATTAAAATGTAAAATGGATATATTTTTTCCAGAGTCAGAATTTAGTTTAAAAAAAGTAGAAAATGTATAAAGTCTAAACAAAAGGTTTTACTTCTTGAATAAGGAATCTTTTTCTAGGAGACTCAGAAAGTAACTCTGAGAATGGAGAAATTCTAAGGCCCTCTTTATAGACAGATGGACTCTACAGTACTCAAAAATAAGATATCCACTACAACAGGCTTGTTTAAGGTAATTCCTCAGTTGTGTGTTATCTGCAGACCTGAAACTAGTAAAATCTATCCCTTTAGTGCTTTTCCTGTACACATATTTAAGATGCCTTAGATACAGCAGTTTCTCACCTAATTTATCTAGGCATTCACTTGCTTTCCTAATGCAAAATCACATTCCCCTTTTATCCCTATCCGTAAACACATTCAAGCTTTCTCTATTTCCAGATTCTTTACTACAAAGCATTAAAACCAAACTGCCTCAAAATAGACAAAGGACTTGAACAGACATTTCTCCAAAGATACACAAATGGCCACCGAGCACATGAAAAGATGCTCAGTATCATTAGTTATTAAGGAAATGCACATCAAATCCACAATGAGCTACTACTTCACACCCAATAGGATGTCTAATACCAACAACAACAAAAACTCCAGCAGATAACAACTGTTGATGAGGATGTGTGGAAACTGGAACCTTCATATACTGCCTGCAGGAATGTAAAACGTGTAGCCACTTTGGAAAGGAGTTTAGCACTTTCTCAGAGATAGTTAATACAGGACCCCGCAATTCCACTCCTAGATATATATACAGCCCAGATATTTGAAAACATGTCCACGTAAAAAGCTGTACCCAAGTATTCACAGCAGCACTGTTTGTAACAACCAAAAAGTGGAAATAATCCAAACGTCCATCAATTTATGAATAAACAAAATGTGGTATATCCATACCATGGAATATTATTCACCCATAAAAAGAAATACATGCTTCACCATGGATAAACTTGAAAACATTATGCTAAGTAAAAGAAGCCAAAAAGCAAAGAGCCATATATTGTAAGATTCCATTTATATGAAATGCTCAGAATAGGCAAAACCATAGAGATAGAAGAGGAGATTGGTAGCTTGTGGGGAAAAGGGGTAACAGGAAGTGACTGCTTAATGGCTACTTAACAGGTAGGGGGTGATGAAAATGTTCTTGAATTATATAGTGGTGACAGCTGCACAACACTGTGACTATACTAAAAAGCACTGCATTGTACACTTTAAAATAGTTAAAAACAGTGAATTTTATCTCAAAAATAAAACCTTAAAGTGTCCCTAAACTTACATATCTCTTGAGAAAGCCCCTTACTTTGAACAGAATTAATACTTACGTAGGACTGTAAAGTCACTTCAAAGACTTTCCTCAGGGCACATGGTAACCCAAGGCCTGTAACAAACTTGGGGCAAGTTATCCAGAGTAATACTTAAACACACACGCTTTTTCTTCATTTAAAGCAAATTAAAAAGTCAAATGTGAGATTTCCCAGTCTTGTTCTTATTAAGCAAAAGATTTCCGGAAAACAAACCTAGTTAATGGATACCCGACTCTACTATATACTACAGTATTAAGTATTGGCGTCCTACTTAAGCAAGGAAAAGAATGCAAGTATTTTTATTCCCATTTTGTAACCGCCTAAACTAAGTCTCCAAAAAAGTTAAGCTACCTCTGTTCAGAGTTTAATAGAGCTTAAAAAACTATTTACTACCAATAATTACAACTAACTTTCCAATTTATTTTTAAAAAACGCATAGTAAGTTGCTGTTTTGAACATCTATAAGTATTACTTGGTCTTTACAACCCTATGAAATGGATACTCCTGTGGCCCAGAGAAGTACCATAACTCGCCCAAAGTACGTGCAGAGAAAACACAACTAAGAATTAAAATGCTAGGACCGAAGACTTCTCACCTTCCAACTACCCTCTACCCAGGAGCAACACTCAGCTTGGGCAATCAGCTTTAATTTAACGAAGCTTCGTGTCCTCGGGCTGGTGTAACGGGAGCCGAAAGGGTCTGAGGATAACGTGAAGGTGACCAGCTCAGAGCCACCTTCGGACCCACCCGCCGCCGAGACCCACGACACACCCCCGCTCACCTACACCGCCGGCCGGGGCTGAGCGCGGGGCGTCTATCGGCACCTTTCCCGGGGAGGCGGAAGCCCCGCGGGCCGCAGCGGCCGGGTCAGCACCGGGGCCGCTGCAGATGGGCGGGTGGGAGGCCGAGGGGAAGCACGGGAACCCGAGGACGCAGGTAGGCGGCCCGAGAGGCAGGTGCCGCGGGCGGCCGCAGGGCGGCTCGGCACGGGAAACAGGGCGGTGGGGCGGGCGACGGAGAGGAAAGCTCCACAAGGCCGAGTGGGGAAGACGAAGCCGGACCCCTTACCTCTTCCAAAGCTGAAGCCATGGTCGTGCTGCGTCAGGAAGGCCCGGGCTGCAGCGGCGAGAACAGGAAACGCCTCACCGAGCGCGCTCACCCCGCGCGCAGACCTCAGCCGCACGAGTCGCAGTGGCCACAACCCGCGAGCACACCAGACCCTGCGCGAGACTTCAGCCCGCCTCCCGCACGCGGAGCCTCTGGAACCTTCGCGAGTCTGCCGCCACCTTTCCCCCCACCCTCCAGCACTGCCGGCCGAGCTCAGTCCCGCCCCGCCTCGCTCTGACTCCGCCCCACCCGCCTCGCCTCCTAGCAACGCTTAACTCTCGCGAGCAAACCAGCAGTTCGAGAAGAGTGACGCCTCTTCCTCCCTGACCGCGCAATTGTACGTATTATACTTTGACCCCGTTTGCCCCGACAGCGCAGTCGCAGCTCGGAACCGCAGGCTTCTCGTACTTTAACGCAACCCCGGAAATGACGCACCGATATTCGGGGTCCAAACCGGAAGTTGACTAGCGATTCGGCTGTTTCCGTGTGCTCTAGGACCCAGGGTCACGGAGGCCGCCATCTTGTCTAAGGCTAGTCTGTAAACTGTGGGAAAAGGACAAAAACGGGAGAAGGGGAAGCCAATTTATGCTAAAAGGGGAAAGAACGACGACGTTAAGAGTGCAGAACCCTAAAGGGAACAGTTTTATTTTCAGTGGTTGTAGCGCCCGGAAGACGTCACTGTTTAGCATATGCGACATGGTGGCGTCATCACGGACCGCCAAAGGAGGTTGCGATTGTCACGTGACCGGGCCCGGTAGCGCAGAGGGGGAATGACCCTAACGAGGCCGCTTTTTCGGTCCCATTATCCCCTTGTGACTGTTGAAGGACTTTCCTGGTGCCCTGGCCTCCTTCACCTACCATTCTACGAGTTTCTAGTTGTCACGGAGGTTTGAATTCGATACGTGACCATCAAAGAAAACGTGGGCTGTTTCCCTGGGGCTGCTTTCTGCGCTCTGGCTCCTGCAGCCTAGCTCAGTAAGGCCCTTGAGAAAGCCCCTTTTCAGATCATTTTAGGCCCTGGCAGTCTCAAAATGTCTGCAACAGGCTAAGAACATACACAGTAACCCCTGAGAAGTCAGCCCACACTCACTTTGTATGTCGACCAAGCTGGCGATTAGAATCAGCAAGTCAGAGAAGGAAAGAAGTATTAGAAAAATGCAGGGCGGACCATTATCTTAGTAAAGAATCCCAAGTGCAGTACAAAAACAAATTACAGCTACACACAACGTGCGTGAATCTCGAACGTGACCTTAAGGAGGAAAAGCCAGACAACAGAAGTTCTTATAGTTCGGTTCCGTTTAAATGATGTCTAAAATAGGGAGACCAATTAAAAATCAGGAGTCTTAGGTGGAGAGGGCAATGACAGAAAGGAGCCACAAGGGGGCTTTTAACGTTAAGCTAATGTTCTGTTTTCTTGAGCTGGATGCTGGTTTCAGGTGTGTTCGCTTTGTAGAAATTTAACTAAGCTGTAATTTGTGTATTTTTTTTTAAGTATGTTATATTTAACTAAAAGTTATATTTAAGTAGACTCAGGTACATTTTTAATTATACCTAAAGTTTTTTTTAAGTGTTTAACTGGAAGCCTGGCGTTATTTAGGTATTTAATTAAATATCCCATTGCACTGCGTGAAAACTTGACCTAATGCAGTGATTTTAAATACGCTTTATTATGCACCTGGAGCAACTCTTCCCGCCAGATATCCTAAAGTCACAAATTTTAAATACCACCTGTTGTCCGGTTACTCCCAAATCTGTATCTTCAGCTCCACCACTCCTGAGCTCCAGACTCTGCCTCTGCTTGGAGGTCTAATAAGCACAGCAAATTCATCTTGTCTAAAACAAACAAAACACACGCGCGCGCGCACACACACAACAAAAATTCTCCCAATTTCTCATCCTTACACCCCAAATCAGTTCTCCCACCTCTCTGAATGGTCATCCTCATTCTCTTAATTGCTGAGGCTAAGGAGTCATCCTTGACTCTTCAAACTCAGATCCTACCTCCCATCCTATGGCAAGTTTTGCTGGCTTTATCTTCAAAATACGTTAAGAATAAAACCATTTCTCACAACCTCCACTGCTACCACCCAAGACCAAGGAGCCATTATTTTGTCTGGACTTTCAGCCTCTTAATTGGGTTCTCTGCTTCCCACTGGGCCTTTATGGTTAGTTTTCCACACAGCAGCTTCAAAACCTCCAATAGCTTCCTATTAGGCTTAGACTAAAGTCCACAAACTTCTTACCAAAACCTAGAATGTTCTAAATGGTCTTACATCTCACCTTGATGAATCTCATGTACAGAATTCATCTCTCAGCACTCTCCCCTCTCTCTGGTTTAAACCCTGGCATTCTTGTCATTCCTTGAATCCACTGAGTTTGTTGTCACCTCCAGGTTTATTTTCTGTGTTTTCCTTCTATCTGGAATCATTTTCCTCCAGATCATCACACAGCTTCTTCTGTCTTCCCTTTCTGCCAGCATTTAAAACACCTCAGAATTCCCATTCTTAAGGATCAACAGAATCAATGCTGCTTCTCTCCAGCTGTATCCTGTAACTGTCCTTAACCTCTATCTTGTAGAAGCAAAACTGACTCCTTGCCCTGCTGTCATTAGGAGTAATTGGGCTCATCAGATCCCAAAGTCAAAAACAAAAACCAAAACCAACAAACAAAAAAACCCAAAAACCTTTGCATACTGAGATAAATCAAGACCAAAACAACATCATCAACAAAGCATACACATCAGGGTCATTGTATCTAGTGCTAGTCCCCCAAATAAACGAAACTCTGAACCTGAGCCTTTCCTGTAAAATAGAGGACTCCCTAAAACCAAACACAAATGCTTTATCTCTGACTTTTGCAATACTGATGTCTAAAAATATGGATAATAGTGTGAGAATTGCTGTTTTCCCACCATGAACAAACTAATTATAGACTCAATACGTGGAAACTGCAGTTTTTTTTCCTATAAATATTTGTAATTTTCTGTTGGTGAGCTTGTTCTTTGAAAGCCTGGACTTCCTTGCAAACTTTCCTTGCAAGTAAACTTTTAAAAGATTTTCCCTGAGTGTCCCATTGATTGTAATCAAGTTTTATTAAAGTATAATCTCAAAAAGGTGAAATCCAAATGATAAATGCTGGAGAGAGGTAGAGAAAAGGAAACCCTCCTACACTACTGGTGGGAATGCAGTTTGGTGCAGCCACTATGGAAAACAGTATGGAGATTCCTCAAAGAACTAAAAATAGACTTACCATATGATCCAGCAATCCTACTCCTGGGCATATATCCAGAGGGAACCTTAATTCAAAAAGACACATGCACCCCAATGTTCATAGCAGCACTATTTAAAATAGCCAAGACATGGAAACAACCTAAATGTCCATCAACAGCTGATTGGATAAAGAAGTTGTGGTACGTTTATACAATGGAATACTGCTCAGCCATAAAAAAAGAATAAAATAATGCCATTTGCAGCAACACGGATGGACCTGGAGAATGTCATTTTAAGTGAAGTAAGCCAGCAGGAGAAAGAAAAATACCATATATCACTTATATGTGGAATCTAAAATAAAAGAAAAAAAAAAGACAAATGAACTTATTTATAAAACAAAGACTCACAGACATAGAAAACAAACTTATGGTTACTGGGGGGAATTGGGTGGGAAGGGATAAATTGGGAGTTCAATATCTGCCGATACTAATATATATAAAATAGATAAACAAGTTTATTACTGTATAGGGAACCATATTCAATATCTTGTAACTTATGGTGAAAATATGAAAACAAATATATGTTCCTATATGACTGAAGCACTGTGCTGTACACCAGGAAGTGACACAACACTGTAAACTGACTGTACTTCAATAAAAATGTATTAAAGCACACTGGAAAAAAGGTGAAACCAAGATTCTTGTGCAAATAAAAAATGAAGATTAACAAGTATTTTATGGAACTCACTGCGTAAACCGATGAGGGAACCAGTAAGTTGTTAAAGCTATCAGAAAGTGCATTTGCTTAACTGGGTGCTTATAGGGAATTTAACAATAGTAAACTATATATAACCTTTAGAGTTCTCTATTCCACTGGAAAGAAAATAGAGATTTTGCATCCCTACTGAACAAGTATAGGTTACCAGGTAGCTTAGGAGAGCCTCTGGCGTTCCACTTGAGTTACGTGATGTCACCTGCTGTGCTGAACTCGGCGAGACCACCAGCGGCCACCAAATCCAGGATTAGCCGAGCAGATTTTTGCAAGATTTTAGAACTGGGACACTGAGATGCTGCCAGTCACTTGACATGTAAACTTGGAAGTTGTGCACTTAGAAGCAGCGAATGCTTCTTCTCAGGGTGAGAAGCAGGAGCAGATAAGCACCACCTGGCAAGAGAAGCAGACAGAGTATGAAAAGAGTTGCTTAGGTTCCTGACGGCGTTCCAGTCCCTTGTCCCCATGCCGTCTACAGGCCCAGCGGTTTGGCCTTTGCTATGAGCTAACTGTACTTTTTTCCTTATAATTCACTGCCTTATTATTGTTAAGCTTGCTTGAGAGAGTTTCTGTTACTTGCAACCAAGGAATCTCTACAGAGGGGAATCTTTCTTTTTGCTAAATTGACTGGAGTCTAATGTCAGATAAGAAGTATTATACAAACGCTGAGTTCAGATGATTCAGAATAAAATCAACCAGAAAAGAAAAAGACACATATGGACCTCAGAACAAATGTTTATTACTGCTTAATGGGGCCAAAGGGGCAACACAAAGCATTGAAAACATCACTGGCTCACAAAAACAGTCACCTTGCCACCTTCTCGGTTGCATTTGTTTGTTTCACAAGGCTTCATTCACACAGAAAAACAAGATACTAAAGCCCAATTCAAGTTCATAACAATTATAAAAGTAAACATTTGTTGGGACAATGTACAATAAATTGCACTTTTCTGAACAAGCATTACATTTACATTTATAGAGTGTACTATACATGATACATGGAATTATGGAAACATCTAATTGGTCAGTATTTATAGAGAGAGGCTGCTCACTAGTATTTCTTCTGTAGTCAATTACCACTGTTTGGGCTAATCAACTCCTTTATCCTGGAACCTGTTTTCTTTGGAGAAGCCATAGGAAAAATCATAGAATTCATAAAAGTAGGTGGCACAAAATTACTACTACCTCCTCAGCAAGGGGAAGGTAGGAGTGGGAAGAAAGGAAGTGGGACGGACTGAGAAACTTTTTTCCTTATTCGAACTAAGGATCCATACATTATGCAAAATACCAAAAATAGAAAAACTGATGCAAAGGCTATTGGGCTCTTGGATTCTGGGACCATTTCTAGGCTTTATCCTTGTGCTTTCCTGACACCAGAGTCTTGATGCATTTATGTCCTTATCATTCAGTTTCCTATATTTAATTCCATATATAACATATAGTTATTAAAAGTTACGTTTTAACAGAAAAGATTTTATGTGTTAACTTACTGCCAATGAGATGGAAAGTAACTTAAAATGTTCATTTTCTACTCAATGATTCTTGATTCTTTTTTCTTAAAAGTTTTCAGAATACCACTAATGATAAACCAGAGGTGGAGGTGGGGAGAGTGGGACATGGTGATGAATTCGCAGGCAGCAAATTCATCTGTAGATAAGCTTGACACGTGGTCTTTTAGATGGAAGCTGAGAAGGGAACGCCTGACAGCTGACTGTAGTCACTAAGCTACTCGTAAATTCCCACTTTCCTCCTTGCTGTGCAAGATCATCTCCTACTGAGGCGCAGCCCACACCGAAGTATTCATTTTGGTAGCTTTTGAAAGATGAGGAAATTCCTAAGGTAAGGGCTTTGCCTGTGTTGTATGGAAGCCACGATGAGAGAGGAAGGATGTTCTGGAGCAGTTCCACTTCCGTCTGACCATCAGCATGGCAACTAGAGGGAGTTTTGTATCTGGTAGCAGGAAACACAGACCACTGAGCTGTTGTCTGGCCTTCTATCTGATCGCCATGTGCGTATTCAGTTGCATGGTACCTGGGTATACAAAACAGGCAGGGATACTCCATATAAAATTATACCAACCACACACACACACACACACCACAAATCTCACAGCATTCAAATCAAACAACAGAGCTTGTCCATGCTCTCATTTACTTGTAATTGAAGCAAGAGAATCGGAGCTATCTTAGAGTAGTTTTTTTAAAAGAGTAAGTTATACAATAGAATCACCTTACTAAGTAATTGAGTTCTTTTTCAGAGAGATAAAACAAACAAGGTATTTAACTTTTTAAAAGCTCCTTTTTTCTCTAAAAGCGTCCCGAAACCAGACAACCACCTTAGCAAAATAGTAGCTAAAGAAATAGTAGCTCATTTCAGCTGAAGAAAAAGAAAAACTCAAACCCCTCCGTTAGTTACATCTGTGATTCTCATCCTCAGTAACTAACCACCTCCTCTCAGGATCTCTCATCTCTCATGCCCTAAATTGTGTAGTCTCTTGTTTTTCTCACTTTAGCCAGAAAATGAAGCCACTAGTTCTTAACTGGAAAATATTTTAAGAAAATGGAGTAAAGGTTTGAGAAAAATAAATATTAATACATAGTATAAGAGAATGAAATTTTTTAAAACAATTAAACAAGATAAATACTATTAAATATCCCAACATCAGTACAAAGATTACTTTTCTACTTTCTTATGGAAATCTAAGAAAGCCAATGAAGAAGAAATTACTAACTCAGTAGCTGGGAGAGGGGAGGAGAGAGACGGTCGCTTGGAAAGGCAGGCCAGAGGCCTGTATGACATTCCTGTTAGTGTTTCTGATAGGCACTCATGTACAGAACTTTAGGTAATTGAGAACTTCTTTGCATTAAATTATATGTAACTAAATATAACCAAATTGTGCCATGGCTCAGGATGTGGGAAGCCAGCAAACATATGCACTGCAAAGTTCAGCTTGGTTTCTTTCAGCTTTAAGGAATGTGTTAAGATTCTCAAGATACAAAAGGTAATGACTGAATTATCAACTTGAATTTCATTCCCTTAATTTATTCTGCAGAATTTAATGAAAAGAGAAATCATCACTTTTCAGAATGTTGCAAATGTTGGATTTTTGGAGGAATGTTGATGCAGTGTATCCTAGAAAAAGATTAAAAACACTCTAGAATATTTGAAAATTTTCTGGATATTTGGGCTGGTCGCTCTCTTTCTAAAAGGGATCAAGAAAAAAGAAGCAATTCTCAAATATATTTCAAGATAAGAGAAATTGAAACTAGCTGTTGCTTAATGCTCGGATGCGTTTTCAAACCATACATGGTGACGGACACGTGGTTTGGGACAGCGCTATTATAACATTGTATGAAAAATACCATATTCTTTCGTTCTGTATTTGCTATTGCTACTCACCCAAAAGGCATTGCAGTGAGGGATAATTTAGACTATGGTACCAGTACACATACCTACATATGATATGGAACTGGAGAAGGAAAAAACTCTATAGATGGCCATTATAATCTTTTAAAAAAGTTTAAAAAAATGCAAAAGATTTATTAAATGTCTGGAATATATGTACCTGGTGATTTTGTTTAAAGAAAACAATGTAAGGGGCTATGAAACTGAGCCAGGGCTACAGGTGAGGGCTGGACCCAGAGCCATCCTATTTCTCTCTCAATTACCATTCAAGGGAAATTAGGCAATTTAGGCATTCTGTGAAATGTAAAAAGAGCTCTGTACAATAGAATTATGAGATTCACAAAACACAAAAGAACATCTTTAATTTAGCTAGCCATTTGATAAGGCAACTTGTACAAGGCTTCTTGAGATCAAAGCATGAAGTACCAGTAAAGCTAACAAATTATACTAAGTGATTTACAGAAACAAGTACCAAGATGCAATTTTCCAGTCATTATATTTTACAAGAAAAAAAAAAAAGAATTTTGTAAACCACCACAGAGGGAATGTTAAAGTCAACACAGATACTCTGAATGCTGAGTTGTTTTCCTATTGGGTGAAAGGAAATGAAAACTATGATGAAAATGTCAGGACAAAAAAAAAAAAAAATAGAATCCTGTAAGAAAAGTATTATTTGATGAGTGTAATGAAGGATAACAAACAACCACATCAGGTTTACGGCTGTAGATATGAACACATACCCACGAACGGGACTTCACTTTGAGAGTTTAATGATCATCTCAGAGGAAAGGACCAACCATAAGCAACCTGTAGTGCATGCTCCGTGCATGCTCCGGAGCAGAGATGGCCCTTATGTGATTTTTACTTCCAAGAGTGTGTTACTTTTAACTGCAACGTATGGCACAGATGAGAATCGCATTGGCACTACAGAGTTTAAGATCCTTGCAAAGAACATGTTCAACAATGAAGCTAAGGATGAGTGTCAACAAATGTTACTATACACAGCTGACAGCAGTTTGGTTGGCGTAAAAGGACCAAAGGCCTCTGTTGTAGCTTAAAAAAAATGGGAAAATTAGTTTTTCCCTTACCAAAGGATTTCCTGCAGGGACTATTTATAAAGACATGTTAAATATAATTGAAAAAAATATTTCCATCAACTTTTAAACAATAGCTTTACCTTTCCATGAGATAAGTATTTCTATAAAGGTTTTATATGCAATCAAAAATGTTACAAATGCATTTGCATCTCTTCATCTAGGGGTACCAAGGGCACATTTTTAGGAAGCTACAGAAATCAGAAAAACTTGCCTAACATTAAACTAAGATGATACGAAGCTGACCTCTATTTCCCACTTCATAACTTTAACAAAGTTACTGTATATTAGTGTTTCTTTAGCAAGTATATGTCAACATTAAATGAAATACTCTGTCTCTGGTCCTATATTCCAGTCTAAGCACAATGGCTGTTCCTGGGTCTTTCTAGGCTTCTCTGGTGAAGGTTCCCTAAAGATGCAACGCACAGAGTCCACTCCTGACTCTGTTTGCCGGAAGTCACAGCTTTCACACATGGGAACTTACAGTTCCTATGTGGAGTTCTTAAGACGACCTGTTAGAATACCAGGCCCCAAACGATTCATTTGATCCTGCGTTTATGAAAATCAGTTCCTTTTATCTGGTTGGTGTTCTCAATAGCCTATCTAATTCCACGGTTCTTGGCACTTCATCTCCAGATCTCCCCAACAGAAAACAAAAATAAACTCATTCTCTTTGGGAATTGTTCAATCCCAAGTCTGTTCATTCTTTCTTTCAAATGGGATCATCACTATCCAGGGAATCAGTTTCATGAAGAAACCTGCCTGACAGGGATCACGACCCGCCCCACAGTGTGCTTTATCTAAATAAATCCTGAAAAGTTAAGAGGTTTAGGTTTCAATCTTTTTTTTTTTCTGTGACAAATATCTCCCTATCACTTCAACCTTGGAATAAAAGACACCTCCATTTTTATGCTAAGATAAAAATAATTATGGGTAATTAGTTCTAAGTAAAAAGTATTTAGTTCTGAATTACTGATTTCCAACCAAACATCAGGCATATAAAATGATGTATAATAGTACTATGATGGATCTGAACATGGCCTTCCATGAAGAAGCTCAGAGACAGGTATGCAACATAAATCAGCTTAGTTTAAAGAACATCCCTTTGAAAAGTGTCATACGAGAAAGAGTGAGAGTTACTGAGAGTCTGGCTTGCTCTCTGGCCTCCTTTACTTCCCTTCAGAGGGACGCCAGGGACACGCCTCCCAGGCTTCCGGCGCTCTGATTCTTGTGCTCTTGTGCTCGGGCGAGGCGGGAACTATGTGCTCTCCTTGGGCGGCTGGGCGGCCTGTGGCACCTGCAGCGGCTGCGTGCCCGTGGCCGTTTTGATCGAGTTCAGGGTTTTGCTAAACCAAGAGTTTTTTGCAGCTTGGATTTCATTCATAAGGGCTCCTCTCTGATGTTCAAGTTCCTAATTAAAGGAAGAAAATCATCTGAGTTACGTAAATGTTTTCTCTCTTCCAAAAAAAAAGAAAAATTAGCTTATAGCTTTTTGGAATCCACAGGTCTCTCTACAGCCATGGTTTTCTTCCTACAAAACCCAGGAGAGATTCAGTTTGCTTCTTAATGTAAAAAAAAAAAAAAAAGTGTAGAGTTAAAAAAGTTACCACAAAAACCCAGAATCGGTGCTTTCTCTGAACAGTGAGATGAAACCTCATTTTACCATTTCTTCCCCCTGCAGTTTAGGCCCAAATCTAGGTTTAGGGTGCAACCTGAGGTAACGGGTTTAGAACCAGAAATGAACATAAACGTGTGGATGGAATGAATTTTTACTGATAGCGTGAGGAAGCGTGAGTTCCAAACACACGAGCCTCTGCCCCTGAGAGCGTGTAAGGTCCAGCACAGGGGCAGTTAAGGGTCCTTACGGGAGCACAGCTGGTGCCACCCCAGGCAGGACACCGCTGGGGGGAAGTGTCACTGATAAAGAGGAAAGGGGAACAGTCCCTCAGAAGCCAGGAGTGTTTTTCTGATTCCGTCATCCTCCAATATGGAAAGAGATCATGGGGAAAGGGATTTGGCAAAATCAGGTAAAGATGAAAAGAAGCTCCACAGGAGAGAATGGGAGTCAGCCAACGTTCAGAGGTCGGGGGGAGGTCACAGAAGGGGCCTGGTCTTTCAACTTTCAGACTCAGCTGCCAAAGGGAGCAATGAGAAAGGACCGAGGCAAAAGAAAAGTCTCAGGGTAAACTAAAAAAGCATACGCTTAAGTTCTCACAAGACGTAATCTTAATTATTAAATTGTTTAAAAGTATGTGTTTGTTTATATCAGTGTTTAAAAATAATGCCACGAAATGCAGCTCTGCAGGACTCGTTAGTGGGCAGAAAATGTCCTCGTCATACACAGTAGCATCCTGTGATTCTGAGCTCAACAGGTGTATCCTACGGCACTAGCCTACCCCAGACCACTCGCTGCTCATTTTTTTCTTATTGATCTTTTGTCCAACCACCAACCTGGATTTTACACTTGGCCTCCACCAGCTGCAGTTTGGTTTGTGCCAATTCCAGCTCCATCTCCCTCAGCTGCTTCTTAAGAGAGTCCTTCTCATCATCTGATTCAATTCCCTGGTCCTCTCTGCTTATGGTCGCTACTTTCAAAGCACCCTCCTTGCTGAAAATGTCACTGCAGTGTTTGCATGCCATCATCTTGCCCTGAAATTATTTCAGAGAGAGAACCAACATCAGACTGTATTTCACAGCATGAATCACTTCCTGAAATGATACGATATGATTTTTATTTAGACACTGCTTGTTGTCAACAGGTGCAGGCCCATTTATGAAAGTAATTATTTTTCTTGTCCTACAACCAAAATGGTTATAGTCGGCACAAAACCCAACTATCTGAGACAGGTGCACCTTTTTCTTAAAGTGTCTCTACAGAAACCCTGGGAATAGAAAGTGTTATAGCCTTTCTTTGAAGTCTGTTCTAGAAATTTTATACCACCATTATTCTTTTTTTTTCTTTTTCTTTAATTGAAGTACAGTCAATTACAATGTGTCTACCTCTAGTGTACAGCACAATGTCTCAGTCATGTATATATACACATATATTCGTTTTCATATTTTCCATTAAAGGTTGTTACAAAATACTGAACATAGTTCCTTGTGGTGTACAAAAGAAACTTTCATAATTCTTACTAGATGCTAAGTCCCATGCCAAATGCTCCACATGCATTATCTCATTTAATCCTACAGCAATTGTATAATTATGTACTATTATCACGCCCATTTTTTAAATGAAGAAACTTAAGAGTTAAGTAACTTGCCTATGGTAGACTGAGGAAGGTCATTATGACTAACCTAAATCTACCCTTGCAACAAATAAAGTAGAAGTCCTTTTGTTCAGCTTTAAGCAAGGTGATCATTATATTGTTCAAGATAATAAAAGTAAAAACTCTGCCACATGCCTGGATCGCCCATCAGGCACACAGCACTGAACAGCAGCAACTCTTTTCTAGACAAGAGGGCTACTGTTTTCTTAAAATACCTCCAAAGGGTTTAGAGATAAGAAATATTACAGAATATTTCTATTTTGATGTCCTACCATTACAAGCTCAGTGTGTCCACAACCATAAGTACACCCCTCTCTTCACACACACAGAGCTCTCCCCACTTCTATGTCACTGTTCATTATTCCACCATTCGGGCCTCAAGACTCTGGTGTCATCTCTCCATTAGCTTCTCCTTCGCTCCATAGTCAGCTGGTCGTTAAATTCTTGCTCTGACATGTGCAAGCCTGTCTCCCAGGCCTGAATCCCGAGAAGTCCCCTTCTCAGAGCAAGGTTTACATGGCTCAGATGTTCAGGTTGTAACTTATAAAAAATATGTATTTATTATGCATTTACTGTGTACCAAGTACCAAACTAAGCATTTTATGAACATTATCATATATAACCTTCAAAATGACCTTATGAGGGAGGTTATATTCTATTTTACAGAATGCAAAATAAACCCGAGAGAGGCTAAATCACTTGTCAAGTTGTTAAATGAAATGCTCAAGTGCCTAGAATGCATTTATTTACTAGTATAAACCTGAATATATTCAAGGTTTCTGTAGCCCTGGTCCCAGAGTTGGCTGTGCCAACACTGCTTCTTAAGAATACCAATCCTTTTGGTTTATTGCTGTCTCTCTACAGAATAAGCAATCGCCTTTTTCAAATAGAAAAGCGATATAAGGAGTTTTACCACCAGGGGGCAGCATATCAATAAATGCTGCAGGTTTTCTTTAAAAAACAAATTTCTAAAAATGTGGCGGAAGAATCAGTTACCCAACGCGTTTTCCCCAGCCGAGTTCTACGCTGCCAGTGGTGCTGACTTTTTAAGAGAGCGATGGAGTGATGCTACCGGGTCGCACTCTGAAGTCACGTCAATCCAGGCACAGTGGGGATGCATGCAGGCTGCTTCCCAGGTTTCCAACGTTCAAGAAAGCTCAAGGGCCTCTTGGGACAAGGCTGAAATCCTACCTCCTTCCCTGTTGCCTGCCTCCCACAGCCCATACGATGTACGGGAACACAACCTTTCATCTGGCTCACACCCCAGTTAGAAGTGAGACACTGTTCTTAATTTCTAAATCCTTTAAAGCAAAGGTGAGGTGGGGTCGTGTCTGCAGGCTGCCCTGCTGTGGGGCAGGCAGCACATATTGGGGTCCTCCTCTCAGGGACTCACGTAAGACTATGTGAATGGAAGACACCGTATCACAGACCTGTTTCATTCTTCCTTACCTTTACCACCTCCAGCTCCTCCTTGCTGGCTGCTTGCTGTTTCTCCAGTCTGGTACTCAACTGGGAACAGATCTAAAGGGAAGAAAAGAGTTTCTTTACTAGAAACAGAACGACTCTTGTAGCGTGTGACTCACTTCCATGTTACTCTAGCGTCTCTGATGCTAGGAGAAATTCTGCAAGTAAGAAGCACGGCAAACGCCAGTCACTCCTGCAGTGAGCAGCAGGAAGCCTGAGAGCGTTCCACGTGTAAAGCACACCTCTGTCTCCACCAGCAGGAAAAACACACGGGGTAGATTTGATTTCTTTCTGTCACGAGCCTTCGTGACTGGTTCCAGTGAGCTCTTGTCCTCACTTTGGGACCAATCTATAGAATCTTTGCAGAATATCTACTTTGGGCAAGGTACTATCCTAGGAGCCTGATGAAAAGAATTCTGAACTAGAAATGTCTCCTGTCTACAGCTACAGAGTTTCTGTTGTCAGCTACAAAAGTTTCCCTAGGAAGTGGCAGAGTGAATTTTTAAAAAGTTAAAATGACCAGAAAATAATAAAGACTTAAAACTCTAATTAAGTGGTTTGGCAACATAGTGTAACATGAAAAGCGTGAAGTCCAGCCCTGTTACTTTCTAGTATTGTGCCCTGGGTCCTTGGGCACATTCACTAATCTTTCTAAGCCTCAGCTTCCCCATGACTGAAAAGTGCTGTGCTGCGCTAATCGATGGGAAAACGATACATAAAGGGCTCAGTACCGCGCCTGGCTGATGGTGCTCATTTAACAGCATCTCATCACTATTGGCTCTGAAATTAAGGTGCTAACAAGTATCAAGAACCGATAAGAAAAAAGTGCTTTCAAAGCCCCCAAAAAATGTTTTAAAAAAAATACCGAAGTTCAAGGCTTGCTAAACTTGAGTGAAACAAGAATCTTTTTATTTTGGAAAAGGGAATAAAAAAGTTAAAAGATGTCAAGTTTTAAGTACAATTTGGACTAAAATCATAAAAGGTCTATCTCTTATTATCAAAACGGTCATTAAAGAAAAACCCCAGTCTACTGGGAAACAGTTCTAGGGACCAGGGACTTCTTGCTGAGCTGTCTCCAGTGTCTCCAGATCGGAGCCTGGAAACACTAAATAGGACTGTACTGGCTGGTGTTAAAAGGAAGAGACTGCAAACCATATACCCTTTTAAGTGAACCCAAACATTCCGAAATCTAGTCAATAATAGCTAATTCCAACTACAGAATGCATTTAGATTATGTTTTATGTTTAATTCTCTTTTAAGAGATGGGTCTGTTGCCTTTTACGTTACTTGAAGTGCCTGCCAGACAACATCCAAGAGCAGTTCCAAGGACTGCTACCTGAGCGGTGCTGCGTCTGGCGGCCACCCACGGCCCTGGGGGCTGCTGGAAGACACGCATCGGCCATGACGGCGAGTTCCACGGCACGTGGACTTCAACGTTACTTGTGCTGGCTGATGCCTGACCACCGCTTCTCCTCGTTACCCAAATTCAAAACCTCAGGATAACTTTCAGTGTTTTCCCTTCTCTAACAAAGAAAATACTCTTGTGTCTCCCACTCCTCCGTTTTCATTACTACTTATTTGACTTCAGGGCCCTACTTTTTCTCACCTGGGCTCTGCTGTGGGCCCCTTGCTGCTCTGTGTCTTTGCATCTCTCCACTTGAGTCCCTGTTTCTCACTGGGACAGAGAGCCAGTTATATGTCCCTGGTCATGCCACTTTCTGCTGGAATAAAATCCAGACTCCTCAGCCTCTCCCTGAAGACCTTCCTTGAGCTGGGCTCCAAGTCACCTCTGCTTCCCTCATCTGTACTCAAAACTCTTGCCACACGAAAATTCCTGTCGCTAGCCTGCCTCCCGTGCCTTGGCACATGCTCTTTCCCCCTTTCCACCCTCTCCTCCTCCATCTCCAGATCCCCAAACCCCACCTCATCTTTGAAGCACAACCCAAATCACCCCTTCTTCCAGGAAGGGAATCCTCACTTCCCACATATAATAAGTTCCCTTTACTCTTATTTATGGGCAGGATTCACTTCCCCATTCCAAGATTAGCTTCCAGAGGAGAGAAACTGAATGAATTCATTTTTTACCCTCAAAGTACCAAGCCTCACATGTAGCAGGCATTAAATACATGTGTATCAATTATCATAAAAGAGAGTAAGACAGCTCTGAAGCCTTATTTCTAAGCAATCTTCCATGAAGGGGCAGAATCCTAACGGAAGGAGATTCATAACATACAAAATGAACCAGTTCCCCAAAAAGCATGAACAGCATTATTGACAATATTCATACAGCAACAGTGCAACCTCAGTATATTATAATGATTATTTCTAGTTGGCAAGATTAAGGGAGATTTGTTTTCTTTGTGCTTTTCTGCACTTTGTTAATTTTCCACAAGGAATGTAAGTTTCATTTATAAGCAGAAAAACATATATATACTTTTTTTTAAAGTAAGCATTAGACTTTGAACTCCTCTGTGAGGCAGGAGACCCTGGGAAAATTTCTGGATCAGTAGGTAGCATACGGCACCTTAATAAGTCTAGAAAACTGGAACTTGAACAGTCTGGTTAGGGTCTTGAGCAATAAGAGTAGTCACAGACATGTCCCAGCATGGCTGGCAGGGACAGGAGGACACCACTGGAGCTGGAATGAGGGCTTTCTGGGACCCTCTGGTGTTGGGGCCAGAAGCATCCTCAAGGAGAGGAAGCCCCCATTGAAAGATCACTTTAAGGTTCACAACAGGGGGTATCTTGCTAGCACTGGCCTCTGTCAGGTGAGGCCATATGGCCATGCGGGGAAAAGGGCTCCCATGTTCTCTGCTGTGACAGCAAAGGACACTGGGATCGCCTAGCTTTCGCCATTTAATACAATCACTAAACTTCAGTCCCTTGGGAAAGTGGCAAATATTACTAGTGTGATCTGTTGGAAATTAGCTTCTGAGTAGGGCAGAGACAGGATCCCAGTGGTAATAAGATCCCTTGTTCCTCTAAATCTATCAAACACTGTAAATAACCAGCAGATTGCTTTGCTCAATTAAACTTCCCGTGTTATCAGCGAGCATGTCCAACCCCTATCTATTTCAGGGGAGAAAATAAGCCAACAGATTTATTCAGTGCGGTGCAGTTACCGTTCTGGAACCTCTGAAAACAAACAAGCAAACTCTCCCCAAAGAAAAACAGCAAAACAATTACTTTCATAGCGACAAAGCCCACGGCGGCACATTACCTGCTTATACTCAGCAATGATCGCCGTGGTCTTCTTTATTTCATATTCTGCCTTCTCTAGCTGTTTCCTGAAGACTTCTTTTAGCTAGAAAGAGTAAGAATGAGAAACACCAAGACCCAGTCAAAATCTTAATAAATTTCCACACACATCCATATTCAACTCTGCCTGATTCACAGTCAACAATGTAAACAACTCTATAAAGTGTATACAGTTTTCCCACTGAAGATGCGTGTTGATCATCTGGAAAACGTAATCATCTCCAGAGATACAGAAATCTTACTTTCTTTCCTATAACGTGTAAGACACGTGAGCAATCCTACTGTAAAACTGCTTATGCTTACTGCTTCATAAATACATGGCTGCATGAGTGTCCACTAAGAAGCTATCTTCATCCTTGTGAGAGTCTAAAACAAAACATCAGGGCAGCATGGCAGGTACTCTGATGCTCTGTGATAAATTACTGAGCTAAGATGTGGGGCCACCTTCTTCACGGTCCCCTATGGACACTGCTGTTAACATCTCTGGGGGCAGGAACAGGAGGCTTTGGGGACTGAAGTCAGAAAAGGATGGAGGAAGATAAGAACTCGAGGTGAGGAGATTCAGGGACTTAAAAAACAGCGACTTTCGAAGAACACATAATGCAGGTACTTGGTACAGGCACAGAGATACTAAATTATAAATGCTAAACTGAAAACCACAGTTATTTCTGTGGTCTGGCAGCTCTAGAATTCTAGGTATAGAAAAAGGTTAAGGCAATAAAAAAGCTCAGGGGCCACCAGATAAAAAAGAAAGGATTCAATTCTCCCAAGTTGTTGACCAAACAAACAGAACTCTGGTTAATCTTTAAATAATCACAAAAAAACCCCAGGGGATTTCTGCTCTGCAGCGTCCCAAATGATGACTGGCGTATACTCCACACAGATTCACAAATTACTGCAATTTATAAGTGGTCTTTTGATTATTAGATTTCTGAATCCCTTCATGTTTGCTACATTCTACAAGTCTAAGAGCAATTTGTAGTTTATACTGATTCAAACTTGGTTGTTTGTATTGATCTCTGTTCTCTGTCTCACATAGTTCAAGGATGTCAACCATACCCTCCCCGCCTCCTGAGATAAGGCCCCACTGACTCAGGGCAGACTTAGCTGGGGCTTTGGGCAAATTCACTTAATTTCTGTAAACTGTGGTTTACTCATCTGATAAATGAGGAGAATTATCTCTATCTCAAAAGGGAACCACAACAATTGAAACAGGATATACACACATACATAAACATACACACACACACACACACACACAAACACATACACACACGGGACGGGGGTGGGGGTGTGAAGCATGGATTAATTTCATTTGCTAATAGCTTCATTCTTAATCTAAAGTACTGAAGTGGGCCCCAAAAAAGCAGGACGTAAAGAAACAAGCAAAACCCTCAGAGGACCTGGAGCAAACTGGATAATCAGCCCCTGAAAATTTTTGAGTACGTAGAAAGAAGATAATCTTGATCCTGGGTAATCGCCAAGACTCATTTCATCATTTTTCAAAAGAATAAATAAATAAAAGTCATGGGATACTTTTTATAAACCCCGGAAGGTGCTAAACGACACCTCTCTTCACTGGTAACATTATGGGAACTTTTTCTGGTTGCTTGGATGTCGGTCTTTGAAATGCACTGCGTTCTGTTTTATATTTAGTAATACTGATGTCTCTGAATGAAACTCATTAAAGTAAATGAGCTGATCATGCCGGGCCGGGCTGGCTGAGATGGAGAACATGGGTGAGGCGACCCGCTCCTCCTCAGGGAAGCGAGAAGCTTGGACTCCTTGGGCCCAGAGCCCCCTCCTGTCACCTCTCGGGCTCCTTGGCAATGGCAGAGTCCTCCAGCTGACCAGCCTCACAAGGCACCTGAAGACTGTAGGTGCTAACTCCAAGGCTGGTCCCCAAGACGTTCTTTTTATTCTCCCAGGGAATAAGACTGGAGCGCTCTGCCAGGAGCGACGATGCTCCCTCTTCTAAGGCATGAATCAGGGAAATTAAGCAGGACTGACGGAGGCAGCGCCCAGCAGAGATCTGTGCAGGCTTTTGGTTAACAACCCTCATAAACCACTTCAGGGAAGTCAGTTATCTTGGAGATACGACACGAAATCTGCAGATCTGTCAAAGCTCCTGGATCACGATTCCGAGTTCCTAACCTTAGAGAAAATGTAACACTCCTGCTGAGACATCTCAGTGAAGGCAAATTCCTAAAACCTGTTCAAGGGTAGAAATGCTGCCTCCTCTTCGAATACTCTTCCAGAGAAACGACTCAGTGCTACTCACGTGCACGGCTTCAACATCACCGCTGGTTTAGAATGAATTTAACTGTACTTCTCGTGTATAGTATTAACCGGCATCGCGCGCCGATCCACCTGCGTAAAGACGAGCCCGCCTACGCCTGTTACCTGCGCCGTCTCCTCCTCTTGCTTCCTCTTCTCTTCCTCAGTCTCCACCAGCCTCTGCTTGGTCAGGAGGAGCTCCTTATTCAGCACGTCTGCCTTGTCCTCTGCCTGCAAACCAGAGAGCATGGCAACCGTAAAGAAGGTGAAGGAAGTGTGTGCACACACTCCCCGACCTCCGGCTCTTACTGTCCCAACATTCCCAGAAGCCTTTCTCCCTCTCGCTCCCCCAGGGGGTGGCTGCTTTCACTGAATGCCGATGAGGTACTGGGCACTTGGCACACACCATGTCTAATCCTCACGACAAAAATTATTTCCCAGATGACGGTCAGGAGGTTTGGAGAGATTAAAATAACCTGGCTGGGAAACATGTCTAAGATCAGAGCCTCGATCTCGATTCAGATTCAAGGGGCACCAGAGCCCGGGCTCCTTCTAAAGGCTTCCTCCACCTTCTCAGAAGTCACAACAGCTCTCACTCTGAGACTGTGTGACGGACTGGATGACGGGGTGGAGCCTCACATGGAAGCTTCTGACTGGTGGTGCATAGGGTGGGTTCAGAGAAGACAAGCAGAGGGTGACCACGGACCACAGTTAGGTGAGAAGATTCTAAGACCAGCTGAGGTTACCTGGCCCATCAGGCTACTCACAACAGCAGTGAGAACAGTAAGGAGAAATTAAGACCAAAAGACGCATGAGACAGCCAGCCATGAGGAAAACTGAAGGATGTCCCAGGAATCCAGGCAGAAAAGACCAGATTCCCAGAATGGCCAAGGAAAGCGAGGAAAGAGTACTCTGCTCATAATTTGGATACAGAACCAAAATTCACTACGGAAGCACTCGTGTGTACGTGTGCGTGTGTGCAACTTAGTTATTAACACGTGACTGTTTCACACTTGAGGGCCCTTACCTCACACTTCAAGTTCACTTCTGCAGTGCAGCGTGGTCTGAGCCCCGTCCCACTCACCTCGTCTACGTCAGTCCCCCACCCCATCTACACTCAGATTTCCCTTGATAACACGATCTGTAATGACACACTGCGTGATTTATTTGCCTTGCCCACTCAACTTCAAGCTCTGGGGGGCAAGAACCCTCTCTCCTTTGTTCATCACTGTATCGTATCCCCAGTTCTGGGTACAGAGCAGGTGCACCACAGCTATTCAGTGAGTGAAGGGATGTGCTTCGCCAAGTCACGGAGAAGGAGACTGGGCGGAGGGGGCCCAGATGAGTTCAGCAGGGAAACTAGTGACACAGGAGAGGCAGCCATCTGAAGGAGCCGTCCCTGGCCGACAGCAGCAAAACGCTGTCCAAGTAGTTGTGAAAACTGGCCAGGTGGCCTTCTGTCTGTGTTTCGCCGTATCTCCCACGTGTCCAGATGGCCAGGCCAGCGCAGTCTGCTGAGTCCTGGCAGAGAAACTGCATTCGAGCTTCCCTGTTCTGTCTTTCAGCTCCTGAGACCCCACATCCCAGTGCTCAGAGCTCTGCTTTCAGATACTTTGGAACTGTCAGGTAGTGAGAGTGAAAAAGTCCCTTTTAAAGACTCTAAAATTTGGTCTGATACGTCAGATTTTAGGGGGTAAATCTACACAGCAAAAAAGCACCCAGAAAGTAGAGGTGGGCATCAAAAAGTGCAACATGTTGCAAGTCAAGTTTTAATAAACTGTAAGATAGCTGATGTAGAGGATGGAAACCCAAAACTGTGAACTCTAGAGCATCAAGCAAGATGACAAGTCACCCACAGAGCGGGAGATCCTCCCCAAAGTCTCTCGTGGACGGTCTTCGTGTGGCGAATCAAAAGCAGCTGTCCTGATGGCTTCAGTGTTCTTAAAAATCTTACCAAGTCTGTCCCCCTATAATGGCAGCCCCCTGGTTAAAGTTCCACCCCAGAACATCTGAGCAACAGCCCTGCTAAAAGAGAAGGCTGCAGTTTAACCTCCCCTTAGCGCACCCTCAGCAATTTCCATTTTTTGAAGAGAACAGTCCTTTTCTAATACACATCATGACACTCCGAAACAAAAGTTCTCTAAGTTTGGTCTTGAAGAGAGATTCACCCAAACTATGAGCCTTTTGTGAACTTCTCAATAGTCGATGCCATCCTGACATTCAGTAACAAGCTTCTGAAATTCTAGAGAATGTCTAGGTGTTGTATAGCTTTAGAAATGTCTGTAAAAAACAAAAAACAAAAAAAAAAAAAAAAGAGGAAAAAACCTCACTTCCCTCAAAACATTTTTAACAAACACTTAAATATTTATGATGAGAGGACCTATTATTTTTATTTACACATTTTCTGTTGCTCATTCTTTACTAAGCCACGGTAGGGCAACCTTCTTCTGTTTCTATTTCCAACATCTGCAGAAATTGGGTCCACGTGGGTCCCGCATCGGAGGAGTCCCAGGAAGGAGCACCCGGAATTTCTCCTCCAGGCTGACCAGCGAAGTCAGAGTAATTCTTTTGCTCATCAAAACAGAGCTAGATCTGAATCAACCTGGTTCTCCTCCTAAAAATGGTCTTCTGGGTCTCCGTACAGGCAACCTCTCTACCTCACTTGAGTAGAAATCATCTTTAACGTGACAGGACTTTCCAGGAACATAATACTAAACAGATTAGATCCTCAAATTCCATCTTGGAACTCAAATTATAAAACCCTCACGGTAATTTGATGAGACGGAGGAGGCCACTGTCATTACTGCCTTCTCATCACTTACCGACATCTTATAATGCCTTACTGATATGAAAACTTCTGCTTCCTAACACTACCATGACACTCACACGAGAGAAACACGCACTGCAGTTTGTGATTAAGTCATGAGCCAACGGAGAACCTGCTCAGAAAGGCTGAGCTCCAACATCAAGGCTGGGGGGCTTTCAGAAGAGATTTCTCGAAGTCGCCAAGCCAGCTGTTCCATTTACGGCAGAACAGAAGACGGTGCCCCTCATGCTGCACGGGCCCCGCGTGGTCAGGATGGGGGGCCCGGCTGCAGCGGGAAACGGTGGGAAGAGAAAGAACGGGAAGGGCCTGGAAGCAGGGAGCAGCAGAAACTGTGATGGAGATGCTGTATCTTTTTTCACTTCCAAACCCTGAGGAGTCCTTACTTAAAGAGTCTGAGGGAGGGCAAGTTGTCAGAAGAGAAAGCTCTGTCCCAGAGAAAAGGGACGAGCCGCTGGCGCCCAGGGAGCCTGAAACCAGCGCTGAACGGCAAGGGTCAGAGACCACTTACTTCTCCAAAGTACCTCTTACCTAATTAGTGCTTGTTTGCTTTACATACTGTCTCACATACAGTCTGCTTCCATGTTTGCTTAATGTTTGCCAACATTTTGCTATTTTAATCGAGAGATCTGATTTTGATAAACTGGGAACGGAGAAGTCATGGGCAGACTGGGTGAAGGCGGGCGAAGCGGCCCTTCCGCCCTCAGGTGAGGCCCTTCCTTGAGGGCCGGGGGCAGGACACCTGAACCGTGGGACGGTTGTGACGGGCAGATAAACCCGTCTCTGCAGAAACTGCAGAGTCAGATGTGAGGACGGGAGGCGCATGAAATAGCAATTTTCACTCTTTCATCTTCATAATAAGCTTCAACAGGCAGGAGCCAGGTCTTAACTACTTTTTTAAAAAGAGACAAGTATGGAGGGTAGAAATAAAAGAGAAGGAATACTGGAGATCGTCATTCTAAGTGAGGTAAGCCAGGAAGAGAAGGAAGAATATATGCTGTCACTTACATGTGGAATCTAAAAAAAGAAAAATACAAACAAACAAAAGACACAAATGAACTTACAAAACAGAGACAGATTCAAAGGCAGAGAACAAACTCATGGTCACCAGGGGGTAAAGCGGGTGGGAAGGGATACACTGTGAATTCGAGATTTGCAGATACTAACTACTATATGTAAAACAGATAAACAAGTTTCTCCTGTACAGCACAGGGAACTATATTCACTGTCTTGTAGTAACTCATAATGAAAACGAATCCAAAAAGGAATATATGTATGTATATGTATGACTGAAGCATGGTGCTGTACGCCAGAAATTGACACAACATTGTAAACTGACTATATGTCAATTAAAAAAAAAAAGAGAGAGAGAAAAGAGAAAGTATAAATGAAGGAATGAAGGAACCTCTTCTTCAGGGACTGACCTAGTATTTCCATGAGGGACCCAGGGACTCAGTAATCACTTATATCAGGAGTTCCTTAATAATCATTCCAGACCAATCCACAAAATAGATTTTTTTGGTGGTGAAACAGTTTTTTAAATAATGTTTTTTTTCTGATCTTTAAAAAGTTATAAGATATATTGTTACTTAACCAAGCGTGGTTGAGAAATTTACGATCTTCTTAAAAGATAAAGAATTGAAAAACTAAAAGTATAAAGATGAATATAAAAATTAGATTTACTCTTATCACACAGAGATACTTAGCAGTAACATTTTGATATATTTCCTTGTAGGCTTTTTTCCCATCAGGGTATAGTCCAGCCTTCTTTCCTATGGGATGGCACTATGCCAGCCCATATCCCTTGTAATTTAGATGCAAATGTTATACACAGATAAATTTAATGTTTTAAAAAATATTATATCATTATCTTCCCATTGTTTTTTAAAATGATTCTAAAAAGATATTTTACAGACATTCATTCTCTCCTTCTATTGGACATACACATTATTTCTGTTTTTAATTCTTTTAAGTAACACCTCAGTAAACAACTTTGTACATATATTTCTGACCAAATCTCTATTTTTTTTTAGGATAGCTTTCCAAGTCAGAGTATATATGTCAGTTTCCTCATTTATAAAATGGCAGATTAAAATACCTGCTTAATGGAGTCATTAGGAAGATTAAATGAGACAATGCTTAGGAATCGTTTACACAACCTGCTTGGTGCATAGTGGATACTCAGTAAATATTTAATCCATTATTTTTGCAACCTCTTAAAGGCTTAATATGTACCGAATACATTTCCCACATGATTTTCAATTTATAACTCTTTCTGCCTTATTTCACTGCATCCCCATTGGGCCTAACTGCTTAAAACTTTTTCGTCCTTCCCGTTTTGCTGGGATATAACTGACACGCAGCACTGTGTAAATTCAAGGTGGACAACATAATGATTTGACTTCCATGCATCATGGAACGGTTACCACAATAGAGTTAATGTAAACCTGTTTTCATTTGGCTAGCTATCTTAAGAAAACTATTGATGGATAAAGTATTCAAAATGGCAGAATTGAGTGTCAGCCAAGGCCATTTGGAAAGCTAACATGGAACCCAAAATGTCATTCTGTCCTGAGTCACCACTATGGTCTCTTTACTACAGAAATACAACAGCTGAGGTCAGGCTGGGTGTGGCCCTGTTGAATGGGGACCCCTCTGCCTTCTTCGGTTCTGAGTCTCTGAGTCACACACCTGTCACACCACCTCTGACAACCTGACGCAGCTGGCGGAGCGGGGTTTGCGGTTAAAGGGCCACCGCCCACCCTCCACCACGGGGCTGCCGCTTCTATCTGCTACATCCTGTGTCCCAAGCAGCACGGTTTTTGTTTTTGAGCTTCCTGGTCTCTCCCTTCAGCACTGTTTTCCTCAACAGCAGTGTTATCTCCCATCTTACTGTGGTTTAAACTTCCAGGCTGCAAAATTAGCTGTTCACGTGGGGAAAAGGAGCTGCGGTGAGGACCACTTTTAAACATTAACGTTCAATTTTAAACATCCAATTATACCTGTATTATTAACGGATTTGTATTTTAAATACCGTCAGCGCACAGCGAGAGCCCAGGCCATGCCTCTTTCACAGGCCCAACAGCCCGAGGCCCCACTGTTCTGACCCTATTCACTTTCTAGAAGTCAGAACACAGAGTGATGTTTTTAAATCTGCACGAGATTCCTTCTTATATTGTCAATTATTTCCAGAGATCCTAACAAAAGAAAAACAGGAAGTCCTAAAGCTGTCAGGACCGTCGGAAAGGACAAGGAAGTTGAACAATTAAAGGGCTTCCTAGGAACAGCTAACGTGCACTGAACACGTACTTCCATAGTTCTTTCCCTCGTTTAATTCTCACATCATCCCTATCGGGTAGACACTTTCTAAAACCTATAGGCAGGTTAAGAATTGCCCTGGGTCACATGATGAGTGAGCACTGATGCCAGGATTCATAGCCCGGTGGTCTTGACTCTCAGCCACTAGAATGCCTGTGGACCCAATACTAGGCATATCTCAATGTACATACTTCATATAAAATCCTCACAGTTACTGTAGATGAGAATTCTTTGCGGAACACAAAGTACAGTGCCTACAAATGTTTGGTATCTGTATCCTCTTGGTGACTGATATTCTCAGGTAACTATGCTGGCAGCCCTTGGCTTAGGAAAAGTGCAGATTACGAACACCAGAAAAGCTCAGAGGTATTAAAAGAAAAAAGTATGCTGCACGTGCTGCTTGGAAGGGACTCAAACCTGTCTCAAAGGCTTGCGTTTTCTTCCGTCTCCAATTAGCACAAGCAGTCCCCTCCCCGCCACACCGTTGACCCATTTAGCAGCTCACTCAGTGTCGAGGGCAGAGCAAGCCCTCGTGGGGCTGTTCTGAGAGCCACTTGGTCCTTGCCCCTGCAGGGGTCACCACAGTCTAGTCTTACTTCTGCCTAGTGGATGCCACGTTTACCTGATCCAAGTCATTCCGCAGAGCGATTTTGCTGGTTACGAGTTCATGAGCAAGGTCGTCGTTCTCTTGTTCCAACCTCATGCTGGCCTCCTGTAATCTCCGGTTCTCCCTCTGCAGGAAAAGAGCAACAGCCAGAGGTGGGCGTTAGTGCCTGGACATACTATCAGAAGCCAGTGGAGCTGTGAGGAAAAACAAGCAACAACAACAACAGAGTGAACTTCGGAAGGTGTAAGAAGGAGAAGGCGCAGGTGGCACGGGAAGGCAGGACTGCTGTCGGGGAAACAACAGTGGGTTAAGCGAGCGGTGCAGGTGCGGAACTCGACCCAGTGAAACGTACAGCTGTCTCGGAAGCCCTCCAGACAGGAGTGCATCATAAGAACCGTGCCACAAAAAGCAAGATTTCCAAACACACCCCCAGTCCTGTGAGGCTTTCCTATAGACCTAGAACACAGATACAGGCAGTTCTTTGTTTGAAACATGCGCAATGATCCCACCCTTGACCTCAAGGGAAACTGCATGGAAGTGGGGAAACCACTAGGCATTTCTTCAAATTGTTTTTCCCATATCAGGGTTCAAATTGGTTGAGTATGTTTAAGCATATGGTTTTATTTTGTTTCACTATCAACTGACTTTTTCATTCTTTGGCTAAGATTATATTTATTGTTCTGAACACCAATTTTTGTGTTAAAACAACAATTCTTATGATAATGTCTCTAAATGTTTGCTTTTTTTTTTTTTAAACTTCAGATTAAAAGATTCTGGGTAAAATAAATTACTGAGCTGTTTCCACCCCCACCCTACCCCGCCTTGAACTCCCAAGGGAAAAAATTCTGAAACAGTTATACGATAAAAGCAAGTCACTCATTCTTATGAAGCAAGGACTCCCCTTCACTAGCCGTTATGAACAGTACAGCTGTACATTCACAGCTATTTTCCAAATGGCAATTTAGTGTCCTCCATTCCAAAGCATCTTTGCTACTGTTAGCAGTCACAGAAGGTTCAAAAGAGAGCTGACAGGAAAGACATCAATGTGCTGAGACCTTCCTGTTTTTCAGATTTATACTCCTAAAAGTGTTTTCTGCAAGGATGGCAAAAACTTAGACAAAGCAGTGTTCCCCAAGCAGAAGACAAACCTGTGTACGCCCTGGCAGATAGTGTACCAGAGCATCCTGGAGTGGAGGGGGAGGGGAGGCTGGGGATTTTATCTGCTATAGAACAACCTGGAGTTTGTTATATAGAAAGAAGGAAACCTAATTTCTTTTTTCTTTTCTTTTTTTTTTTATTAAAGAAGGGCTAAGAAACAGATGGTAAGGGCAAAGCTCGAGATTTTCCTGGAGGCAGAAGATCCAAACACAGGGCCAGCAGGGAAGCCAAAGGATGCACCTACACTTTGACTCTAGGCAGCCAACAGGGCCCATTTCTATATTTTCCTTTGGAAAAGGTAGACTGGATAGTTGGGGACGGTCAAAACATTTTTGCAAAAGAGATCTGCTAAAAAAGAAAAAAAAAACCCAAATCACTTAATTTTTAAATGAATTAAAGACAGATTTCCATACAGTGTTAAAATGTAAGTGAAAAATATCTCACGACAGAAGAAATGCTTGTGCTACCTCATAGGAAAAAAGACAAGTAATGGGAAAATTCCATTTTCATAATGACATAAATAACATTAACTGTGGGTAATGGATAATTTTTATTGTTGTCTTTGCGCTTTCAAAACATTTCCAAGTTGTCTACAATGAATATATAATATATGTGTTTGAAGTTTAAAAAGTTCTTTAAAAAATAAAAAGCAATTCAGAATTTCAATTTCATTGGAAAGAATAAAATGCCAAAGTCACAGTTTTTTAAAAATCCACTCCTTTTGGTAGCTCATATTCTATGGGAAACCACAGTGGACCTTCCTCTGTGACCAAGGTACAATGTAACCCCTTAATAGTGCTGACCTGCCAGGAACCCTTTCCTAAGATATTCCTGAAAAGACAGCAAACGTATTTGTAGAGGCAAATTATACTCATCAAATCCTCCATCTATAGAACATCTACCCTCTCACAGAAGCATAATAAAAGCGGAAACTAAAATATAAAAAAACCTAGGGTGTCTAGAGCTGAATTTTTCAATCTTTGCTGAAGCAATCCAGATTCGAGCAGAGGCTAGACATTAGTCTTTCATTCTGATACATCTATGACCTCTTTTTGTGGAACCAATTTACATACTCAAACACGCAGCTTCAAAAAAAAAAAAATGGTTCAGAAACTTTTCCAATAAATTTCCTCCTTGCCAGGGACAAGCAGCAATACTCAGCACAGTTTCATCAGAACCTATTTCATAAGGCAGAGTGTTTAGGCAGGGAAGAGATTTTTCTCATTTCTTGATGAATCTCTTCAAAAGAGACTGTGGTAAGGCTGTTCCAATACCTACTCCTGAGCTAAGTGTCCTGTTTCTACTGAATGTGTACTTGCAGTTCTCTAAGGGACAGAGAGCTCCCTCAGCTCTTTACTTCCACTGCATTAATTTGGCACAAGTGAAAATGCTGCAGCTACCAGTTTTTCAGGTTACAGTCACACATGCTTAGAAGTGAGTTAAAATAACCTTCAGGTAGTCAGACAATGCTAGTGGAAAAGCACTCTGTTCAAAGTACTTAAAAAAAAAAAAGGCATCAGGTGGGTACTTCATTATTAATTAGAGATAAATGAATGATGGGTTATATTACTTAATACCAGAAATTGACATAAGCTCGGCTGAAACTTGACTGGTAACTTCCCATTACGATGACTGTCGCAACCCGAACCTCTCCTCGGAGACACATAGACACGTACCTAAGGGGGTGGGGGTGGACAGAGGAAGATCTGGGAGAAATTATGAGTGTCCGAGGGTCCATAAAAAGCAAAATAGCCTGGGGGCAAGCCTACTGGTTTTCTGCTGTAGCAAGAAGCTTCAGTTCAGTGTCAGCGAAGCAAGCAGCACAGTGGGGAGTGTGACTCCTGCTCTGCACTCACAGACATTTGGGAAAGCAAGCTCTGGGGCCAAAAATGCAGTATCATCCTCCAAAGTATGCACCCCGGGGGCGCCAACGTGTCCTCGGGAGTCCTCCAGTGCCCCCGAGTACTACGGTGAGGCACTGCTACTGAGATGGAGATTTTCTATGAAGAACCTCCCCACACTTACCAAGGGTTAAAGAGAGATGAAATTACTTGGCTGTCTTTTCCAAAGAACCAAAACTGTTTTTAGAACTGGCTGATTCAAGAAAAAGTTTGCCTTTACACTAACAGAAGATGGTTCCGTTTGGGGAAAGGTAGTAATCTTGTTTGGTTCATTTTGAAACACTGGCAAGCGCAGCCCACCCGAGAAAGACGTGAAGTTGGCCCCGTGAACCTCAGCCAATCCGGAGATACCCAACATTCCGTACGTCTGCACAAGTGGATGCACGAGTGCACAGAACAGGCAGACCGCTCCCCTTGCCTTTCAGACAAGACTACAGGAGACAACGCTCACTTAACCCTTAAAATTTCCACCACACTGTCTGAAACCTCCTCCATCTCACACAATAAACAACGTTTGAACAAAAAGCAGACAACAGCTTTCCTCGTTAATTCCCTCCCCTCTTGCATTGGAGATGAACAGCTGGGAAAGTCTGGTTAGTAACTTTTGGGAGGAGGATACTGCATTTTTCAGAGAGACAGACGCCAATATTACAGACATACACAGACAAAAAACTTACCTCCTCAAAGGTCATAGACCAACTACCGTTTTCAATCATAGGTACAAAGACAATTGAAAAAAAAAAAAGAATATCCAATGAAATTGCACACCTACTAATACAATTAGGAAATGTCAATAACAAAAAAACAGACACTTGTTAATGCTATTTTGCTATTTTCTTTTTCCTCAGAGTGTCATTTACTCTAAGTTCTCTCGAGGACTGCTAACATTGGGCGGCAGAAAGTATACTTGAGGCAGCCAGTGGGCAAGTCTCAACGCAGGAAGGCTGATACACTAAACTCCTCCCTCTCCATGCTGCTATTTGCAGCTTGCATGACTGATGAAAATGCTGTGTGTGGAACTTCTTGCAACTACGGTGTGAGTTGTTTATGCTGTTATTAAAGCTGGGTGGAAGGAACTTCCTTGTATGACAAAGTTGGAAACTTTGCAGAATAGTTCATCTTCCGGCAAAAGAATGAAATTGCTGGGCAGGGGAATGCAGAAGGAAAAATAGATCCCAGGTCTCCTTGGTGTCTGGGGGTTGGAGCTTGGGCGAAGCAGTAAAAGGAAAGGTGAACGTCATTTTTTCCAAGATGAGAAACTAGAGAAATGTGAACGGGTGATTAGAAGGAAATAAACTCAGCCTTAAAGGAAAAGATGATGGGAAAGGAAGCGGCTTCGGAAACTCCGGCTCAGTATTTTGGGTGTGCTGTCTGCTGCTATAATGAATTCTTGGCACATGCTTTTAAAGACATTTAAGGGTCAGGAGAAAAATGTTTTCCTAAAAGACCCAGTGCAATTTTATTAGCAACAACACACTCAACTCTCAAATCTTTTCTTTTGGATGCCTCTTCCAAAAGAGTTTATAGTCATCACATTCAAATTTCATCAAACAGTTTTTGACATTCAAAGACAAATGCCTAGAGATAAAACGTTTAAATGTCTACATTGTAAATGAAGGTTTGAGAAAGAGAATCTGGATATCTACAATCATTTTAGGTTCTTCTTTTACCCAACATACCCAGTTTTATCTTTCTGGTGGAAATTTAAACAATTTTAAATGTCAAACTAAAGAGAAAATCTTGTCAGTAATAACTAACTGGCAGTTGGCAAACCAGACTGCATTTCTTTTAGCATTTAAAAACAATCTCAGATTATATTCTGGCACAGGGGTCAGCAAACTTTTAATGTAAATGCCCAGACAGTAAATACTTTAGGCTTTGCACGCCATATGGTCTTTGTTGCAGCTACTCAACTCTGTCCCTGCCGTGCAAAAGCAGCCATAGATAATAAGTATGTGGCTGTTCCAATAAAACTTTATTTACAAAAACAGGCAGTGGGCCAGACTGGGACCAAAGGCCATACGGTTTGCAAATCCCTGTACTACTCTAGCAAACAAACTGAATTTTTAAAAAGCAAATGAGTTCCAGATGATGTAGAAACATGTAAGTATGACATAATTTTCTTGGTAATACTCCTTTAACAGGAAACAAAACTTAGCAAAAATTTTCTTAAAATTTTTGGAGAGCTAATTCTAAAGATCACCAATAAAGATTCTTAGAAATTCTTAACACGCGTAACATTTATACTTCCTCTGACAGTTAATTATAACTCAATCAGCAGACAAGCATCATCAGAAACCACCTGCCCCTTCTTAGCTAAGTTGCTCAGAATGCTTCAAGGCAGCTCAGAATTGCATCCTCCACCGTCTTACAAAGTGAGCTCATCGACTTATCCAGGTGCGAAGAGAAAGACTGGCAGCCTTCTGAAGTTTATCATTAAGTTGTCCCAGGCAGATAAAACCATCCTCTTGACTATCACTATTCATTAAAAGCACATGATTTCATAACACAAATATTTCCAAAAGCCAACAACATCTCTGTGATGTAGAAAATAACAAAGTGTAAAGTTATTTTCATCGGAAGAAAAACATTTTTCAAAGATGGATTTCATTTTCTTGACTTCTCTGAG
Organism: Camelus ferus; assembly: GCF_009834535.1. Lineage (NCBI taxonomy): Eukaryota > Metazoa > Chordata > Mammalia > Artiodactyla > Camelidae > Camelus > Camelus ferus. The sequence goes on from NC_045716.1 coordinate 8,351,016, forward strand.
TAAGGAAGGGCCTAACATAGTAAAAAAAAAAATTTTAAAAGGGAGGAGGTGGGGACCTTTTTTTTTTCTAGGTAAGATGTTTAGCGTGATTTAAACTTCCTCACTTACCAAGTTAAAAACAAAGTGTGGTCATTGTTCTAAATTATTTCATTAGATGTGTAAGGATGGCAAATGATACAAGCACAAATTAAGCTTTATTTAAAAGATCCTGTTTGTGTTGTTTGTACTATTTATAATTAAACAGCTTAATTTTAAATTCCATGTAGGGACAACTGCTCTATGAAAATTAGTATGGGCAAGAAAAATTTCCTGTGAACTTACAGGAATCATTTTCTTTCTGTTTGGATTTTTTGATTAAAAAAAAAATACTATGTGTAACCTCAAGAAAGAAGTTAAACATTCTAAATTTAATTATACTGAACACAGATAAGATTCTTCAATTAGAAATTATGTATTTATAATACTATCTGTCTCCCAAACCCCAGAGAGTTTAAGCATTCCTGATTCTTTCTAGGATTTGCCCATCTAGAATAGGTAATGACATAACCTTCATTATGCTTTGGGAGATTCACTGAATTTAATTAATTAGCTGTGCTTTTTTAAGGCTTAACTCACATTTGTATGAGTAGTTCTTTAATTAAATAAGAAAAGCGTATCATCTTCGAAAGACAGGTGAATGCTGTAGTCTCTAAAAAAGTGCCAACAATGGGATACATTGTCAGAAAGCTAACCTTCCCCAAACGAAAACAATCCATCTTCTTAAAAGAGAAAAAAATATTTTAATTTCTGAAGCTGGTAACTGCTTATTCGGGAATTGGCTACTAATTTTTAAAATGACTAAAATTTTAAAAATGACTGTGCATATCCATGAATGTTTGCTTTCTAGGGACCTGCAGGAAAATAAAAATACACATGGTGTTTTTCTACAGACAAAGCTTTATCCTGTGCTTCACTTCATTTGAAATCTGTAAGTACGTTTACAAACCAAAATACCAGAGTAGATAAATACCACTCGACAAACTTGGCCAGGTCAGACTTCAGAAGGACAAGAAAAGAGGCTTAAGCATAAATACTACATATTCTTCTTCTAATAAAGTTTCCTTTTGTGTCTCAGAACCTAGCCATGAGGATAAACAGAAAGAGTGCGGCAAGGGCTATGAGCAGTCATTACACAGTTCACTGAGTTTCAAATACAAGACCAGGCAGCACCAGCCGTGTGTATATACCCGACGTGCCTATTTATATATGTTTAAGTCTGTGTGCATGTGTATACACAGATGTATACACTACACACATACACACACATCTACGAAAATAAATGTACCACCCGCTTCTGTCAGCCTTTCCCTTATAAACACGAGCACACACAGGATCCCTAGTCACTGATTCGCTCCAATTCTGACAGGAAGGTCTCCCTCCCACACGTATGGCCTCTGCACAGGTATGAATGAGGTTGATAGAAAGAAGACGGCGGGCAGGTGTGCCAATCCTCTTGCAACATTTTGCTTGGATTTTTTTTTGTTTGAGATACAATTCACACACCATAAAATTCATCTTTTTAAAGTGTATAATCTGGTGGTTTCACTACATTCTCAAAGTTGTACAACCATCACCACTCTCAAATTCCAGAACATTTCCACTGTGCTTAGGGTTCTAAAATTTAAATGCACACCAACACTGTTTCATCAAGTGTTAGATACAGGTGAGTACAGTGACCTAACCTGAGAATGCAGACAGCTGCCTACGTCAGAAAAATGGACACAAAACACCTGGTTGGACAGACACAGCAAGAATGTGACTGCCGAGAGCGCTGTCTGCAATGTTGGACCTTTAATCCCACCTCTGGCTTCCCTGAAATGGCCCTTTTTGTACCCTACTATGCCCAAGAAAAATAGTATCAAGCTGAAAAATCAGAATATCTTATGGTATGACACCTCTCAGCCTTTTTTAAAAATTGACACAATCTTCCCAAGTCCCTTGCCATATGGCAAGCGAGGGGGTAAACACAGAATTTTAAGCAGTATGGATCCTAATGGTTGATTCAATGCCTTCAAAGATCTCCCCAAGTTCTTCTTGAGAATTTACATAACTAGGCTCACAGTCCAAGACCTATGAATGACAAAGTGCTTATTCCCACGGCAGAGATCTTATTCTTGACTGGATTACATTTGTAAGATGCCAGAAGGTATTTTTCTAAGACACTTTCCTAACTTTAATAAAGACAGTGATAATTAGCTTCTTAAACCAGATACTGAGTATCTGAAAGAACAAACCTATTCATGGTTGGATGCTGTGTTGTCAGCTGTCACCTTGAAAATGTAATTTTAATTTGAGGACTATAACTTTACCAAGTCCAGTACAAATTTCTAGACATTATTAAAAGTGTGTAGAAATAGTAGTGGATGACGTACTTACACACTATTACAATACAAAAGAAATCGTTATAGAGGGTATCTGATACGCACAAATAGGACATTCAAGCTTAAAAGTTAGTACCTGTTTTCAAAACAAAAAAAGGTTTATTCTACTTTGATCTCTCAGTAACAGCTGTATACATCAATAGTCTGTCTATAAATATGCATCATACTATTTATACATACGTATCTTCTTTGACACAAAAAGGATGTAAGAAACAGTAACAAGTTCAGTTCCAGGCTGATGTTAAGTTTACACAGTTTTCATCTTTCATTTCCCTCTCTTCTGTTTTAAAGTATCCTTCCCACATCTTGCTCATAGTGACAGCAGCAGTTAGAAAATTAGAATGATGCAAGCGGTAGGAGAGCTTCATTCTGGATCCTTAACAGTATTTTGTAATCACTACTTCAAGCCTTTCTCAGGCGGCATGTTATATAAGCTATGGTAAAATCGGTTTTATGGGGGGGGGGGGCAGGAGGTGGAAATTAGCTTTGAAATTTATCTACGAGCACCTTATAGGGTAATAGTTACCTGCCATTGCAGTATGTGGGATTTTATTATCAGCCAGTTTTATAAACAAGGGGAGAAACTTACTGATGTTAGATTATTGGGCAGCAATACTTGGGAGAAACAGGAGGAAGACGGGGAGAGCTAACCGGTGGGGCAGACACACGCAAGGCGAAGCTGTTCCTGTAATACGTGGGTAATTAGAGGCAGCAGGCCTAATAAGGCTAGTAACGACCATTCATCGAACACCAGCTCTGTGCTGGGTACCAAACATCCAGCATCCTCCATCCTCAGAGCAAGCTTTCAAGGAAGTGTGGATACTGTATGTTTTACAAATAAGGAAAAGGTTCAATAATAGTCCAACACGCTGAGCAATGGCATAAGGGGTTATTAAGGCTCCCAACCTGGATTCCAAATCCTGTCTCCTTTTTTAAAAATTCAGGTTTTGAACTCAGATCTGACTACAAAATCCATATACCCCTTCCACCAGTCCCCTCTGTGAACCTCCCAAACTAGTCAGTTCAGGGACAGAGACAAGTACTGTGTGACTGCAGCTGCCCACGGCCAGCTCTCTGACCAAGCAAGAGCAACTCTCGTTACAAAGGTGGAAGTCATCCCGCGGCGGGGGATTTAGTTAAGTCCCCACAGCACTTTTCCTGGCAGGACATTTCGGCATTGCCGGTGCTCAGTGTACAAATACAATATTCTCTTATCTTAATGTACTGATGTTGGGGGGAACCACCATGCAACTGTAGGAATCTGAAAAATTAAAACATATTGAAGAGAGACAATGATATTTCAGCCGGAAAAAAATAAGTCTGAAATTAGCATTTCCCCAACAGGGCTTCATGGGAACAGCGCGGCTAATTACCACTGAAGAGACCTTTGTGACTAGCCCAATTTTTAAAAAATACTAAAATTAACTAAGATAGTAAACTGAACCCATTTGGATTCTGGAACTGCACACTGTAGTGACACATCACTGTTACTCAGAAATTTGTGGGAAAAAATGTTGCAACAGACACCAGCACTGTGCTCGATACACCTTTGTGGTTTTTATTTTTCCTTTCAAGTGAGTTTGTATTTTTAACATTGGCTACACACAGAGGGAAGTCTGCAACCTTCTCGTGCCCGTCTCGGAACGGCTCGCCTTCTACGAGTCTTTGTGGATGTGAGCGTGCACGGCTAAACCAGTGCTCTGCCATTTTCCTCTTTCCTCATTTTTGAAAATAGTCGATAGCCACTTTCTCTCTTTCTTTTCCCCTTTCTCTCAGCTTCTTATGAAGATTCCCAGTACAAATGCAACAGGTGAAGTTACCTACAAATATACAAACTGAAAGAAAAGAAATATTATGGTTGGCGCCTCAGGAGTCTCCTGAGATGAGAACATACCTGGACACCGAGCACGGTCAGAGAGGGTCTACGTCAATCAAGAAGGAACAGAGGGAAGCGAACTTCCCACAGCTGCAGCTTTGGGGGAAAGAAGGCGCTTTGCTCTGACAGGTGCCCCGTGACTCCCATACCTTGTATCTGTCCATTGGGTCTTCCTGCTGCAGCTGGCTCTCTCGCATGGTCTGATATTCTTTCTCATATTTCTTTAATTTCTTGGTCGGTACCTGCAGGAGTGACAGGAAAAGCATGTTAGACGTTCCAGTGTGTTTCCCAATGAAGCTGAAGGAGTGAAAAACAACTAACAAACTGGCTTCCTTGCCAGGAAGCTCTCCCCTCCCTATACATTCTTTACTGAGAAGAGCTTTAACCCAGAGGCTCTGCTCCAGGAAGGAGGTAACGGGCAGATAATCCAGAAGATATTTCAGAAGATAATCTCAGAATATGCCAGGAAAACTCATCGAGGTTAAAAGGAATGCAACACCCTGTAAAACACCCTGATTGTTATCACCTTTTCGGTTCCATAAAGTTCTTCTATAAAACCTCAAGACCCCAGCCCCACAGTCTCTGAGGCATCAGGGTGCTGTGACTCCCCTATGCCTAAGCAATAAAGCGATTTTGATTTTCTGAAAACTCTGCCTCTTTCAATCCAGTTTTCAGGGTACGGAGGCCAGTTTTGTGGTAACAAAATCTCTGGCATTCTAGTGGAACACATCCAACTCAACGCGGGGGGAAAAATTTAGATTCTAGAGCAGAGTCTGCAAATTTTTTCTGTAAAGGTCCAGATAGCATCTGTTTTAGGCTTTGTGAGCCATATGGTCTAGGTCACAACAACTCCACCGTTGTTGTTGTACAAAAGCTGCTGTCGGTGACACAGTGAGTGAGTGTGGCCATGTTCCAACAAAACTTTATTTACCAAAATGAACTACAGTTTGTCCATCTCTGTTTTACAGCATTGCTCATTTATCATCACTTTTTCTTGTTAATATATTTAACAGTGCTATTAATTCGGTTAAACTGCCTCTCTTTAAGTAAAATTCACTCTTCTACCATGTTAAAAGTGAAAATTATTATTTCATAAAACTTTTAAAAATTGGACAACAAAAAAAATTTAATGGAGCCTGTGTACTAGAGAGAAAGCAAACTGTAAATTGGCAGGTAAACAAGTGTCTATTTCATAATGACTATCAGGAGAATTAAATCACATAAGTATCTAAAATAATGCCTGCTTCATGGAAATTTTTTAAACTGTGTTTTCAGAGAGCATTCAGTAAAATTAACCCATTGTAATCTATTATATGTTCCATGTAACAGGTTAAGTTTACTTTTAGGCTTTTCTTAGATGATCCAAGTTATATAATCTTTTTAAACATCAGAATCTTTCCTCAATGTTCAAGTCCTAAAGTACGTGACTTGAAATGAAGAAAAAGTACATCCGAGTTTTTAAATGATAACAAGGGCATTACTTTGCTAAATCCTTGGGGACTCAGTCAAGGAAAGGAACACGTGCTGATGTCCCTCAGTATCCACCACGGTACCCACAGCAAAGTAACTGGCCCACACGAGGCCATCAACAGATTGTTTCTTGTCAAGTTCAAAATATGGTATTTTGAAAACACGTACGTGTGTGTGAGAAAGAGACAGAGCAAGAGTGAAAGCACCAGAATGAATATAAAATTATCTTCTTGTTTCCTGGGATGAGGATAGTTTCAGTTCTCTTGAATCTGGCCAGAGAGCATGTTAAATAAAAAGCAAAGACATCAGGTGTTGTCCCCCCGCCACCCACTTATTCTAATCACTCTGTCCCCCCCACCCTCCCCCGCCAGGAGAACCCCGATGGACTGGAATGATCTGCTTCTCACAACTGGGCGGTTTCACACAGCTCACAGAGTGCAAATCATTCAACAACCACGTGAGGACAACATTCATCTGGCTCACGGAGGCATGCCTACCCGGTCAAGACAAGATGGAAGGACACTTTCCAGCGTGTAACTGAATTGCAAAACCAGTGCTGAATATTGCCAGGAGAAACAAATCCTTTATTACTCCATCTCCAGAGACCTTCAGCAGTACACTGGGACCAACGAGAGTGCAAGAGCGAGGGAAACACCACCTGCAGAGCCTGGCCCCAAGGTCATCGATAAACAAGAAGGGAAATACACATGATCATGTGCTGACAAAACAGCAACAACGATGTTGTTTTTCCTGACTCTGAGAGGGGCAATTTCCTCCAGTTTTCTCTTCTCTCTGTGCATTAATCATACACTCTGAAAGCCAAAACAGACTCTCCAGATGGAGTGGCCAGTCAGTAGCACTGAAGTGGCTCTGGAGCAGAGGAGAGATGGGAAGATGTCTCAGAGTTCCACACGTAGGCCTAGGAGGAGAGGGCCAGGCGAGAAGGGACAGGGAGCCCACGCCGGCAGCCACTTACCCACAAGATGAGGAGGAGGTCCAATATTTTAGTATTTTTTACAGCTGGATACTGGTACCAGTGGGTACCAGGCTAAAGGTCAGTCCTACGTGGAAGTATTTCTACATGGTTTTAAAATGGACCCATTCACCAATGACTGGATTATATAGTGCAAGCTTGTCCCTAGAGAATTTCTTCCAAAACTGTATTTTTTAAATTACAACTATTACTGAGGGTTTTTTTCTTTTTACATGTGAAAGAGTGTCCTTTTAAAAGTCAATCTTGTTACTTATGTTACGAGGTTCACTTCAAAGTGAAATTTTAAAAAATATATTAAACGCCCCTCATAAGCTAATCCTTTCCCATCTGGCTGAGATTCCAGGATGTTTGGCTTCATCTTGTTCAGGGAAACAGAGCAGGTTCCCAGAACAATATGTTGCTAGGAGACCTTCCAAGCTTATTTATCTTGTGCTGTGGGGTGATACTGAGCATCCACCTGTGATTGGCACAAAGTGAAAGAGGAAAAAAAGGCAGAGGAGGAAGGAGAGCTGATAGGAAACTCCTGTTATTTATGAGATAAAGAAAACAGACTGTTATGGCTTCCAAACTATATTTAAGGACAAGTCCATGTTATTTTAGGAAACGTAATATTTAACTTGACTTTTTCTTATCAAAGTAATTTAAAAACCTCTTCACTGTGTAGTTTTAATTTATAGAAACAACATTATTAGGAATTATTAAAATTTAAACAACCTATTATCTCAAAAGCAATAATTATTTTTCCCCTTAAGTAAATATAATGTAAGTGTACACTTGAAGAATGAGATTTAAAGCATACGGGAAGATGTGTGTAGGTTAGATACAAATACTATGCCATTTTATATAAGGGACTTGAGTACCCGTAGATTTTGGTATCTGCAGAGGGTCCTGGAACCAATTCCCTGTGGATACCAAGGGACAACTGTAATTACTAATTTGTTTTACCCTTTCTCAGTGTTAATGATGCTGGCCTCAGTTGGAGATACAGAAGGCCAGACTGAAAAAGGTACAGCAGTTCCCCCTTATCCAGAGGGGATGTTTCAAGACCCACAGCAGATGTCTGAAACTGCAGCTAGTACCAAACCCTGCATATATTTTTCTCTATAGACATACCTACAATAGAGTTTAATTTATAAACTAGGCACAGTAAGAGATTAACAACAGTAACTAACAATAACATAGAACAATTATAATGCACTGTAATAAACGGGTTCCTCGAACACGAACCCTGTCATATCCCAGGAGTCGATCTGATAACCGAGGCAGCTACTTGGTGACTCCCGGGCAGTTAGCGGACGCAGAGCGCATACACCAGACAAAGGGATGATCTGCATCCTGGGCAGACAGACTGCAGTGGGATGGTGGGAGATTTCAAAACCCTCCTCAGAATGGCTTGAAATTTAAAACTTAAGAATTGTTTATTTCTGGGGCTTTCCATTTAATATTTTTGAACTGCAGTTGACCGTGGATAACCGAAGGTAACTGAAACCTGGGAATGTGAAACCACCAGTAAGGGGGGGCTACCATGTGTTCACCTTTCTTTGTTTCTCACACTCTCTCTCCTTTTCATTTACAGTATCTATGTCCTATTTTTATATATGGTTCTGATACAATGAATATAAATGTGTATATAAATTTTGTTATAGATTAATTTTGATGAATTTGTATTAATTATCTCAGTAATCATACCCACCTGCATTATCTTTTTTCATGTTTCTAGTTTTATAATATTATTTTGAACACTCCTTATTAATATCTGAATTTCCTATGCATTAGTTATTTCTAATAAAATATACTTCTTTTACATATATGATTTGGTTGGGTTTCTTAATTATCAAATATGATCTTTATACATTTAACAAGTTCAGGTGCCTTAAAATGGAACAGATCTTAAATTTCTGGCAGTAATTAATGGAATAACAGAACTCTTAGGTGACAGATTTGGAATACACCTACTATATTAACTTAAGGAAAATGTATACATAGAAAAAGAGGGAAATGACGCAGCACATCAGACTATCTGTGTGGAGATTTTTCAACTTGGCCCATACTCTGCAATATACACGGTATGATCTTTGGCATATGCTGATATTATGAAGTAGTCTATCAATTTTGTGAAAAGTTAGGTTTGAATTTAACTAGAGAAAAGAATCTAGGAACCACTAGTGTTTCTCCAGGTGGGGGTACTGCTGGCCTTTTGGGTGGAATGCCCTTTGGTGAGTTAGACTCCATTTCCCGTCTCTGAGCCCCTAGCATCCCTGGCCCACCTGTCACTTCACCTGTCAGATGTTGGTTGTGGCAGTGAGGATGCACACACACCTTTCCAAACAGAAAGCGGAGGGCACTGGGGGATGGGAGGTGCGAAGGGTAGAAGCTTGGGGAGTGGGATTCCTACTGAAAACCACTGCACTAAAACCTGTCATTGAAGACAAAGGGAGGCCTGGACCAGCACGTGAGGTTTTCAGCATTGTGTTCATACGGGATGCTGCCTGCTTCCCTTTGCTGTTTTTGATCAGCAGTAATTGGCGCTAAGAAAAACACAAAATGCCTTCATGTCAAAGAATTTCCTCAAGTTTTAAAGCTTTAATTTAGAAAATTCTATATTTAAGCCACCCAGCAACTCTGTAAGGTAAGTATTATTTGGATTTCACAAATAAGAAAATGGAAGAGAGGTAACTTGCCCAAGATCATTAAGAGAGTCAGAAATGGGATCCAGGCAGTCTGTCTCCAGAGCCTGCCCTCTTCAACCACTTTGATCTACTGCCTGGGACCAGATGATCAAGGCAAAGCTCGGGAAGTTGACAGTGTAGATGTAATGCCAATTGTGTGCCTAATTACCTTACAGTTTCATAAGTGCAACAGCAGATATTCATAAAAGGTACAAGGGTGATCAAGAAGAAATTTACCAGGGTAGGGGGAGAGCACCTCAGGGGGATTTTCACTATGACTGGTTTATGCAAACTTCCAGCCCAATTAAAAAATACTGCATTTCTCTTGTGTTAAATTTTAACAAGGGGCCAGGAACTTGTAAGAGCTATTTTCTCAGGGTGTATCAATCTGCCTCTCTGTTTCAGAAATAAAAGATACAAAGATACTTATTGATAGATGCAAATGATGGCAAAGTAAATCACAATTTTTAAAAAGGCTGATAAGATCTGGTTAATATTTTCCTGATGGTCAGAGGTCTGACTGCCTAAAAAATTAACAGGCTAAAGGTTTAGCCATTATGTACTGCTCTCACTCACTTCAGATAGTTTCTTAGGATAAATGTGAATGATCCCATTTAACATATTAATCACTAGGCAGGGAGAAAACAGGTAAGAAGTACAGTAGCACGTTTCATGGTGATGGCGGGGAGGGGCAGACTGAGAGTTTCCAATTCAGGGTGATTTCTGCAAGGACCTGTCAAGATCTGGGCAGAAAGTGCATCAGTGGCAATCGAAATTCTAACAGTCAGTCTACAGTAGCCCAAAGGACCCGGGATGCAACAGACAGGAAGGAATCAAGAGGAGAAGACATGTAAGAGGGACCACGTCCCACAGGCTTCATTTAATCCTCTTCACAGCGTTTGGCAAAAGAAGCTACTTCTACTCTTTTTGAGTTTTTAGCTCTAGGAGGAGGGGGAATAAAGTCAATATTTTACCCCAGAGGACTAGAGGGGAGAAAACCTTCAGAGAACATGGGAGCCTCTAAACGATTACTAACTGTATTCTTTTTCTATGGAGATATAGTTGACATATGACATTATATCAGTTTCAGATGTATAACCTAATAATTTGATATTTGTATATATTGTGAAATAATCACCATAAGTCTAGTTAATATTCATCTCTATTATAAATTTTTCTGGTGATGAGAATTTTTAAGATCCCAGAAGAGAGTAGTAAGAGAGTATCTTATTAACTTTCAAATATGCAATACAGTATTATTAACCATAGTCACCATGCCATACATTACATCCCCATGACTTATTCACTTACAACTGGAGGATGGTACCTTTCGACCCCCTTCGCCCATTTCACCCCACTCCAGCCTCTGGCGATATTAACTGTATTCTAATACTTGAGGGACATAGTAGTTTAAGGAGGTGACGACAAGGAAAGTATTTCTCTCTTGCTGTAACTCTAACGTTAACTCCCAGGGCTTACAGACATCAAGCTGCCAGGCATTCTTTTCCTGAATTCACACAGTGGTCTACAGTGCTGCATTTTCTTACATTTCATCTGATGTGTTCAGTTTCCTCAGTTACTCAAGCCTCATGGCGCACACACCTGTGACAGGTTCCTGTACTCATTCCTGAGTAACTGTACGATGTGAGTCACTTCCCAACATTCATGGCTCACTCCTGAATGCAGTGTGCTCATCAAAGTATCTATGAAAGCTTCTGAAATACTGATTTCTGCTTCCTTTACCATGTTCTAATATGAGGTGTCTGGTCCCAATGCTGGAGCAACTTTAAGAGACTTGTATTTTATAGAAACTGCTTACCTGTTAATTTCTAATTCCTCCTCTCCAGGCCTATAAATCTAATCGTGTGCACTATTTTTATGGAACTCCTTGGCACTGCTGCTCTAGAGCTTTCCTATCAATAAATAATATCTGGAGGTAGAGTAATTTCGTTATTATCTGTGTGTTGACAACTCCTAAATTTATAGTTACCAGCCCAAGACTTCTATTGAGCTCAACCTACATATCCAACTATGAATTTCATATCATCTTTTGGATGTTTCACATTTGAGACATTTTAAACCTGGACACACGACCCACTCCCTACCCTGCAACTTGGCCTTCCATGGTTCATTCTTCTATCCAGATGCTCAAGCCAGAAACCCCAGAGTCAACTTTGACCTCTCCCCCATCAATGATCATGAAATCAGTCACTGAACTCCATAAGGTATGCCTCCAAGTATCTCTGTCTCTTCTTCTGAACCTCATTGGCACTGCCCTAGTTCAAGCCATAATCACCTCTCATCACTGCAGTCACCTCCAAGCTGGTCTTCCTGAGTCCGTGCTTGCTCTGTTCCCAAAGGCAGTCAACTTCTTTTCAGGATGCAAATCTGACGTCACTCCCCTTCCTAAATTTTTCAATTGCTTCTTGTTGTGCTTAGGATAGAGAGACAGACACCTGACACAGCTCTGCTAGTCCTATAGGGTCTGGTCTCTACCTACTCCCCCCCCTCACTTTCTCTGCCTGTATTTTACAGAAGTGCAGTTCACCCATCCCAAGGAGTACATAGAAGGGTCCAAAATATGGAGAAGGCAAAAGGCAGTTATTAGAATTTTCAGTTCTATTTATTTTTTTAACCTCATTTTTTAAAAAAAGTCTGTATTTGTATCTATTTGTTTATTCAAGTACATGTACGTAACTTGTTAAAACTGAACATACGTATCCTGGAGGGATCCTTTAAATTACTTTTACTGACAGAGATGCACCATCAAAAGAGCTCAGGGACGGCCACTCCCCACTCCAGCCACATCCAGTGATGTGTCACAGGAGCTGAGAGAAATCCACAAAGGGACTGGACTTCCCTCAGTTCCTGCGACACGTTACTAAACACTGCCCTGCTCTCAGGGTTTCAAGCCTGCTGCTGCTCCTGCTGGGATGGACCCAGCACGTTCACCTCAAGATTCCAACTAAAAAGGCTGGAGGTGTGGTTGGGCACCTCTATTTTTATAAAGCTCCTCAGGCAATGCAGATGCATTGTCCATCTGCAAACCCACTGAATGAAAACATCAAGTGCTGGAAAGGGGAGAGTGACACACAGGCCAGAGGAGCCCTGCTGCCCTGGCCTGAGAACACCACTGCCAGTTTCCAGGGGAAGAGCCACCTTGAGTTTCAAACAATCAATTCATAAACAAGCTTTAGGAGAGAATGAATCTGTTAAGATCAGGAAGAATCCCAGGAACAACTGATTACTTTTAATGTTCCAAGATATTTCAAGAATCTGTTATATAAACAGCTTGGCTATGAGGACAAAATCAAGTTTTAAATAAGGGGAAATCTATACTCTTCAAGAACAATTATTTAAGCAACAGCATTTCTCTTCAGTATTATATGTAGTAGGATCGTTTAGGGGTTAAAGAAAGAGGTTTACATTTGAAACCCTGCTCTGTCCAGTACTAGCTATGTAATTACAGAAGCAAATTATTTAAACTTCTTAATCAGAGCTTCAATTATTTAATTTTTAAAATGAGGGCATAATACAAATAATAACTATCATGATCACCTCCTTTTAGTGAGCACATAGTGCATGCCATGGCACGGGGCTAAGCACGTCACATGTTTTATATCACTTACGCCTTACAAAGTTGAGCTGGGTTTACTACGCCCATTCTATAAAAGGAGTGCACTGAGAAAGACCAAGTAACATACACAGGGACTGTAATAATGGCTGAGCCAGCAGGCCTTTTGGACACCAAAGGTAAAGCCTTAATTATGGTATGTTACCTGCCTGCCATCTCACTGCCTGTCATCGCTCCAGCACACAGAGCTCTGGAACCCAGGACCCTTGCTACGCCTTGTCAGTTGCCTGTTGCAACTAACTGAGCTGATCAACTGCAAGATGATGGAGATACTTTAACACCCGCCTGGGAGATAGTGAACCTAGGATATCTGCCATCTCACCTAGCACAAAGCAGGAGCTCGGCAAAAGAGGAACACCTTCACCCTGGACTTTCTGGGCAAGCTAGAAAAAGGGGATGTCAAACAGACCCTGCGGTGACTGAACCAGGAGTTTAACTCTGAAAGATGCCTGCTTTAAAATTCCATGAAGTCTCAAGAGAGGGCACTGAAATGATGTATCTTCCTCCTCTCCCCACCTTCTGAAAAAAAGCACTGAGGCATAAACCACCCAGGAAATTTACAGCTTAAAGCAAATTACCATAAGGTATTGGAATCAGTCAGTGCCTGGATGGAACATTTTTTGAGGACTATAGCTTCATCATAAATGCCCTTTTCTGTGTACTGTTTCTTGTATTTCTTCCTTTCTGTTCCCATTGCTTCACATGCTGATTTGTATAAAAAGTGCCGGGTTCTTTTTTTCATCCACATGCAACCACTGCAACTGGGTCACAGCCAGTCCTTCTATTGGTTTTTAAATCTGTTTCTCAGGTTCTTTGTACTTGAAGGAGAAAAAAAAAAAAAAGATATTTTGCCTGATTTTCTTTTAAGCAATACAAATTCTTACCTCATTGGTTAACTTCCATTTTAGGCTGAATTATGGAAATTCTATTATTTTTCTCTTTGTAAATATTAAGCAATAATACTGCTGACTAAAAAATGCATAACCTAAAAGTTATGTTTTGAGAGTTATGTTTTATTCAGTGGACTTTCTGAGGACTCGAGCCCGGGAGGCAGCCTCTCAGATGGCTCTAAGAGACTGTTCCCAAGAGGCAGGGGAGGAGCCAGGATATACATGAATTCTTGTAACAAAGACTAGGTAGTCGACACATCAAAAGATGACTGTTAATTAAAGGAAACCAGATATCCCAAGTTAAGGAATTTGGTGCTTTGCTATGTATGGGAAGGTGCAAAAGTCTGGGCTCACTAAAATCATTCCTTTGATAAACACCTAGCTATGTTCTTTCCCATCCTGAGTTTCCTCAAGGTGCACTGTTGAAGGTGACCGCAGTGGCTAATGACTTGATGGCCACAGCATCCTTTGTTTACTGATATGGCAGTCAATATTTGTCATTCACAGTATCTTAAGTTGGGCTACCATATTTGATGTTTTTATTTCTTTTGGTGGGAGGTGCTCAAAATCCACTGTAATAGCTCATGTAAAATTCCGCTTCTGAATGAGTTTTTGGTTAGAAATGCATCACTTAAAATGCATCACTTAAGAGTGTTCAGAAAACAACAGAATGACTATCCAGTGCTAAAAATTAAGGCTGGAGGACTGTATGTAATACACTAAATCTGGTTACACGTTGAATGGGATTGGTCTGATTCCGGAAAGTAGATTAACCAGATATAGTCCCCAAGCTGGGCCACAGAAAGCTGATACAGCCACGCAGTCAGAGTGAGCTAATTAAGCTTATTTAAAACTAGACAATGAGACAGAAGGAAAGCATGATGGGGGAGCTAAGTAGGACGCTGTTCTTTATTACCATCAAATGCCACGTTCATCAGAACAGCGCTGGACTTTGCACTGAGGAACACAGACTGAAGCAGGACTTTTATGTCGGTTGTCACTGGCAGGTCAAAAGTAAATACATATCTCTTGCTAAAATCACAGTAGGCAGAAGGCTGTAGATATTTATGCTGTAAGAAATCGAATTCAAGACTAATGTGTCAACCAGGAGCTGTGTTAAACAGTCTGAGTAACTCCGTCTTCGGAGAGATTCACCTTTACGATACCAGACTATGAAAAGGAAAGCGGTGAGAAAGAGAGGGAAATGGGGACCCTTTGCTGTATTCATCCACCTCTGAAGGGAGCAGGTCAAACTGGTCAGATGTCACCAGCAGCAGTAATCCACCGCACGATGACTGCACTGCCATTTTTATACATCAACTGTTTACCGCGGAAGAAAATCTCATCCCTACTTTGCATTTTTAAAAATCACCCATTTGCTCCCTCATTTGACAAATATGTATCGATTATCTACAGTTAGCAGGCATAGCCCTCCAGGGACACACGCACAGACGGTGTCCCCTTAAGGAGCTTGGTCTGGCGGGGAGGAAGTCTCTAAAGAAACAATCACACAGTTGAAATAAATCTTGAACTGACAAAGAAAGGTGAGCGCTCTTAGGGAGACGTAACGGTGGAGGGTCAGGGTGCACGTGGCTCTGATTTTGATCGCTTCTCCGAGGAATGACAAGCGGAGGCCAGAAGAGTAAGTCCACCAGTGAAGAGCAGGGAGGGAGGGCGTTCCCAGCAGAGGGGACGACGGGCACAGGGCGGGAAGAGGAAGACCAGCTACATCATTCGCCAGGACTGATACAGAACGAAAATCAAGACCCCGTGTTCAGAAAGTGAGAATCTCAAGGTGACAAGGAGGGCATTTAACCAAATGCAGCGGCTCCGGTCACACATCCACGAAGCGGGCTCTGGGAGCGAGGGGTGCCGCTGGGGGGACTGCAGGCCAGCTGGAGCCCAGCGAGGAGAGAAGTGGCTAGCTGAGGCTGGAGTGGCCTGAGAGGTCCAGGCGCCAGGGACCAACCCCACAGGCCAGCCTCCTATTATCTCCTTCACAGTTCCACAAACACTTACTAAAGAGCCATTGTGCAAGCTGGGCTGTTACGTGCGCACTCTTCTGGGGGCTAAGAGGGAGACAGAGAAGCTAGTCTTTGCTTTTAAGCAGCTTAGGAATAACTGCACAATTTAGGGTAGAACGTGGTGAGTCCCACGAGAGGATAAGCACCAGTTTGTGGGAGATTCAAGGCATAAAATTTACTCATTTGAGGCAGAATGTGTAAATACACAGACAGGAACACTTCAAACTGACTGAAAGTGCCATTCTTCTGCCCTGACAGCAATGACTTGACCACATCACTGTAGAAATAGCACACATACCAGCACTTCCCTATTCGCGAGGCACTGAATCCCATATGCTTTCCATGTAGTCATTTATTTCAGCCTCACATCTGTGAGGCAGGTACTATTATCATCCTCACTTTACAAAGGGGGAAATAGAGACCCCAGAAAGATTAAATAACTTGCCCAAGGTCACAGAGCTAGCAAGGTGGGGATTCTTTCCAGTCCAGGCAGTCCAGAACCAAAGTCCTTGCTTTCAACTACTGTATGATATGACCACTTACTAACATTGTTTAATTTTGCTTTGTTTTAAAAATCTATATGCTATACTTATGTACCCCCTCCCTTTTTCTCTCTGGTCTTCTGTTGTCACTCAAACTTTTTATGTACTCAGTTAGCTACATATCCTGCTTCAAACTGGCTAAGACATGCACAATGAGAAAAATAATTTTCCTAAAGACATTTCCGTCTTTATTCTCCAGAGCCAGAGCTGACAGAAACAGCAATGTGAAATACACTTAGGTATGAATTTCTAAAGAGGATGACAGAGACAATGCTACTTTCCTCTGCTACTGATGACAGTCCTGGTGGGTCTCTGTAGTGAGGGCCAGCTAGAGCTGATAAAGCTATGGATGATGACTACCGACCCCTTGAGAACTCTGAGCGCTGAATGAGTGGAACTCTGGGACCCCACACATTGGTTCTCAGTGTCCTCATGATCCAGTGCTGGGTCTGTTCATTACAGAATCGGGAAGTGCATGTAAGTGCTCATTCATTCAGCAAACATCTACTGTGAGCATGGCCAGGTGGGATACAAAGAGAGCTATGACACAATCTCTTCATCAAGAAACTAGAGAATTTGATTGATGCCAACGTAGAATATGAGCCTCATGCTATCAACGTTTAGAGGAGAATGCTTTCACAAATCCACGAGGAAATTTAGGACAGACTTTAAAATGGGGCTGGCATGTAAGCAAGCATCATCTGGAGGGAGTTTTGCTATTGACCATTTGTACGTGTCATGATTTCTCTTTTCTTCTTCTTCCTTTTATTTGGGGGCGGGGGGATAGATATCAGTAACCTCCAAGGACTGGAGACAAGCATGGCCGTTGGTCTCCTCTCCACTACCTGTCTACCAGGTAGGGAGCATCGTTTGTTAGGCCGTCGTCAACGAGCCCGGCGTGCTTGGCTGCAGGTGCCGTCCTGCAGGTGTCTGACTGCTGGCTTGCCAGAGTCTTACATGCAATCCACGCAAGGCTAGGGGGGCCCATACAGCATTTCTAGCCCATCCAATTTAAAATTACTTGACATCCTTTATGCTAATTAGAAAACCCTCTGGTGTAGATTTAAATATAAGTAGGTTAAATTTATAGCATTTCTCTCCTAATTAGGGTCTTTCCAATGCCAACCAACTACCCCTAGACTGTATTCCCATATCAGGGTGCTATAAACATTAATCAAGTCCAAGGTGTAGACTAAAACTAACACATATTATATCACACTGTGTAAGTTTTAGTATTTTAAGGTAAATTACAGACAGCATAACAGTAGGAGAGGACTGTAAGAGCTACAGAGAGGGGCAACATAAGGAGGGAACAGCTCATTCTGGCTTACTTCTTTCCTCATTCCATAAAGGAAGCAGAAGGAAAGTGCTGTAAGCAAAGGTATGGAGCTAAACACATGGGCCTCCTAACTGTGCAGAACAGCTGTTTGGGGGAGGCGCTAGGTGCCGGGTGTACGGCGCCTGCAGAGCAGGCTGGAAAGGATACACACTGGAGCCAGATCATTAGAGGATCTAGGTCATCACCAAATTGGTAAGAGTGTGAACCTGTTTTGGTAGTTGCTAGTTCAGTGACCGTGATTTCTGAAATAAAAACCAGGCACGTGGTCGTAACAGATGTTTGCATCCATTCTGAACATGAGAAGCAATCTGGAATATGAAAGAACATAAAGTACTAATTTTTTATTGTTTTGGTAAGTTATAGGACTTAGGAGGTTGAATATCTGACATCAGGACTATCTTTTAAAAAAAAAGACTTGTCCCGGTAATGACAAAAAGTCACTGAGGTTTTAAACAGGGCAACAGAATGATGATAACTGTGCCGGTAGGGCTGTTCATCTGGAAGTGGTGTCTATGCTATACTAGAAGGGGGTGGGGGAAGAAGAGGAGGAAGGTGGCAGCTAAAAGACTATTTAGAAAGTTACGAAAACAGTTCAGGAGAAAAGGCCTTTGTTAAGAAGGCGACAGTAGAAATGGAAAGGAAAGACCATTAGAACCAATTAAAGAGAGGTCTTTAAAGCAAGTCTTCCAGGGTCATTTTGGTTAGGCCAAGCGATCTCTCTCCCCGCCTTAAACTTCTTTAGAATTAGTCTGTATCACTCATTTAATAATACATACGAGTGAAATGAGTTTTCCTTGGGGTATGAACTTTCTTAACCCAATCAGGATGCCTTAAGACAAAAACAAAACAAAACAAAAAACACGCCTGCGTTATTTAAACTTGGTATCTCCTGCTTTAATCTAACACAAAGCTGAATACTCAGTAGATGTCTAAGTAGATTTGTTCAGTTATGTATATTTTTCATGTCTCATGGTCCAAATGGATTTTGTTAAGCAGTTAAAATATTGGAATAAAAAAGACAAGATGAAGACTATGCCCGTATATTTTTCTTGAGTCTGGGTATTACAGGAGATATGTGATGACACAGAGTTGATAAGTGGAAAGACAGAGAAATCCACTCAACGCAGGATATTTTTGTTACCTAAGTGAGAAGGCTGTGATAACCAATTAAAAATGGCAGTCTTCCTTGATATGTTTGACAGAACTAATAATTACCTCTGCTCTGTGGGGCAACTTCTAAAGGAGCACATAAGAGACTATTTGAGGAGACTTTTTATGCTATGCAGCTGGATGCCGTCTCCTAAGTTCAAATTCATTTCTTTACTCTTGGGGGGAAAGACATAAGGAAGTAGAAACATCATGCACACTAAATGCTTAACACATAAAGAACAGATACGTGTACACATCTGACACTCAATAAGAGTATGTCTAAGATAATTCTCATCTTCGTAAAAAGGTAACATCCAAGTAACTTTCTAAAAGTTAATTGAATGACTTTTATGTGCAGAGCAAAACAAATAAGAATATATCTGAAATTAGGCCCAGCTGCACACAGGTAAAGGAAAGGCCATATGACTAGCTGGTTTTCGTATCTGTGTAAGTTCCATCTACTGCTGTTTACACATAAATGACTGCTCTCCAAAGCCTGGGGTCAGGTGGCCTTTATGTTCCCATTTCCATGGGAACTCTGAGGAGGCAAGAAAAATAAGGTATGGGGAAGTGTGTATGTCAAACCTCTCTTCCCTTCCACCCATGCAGCCCTCCTCATTTCCATGGGAACAGGAACTGAGAGACCTCCAGCAGCTGTAGGGAAAGCTCACTCAGACTGCAGCTGTTTGAATGTCAGCCGAGAGCTGCAAATGACAGTTTATAGCAGCTCTTAAAATTTTTAAATGATGTTTTCCCTAATATATTCCCCACTGTAATAATTTACGAGGGGGAAACTGACTCTAGACGTCGCGTGAGGAAGAACGCTCACAGGCATCTTGTGAAGCTTAGCCTGTTGCTGTCTTTCATAACTCCAGTATCATATACCATCTTGAATGACTGCGATAGGAAATGCAGTGACATGAAGAGTGTGCGCATCGAGTCACTCTGACGTCAAAAACTTCCTCCAAACACCGGACGTGGAAAAGTATGGAGGAACTAATTAAACTGGGTGAGGAGAAAGAAGAGGAGAGAGATGGGGAGGAGGGATCTAATTTAACTGGAACAGTTAAATTACATTTTATTACATGACACTATGTGAAGACTGTCAGCTATACCTAGAACTGGAACACTGAGTCCAGTGAAGTTGGTGAGAGATCTGGACTTAAGCATTTGTGAAGAGTTCGATAAACACACAGTCCGGTATCCAAATCTCTTTGGCTGGAGTTCAAATGGAGAGGTATACCTAAATTGTTTTTAGCTACTGTAATTGAAAAGGACAGGTCAGAACTTGCTAAAGATTACTCATAGCATCCAAGGCCTTTAGAACACATATGTAAAGCGAATTCTAGATGGAAATCTGTGTTATAAGCTTTTTAGCTCAAGGGGTAATATCCTTTTCAATAATCTGAAATGAATGCGATCCTTTTAAACATATGTGAAGGTTAAGAAAGGAAAAAAAAAATTCTTTTTGTTTTACATGCTGGGAATTCAATTTTTTCTCTGAGATATTTTATCACTCTTTATGGAGATGTTGTTATTCCAAATTGTTCCCCGTATCTTGGCTTCTACTCACATGTGCCTCAGGCAAATACAAAACCTGAACGTTACCTAATACAATTTAACAGGATTATGTAAAGAGCATTAGCCATCAAGACAGGTAGGAATATTAGAATAGACCTTTTGGGGCCTAAATGAGCTTCTTACTTAGTCTTAGCACAATCTCCAAGGTCGGATATTTCTAAAACAAGAATATACGAATAAACCATAGAGGAGCTCCAAGTTAGGATATCTGCCTTTCACAGTCGATTCAAGTAAAGTCTAATGCCGTTTACGTCAGAAAGTACGTAGTGAGAACCTACTCATTATCTAGTTCCAGGTGCTGGTAATACCAAATTTATGGATAAGACAAGAGTTTCTAAGTGCCAGGTATCCATTTTTTTAATGAAATATTACTATTTTAAAATTAATCTCATAAAAAACATGGAGCTCTCTTTCCCCTGCCCTCACTACTACAGACCCTGATGTACATGAGGGCTGTCCAGAGACTGTGTCAATGTCATTTATAATGTAACACATAACTTAAGCTATAAAATGCACACTCATAGTTGAAAAAAATGAAGGCGATCCAAGGTGAATCTATAAATCAGGAACCAAAGTTACTGATAAATTCTGGCACTTTGCATTTCTCCGTAAACTTCTTTCGTTCTCTTTTCATAAGCAAATTTTCACCGGCTAACATAATAGTTAAGACAGTTTCATGAAGCACTTTGCTGCCTATATAAAGTATACAGTGATACAGGCTCACAGCACAGACAGAAAATACTATGGAATTTGACAAGTTAAAGCATACTTTAAATTAATCCAAATCGCTCTTTTTCTTGCTAAAAACCATAATTTCCTGGGCTTTCATGTTATTCTCAATTCTACCATCAACAGTAGTGGCTGGCTTTCTTTTGAAGACATGTTCTACCCAGAAACAAAGTTAAAATCTACAAGCTGAAAAGAAAGTTGGGCTCATCAAGACTTGCTCCTTACCCAGTCTCATGGGGCACATATTAACAATCAGGACTTGCAAAATTACAAAATATGACAGTGTCATGGCTCTTAGGGGAATCTCACAAAAATGTTAAAATCCCAAATGATAAATTCATGAATTAAAAAACATAAATTTTGTTATACTAAGTTTCTTTTCAAATGTCCTTTTTCAAAGCTAGTGATTCTTAAACAACAAGTTTATACTGTATAGCACAGGGAACTATATTCAATATCTTAAAGTAACTTACGGTGAAAAAGAATATGAAAACAAATATATGTATGTTCATGTATGACTGAAGCATTATGCTGTACATTAGAAATTGACACATTATAAACTGACTATACTTCAATAAAAATGTGTGTATACACACACACACACACACACACACACACACACACACAAAGAGTAATGATTCTTGTGATACATTTTCAGATGATTCACAATATGCAAATATGTAAGGATCAGACAAAATTAAGCCAAAGTCCATATTAAGTGATTTACTTCATCTCCTTGACTTTGTAAGTTTAAGTGAGTATGTATTTATGTATCTGTTGTTTCTAGTCCAGAAAAAGTCAAAGGTATTATACCAAGACATTCTCAAGATTATTATCTACATGAACTCAGAACAGAGACAGCAGAAACATTCACAAAAATTTTGTGAAACACAGTAATAGAGGCCTTCTTTGAAAACAAAGAAAATGAAAAATCAGAAATATCAATCACCCTCTAAGAAGAGAATCAGTTTTAATTTAAAGGAAACTCGAATGTGAATTGAAAGTATTTTTAATTCAGGTACTGTGTCATAATTATCCCTTTTTGCTGACAGAAAAGCTAAAGGATACAGAAGACATCTGACCCAGGAATCCAAACAGAGAAGAGAGTCCCTGGCTAATCCAGCTGAGGTGAAGGTCACAATACTGAACTGATTATGCTTTGTTCTCTAGTGTAAATAAATACAGACTTTTTGGCTTATATTATCATGGCACTCAAGAAAAAAAAGATGTTTTCCTAGTCACTCTACCAATTTACATTCCCACCAACAGTGCACAAGGACTGTGTAGCGTATTTCTGATGACTACAGAAAACACAGCTAGTATAGGAGAATAATAGCTTATTAATTGTACATTCTTATATCATTTGTAAGTGACCTTCAAATTGAAAAAACTGTACAACCTCCATTGCTTCAATGTTGCTGATCCCTGCTTTAACCGTCTCTGTTAGGCTGTAATAAAAAGGTTTCTAAACCAAAGGGATAAAGCGGAGTTTAATTCTCCTCCAATTTTATAATTTTCCCTAGAGGACTGGGCTTTCCACAAATGGTGAGTTGAACTGGATAGATATTCCAGTCTGACCCAGATGCAAGGCCATAAATGCTGGGATGGCTCCAAAACCCTAAAAATGGTCCCCAGGCACACTTGACAACCAGAGAATCTTCATTATGCAAGAGATAACCCTGACGCAGACTGGAATACTAAGTAGAAAAGCCATCTTCCCCAGGACAGTGGGTCTCGACTCTCGTGTGCATCAGAAGCTTGTGGAGAACTTGTGAAAGGTAAGCCTTATTCCCAGAGCCCCTGATTGCATCAGGTCTAAAGTGGGGCCCCAAATTCTGCATTTCTAGGATGTTCCCAAGTGATGCCGACACTCTTGGTCTATAGAGCACTTTCGGAGAACTTCTGCCTTTCGTCTCATGGGGGCAGATTCTTCAGTACTAGTCAGTCATCCACTTTCCTTTTGTAAAGTGTGTTCCCTAAATCTAACTGTGAGAAACCATCAGAACCATCAGACAAACTCAAATTGAGAGGCAGTCTACTAAATAACAAGCTTGTAATCTTCAAAAGTCTCAAGGTTATGAAAGTCAAAGACTGAGCAGCTCTTCCAGACTGAAGGTGACTAAAGACAGAGGCTGAGCACAGTGCCTGGCCCAGAGTTCATCTTTTTAAAAATTCTTCAAAATAAATCAATAAATTTGAAATTTTAAAGGAAAGGACTGACTGTCCAGAGTGGTTCTGATATAATCCTATACAGAGAAAGGAGAAGTACCAGATGCTTTCTCTGGCTCCTTTCTAGTTTACCAACTCAACCCGGTTTACTATCTACCTGCTGATGTGTCACCCAGAGCACACTGAATAGGAGAATTTGAGCCCGTACAGCTCAGAACTGCACTGGACAGGCAAACAACCACATACCAACGAAACATCAGTCTAAGGAAAGTTGCTTTATAATTTAAGCCTTAATGTAACAGCAAGATCTCAAAAATTTACAAACACTTGGACACAAAATGGGAGGCAGACAATGTCTTCACCAAAAGAGGCCAACATATGTAGTCTTTCACATGGTATCTCTGCCACCTGACCGTGGGCTCAACCAGGAAGTAGTCAGGAACAATACATTTAAATGGGTTTTTTAAGTTAAATATTAGCAAAGCCTTCTGATATAAAATAGGAGTCATCTTTTTGCTGCTTACGTGCCTAGGGGATTGACGGCAAGTAGTAAACACACACCTAAGTACTATCAGTTTATTTTCTAATTCACTGAGATGGCTACATTTTACCAATTAATCAGAATCTTTCACACCTTTATGCAAAGAGCAGAACAGAGCTATATATGGTATACAGATAAAAACTCCCTGCCTTCCTCCTTCCCTCATGAATACTCCAATTGGCTGAGACAACTAATTCTGGTTCAGCACAGCTGAGTAAGACACGTGACAATAGCTGCCTGCCTTAATCTCTCTCTTTTTAAAAAAAGTCTAAGTTTTGGCGTGACTGAAGCAAGCTTTGATTTGGCTCAAAGCTCTGGCTTCTATTAAGCTTGAAAAGCCTCACAAAGAAAATCTCTGAAAGAGGATCAGTGAAAACTATATTAACTGTTAGAAGCCATAAGAAATGACCTCACTTATTCAAAGAATTCAAAGCTAGGCTTAGAACGAGAATATTAGAATATCAATCTTACCATTAGCGCTAGGGATTCTGAATTTTATTCTTAAAATAGAATGCGAAAGACATCCCATCAGCCCTCTCCTTTAAAAGAAATGGGAAACGTTCATCACATAAGAAAATACTGAGTTTCGCTGGACACATTCATTCCCACTACCCAGAGAGCCAGAGGAGGTACCAGAGTCCTGTGAAGTGCCCTGAGAATAAACAAAACTATGCATTAAGAGCATCCACGTTGCTTACTTTATCTCTCTGCCATAAAAGAGGGGACGATATTGAGATGATCTTTCAAATGTTTCTGGCTAAAACAAAATCAAAACAACAAAACCTCACTAAAATTGGGGGTTAAAAAAAACCCAAACTATTCCTCACATGGTAAGTTGGAAACAGATAAACTCCTTTACTTTGACTTTGGTGGTTTCATATTTATCTGAATTTCAAAAATGCGCCCGCTATTAGATTCTTGGTATTTTTAGTAGGTAATATCCATACTTGGTTATAATTTTAAAGTTCTTATCTGTTAAAATATATACTTAAATACTGATGAGTGAAATGATATGTTTGAAATTTTTATTTAATTCCCCAGCAAAAAAAAAAAAAAAAAAAAAAAGCTGAAGGAGAAATGAAAAAAGAAAAGCAAGGAGACTGATGGGTTACTGAAGCTGGGTAACAGGCACATGAATATTCATGGTATTCTTCTCCCTACTTTTGTGTGTGTTTAATAATTTCCGTCAAATAAATGAATGTATATGCAAAACAGACTCACAGATTCAGAAAACAAACTAGCATTTGCCAGAGGGGAGTGGGGGAGGGGCAAGTTAGGGGTACAGGATTAAGAGATACAAACGACTATGTATAAAATAGATAATAAGGATGTACTATATAGCCCAGGGAATTATAGCCATTATCTTAAATAATTTTTAATGGTGTATAATCTGTAAAAATACTGAATCACTGTTGTACACCTCAAACTAATATTGTAAATCAACTATATTTCAATAAAAAATTATGAACAAAAATTTTTAAATAAAAAGCTATTTTTAGTGCATTCATTATTAAAGTTTTTGTGTATAATTATGGCAATGACACAATAGATTTTGGTCTGGATTTAAGTCCTTTCCATTAAAAACTGGTTTAGAAATCTAACTTTCCTTGATGTCCCAACCACTTAATATTATAATTAGAGATATTTAACAGCTATAGTCAACCTCAAATATAACATAACTAATTTTCCACCACATTCAGATATACCATGGGGGCAAACATTTAATGAAAGTCCGACATAAAGGCTTATAAATTAAGCTGGTCCTATTTCCTAGTGCCCATGTTGTAAATGACTCAACTATAAATGGATTCCAGTATATTTCAACTTCCGGGTCATAGTTCTCTGGGATGCATTTTTCTTTATCTCCTCCTCAATGTGGAAAATGAAGAAAATAAATGCCAAGTAAATCATCACCCAGCAATGACAAAATCAAGCTCACTAAATTTTGCTTTATCATCAACAGTAATTTACACACTTCCTAAATTTTTTCAACTTTTTCTTTCTTTTTAATTTTTTTTTTTTGGTGGGGGGAGTTAGGTTGGTTTGTTTGTTTTTAAAGGAGGCACTGGGGATTGAACCCGGGACCTCGTGCATGCTAAGCATGCACTCTACCACTGAGCAATACCCTCCCCCTATTTCCTGAATTTATAACTTCTAATCTAATCAAAGTAAAAACTTGTCATGTATTTTTTTTAAACTAATCTGAGGAACAGAAACCTTTTCAATACTGACAGTGGGGAACAGGAAGAGAGCAACAAGTAAAACAGGAGAGTGGTTTCTCAGACAATTTCTCCCCAGCACCCCATCCTCAATCACTTCCAAGTATTCTCTTGTTCACTGAACACAAGTGTTAAAACCCCAGTAAGCAGCAGACTTCCTTTACAAGGTGGAGATCACGGTGGAAAACAAGAGGAGAATTAGGATAAGTATAAAAAAACACTGCTATATTTGTTTACAAGTTTGTATCACCACCAGCCAGCCAGACTCTCCAGGCTGCGGACATGCTCTGCTAGTTCCAGTGCTAGCACTGAGCATGTATACAGCAGGCACTCAGTAAGTATTTATCAACCAAATGCATACATGAATTTAAAAGAAAATAAAATCTCCAAAAAGAGGGAAGGGACATTACAGAAAAGGTTCTCAATAAAGACAGAAAGAAAAATGGCAACAAAGTTGCAAGATACTGCAGACGAATCTGTTTCAATCAGCCAATCATTACACAATCATTGCCAGCACTTCTGGAGTTCCCGAAGGTTCTACTCAGGGCTCAAGGGAGATAATGAAATTAATAGTCATAGTTAAATCTTTATAGGCTTTTTGCTTCTATTATTTTCCTTCTGGAATAACCCCTTTTTCCTTTATCTCAATTAGTGCCTGTCTGTTTCTTTGTTCATCCACCCGATACCTAAGTGAATAAGACCATAAATTGCCAAAGAATTAGTGAAGCTCTGTATGGGGCACAAATCAAGGCAAGTATCACAGAGGTAGGTAAGGCCTGGGCCTAGAAAAGTAAGTGCTGAACAAATGGACAAAGGGAGGTACACTGAGAAAGGCCCCAGGGAATGACCGATTTGAGGGGAATCAGTGGGACGTAGGGTGTCATGCGAAGGGGCCGCAAGGCTGGAGAAGGGCCAGATCCTGAAGGGCCTGTATTATAGGAGTTCAGGTTTCTAGAGACTTTGAATCAGGGCATCACTGAAGGATTTAAAACATAGGAATTTTATGCTCTGGCAGAAATACGGAGAATGATTAGGGAATGAGAAAGGAATCAAGAGGTGAGGACAAATGTTAAGAAGCCAGAAATGAACAGAACTCGGCCACTGAGTAGGCATGAGCAATGCCTAGACAAGTTTCTGAGTTTTTTGGCGGGAGGGTACCATTCTTTGAAACACAGAAGTGAGGAGGAAGAACAGGTTTGGAGGATAAGTTCAGTTTTACATTTTGGATTTAGAACCACATCATTTTACTAATTATTCAAAATATTATTAAGTAAGATGAAATTGTACTGTAATTCACATATTGAAGGAGAAAAATTATAATCATCCAAACAGATGTACAAAAAAAACAGATAAAATTAAACACCTATTAATAACTTACAAAAAACCCTTAAATTAGTAACAGAAAGGACTGTTTTAAACCCAGCAGAAGCTGTCAACCCAAAACTAGAGTAAACATAATATTTAATGATGAAAACTTAGAAACATTTCCTTTAAAATCAGAAACAAGACAAGGATGCTTATTGCCATGGCTATTTTAACAGTTACTGGAAGTTCTTACCGATGCAATAAAAAGGGAGAAAGTAAATACAAGGTTTAGAAATTAGAAAGGTTTACAAGGTTTAGAAATTAGAAAGACATAAAACTATCATTTTTTACAGATGATTGTAATCATTTAATTAGAAGCAACTAAAATAATCTATGGATAAAAGAATAAAACCAGTTAGAGACTTAAACAAGTCTGTTAGACTCAAAGTCAATCTACAAAATCAATAGTATGTCTATCAACTAGCAACAACCAATTAAAAAGCATAAATAAAAATAAAGCCTGTTCATTCTTGCCACAGAAATGAAAAGGTCTCTGGGAATAAATCTAACAAAAAAAAACCTCTGTGGGAAAAATTTTAGATTTTGTTAAAGAACTTAAAAGAGGATCTAAATACAATAGGTGGGAAGATTTAACAGCATTCACATATCAACCCTTCCAAACACAATTACATTTAAAATCCCAAAAGATTTGTTTATTTAAGCCTTGATAAGCTGACCAAAAAGTATTCACACTGAAGAGCAAAGGACCAACAATAGTCAAATTTTAAAGAAAGACAATGGGAAAGGCATATGCCCCTCTTAGATATCAAAGATTTATAATAAGTTTTATTAATTAAAACTGTGTCTTAACAGCTCAGAGATAGACACATAGACCAATGGAACAGAATTAAAGAGCCCAAACACAGGCCCATGTATATATGGGACTTGCTATAAAATTAAGATGGTGTTGTTATAAATCAGTGGGGAAGAGATGGGTTAGTAAATAAGTGAAGATCAGATAACCTGTCTATTAAAAATACAGGAAAAAAAAACACTCGATTCCCTACTTCAAACTATAGGAAGAAAAATTTACATAGATGAACTAATACATAGATGAGAAAAACAAATATTTTTAAAACTTTACGTAGAACGCTATCATCTCCATGAAAATCTATTAAAAAAAAATAGCTTTTAAAAAGTGCCTGGCACACAGTAAATACTGAATTAAGTATTAACTGTCTTCATCATCATCTATGACTGCTGGGTAAGGAAGAAATTTAAAGTAAAAAGCTAAAAGCACAAATCATAAAAAAAACAGAAACCACAAGCCTTACGGTCTACAAGGCTCTACCCCATCTGGCTCTCCCTCTTTCCCTGTTTCCCTCTCTGGTCCCCTCACCAGGCTGCAGCCTCTACTGTTCCCCAAGTGCACAGGGCACACTCCTGCCCCAGTCTTTTCACGGGCTGTCCCCTCTCCCGTCAACATCCTCCCTCCTACACAGCCGTGTGGTCACTCCTTTGTGCCCGTCAAGGCTTTGGCCAAATGTACCTTTTCAGAGAAATCGACCCTGACCGCCTTCTCTAGCCCTGCGCCCCTGCCAGCGCTACTGAACTCCCTGACCTTGTTCTATTTTTCCCGTAATACCCATCATCTTCTAACATACTATACAGTTTTACTTAGTTACTGTGTTTAGTACGTATCTTCTTTACGTTTTGTCTCCCCTGTGTGCTATCATATTCCTGGAGTTTAACAGTATCTGGCACATAGTAAATACTCATTAAACAGCGAATGAATGAATGAAGATGGATAAATCTAACTCACTAAAATGAAAAACTGGTAAACAGAAACACAAAGTTCACAGATAAGAAAAAAACTGAAAGATGTAACAATAAGCAAGTATAACAAATGTAACCAATAAAGGATTAATATATAAATACCTATATAAGCCAGTAGAAAAAAAGGCAACCCACTAAATAAATGAGCACATCACATGAACAGGCAATTCAAAGAAACCGAGACCCATCAAACACATGAAGAGAGGCACCATCTCACTGGTCATCAGGGAAAGGAGGAAACCACAATGGGAGAGCTCTTTTTTCCTTTCTAACCGCTCCCCATTCCCTTAATCAAGATATAACTGACACATAACACTGTGTAAATTTAAGGTGTACAGAGATATCATTTCACTTACAAATATAAAACTGTCAAAAATTAGAAAGCCTAGAGATACCAAATGCAAATGATGACATGGGTTAAGACAAATTCAGACAGTGCTACTGGAGTATCCACCGGTGTAACCACGTTTGAGAACAAGTGGACAGTAGCTCTCATCGAAGCTGTGCATATCCTACAGTCCACCAAGTCCGTTTTGCGGTATCCACCCTGGAAAAACTCTCGATCAGGTGCACAAAGACATATATTCACAAATGTCTGGGGGAATATTGTTTGTAATAGTAAAAACCGGAAACAATTAAATGTAAATAAGAGAATAAGCCAACTGTGTTACAGTTGTACAATGGATTGCTCGCCCCCAAACCAAGACTGAATGGAAAACATAAGTTTAAAAAGGGTAAGTACAGTATAAAATTACTTACGTAAAATAAGTACAAATACATACAAAACAGCATTTATTACTTATGAAGAAGCAGTATAGCATAGCACACAGAGGTTCTGGAGCCAGGCTGCCTGGGTAGGAATCCTGGTCCTCCCACATGAATCCTATGTGACCTTGAGCAAGTCACCTCTCTGTGTCTCAGTTTCATCATTTGAAAATAAGAATAATAACTGTACACAGGACATTATGATTAAAGCAGTTTATACCTGCGATGGTTAATGTTATGTGTCAGTTTGGTAGACTATGGTGCCCAGATGTTTGGTCAAACACCAATGCAGATGTTACTATGAGATTAACATTTAAGTCAGTAGACTCTGACTAGAGCAGATTACTCCCAATGTGGGTGGGCCTCATCCAATCAGTTGAAGGCCTAAGGATAAAGACCCAGGTTTCTTGAAAGAGAAAGAATTTTCCTCAAGACTGCAACATAGAAATCCTAATCAAGTTACCAGCCTGCTGCCCTGCAGAATTTGAATTCAGGACTGCAACATCAACTCTTGCCTCAATTTCCATCCTGCCAGTCTTCCCTACGGATTTCAGGCTTGCCAGCCCCCACAATCACACAAGATAATTCTTTAAAATAAATCTCTCTCCTGCTTTCTCTCTACTGATTTTATTTCTCTGTAGAACTCTGACTAATACGATAAATGTCAAGTGCTTGAAATAGTGCCTGATCCATAGTAAGTGCCACATAACTGTTAGTTCTTATTATATCCAATGTATTAGAAGAATTAAAAAGTTAAAAGGATGAATACACACCCATTTTAGGATAGCAGAAATCTCTGGAAGAAGGGAAGATAAAGCGATTGAAAGAAACTGAGTGTTTAACTATATCTGCATTCTTAAAATATGATCTCAAATAAAAATGGTAAAACATTAATATCCAAATTTAGTTGGGTCACAAATACATCGATACTTATTCTACAACTATAATGTTTTTGAGCTACAATTGACTGTTGAACATGAGTTTGAACTGTGCAGGTCCACTTATTCACAGATTTTTTCCTACAGTAAATACCACAGGACTACATGATCATGCTGGTTGAGTCCATGGATGCCCAACCACAGCTTCGGAAGAACCACATAAATGGAGGACCAGCTGTAAGACATACCTCGATTCTCGACTGCCCAGAGGGTCTGGTGTCCCTAACCCCCATGTTGTTCAAGGGTCAACTATAGTTCATAATGTTTTTTTAAGCATGCAAAGTCGAGACAATATAAACTCTTCATTTATGGAGTGTATAAGGGAAGGAGAGAGAGAGGTGATTTCAGTACAAGGGGTCCAAGAACATTCTGACTGGCTTCTCTTGACAAGAGAAAGATAATGTCTTCTGGGTTTAAAGGAAGTCACTAGAAACGAAAGTTGAAACTATTACGCCAATTGAGATGACTCCTTGCTGAGAGGCCCTGGGGGAGATGGGAAGGGATCAGACTGGGAACAGGACTGAAAGAATTAATGCTGAACAGCAGGGGGACAAATCTTTTCCTGAGCCTGGAGAAAATAAGTTAAGTTTAGGAGTAGAAAAATGTACCGAGCAGAATCTGATTACCCTACATTTTCTGGAAAGAAGGAAGCAAGGTCGTTACTTGCAGCTCCCCACAAATGCCATTTCTTTCATAAAGCCCTCCCTTCTGATTGTGCAATGACAGATGTTCCTTCCCCTTTTCCAGCTTTCTGAAGTATTTTGTGCCTGTCTGATGAAACTGACTGGACTGTCCTATAGTTTGAAAGTGAACCCCTTAGAAGCCTTAGGTACCTCTGACCTAGGTGTGATAGCTCAGTCCTATTTCTATCTCCCAGTGGAACCAATATGCAATGTAAGTTTTAACTAAATGCTTTTTTGATTAACTCTTAGAGGTGACAAAGTCTACAATTAAGCAACTGACTTCTAAATCTTTGTTGATGCTGTATACTCAAATGATTAACATTATTATGTAATTTGACAACATATCATTTATCTAGGCATGGCACTAAGGGTAAGGCTTTGAGCTTTTGTTTACTGGGAAGATTCTAGCAGAATTCAGGACTGTGAAAATCGTGGAGAGGTACTATATACTTAAATAAGCCAACTCTTTAAAACCTGTCATTGCCTTTGAAACAACAGCCAACTATGCTAAAGGCTCCATATGCACTTGACATCGTTTGAACTATTCTGCAACATTCACTGAACACCTACTATGCTTTACACAAACCATCAGCCTAAAAGGTGATTTCGGTTGTTTCTAATATCCAAACACCCAACAGATAATAGTAATGATAATGATGGCTAGCATTTACAGAGCCTTTCCTATGCTGCTCTAAGTATACAACATGTTTTACCTTATTTAATTCTTACAACTTTACAGACATATTCTATTATTGTCCAAATTTTACCAAAGACTGAAGTACAGGGTTCAGTTGATTTGTCTAAAGTCACACAGATGGTAAGTGGCACAGAAAAGTTTGAACTGAGACAGAGCCCATACTTTTAACAACCACAATGAATTTCTTTACCAAAAAATGAAGTTTTAGTATATTTGAGATGGAAATTATATGCAAGTGTTCCAGTTTTTTCAACTGAAGTATACTCAGTTACAATGTGTCCATTTCTGGTGTACAGCATGTTTCAGTCATACTTACACATACATATATTTGTTTTCATAATCATTTTCATTACAAGTTACTACAAAATATTGAATATAATTCCCTGTGCTGTACAGAAGAAATCTGTTTTTTATATATTTTATATATGGTAGTATTTGCACATCTCAAACTCCCAATTTATCCCTTCCCACCCCCTTTCCTCTCAGTAACCAACAGTTTTAGGATAATGTTGTCTTTGATTTTTCAGTTAGAGGAGACCAGGAAATCTCACAAAATGAATCAAAAACCTGGTCCTTATTCAGAAACATCTCTCTCACAGTACATGAGTAGGTCGTGTTCTTAAATTCCATGGTGAGAGAGCAGTGCTGGGAGAGAGAGCCAGTATCCAAAGAACATGTCAGGAAAAGAAATAGTTTAAAAATTGAAGGGCAGAGTGAATGGCTCCAAATAGCACTTAAGTATTGAAAAGAAGTGTCCTTTCCCATATTGATTTCAATAGTGTTTTAACAGTGGAACTGAGAGGATAAATACAATAGCTAAATCTGAAAATCACAATTCCGTCTACATGCCTTTAGTGCCTGCCTGCAACAAACATTATATTACATTACATTTTAGTAACCAGAGAAGGTTCAAAAGGATGCTTCTTTAGGAAGCTTATTGGAGAGGCAAGACATATATATATATATATATATATATATATATTTACACACACATATACATACACACACGTACATATATATATGCACACACATATATACACATATACACAGATATTATAACAAGAAATTCAGACAATGAATTACAGTAAAGTAATAAATACATGGTTCAGAGAATAAAGCGACGTTGATGAAGTCTAATTTCTAGCGTATTTGAATAGTTTTTAGCAGTTGGTAACTAGTTGTATAACACGAAAGATTTTCGTGTTGATTTCTGAATTGGTTAATCGATTGACTGATTTAGAGCAGTTCAAGTTCTTTATTTCAATTTACTCTTGAAGTAGCTGTAAAACAGGGTAAAGTGTTTTAAAAAATAACAATCCAAATACGTGGTTGCAGTGACCAGCCTTCCTCTGTGTCTCGTGGAGGCTCATACTGCACTCTTGGCAGCCCACATGGTTTGAGATGTTCATTAGGTGAAAGAGGCCAAGAATGATGGTATTACTGTCCTTTTTCACTGACGTATAATCGACTTACAATGTTGTGTTAATCGCTGGTATACAGCAGTGATTCAGTTATATGTATATATATTCCTTTTCATATTTTTTCCATTGTAGGCTATTATAAGGTATTGAATATAGTTGCCTGCACTATCCAGTAGGACCTTGTTGTCTATTTTGTATATAGCAGTTAGTATCTGCAAATCTCAAACTCTCAATTTTTCCTTCTCCCCTCCGCAGTAACCATTATTTTGTTTTCTATGTCTATGAATCTGTTTGTTTTATAAATAAGCTCATTAGTGTCATTTTTTTAGATTCCACATATAAGTGATATCATTTGGTATTTTTCTTTCTCTTCCTGGCTTACTTCACTTAGTACAACAATCTCCAGGTCCATCCATAGTACTGCAAATGGCATTTCTATTCTTTTTTATGGCTGAGTAGTATTTCATTCCATATACATATATAGACCACAACTTCTTTACCCATTCATTTGTCAGTGGACATTTAGGTTGCTTCCATTTACTGTCTTTTATGTCCCAGCCACATCAGCACCCAGAAGCGACTTAACTTCATCATGCAACAGTAATTTTGCTACTTAGGAAATTTAATATTTAAGCACAGGGCTTTAAAATTCTTGCTGTGCTTTGGAAGAGTTGTCCCTACACTATCTCTGATTTTTTCCTATTTACTCTTAAACTCACTCTAATCTAGTTTTTGTCCCCAACCTTCTATCAGAATTCTTTTCAAGATCTTCAATGAACTCCACGTTGATAAGGCCTCTCTCTGTCCACATCTTATTTGTGATATCTGCAGGACCTGACATAATATATCACTCCATCCGCCTTGATACACTGTCTTCATTTAGCTTCCAGGATATGGGTGCTGTTTATACTTCATTTGCTCTTCCAGAGTCATCCTTTACCTTTCCCCATTCCTGCTTTCGGCAGCATGCAGTGACCTGTGTGGCTGACATCAGTAGGTTCCTGTGCCGTCTGCCTGTCTAGTGGTATCCAGTCAGTGGGAAGCCCCGGCTTACCTGCACCCCCAACTCTCTCACCCTGCCTTCCAAGCCTGGCTCCACCACCTCTGCCTGCTCTCTGTCTCTCCTCTTCTCTCCACCTCTCTTGCAGACTTCCTATATTTCTCCTTCCAGGATTCCATAAGGATCATATAAAAGAGACGCTTGGCTGGGAGAATATACAAGTGAAGTCCTCACATACAAAACAGTCAGAAGCAAACAGGAAACCCACTGGTAGTGGGCAGTGGGTGATGATGAAGTCCTGGTATGCTACAGCATCCCAGTAACTTGAGTCTCTCACCAGTCACTAATGATGACTTGACACCATCTTGGTGATTCTGCCTGCTGATCTGCTGAAGGTTGATAATAATACCCACATGTGGGTCTGATGTAAGAAACTGCAGTGATGTATGTAAAGTGCTTCACACTGCATTAGGACCAGCCATCAATCAATGAACAGAGCTGTTGCTCCCTGTCTTCTCGACCTTTAATCAAGTGCCAGGCATATTTGCTTTTTTCCTTCTCCTTTGTGTTTTTGTCTAGTTTCACCTGTTCACAACGTGCAGAGGCCTGACGCCTGGCCCTTCAGACCTGAGTTCCTTGTGTGAAACCTGGATTACTTTTAAATAATCCTAATTAAGCCATGAAATTTGCAGAAAATAATCTCCTTAAGGGCTATTAATGCGTTCATCTTCCAAAGAGGAAAGTACTCTCATTTTATCGTATAGGTAAGAGTATGTCTGAGAGGTGGGATTTTTACCCTGAAGAACTGTACATCTTTATTATATGCCTCAGCAAGTGATAATGGTGAGTTTGCAGAGCCATATATAAACAAATGAAACTAATAAAGCTAGAGAAGAAATCAGTTATTATGGATTTTGCTGACACTATCTTTGTAAGGGAGAAGATAATCCGAAAGCATGAAATTTAGGCAGATAAAAACATTTATCATCACAAGAAAAAAACTGTACATATGTGTAGTGATGGATGTTAACTTATTGTGATAACTGTTTTGCAATATATACATGTTTCAGATCATTAACCTAAAATGAACACAACATTATATGTCAGTATTATTTCAATTAAAAAAAGAGCAGAGTGATCAATTAAAAAAACAACACACACACACATTAGTGTAGTGTTACTAATGGTAATGTTAGTTCGCTTGGGCTGCCATAACAAAATACCACCGTGTGGCTTAAATAACAGAAATTTATTTTCTCACAGTTCCTGATGTTAGAAGTCTGGGATCAAGGTGTCAGGAGAGTGGCTTCTTCTGACTTGTAAACAGTCATCTGCTCTCTGTCTTCACATGGTCTTCACTCTGTGCCTGTCTGTGTTCTAGTCTCCTCTTCTGATAAGGGCACCAGTCATATTGGATTAGGGCCCACTCCAAAGACCTCATTTAACCTTAGTTACCTCTTTAAAAACTTCAGCCACATTCTGAGGCACCTGGGGCTGGTTAGGATTTCAATGTGTGCATTCGAGGGGGAAGGGAGAGAAACACAATTCAGCCCTTAACAGTGGTTAAGCCACAAACTTCGGAGCTAGATCTGTTCTGAGTCACAGTTTAGCCACTCATCAGCATTAGAACCTGGACAAGTTGCTTAATCTTTCTAAGTTTGGGTTTCTGCATAAGATTCTTGTGAAGAATAAATGAGATAATCCACAAAACTATTTGTGGAATAATGCCTAGCATACAGTATGCACTCCACAAATGACAGTTTTAATGTCCTGGTAGCCTCAGACACACAACTCTACTTACGTGGTACTTAATACTTTTCATATATCTGACTTTATAGATTTTTTTTTTTATTCCACTAAAATCCTTTAATCATCTCATAAGATAAAACCTTGTTCTTGATAAACACTAGTTCCTGGAGCCCTGGGCTTCCAGGTAAGATACTCAGGTTGCCATGCTGTGAAGCAGCCCAAATCTTCTGGAGAAGCCAAAGAAGGTGTTTCCTTCAATAATCCCAGCTGAGCCCTATGTTTGAATCATCCCATTCCAGGTACTCGACACAAGAATGAAGAACTCGATTCTGATCTGTTCTGACCCCAAGTCTTTCAAGTCATCTCTGAGTCTTTCCCAGTAAAGTCCCAGGTGCTCTGCAGTAAAGTCATGTCCACTATGACCTGTCTGAATTCTTGACACACAGAATCTGTGAGCATAATGGTCATTGTTTTAAAATATGATTGATATGCTTAAGATATGTTTGCAATAGATACACTAGAACTGTAGGTTATAGATAATCAGAACTATAGACTCAGAGAGACATACAGACCATAGATAATATATAATATATATTACATATATAGTACATACATTATAGATATCAAGAGCTGTAGAATCACACAAACAAATGGGTCTGTGAAGAGTACATAATCAATTCCCTCATTTTAAAGATGAGGAAACTGAGGCTAGTCCTGAGTTGACTGATGAGTGACAGATCTGGGACAGACACTTAAGTCTCTTTGCTTCCAGCCCTGGGTTCACTGAAAAACACAAATGCTTCACAATACAGTTCTATATTATAAAAGTCTCTTATGATTTCTTACTATAATTCAAAACTTCAACTTTTCAGGATAGTCTATGCGCTCTCTATCCATGGCCAAACATAATTATATTTCTGAATACAGATAATCTACCATACTACTCCTGGCATGTGACAGGTACTCAATACATGTTTTTTGAAGAGAAGAGTTACTAAAACAATACAGCTTAAAAAAAAAAAAAAAAAACCTGTAAATGGTGCAGCTTGGATCTCCAGTGATTGTGTGATTTCACTTTTGAAATGAACTTTTCAAGTCATAAAAATATGACTGCCTTCCCTACCACCAATTATTAAATTCTAGAAATCTCACTGAGGGCAATCTTTACAATTCCCACAATAGTGCCTCAAATGTAACTGCTCAACGTTCATCTTCTGATGTATACATAAGTATAACTATATATTTGTAAGTATAAATATATATGCTGCAAATATAATTGGAGGTATCACCTGCTAATTACCCCTAATTTTTTCTTTTCAGTTTGGATCTTTTTGCCCTCTGGACTTATATCTGGCCTATGAATATAAAACTTTGTTTAGCTCCTGTATCACTCTCTTCAGTGATGCCTAAGTGTTATGAAATTATTTTGTTGCGGAAAAATGTGTTACAGCTCAGTTGTGACAGCAACCTGGATCCGGGCGAGAGACCAAGCAGCACTTGGAGAGTTGGAGAACTCAGGTTTATTATGCCAGCAGGCCCAGAGGATTTAACACTCCAAGCTCTGGACCCAGTCTGTAGGTTTACATAGGCCTTTATAGGCTGCCAGTTTTATACTTTGCAACATCATATGCAAATAAAGTATAACAGAAGTTGACCAACTAGAAACAAGTTTTGTAGAAATAGACGAATCAGGAGTGAGAGAAATAGCCAGTCAGGAGTGAGGGGAATGGGCCAATCAGGAGTGAGGGGGAATGGACCAATCAGGAGTGAGCTCCATACAAATGAAGTACTACAAATGGACCAATCAGAAGTTAGGGAAGTGGACCAATCAGAAGTGAGAGTAATAACCAATCAGGAGTGAAGGAAATAACCAATCAGAAGTGAGCTCAGGGAACCAATAGAATTTTAGGGGTAAGTAAGCCGTTTCAGAGGCAAAAAGTGAGATAAGAGTCTCTGGGCCAGGGAACCGGATGGTGCTGGCAGGAGAGTAGTGGCCCTGCCTGGGGGGTCCTGCTGGTCTTTTTATGGGGCTTCCCGCCTCAATTTCAGGTCCCATCATTGACTAGACTGGATGACAAAGCAAGAAGGTGAGCTCAGATATATTACCATGAACGTCTTAAAAATTTAGCCAGGTGAGGACAGATGTATAGATTAATGGAATAGAACTGAGAGTCCAGAAACAGACCCTTACATTTACAGTCAATAGTTTGACAAATTTTCCAAGGAAATTTGATAGGTTTTTTTTTTTTCCTTCAAGAAATAGTGCTGGGACAATGGATATCCCTAAGTGGAAAAAAAAGAAAAAAAAGATATGTAGACTCTTATCTAACACCCGTCCATCCAAGAGATAAAAGCAACATACATCAAATACCTATATGTAAGAGCTAAAACTAAAAAATATTTAGAAGAAAACCTAGGAAAAAAATCTTTGTGTTAGATTGGGCAAAGATGTCTTAGATATGACACCCCAGGTATAATCCATTTTCCATTTTAGGAAAACATGGTAAATTAAAAACTTGCTCTTCAAAGGACATCATTAAGAAAGTTAAAACAGAAGTCATATATTGGGAGAAAATATCTATAAATCATATATCAGATAAAGGACTTAGCTCCAGAACATATAAAGAACTCTCATAACTCAAGAAAACAAATAACCCAATTAAAAAATAGACAAAATTTCTGAACAGACACTTTATCAAAGAAGAAATACAAACAGCTAATAAACACATGAAAAGATGTTCAACATCACTAGGAAAATGTAAATAAAAACTACAAGTGAACTACTACTGCATTCCACTAGAATGGTCTATAATGAAAAAGGCTAGTAACATTAAGTGCTGTTGAAGAAATGGAGAAATTGGAATCCTTGAATACTGCTGGTGGGAATGTAAAATGGTAGAGCCACTATGGAAACCAGTTTGGCAGTTTTCTAAAAAAATTAAACACAGACTTAGTATACAAATCATCAGTTCCACTCCTAGGCATCCACCCAGGAGAAATGAAAACTTACGTTCACATAAAAACCTGTCAAGGAATGCCCATAGGAACATTACTCATAGGAGCTTAAGACTGAAACAAGTAAAAAGTCCACCCACTAGTAAATAGATAAACAAAACGTGGTATCAATCCCATGGAATATTATCATGCAACAACAGGAACAAGTGACTGATATAAACAATAACAGAGATGAACCTCAAGATCAACCTCAAAATCATGCTGAGTGAAAGAAACAGGCACAAAAGACTACACACTGTTTAATTCCATTTATATAAAATTAACGGAGAATGACAATCTACAGAAAGCAGATTATAATTGACTGGGTCTGGGGGTGAGATGGGGACTGACTGCAAATGATGAGGGAAATTTTGGGAGTGCTAGAAGTATTCTAAAGCTGAGTGTGGTGATGGATGTGACAAGCCTGTAAATAATTATCCTGAGTTTCAAGTGGGCTCATGGATACTCATCTAAAGATTATCTTTCCCAGTCTTCCCCCATAGCTTGGTGACACCATATGAATAAGTCTGGCAAAGGTGATGTATGCATTTTGTACCAGTGCTCTTAAAAGAGAAGACATGTGTCCTCCCCTTTCTTTCAACTACTGGCATTGGGATGGCAAAAGCTCTAACAACTCCTTGGACCCAGAGATGGAAGCAGCTTATGAGGATGGCAGAGCCCTCCTACTAGTCTTGGACCTCTCAATCTTGGGCTGTTATGTGAGAAAACCACTGGATTTTAGGATAGTACAATTACATTTTTAGAAAATGAGGAATGGAGTTCACCATTCAACATTTGTTAACTGTGAAGTATCTTAAGCAGCAGCTATCTTTATGAATGGTTTGCAGACCAGCAAGAAGAATGTTCTTATCTAATTACAGAAGAATTTATGCAACAACTTCTGTTAGTTTTCAATATTTAAGATCTTAAACACTGTAGATAAATATGCTGGGAAATCTATCCTGGACACTGGTATATATCTGAAGTGTATGTATTGAAAGAGTGTTCCAGAAAGTTATTTATAGCTTTATTTATGTATAGCTTGCTTCTCTCTTTTAGGTGTCAATACTCATTTTCTGAAACAATGTATCATCAGTCTTTTACAAATTCATTGGCATTAAAATAGTGCTAAGTAAACATCTGTCTTTTCTCTTTTTCTTATAGTTACTCCAATGAAACTTTAAGATAGTTAAATAGTACAAAAACCCTTTTTAGGAAAGCTCACTAATATAAAGAAGGTAGGCACTTCCTTACCTGTCACCTGACTTAACATAGAATGGTGACAGGTAATCAACCTGGAGAGAGCTGAAGGTCAGAAGGCAATCATTAACCCTATAGAAGTTGCAGGGTTAATAAACTTTGTAAAATTTCCACAAAGTAAGGGTTTGGTAAACATATTTACCTTAACAGGAAGATTATATTTTAAAAACAGGTATGTTGTCCTTCAGGCAAGACAAGAGAAGCTGCCTGTCATAACTGACAGTCCACAGGGACAAACCTTTTACCTCTAAACACAAGATTCAGTGCTGCTACCTTACTCATAAGGCAATGATGTGCAAGTCAAAATCTCTGGGGAAAACAATGAGAATCCTTAGTTTCTTAGACATTTTCTCACATGTCTCTTGTAAATAAGCATGCAGAGCACACTGTGAATCAACCTCTATTTAGAGCCAATGGTATCTGTGTTATATACATTAGAGATACAAGCTTTCACCAAGTGCCAGGCAATAGTTAAATTTTGAATTATTGTGCAGCTTACTGGGTATACCAGATGACAATGAAAACAATCACAGTCAGAAGTTGATGTCATTAAAATGACATATATTTCAGTTATTTTCACCATTTTCTACATTAAAAAAGCTAAAAACATACAGACTATAAATATGAGATAAATTTTGTTCTTAAATGAATCCTTTCTTGAAAAATCAGAATTCACAGTTAACTTCAACTGATACTACATGACTTAACTCTTAGATTGATACATCTTTTCTGTAAGAAGTAACCTTATCTGATTAGACACAGCTAGTGCCTTCCCAAACAGATTCAGTTTGTGCCCCACTTAGCTGTCCTTGTTTATACTTTGTTTTTTAATACACTTCTAGATGTGGGTGTGTTCTTTTCTGAGAATACTGAAACTCCTTGAGATCAAAGACCACATATTTGGCTTTTTTGATATCTCTCGTAATAAGGCATGGTACATACACCCTTGCCACTTATAAATGTACAGCTCCAGCTTGTATAAAGATGAAACAAGTATCCAGTCCTCTGGGTTACTTTCCCAGGGGCAATGGATGTGAGCTGGAATGTTCATATTCTCTTGCCTGGCCCCTTTTGTGAGATAAATACGAGAGGCTACTGGCAGAGAAAAGTAGTAAAATCCACAGAGCAGGACACACGCATCTGTGTCGTGTGGATACGGAGCATATGGGCGAGCACCACATTAACACATGCCGGCTGTGGACAATGCCGCTGACCCATCTTTTATGTATTTTATTTTATAAAACAATCAGTTCATGGAAGCATAGATGCTAAGCCAGTTCACCTTATATTTTTAATTTATTTTTTCTGTTGGGGAGGAGGTAATTAGGTTTATTTGTTTATTTTTAATGGAGGTACTGGGGATTGAACCCAGGACCTCCTGCATGCTAGGCATGCACTCTACACTGAGCTATACCCTCCCCCTCCTCAATTTATATTTTAAATTTTCAAAAGTAAAAAACCAAATCTTACCTATTTACTCATTTGACCTACAAAGCAAAAACGGGGCCGCCAAGAGTAGGAGCTACTGTGAATAACAGTGTCAGAGACAGCAAGAAGAGGACGTTTCCAAACTGAGCACAGCCCCCTGTATGACTCTGAGCCTCTTCAGCACATCACGGATGCTCCAGGGAGAAAACTGGAATATCTGGAGTAAAACACATCCTGGTTCTGGGAGCAGTTTAAAACTCAGTGTCTCCACTGTCATCTGTATCTCTGTTTTACCTCATCAAGGCAAAAACAGTCTGATGCCTGGAAGCAGTAAAGGTCTCTTACTGTTTAGTCACATGTCTCTATATTCAGCAGTTCAGAAGAATCATAGGAGCAAAAAGGCAGCTTTGATTTTTATAATAAATGATGACTCAGTTACATAATAAGAGTGTCTGAGTGGGCTAGTTTCAACATCTTGAAATCAAAGAAGATAGATGGTATCATTACTAAGCAGATAATATGCTCACAAAATTTACTGTCAGTCTTGCAAGTACCTTCTCAGATTCTATAAACATTAATTAAAAATCTCAAAATATTCTTCACAGGTAAATGGGAACTTTTTTCACAAAAAGATAAAGCTTAGAGAAGGTAATAAAACTACCCAACTCATACAAACTTGCATTTAATTTAGCTACTATATTATTCTACATGTATTCAATTCAATAGTTTGTACTCTTATTATTAAATTGCATAAAGGCATGCTTTCTTAAATAGATGTTTTTATGAATCTTATGGTGCTTTATGCCAATTAAAAATATTTTTGACACAAGAACAAAACAGTAAGTTAGACCATAAAATGAAAAACTTTTGGGCAAATAACATCAAGAAAGTCAAAAGACAATCTATAGAATGTGAGAAAATATTTGCAAATCATATTATCTGATAAGGTTTTGATGTCTGGAATACATAAAGAACTCTTACAATTCAACAAGGCAAATTATCCAGTTAAGAATGGGCAAAGGATCTGAGCAGACATTTCTCCAGAGAAGATACATAAATGGCCAGTAATCACAAGAAAAATGGTCAACATGATTAGTCATCATAAGGAAATGCAAATCAGAACAATGAGATACAACTTCACACATACAAGGGTGACTAGAATAAAAACCAAATAAAAACAAAGAACCAGGAAAGTGTTAAGAGTGTTGGTGAGGCAGGAGAGAAATTAGAACTTTTGCACATTGCTGGTGGGAATGCAAAGTGATTCAGCTACCGTGGAAAAAAGCACGGCGGTTCCTTAATAAGTAAAATCTAGAATTACCATATCAGCAAGCAATTCCACTCCTAGGTAGATACCGGAAAGAACTGAAAACAAGGACTCAAACAGTTATTTGTACTACTCACGTTCATTACAGCATTATTCACAACAGCCAAAATGTGGTGACAATCCACATGTCCAACAACAGGTGAATGAAGAAACAAAATGTGTTCATACAGTATATACACACAATTAGAATGTGTTCAGCCATAAAAAAATGAAGCTCTGACACATGCTACAACATGGATGAACCCTAAAAACATTATAGGAAGCAAAATAAGCCAGGCATAAGAGGACAAATATATGATTACATTTATATATAATATCAAGAATAGGCAAATTCACAGACAGAAAGTAGATTAGAGGTGACCGGGGTTAGGAGCAAGGAGGGGAATGGGGGAAGAATTGCTTAATGGGTACAGAGTTTCTGTAGGGGGAGAGGGTGCGTAAAAGTGTTTTGAAAATAAATAGTGGTAAATATAATTAATGTCACTAAATTGACCTAAGAATGACATAGTGAAAAATCAGTTAAAACCTTCAGGCATCTCTTCAAAGTCAAGACACCTACCAGCTTTAATTACTTTTATTTTTCGAACAGGTATTCAGTATTCTTCAAATCAATTGTGTGTTCATCAAAACACGTAATGAATTAAAGATCCCAAAATAAAACTCTTAGTTATGTAGTCAAACTTCATATAATTTAACTTCCTATCTGATGCTGGAATTTCCTCAGTAATATCCCTGAGTGACTACATACTGCTTAAAAGTACACAGTCATTTACTGAACCACCTACAGGCATTCAGAGGAACGTATTAACCTGCTAGTGAACAGTTCTAATTGTTAGTTTTGTTTTTTTCACTTCTGAGTTGAAATCTGTATCCCCAGCAGCCTGTACTTGTTAACCATGCTTCTGCCTTTTACTCCAACTTTCACACCATAGTCCTTCAGAAATAGGAAGCCTATCATTACCGTACCTCCAAAACTTCCCTGTCCCAGCAAGCACTATTTCCCTTGCGACAGGACTTCAGGTCAGTTTTACCAGCCTGACCCTCCCCCCGGCTACATTCCAAGTGTTTTAGTATCATGGCATCCATTATC
The DNA here is from genome assembly GCF_009834535.1 of Camelus ferus. Lineage (NCBI taxonomy): Eukaryota > Metazoa > Chordata > Mammalia > Artiodactyla > Camelidae > Camelus > Camelus ferus. The sequence continues at coordinate 8,395,755 of NC_045716.1, forward strand.
ATGATTTCCTTCTCATTCATTTTCCACATTTCAACATTTTTTCCAAAATACAATTATATTACTTTTATGATGACAAAATTATGTTTTTTTAAAAAACAGTCTCATCATAGGAGTCATTAGAGTACTTTCTGTAAAATACTGACTAAAATATGCTCCATAACAAAATTTATATTCCAATCCGAAAGGAAGAAGAGCAGAGCAGAGCAGATGAGAAATACTGTGTTATTACTTCCTGTAGACGTGATACTTTCAGGATGTTCACACGCACATTAGAGATCTCTGATCGGAAAGAGCTAACCTGAGTTTCTCACTACAAAGATGAGAAAATTTAGAACTAGAAGGGTCACATGAATCGCCAAGTTTAAATCATTAGCCTAGTGTTTTGACAGCGCCATAGAAATGATGTTTTCCTGGCTTAAAACCTCTACACGGCTGTCCATCGCCCTTTGCATGGAGGCTAATTTCCTTAACAGAGATCTCAGAGCTCTACGTGATCAGGTCCCACTATCTTCTCTAGCTTAATTTTGAGCCATTCCTTGCTCCCCTCACCTGACACTCTATGGTCCATTTATTTAATTTCTTTAAGTTCTGCTCATTTCTGAGACTTGAAATATATTTTCTCCTCTTACTGGAACACTCTTCCCTCACCTCCATTCTCTTCAGTTGACTAAATCCTAGTCATCCCTCAGGTCTCCCCTCACCCCTAAGGCTAGTTCTCCCTGTATGACCCCACAGAACCTAGGCCCCCTATTTGGATTAGATCTCCATATAAATCCCCACAGGACTCAGGTCTCCCTCTCTTCATAAAACTCATAACCTTTCTTGGTGATTGACTGTTTAATGTCTATCCAGCCTACCAGATGGTACACCCTGTGGAGGCAGAAACCTCCTTTACTTGGCTCTCCTGTAGCTTAGCACCAACATTACTACCATTATGGGGCGCAAAGTGCATAGTTAATAAATATTCAATTTTATAAAGGCTTAAGTTGGCTAAAAGTATCTACTAAAATGCTGTTAACATGCTACACTGCACAGAATTCTTTTGGATTCGAATCTCACATACCACCCTTAGCCCTGTTACGGTTCACAGACACACTGTTCCAGCCAGACTTTTCTGGATCCTGATTTTGTCAACCAATATGTTAGCTCTCCATACTGGGTCCTCTGTACATTTGATAAACATGCTACCAAAAAATAAACTGCCTTTATATAATTAAGTGTCCTTCTTTTAAGAAACTGTCCAAAAATAATTTTTAATATGAACCGTCTTTGTATATACCTGATATTCTTCCAAACTGCCAGTTTCTGGACTATGAAGTTTTTTCCATTACACCAGTAAGTTCACAGATGTATTTGAATAAATAGGTTGAAAAATGAGATTCAAGTAAGATGGCAGCAGTTTTGCATTCAGACAATAACATTCACGTTTGGCATATGCCTTCCCCACAGACAGGGAAATTCAAAATACACAGAACTGTTAACTGGTTTACTTATTCATTGTATGTCTGCTTGCTACAGGAAACACAAGGCTCCCTTTCCACGTATGGAGCACAGAGCCAAACATGGAAATTTTGCAATTTAAATAAGCACGTTCACCTTAATATCTACATACCAGGAGAAAGTGAAGAAAAATCTGATAATAACAGTGTCACTCATTGTTAGAGCAATCATTCACCTTCAAGATCCATGCTTCAGAAATTAACAAAACTCTAATTATAGATTTCACGTCTAACTTATCTCCGTCCTCAGAAACTGCTGAAGAATAAAAAGTTCAGGATTCTGATCAACAAAGGGATATATAATCAAAGGAATATTGGCCATAATAACTAATGAGTGAGAACAAAGCATAACACCATGCATTTTGAATAGTGATTAATAGCATTGCCCTAGAGCCAGGGAGCCCGTATCCAAATTCTGACTTTATTACTTTCCAGCAGTGTGTCCTTGAGCTAGTTTCTTAATCTGTGCTTCCACATGACCATCTGTAAAGTAAGCCTAAAATTCTGCTGTGAAGAATAAATGAGTTAAAGAAGAATAACGAGTTGAGTGAATTAAATAAAATTAAAAATTATCTGTGATTCTTCTTATTCTGTGTCATTGTAGCACTATTAAGATGAAGCCGAGACAGGGGACCAAGATGGCAGAGTAGAAGGACCTTGAGCTCACGTCCTCTCACGAGCACAACAAAATCACAACTAACTGCTGAACAACCATCGATAACAATGACTGGAACCTACCAAAAAAGATCTACAACTGAAGACATAAGAAAGGAGACACAACAAGATGGTAAGAAGGGCACACTAGTGATATAACCAAATCTCATACTCCCCAGGCAGGCCACAAACTGGAGAAGTGTATCAAAAGGTTCTCTCACAGGTGTGACAGCTCTGAGCTCCACATCGGGCTCCCCAGCCCAGGGTCCCCACATCGGCAAGAGGAGGCCCCAGAGCATTTGGCTTTGAAGGCCAGTGGGGCTTAACTGCAGGAGTTTCACGGGACTGGGGTAAGCAGAGACTTCACACTTTAAGGGCACATACAAAATGTCATGCATACGGAGCCCAAGGGCAAGAGCTATAACTTCACAGGAGCCTGGACCAGACCTACCTGCTGCTCTTGGAGGGTTTCCTGGGAAGGCAGGGGGTGGCTGTGGCTCACCATGGGGACACAGACACAGTGGCAGACATACCGCAGAGTATTCATCTCCATGAACTTTACTGGAGGCTGACATCTTCCTTGGGTCATTAGCACCTGTCCCACCCAAGACCTGCCCCCACCAACAGCCAGTAGGCTACAGTGCTGGGACACCTCAGCCAAAAAACTAACTGGGTGGGAACACAACCCACAGCCATCAGCACACAGGTGGGCCTACAGCCACCTCAGAAATGCCCAGGACATGGCTCTGTCCACCAGAGGGCCAGGACTCAGCCCTACCCATCAGCAAGCAAGCACCAGCCCCTTCCTCCAGGAAGCCTGCACAAGCCTCTAGACCAGCCTCATTCACTGGGGGCAGACACCAGAAGCAAGAAAACTACGATCCTGCAGCCTACAGAACCGAGTCCACAAATCCAGGCCAGACCCCACCGTGGGACCAGCCAGCCCCTGGCCCTTGTGTGACGAGAGGTAAGTGTACTGCTGGGACACACAGGACATCCCCTACCGAGGGTCATTTTGCCAAGGTTGAGAAACATAACTAAACCTACCACATACATAAAAATGCAAATAGAAATTCAGACAAAATGAGATGGCAGAGGAATGCGTTTTAGACAAAGCAACAAGATAAAACCCCAGAATAACTAATGAAGTGGAGTTAGGCAATCCACCCAAGAAAGAGTTCAGAATAATGATCATAAAGATGAACTAAAAACTCATGAGATGGATGGGATGCACAGAACGATGTTAGAAGTTTTTAACAAAGAATCAGAAAAATGTAAAGAACACCCAAATAGAGTTGAAGAATACAGTAACTGAAATGAAAAACACACTAGAAGGAATCAATATTAGAATAAATGAAGCAGAATGAAGGATCGGTGAGCTGGAAGACAGAGTACTGGAAATCACTACCACAGAACACAATTTTTAAAAAGTGAAAAGGAATGAGGACAGTTTAAGGGATCTCTGGGACAACACTGAGTGCACTAACACTTGCCTTATATGGGTTCCAGAAATATAAGAGAGAAAGAAAAGGCCTGAGAATTTGAAGAGATAATAGCTGAAAACGTCCCTACTCTGGGAAAGAAAACAGTTACCCAAGTCCAGGAAGCACAGAGAGTCCCACACAGGATTAACCAAAAGAGGAACGTACCAAGACACGTACTAATCAAATTGACAAAAATTAAAGATAAAGAGAAAATATTAAAAGCAACAAGGGAAAAGCAGCAAATAACATACAAGGGAACTCCCATAAGGCTCTCAGCTGATTTTTCAGCAGAAACTCTGGAGGTTAGAAGGGAGTGGCACGATCTGTTTAAAGGGGAAAACTTACAATCAAGAATACTCTATCCAGCAAGTCCCCTGTTCAGATTTGACAGAGAAATCAAAAGTTTTACAGACAAGTAAAAGCTAAAAGAATTCAGCACCACCAAACCAACTTTACAACAAATACTAAAGGAAGTTCTCTAGGCAGAAAAGAAAAGGCCATAGAAACAAGAAAATTATGAAATGGAAAAGCTCACCAGTAGAGGTAAACATACAGTGAAGGCAGGAAATTGTCCACACACAAACTAGCAGGGAGGTTGAAAGTCAAAAGTAGTAAAGTCATCTGTATCCACAGCAATCAGTTAAGGGATACACAAAACAATTAAATGTAAAATACAATCTCAGAAACAGTAATCATGAGGGGAGGAGTGTATAAATTCAGGGTATTTAAAATGGAGTTCAAATTAAGAGATCAGCAACTTAAAACATTCATGTATATACACAGACTTCTATACCAAAGCCTCATAGTTACTGCAAACCAAAAAATCTACAACAGATATATACACAAAAAAGGAAAAGGAATCCAAATAGAACACTACAGATAGTCATCAGAAAAAAAAAGAACTACAAAAGCAAATCCAGAACAATTAATAAAATGTCAGTAAGAACATACAAATCGACAATTACCTTAAATGTACATGAATTAAAGGCTTCAATCAAAAGACACAAGTTGGCTGAATGGATACAAAAACAAGACCCATATATACACTGCCTACAAGAGACGCACTTCAGATCTAGAGACACATACAGACTGAAAGTAAGGTGATGGGAAAAGGTATTCCCTGCAAATGGAAATCCAAAGCAAGCTGGAGTAGCAATACTTATATGAGACAATATAGACTTTAAAATAAAGGCTGTTTAAGAGATAAAGAAGGATATTACATCATAATCAAGGGATCAAGCTGAAGTTCCCAGATGTGCCAGCTCTCCCTCACTCCCGCGTGCTTCTGAAAGTGCCACCCTCCCCCCCAATCTGGAACATCTTTTCCCTTGACGTGACCACCTGAAATTTTTCTGTTTTTTCTTTAGACTTTTGCTTACAGGTTTCCACGTTTAAATGGACACAGATATACACTGCTGGTGGGGGAAATGATACACCTTTTAAGGACGGCAAGTTGGCCCTATACCTCAGAGTTACAGAACCACATCCCTTTCAACTCAGCAATTCCACTCCTAGGAATTTAACCAACAGATATGCTCACACATTAGTGAAATGATGGTAAATAAAAGATGATTCACTGCACCATTGTTTGTAGCAGCAAAATATTGGGAACAACTCTACATACGCATATATTGGGAGCTGGTTAAACATATTACAGAAATCCATACAGTGAAATACTATGCAGCTGTCAAATGAACAAGGAAATCCTTGATGTACTGACATAGAAAAATCTCTAACACATACTGTTAAGTGAGAAAAGCAAAGTACAGAACATGAATGGGACACCAAAGTTCTGTAAAAAGAAGGGAAAATGCACATAATTCACTTGTATTTGAGTAAAATATTTCTGGAAGTATGTTTCTGAAAAACAGAAACATCACTGGGACAACAGGACCCAGTTCACTGGATACCATTTTATGTTTGAGATCTGTTTAAACCATGTGAATGTGCTACTTATATTCAAAAGGTAAAACTGTAAATTTAAAAATCAAAATGCTAAAAAAAGTGTTCACATTTTCATGATAATACCTCTATTTCCCACACTCTCCTCCATCATTCCTTTATTCATTCATTAGAAACTTTACTGACTGCAGATGCTATGTGTCAGATGCTGTGGTAGAGAGGGGAAATAAAAACCTGCAAGGAAACTGAACCTCAAGGTGCAACTCAGAAAAGCAGACAGAATATCTCATTTCAGTGAGCGCCCAGGGTGCAGGATGTGACGGGCACACAAAGGAGAGGCAGGTATCTTACCCACCTCTAATAGTGCTCACATCACTGCTTCATACTGTTTACACGGCTCTTCTCCAGACTAGATTGTCAACTCTTTGAAGATACCTCAAAGGTTAACACAGTGCAGTGCATAAAGGAGGCAGGCATGAACCACAGAATAAGCTATCAGAGAAATCAGCAATGCATTATTTTTTAACAGTTAAGAACCAGTATTTAAGAACTCAGCTAGACTTTAACTGAATTCTACAATCAATTTTATAAGAATTCAATGTAAACGTCCAAGGATAAAAAGATTTTAAAATAACTTCCCCTATCTAACAAGCATTTACGAATGTATTCAATTCTTACAAACATACTATCCACTGTAGACCATGATTATACTTATATGTTGCTTCATTTTTTTCCCCAATACTATCAATAAATACATACAGAGAACATACAATGCACTGGGCTGGGCTGGAGATAAAATGGTAAGCAAAGACAGACACAGCCCTGTTTTCATGGGGCTTATGAGTTAGTGAGAGACAAACAATCACGCAAGATCCACAAGTTTCCTTCTATATGTTGAAGAAGGAGAAGGGAGAAATTACCAGGCATGGCCAGATTTCTCCTTGGCAGCTATAGAGAAAGGAAGAGTTACCTAAAACCTTCATGTCTCAGATCACATAAGTTAAATGTTGTTTTAGGGGATTGTGGAGAGAATTCAGTGTCCTTGAGCTTAGATGGAAAAAACATCTTTATTTTTCTGACTCTCTGAATTTATCAGCTCTTTTCAATTATGAATGCAGGCAACAATCTACTGCAGTATTAGTTATTTTTGTCATCAATAGCTCTTACAGATATCTTCACTCACATTATTGCATATATCTCAAAATATTATTTATATTTATGACTTTCTTGGAATTACAGTAGTTATTCTATTTGCTACCATATCTTGTTATTTAGTATGTTAATAAAAAAGCACATGCTACTGCTTCATAAACCTGATTTTGGGGGATGGGGAGTGGGCAAAATGGGTGAAGGTGGTCAAAAGGCATAAACTTCCAGTTATAAAATAAATACATCCTAGGAATAAAATCAATCCTGGGAATAAAATCAATCCTGGGGATGAAACAGTAATGTTAGTTACTAATACTCTATTGTACATTTGAAAGTTGCTAAGAGTAGATCTTAAAAGTTCTCATCACAAAGAAATAAATTTGTAACTATGTGTGGTGATAGCTGTTAACTAGACTTGCTGTGATTAATTGACAATATATACATATATCGAGCTATTATGTTGTACACCTGAAACTCATGTTATCTGTCAATTATATCTTAATGTTTAAAAATCTTATCTTTCTCTTTTGATAACTATATTTCAGTATCATTAGTTTCCTTTGTAATTTTATGTATTTTATGCTCTTTAAAAGTTTTCTGATAAGGGGTCCACAGACTTAACCAAACTGCCAAAGGAGACCACGACCACAAAAATTGCTAAAACCCTGGGCTTTATATAAAGATGGATCAGGTTGGGATAACAATTTTGGCTCACCATGGAGAAGAGATTTCTGGTTTCAATTACGTTTGGGAGAGATATGAAAAGAGAGCCAATTCACTTTAAGGTTCCAAGAAAAATGAAAACGAGAAAGAGTATTTGCTGTTTGAACTTCAATCAAATTTAATGGTATTTTCAATAATTGTATGTCATTTTCTAATGACAAACTGTGGATATACAACTTTTGTGAAAATGAACCATGTATACTGTTGAGAAACACAGTGGTTGTATATTTTAGATAGCTAACCTAACCATGATATCACATAAAAACCAATTATTATATACGTGGCAGATGACTGTTCAGTAAATACTCACTTCCCCCTCCTCCAGCCTCTAGGGTGGGACATACTTTCCTGCCCCATTACACTGGAAGTGGCCTTTTGACTTGCTTTGGCCAGTGGAACATGGGCAAAAATCACAATGCACTAGCTCTAAGCCTAAGCCTTTACAAGGCATCAAATGTTCCCAACGACCACTCTGGGAACTCTGTCATGAAAAGAGCACACTCTAGATAGGATGCAGAGCTCAGGAGAATAAGAGCTGTGAACAAAAGATCTAACCAAATCTGGCTCCTGAGCCAAGTAAGCTCAGCTATGCCCAGGAATGCCCAGCCACGATCAGCCGAACCCTTGCCACCCACAGACTGGTAAGGCAAAAGATACATGCCTAATATGATGTGCCACTGAGGTTTATGGTTGTTTGCTGTGCAGCAATGTCTGATTAAGGAAATATGATAATAAAATACTCTTTAAAAACTTTGACTGACTAATGCTTTCCATTCTCTCTATCAAAGAAATCTGATACTCTGGGCCTACGGAACTCTTGTGCCTACTAGGCTGTTCCCAAGACTGAATTTATGCTTATAAGAGTTAACTGCACTGGTTCCCAAACATGTTTATGCTCACAATAAAATGAACATAAAAAGAAACCGAGTTGTTATTTCTATAAAAACTAAGTTCAGCTATTTGGAAAGACTTGACAAAGATGACTGGCTAAATACAAAAGTCCTTGTCACATTAAAAGGTGGCAATGCTACCATCAAAGAGGTTGAAAACAGTTATAAAAAAGTCTCTATAAAGTTTGCTTTAGATTGCTTCATAAGTTTATTAATTTATTGCCCCTCTTAAGGAAACTGAAACTAGAAAGCACTATGTATTTTTGAATTCCTATTCAAAGAAAGGGCATTAACGGCCTTATAACAAAATTGCTAATAAATATATATTTATGTTTTAAGTTAAAATAAATGTTTAAGTTAGTACGTACTATTTTTTAATGCTTCATCTAAACGAACTTTTTTTGTTAACCAACCAACTATAGGCCTGGCTGTGTCAAACAAGAGGGCTTGCTCTGTTTCACGCTGCTAGAAATCCTATTGTGGGTATTACAATAAATGGAGCTATGGAATTATTTTTGTTTTGTTGTGAGTCCTGTTCATATGCCAGCTTGTAGTCCTTGCACTGAATTTCAATGCTACAATTTGATTTCATGCTGAGCTTGAGCCCTGAGGTGAGTTTCTGATGCAATACTGGCTTCTCTAACAATGTAATCATCATTTAAAATTTCTGTTAACCAACTCTAAAATCTGATTCATTCCACTTTTAAAATACAAAGACATCATATAAGGAATGAAACCTGAACTTCTTCTTCTGACTTACAAAGTTCTGCATCACGACCTGGCCTCCAACTTCTTCTCCCACCCTCATTGCTTACCACTGTCTACCCCTGGCACCAGGTGCTCCAACCACATGGACACCACTGTTTTGCTAATATATCAAGCTCTTTACCACCTTGGGGACTATCTCTCAGAGTTTTCCTCTGCCTGAGCTACTCTTTTTTCTTATTTTCCCTTGTATGTTATTCAGCTCTCAAATGACACCAGTGAGGCACTCACTGATTATGAAACATAAAGCCTCTAATTAATCACTTCTGATTACACTACTCCATTTTAAGTCTCTGCACAATACTTACCAATGGCTAATAAGTAATATCATTAGCTAATACTTGTGTCTTACCTCTCCCCCAAATAGTATAAGATTTGAAAATGATACGTGTCTTTCTCCTTTACACCTGGACTCCCCAGGCCAAAAATACAGCATAGCACATTAGGAGCACATCAATGAATATTTTTGATTAATTATTAACCTGAATACAAATGTGGGTACTAAAACAAACAGAAAACTAGAATAAGACTTTTCAACCATTGTGGATAAGCTATGATTTTATAAAACAAAAATTTAATGTATTACATGTTTTATATAAACTGCTCCTATAACATCTTCCAAAAAAGATATTATGAATTGACTCACAAATCAACCCCACTCCCAGCATCGAGCATAGAAAGATTATTTCTCAACATCTGAAACAGGATTAAATGCAGAAGAGTTCTAGTTATTGTCATAGAAGCTGGTTTAATAATTTTGCATTTAATAGCAAAATAATCTAAATGATTTTTAGATAGTGAACTTATACAGTCTTGATAAAAGTTAACCTTTTATTTCAAGATTTTGGAATTACATCAGTTTGGCACTATATCAACTAATATACCTATGCCTCTTACTATGTGCTAGGTATTCTTAAGTGCTTCATAGGTATTAACTGATTTAATCCTATAAGGTGCTTATAATATGTTTCCAACTTTACTGATAAGAAAAGAGAAACTCAGAGAGGTCAGGTAAGCTGCCCAAAGTCAGTGCGCTAGCTGGAGGTGAGGTGGGATTTGATCCAGTTTGGCGCCACAGTCTGTGCTCATGGGCTCCACTCTATGCCTCATCACCTCCCCCAACACTCAGATTCTCTCTGGAGTTGTGATCCAGGGATAGCAACTTAACTCTGCAAACAACAGAACTATAAATCTGAACGCTGTGTGGCAGCCATATTCTGCCACTGGGAACAGAGAAGCAGAGATCTTGCAGAAAGAGGTAAATATAAGTAGACGCAAGTAGAGAAGTTAATTAGATGGCAAGAGACATGGAGAATGTTTGCCAACGTCAGTCTAGTACCAGCTCTGCTGAACTCCTGCCCTTGCGTTTAAAGGAACACACCCTGATGCCCACATGATAAATTCCTTTTCTCATTTAAGATAGCTCAAGATTTTATTACTTGCAACCATAAGAACCTTAACTCATATCAAAACTGATAAACCAAATGAGGAAAGATTTGGCTTCTTGTACGAAACAGAAGTTAATGAAAGACTACCAAAATATATCCATACTAAATAACAATGAGAACGTCAGATGATAACATTTTTTAAAAATATGGATTAATCTTTTTTGAAATATGGATTAATCTTAATTGGTGTTATAATTTTTATTCTAATCAATGCAGTGAAGATTTAGAAATAACTATTGATTTCATTGTTTTTCTCCATCTCTGGCACAAGGAATTGCTTTGAATTTTTTTTTTTTTAATTTGGCATGCTAGACAAAATCTGTGTGCCAACCCGATAAGGAGGAAGTAATTTCAGAACCTGTACCCTCATCTCCCAGTTATACAACAGAGCAACTGTAGCTCCCTGAAACAGCTCCCTGCCTTTATTGGCACAGGGCTGCTATTTTGCGATCTGTCAGTTAGGAACATATATCCAGCGCCAACAGAGGATAAACATGTGTTAGTCTGGGTAAACAGCTTTTGTTAACGGACAGTGTTCTAACCACTGAGCGACCAGGTCTCTTACAGTGATGCTGTGACCTAGAATTGCTCGACTTGGAACATGATCAACTCAGAACGGGCCATCTTTTCTCCATTACATTCCTGATATCCAACTTTCCCATTTAGGTTGACACAACAACAATCTTTCCAATTTTATAAGGTGGAAAGCTTACAGTCATTTCCGATTCATCTCCATCATTTCTTCTCCTTGCATAGATCAGTTGCTGCTTCTTCCCAAGTAATACTACTGTACCTATCCACTGCAAGAACTAAACAACATGTGTGGACTAATTTCTTTATTTACACTGCTATTGTTGACAACTGTTTTTACCTGGATTGTTGTAATGCCCTTTAAAATTTTTTTACATGGGCAATACGGTCTGTCAGTGCATGACTGCCAGGTTACTGCTGCACAACACATACAGCTACTCAGCAGATGGTTTGGCCCATATAAATCCCTTTTATTAATTCTTCATTGCCTTCCCCTCATCCTGAGGCTCAAACCTAAGATCCTCTGCACCGCTGTTCTGGCAGAAGGCTTCAAGTTTCCTGCAGGACTGATACCCCGATAGTGATTCCCTAATAACAAAGCAATTCACCAGGGTAACACAAGTAGTCCATTTTGTTCACTCCCCCCACCTTCGACATCCCAATGGTGCCTTATCTACTCACCCCACTCCTTCCTTTAGGCCTTCTCCAAACAGATAAAAGGGGAGACAGTTATTAAGAGCTTTTACAATGCTAAATATAAGTGCTGGGGGTGGGTATAGCTCAACAGGTAGAGTGCATGCTTAGCATGCTTGAGGTCCTGGGTTCAATCCCCAGTACTTCCTCTAAAAAAAAATAAGCCTAATTACCTCCCTCCACCAAGATAAAATTTTTAAAAAAGATACAATAGTAAATAAATAAATAAAATATTAAAATAAAAGAAAATAAATAAAAGTGCTCTCATTTAAACCTTGAAGTAATCTAGTAATGTAATGCTACTGTATCCCTCATTCTTCAGATGGGGAAACTGAGGCTTAGAGAAATTAAGTAATTTATCAGTAAGTAGCAGGTGCAAAACTGGAACTGAGGACTGTCTAACTTGAAAGCCCTCCCCCTCCAAATAGCTAACTTCTCGGCCTCTGCACAAGCTGTTCCCCCTGCTCAGAAAGGTCCTACTACGTTCTACTGGCTGGCAAGCAGCTGGTCAGCCTTCAAAGCCTCATTTAATTGCTCCCACTCCCCTATGCAAGTCTGCCTCCACACTGTTCAATCAGTGGTAATTATTCTCCACTTCGTTCTACACTATGATAGTAAATACCACCCCCATAAATATTTATTTTGTTTCTTTTACTTTATTGTGAGGTCTTTGAGGGAAGAGATATTTTCCATTTATACCCAGCACATTGTAGTGAACCAAGAATGCTTGTAATATTACACACTGGCCTCTACTAACATCAGAGAACAATGTCCCCTTCATAACCACTTTATTACAAAGTTGAAATAATTCAGCAGAATGTAAATTAACATTTAACGAAACATTCAAGCTTGCCAGAGTATGCATGGGTTATTAGGCTTATTCACTGTTTAAACATTAAATCATACATTTTGAATTGAAATACATATTCAGAGCTTCCTTTTTGGAATGCACAATAAACACAACAGGTGTGATCTTTTCCCTTTACTTACATTAGTCAAGTATAAAAATAACTAGAAATGGAGGAGGTGGTAGAGAGGAATGCTGTCCAGGAGACAGAAGGCCCTGACTGAGGGGAACTTCAAACTCCCTCCTTCAGTTGTTCTTACTCCTTGCCTGACCGTCTCAGGCTGAACTGAAAGATATGTGAGTTAAGGGGAGGATGGGGGACAGGGCACAATTTTGTCTCAAAATGCGAGAGAGTTAACTTCAGCCAGTGAACAACCAAAGAAAAAGTAATCGGTTGTATTTAAACAAAGGCAAGAGTACTGTGTCCAAAGAGGCAGCTTTCTCAAGGTTTCTGAGTCATTCTGATTAGACGGGATTTTCACCTTACATACCAACTTATTCATGCTTTCATTAAAAAGTTCTTAAGTTCTGCCAGTGGTGACTCTAGGCTCTTGTTTAGTTTACCTTAGTGAATACAGTATTCTTATTTTGTGTAATCTTATTTTGTGTGTGTGTGTGGATGATCAGGAAGATAAAAGGAAGTTATGCTTGGCTTCTTTATCCTTTTTTCTTATCTGCCATTTGTCCAAAGGACCTACATAAAGGGATCTGTGATTTTCTCGCATCATCATTCATTTTTAAAGGCTCAATAGGATATAGCCATATTTTCCGAAGTGTGGATCGAGACATTTCTGAAATCAATACTGGCTCATAACTAGCCTTTAAACAATTACAGATAATAGAGCAGAAGGAAAAATTAATACATTGCATGTAGCAACAATAAGGATCAATTAGTCAAATTTTCTTTCAGTCGTGTGTTCAATGTCTTGTGATGTATTTTTTACTATGCGTCTCCATTAAAAATGTCAGAAAGCCACAAGACCACTTATGAACAAGAAAAGAGTCAGTGTCCACATCAAAACCACCATACTTAATGGAATTTTTACCATTTAAGGAATCAAGATACCTCCCATTATGAAACAAAGTCCACTAACAGAAAGATATTTAATTAACCCTGTACTAAGAAAGCTTCTAAATACCCTTTCTAATAGTCAGTATAAATTCAGGGGATTTTATATGTTAGCAAGAATGCAATTTACTTCACAGTGCAGTAAAATAAATCAGACTGAGAAACAATTTATCTTATACTGTAGAAAATCTGAGCTTTATCTCTTTCATATAATTTAAAGTATTCATCTCAAAGCAAAAAATTTGATAGGTAATCAAAAGCAAATGATAAATACTTTATCTTAGCGTAATTTTAGTACAACTTTCCCAGATGAACTGAAACCAAATATCACCTCCAAAAGATGGTACCAGTAAATAAACTTTTAAATTTCAAATCTGATAAAGAAAACTAAATATCTCCAGAAAGTTGTACAATTACATTTAACACCCCCAACATCTATTTTTCTTAAAAGTTTGCTATACAGAGCAATATTTTGTGTCTTTACTATACCCCTGAGGCTTTCTAAATTAGTGACTAAATTTCATATCAAATAAGCTCCAGGGTTACATTCTTTTTGGGGAAGCTGAAGTTGCATCAGGATATAATGTGGATCAATATATAGAATATTCAAACAGCCTACAAATGGAAGATATATGTTTCCTGGTAAGCACATTAATATTCATTCATTCATTCATTCACTCATTCAGTCATTTACTCTCTCGTCCTGTCTCCTGCACACGTGCCTGTGAGCACACACAATGTCCTGTCCTTAGTGAGCACAGGCTGTTCCCTATGACTCAAGTCACTGCCCATCTCATCAGCCGTCAGGCTCCTCTGTCTTCTACACTCTTGTCACTTTACATCTCCCTGGTTTTGTTTCTTCTCCCCTTTAGCCTGGAAAATTCCTACAAGTTTTTGAAGACTCAGTTCAGACTCCTTAAGAGGATCTTTGACAGAACCATTGGGAAGAAATGAAACAGAATTCTAAATTCTCTGGATAAGTTTTCATGGCAGAATATTGTAAAAATTAATGGCTAAAATGAAGTTTAAAGATTATCCACAACCATGAACTAACCTCTCCTGACTTGGTATATATATTTATGGTTAACTAAGGGTTGGTAATAATCCCCATATAATGTATGTAATTATAAAAACAGATATTATGTATATTCAACAGGAAAAGAATGCAACAGGCTGGATGCTTCTATACTAACTTCCAGAAGTATTTATGGCTTTGTGTTTGTTTTGCTTTTGCTTTTTTCTGTCCAGTTGATTCTTTTAAACTGCACCTATAAAACATCTACAATAGTAGAGAGGGTATAATCCTAATGTACATCTCCCAGCTTCAACAACTATCAACACACAGTCATCTAGTTTCACCCACATCACCAACCCCTCTACAGGATGATATTGAATCTTTGCAGACATTTCATGTTTAACTACCTCAATATGAATCTCTAAATCATTTTAAACAAAATCATAATATTACTACAGACAAAAAAAAAAAATTGAATAATTCTCTTAATATCACTAGATACCTAATTAATGATCAAATTTCCCCTGATTATCCTACAGACATTTTTCATGATTTGTCCAGATCAGTAAACAAGGTCAGTACACTGCATTTGGTTGATATAACCCTTAAGTCTTTTAAAATCAACCTAT
The DNA here is from genome assembly GCF_009834535.1 of Camelus ferus. Classification (NCBI taxonomy): domain Eukaryota; kingdom Metazoa; phylum Chordata; class Mammalia; order Artiodactyla; family Camelidae; genus Camelus; species Camelus ferus. The sequence goes on from NC_045716.1 coordinate 8,411,053, forward strand.
GGGTTTCCCCTTTATTTTTTTCCCCTGCAATATGCTGTTTGAAGACATTGCCATATTATGCTTTGAGGTTGCCATGCCTTAAAACAGAGATTTAGGGTTTCACACTAGTAAGAGAATCATTGTTGTGATGTGCTTGTTTGTTCTATTGCTCATGATGAGCAGTAAGGAACATAACGAGTAAGAGATGACTACAACAATAGTTAGGAAAGTCTGTTTGAAAGGTATGAATCAATGGCCGTTATAAGTACGATATCTACAGAGAAGAAACAGCAAACATTCGAAAGAACTTCATTTTTCTATCATGGCAGGACATGCAAACTAAGACTCTTGCAGAATGGCAAAAACAAAACAAAACAAATATTAAATCCAAACTAAAATTATATTAGAAGTAATTTTCATAAAGCTCGCAGTCATAATGTAAAGACTCTGAAAGTTATTCGATTTTTAAATAGCCCAATTCTTAACATGTCAATGTTATGGCCCACTGGTTAAAACATTCCACTTCAAAAAGGCAGAATTATATGTATGTAAATGTAGGTTGCCCTCAGCTAATAATCACATATATACATACAAGGCAAACTCATGGGACAGAGTGATGTTCGGCACTGTAAAACTCTCAGCCTCACTACCTATGAAAGCATTAACCTAAGGTTTATTCCTAGGACACATTCAATGTACTGTTAAGGTATCATAGTGTTATGTAAATAAATCCTTGAAAGCCTGTAGCCCTTGCTGTAGCCTGTAACAAAGCCAACAGCAATATTTCAAGTTTAATTCCCAGGAAGTTATGCCTCAGTTGCTACAGGAGTCTAACCATCACATGAAAAAAGAAAAACAACAGCCCCAGAGTACTGTGCGAGGCCCCACCTACCATAGACCTGGGCTTGCTGATGGCCACCAGACTAGTGAGGAAGTCTTCATCGTGCAGCTGGCTGAAAACGTGGGCGTCATAGGCTACCATAATGGAGATTTCTTCCATCATCTTGCCAGCTGGCCTTTCCACAGCAGCAGCTGCTGCCCCAGCTCCAGACCAGACTATCCAAGGAAAAATCCTACTGCAGCTCGGTGCCAATGCACACACCCACCTGAGTTTGAGGGGGTGGAGTGTCAAAAATCCAGAAGGGGGGGGGGGGGAAGCAGCTGCTATCATAGGCAGATGTCTAGCAGTTCACCCCCAGTAGAAAACTGAGAGGTCTCTTATCTATGGAGGAAGTATATACTATAAACACCTTCTGCATTCTTAACTCAGCAGCTGGAAAATTCAATTTTTGGAAATCTTCTTTCAACTTCAAGATGAGAAATAAAAGTCTCCTAACTGGAAATATGCTACAGCAAAAATGAAAAACCAAAAACCAAAGCCACTAAAAATTGATTTATGTTATGTTCTTGATAATTAGAAATTTTCAAAGTTTATCTTCTTTAGTATTACTTAGAGCAATATTCTTTTTGGAGGAGAAATGAATTTTCTTACTGCTTATTTTTTCACATTCAGAGAAAATAGATGGCAACCCTTAGTTTTTCAGAATTTATAAAAAAAAAGAATTTATAGAATTCTTGGTGCAACTAAAAATTATCTCCTGAAATATGAAGAAAAGATTCTTTTTTTCCTCTGAGTATTTCTGTTTAAAAAAAAAGTACCAAACTATAAAAATGAAACAGAGACTGTAACATCAGTTAATAACCATTTCCTCTTCTCCTACAAAAAAAAAAAAAAAAGAATATTTTAAGTAGAATTCTTGATTTTGAGAACTTAGTTTTCTGTTGTTCTTCTGAAAGCAACACAGGGTTCTCATTTCTAAACTGATTATTTTTCTCCCATAGATTAAAAAAAAAGTTCTCTTCATCTCTATTTTTAAGCTTAGAAGTTTCTTTTAATTATCCAAATCATCAGATAGTAATGAACTACTGGTTCCTGAGCCACCAGAAGTGTTTTCTTAAGTACAGCTGGAAACCATAAAGGAAACTCATCTCATAATGCCTTGATGAAAAATATGAAAACTGCCCATAATTATCATTACGAGGTTGCCAACATCACCAGAGGTATAATGTATGCTAATTCCATGGAAAAAGTATTAAGCATATTTTTAAAAAAGGGGGGGCGAGGACAGATAAAGCTCCTCCAAAAGCTGTTTTTCCAGTATTTCTAATTAACTTATTCTCTTCTCTGCTTTTCATAGATTATGACGCTGCAGTACTAAGAGAAATATTATTTGTTAGAACTAAAAATCCATTTGGCAATGTTGGTCTGCACTCACATACAGATACTTTTTGGACTTTTTAGACCTAATCACCAATAGCAGTATTTTGTTGTTTAAGTTTGTTTGCTTTTCAGAAAACAAAACTTAGAATAAAATTTATAGTGTCTATTTTTCCTTATTTTTCTAAAGTATTTTCACTAGATTAGCATGATTACTTAAATAGTATCTTGTTTCATTTAAATGCGTTTAAGAGAGTTTTGCAACTGGTATAGCATTCTAGATTACACACACACATGCACACACGCACTCGCGCACACAGGCACACGCGCACACACATGCTCATACACGGAAGGGGAAAAACACTTTATTGCTAGGAAACAGAAGCAAGTCTAATAGGCTTATTTAAACAGAAAATGCAATACTTTAAATAAATCCTCAGGATTAAAACAGCTTCAAACAGTGTCTGACCTTTATTGGAGCTGGTAAAGCATTTTCATTTCAATTTTTCCCCCTAAAATGCACTTTGTCTTTTAAGCATTATTTTCTTTAAAAATTCTGCCAGCACATTCACCTACTTAACGCTGACTAACCAGGTAAAAATTAAATGATAATCAGGAGACAAGGTATTATAAGGCGCCAAAGGCAGTTCATACCTTTTAAATTCCTTCTTATCTTTTCAGAAGTACTTTAAAAGATACTGTGAACCTCTTCATGCATTCACTTGCACCAGAAGGTTTCGAATTTTTCTTGCAGCACCATTTTCTAGCTGTGAAAGCAATTCCTCTGGCTTTCACATTTTCCTTTGCTCCAGTGACTCAGAGCTTCCACATTGATATCTGAATCAGGTGCACTGACAAAGACACCTGTTGTGGAAGGTAAAGAAACTACTTCCCACAATGCCTTATTCCCTGCTGGCAACCGCCCAGGGGCAAACAAGAATTATAACCGCATTTGGGCAGTTGCCTGCGCACCCTGGGAGAGCAAGTTCAGTTTAACAATAGGTAATCTTGATTAAGAACAACACCCACAACCAAGTTAAAAAAAAAAAAAAAAGGCTGGAGCAAACAATATCAAATAGTTTTCGATGCTGTGTATTAAACTTATAAATTATTTAAGGCATCAGGGCTATAAGTGTAAAACATTTTTAGAAATACAATCAAAGGCTGTAAAGACAAACAGAAGCTAACAACTTAAAATAATTTTAGAATTCCACACAGGTTCTAAGGTAAACACTTAGGTATTTTATTACCTTCAAAAAACTGTACTAATTAGCCAGAGTGTCTAGAATTATTAACATTTCATGCCTAAGTCCGAGAGGTCCTCTACCATAGTCACAGTGCATGCGTTTTCTAGAGCAAGGACTCCCTAAGTCTAATTTGCACCCTTCATTTTTTGTCACCCTTAAAATGTTCTTCCATACTTCAGAGTCTGAAGTATGTTCTTTTTCTAATATAGTTAAATGTGTATCTGTGGTCACAGCAAAAAGCATACTTTTTGCAAACCGAAGATATGTTTAAAAAAAACCGAAACAACAGTAAAAACAAAACAAAACAAAACAAAAACCAGCTGTCTTTGTGCGGCCTTTTTCTCTTTTCCTAAAGACACTGTCTTAGAAAACATCAGCTACAAAACCCTCCCAAACTTCAGGAGTCACTGTACACATCCATGTTCACATAACAATCCTTCACTCCCTTGCAAGAAAGTCATCTTTCTTAACTCTTGCCTTTTCCCAGGTGGACTGAGACCCACTGATCCCCCAGGATTGTTTTCACCTGAGTTTCTGCAGCACGTCCTTCACACTGCGCAGCCGCGTGGAAAAGGGCATGGGGGTGGGGAATTACCTGCGATCAAGGCGTGTGGTGCCGACAACACAGCTGCTGCTAACATTTACCAGCAGAGGACTGTGTACCAAATGGGTAGCAGAAAACAGGGCATTCGTAGTAGCCAACAGAGGGTCCCCAGTTCAAGCAGGAACCAGCTAGCTGTCTGTCCCAGGGCAAGTCGGTTAACCTCCCTAGGTTTCAATTTCCTCATGGTCATGTAAATTGAGAGGGATGGAACACATCAGAGGTTTTCCCGTGTGCTCATTGTGCTCAGAGTGAGTCAAAAGCAGTGCGTCCTATTTCCCTCCCCTAAATAGGCTTATTGGGGATTTGAGGGTGAAACTACCTTTTTAATCTTTATCAGAATAAAAAACAAAGAGTCATATTAATATCAGATGTTAAAGTGCCCCCCGCCAGGGTTGCTGTATGTGTCCCCACATACGCAATCTACTTTGTACCCTAACTTTGATTTTCTAATATCAACGCTGCTATATTATGAAGACTCCCTGACAGTTGTGACACTTTTTGTTAGTTACTCTTTACAGCCTTTCTATTCAGAAGCTAAACTGGCTACAAAATCATTCTCAAAAGTCTCTAGATCTCATTAAGATAAGAGAAAAATATAACAAAATATCTCCAATGATTTTTAAATGCTGTTTTTAAAATTTTACAAAGATTGTACTCTGGTAGGTGATTTTGTTCCAACAGTCATTCTTCTAGGATTATTACTATTTAACAGAAACATACCTGGGTCATACTGAATGAGTGTTGAGTCTAATAAATCATTCCTGGCCTTCAGAGAACGTCTATTCTTAAGTATCAAATTTAGAAACAGCCAGAACAAAAAATCAGAAGAAGCCTGAATAAGGCGTGAACATTTTTCCACTTCTGTGTTCTTCCCAAATGCAGCAAAGCAACGTAGTTTAATTATGGGAGTAGGATTTTTGTTATCCACCATCAAAGCAGCAAAGACATTAAACATGATCACACATCATTAAAAAAAATCATCTCACCTCACAAGAGTGGCTGTAAAGACCCTTTTCCCACGTCTCAGGTTTCACTTGTTGAACATTCTCGTCACAACAGTCATAAAATCAAGACACGATGGAAAGGAGGACAAAACCACCACAGAAATATGGTCCAGAGGGCAGAAAGGTCTTCTGCGTCTCCCACGTGTACAGGCAAAGCCCTGGAGAAACTGTTTGTCCTGCCCAAGTGGCCCTTGTCTAATCATCTTTATAGATATTCCTGAATAATTCAATGTAAACACTCATAAGGTATATATATGACTCAATGTTAAGGGATCTTCATAAAATGTTCATGGTATTGACACAGAGATAAAGAACTCTAAGAAAGACAAAATTCTACAATTACTTTCTTAGTCACAGAAAACCAATATTCTAAATAGGTTTCTTTTTACACTTAGGAGTGCACATTGCAAAATCCAAGTCCTCTAAGTGGGGAAACAAAAAATACAATGAGAGGGAAACCATAGAAGTATCACTAGAAGAAAGCTTTTCAGAGTATTTTTGATTTCAGAATATTCCAGTAACATACTGAGTTATTACAAAGGGAAAAGAACAAAAAGTAAAAGATGAATAAGAGAAATCTTAGTTCTCTTGAAAATCACGCAAAGGTAAAGAAAACCATTATTCTTGTGTCAAATTCCAACCATTCAGCTCATTATCTTTCCTATCATTGCTAGTAATTGCTAGGCAAATTCAAAACCTCAGAAAACACAGATTCTTAAAAGAAAAAAAAAAATCCCCAGAGTTAAACTGAGAAAACAAAAACCAGTGGGACATAAATACTTGCCTAACAGTTACACTGGGTATCTTACTTCCTCATTTGCATCTCACTACAAAGAATGAGGGTGAGGTACATTCCAGACGATGAAAGAGGAGTTGCAACTCTTTAACAATTCAGCTTTTTACCTCATTTGTAACTCTAAAATCCAAAGCCAACTGTTAAAAACAAGACAACAGGCCCAAAATGGAGTCCCATGTCACCAAACAAAAACTTTGTTACGTTTTTGGCTCTCCCAGAGATGGAATCTTAAGCCAACCAGGAATCACCTGATCAGCACTAGTTAGAAATGTGCCTGAGAGACCCTGTCATCCCCTGAAGGAAAGTAACCTTGCAGTAACCAATCCACTTTCTCACCTAGTTTAACTTCCTTGCCCTGCCCACTTCTGCCTAACCAAGTCTTTCATTTTTGCACAGCTCCTTGGAGTTCCTTTCCATCTGCTAGATTGGATGCTACCCATTCATGAATTGTTGAATAAAGCCAGTAAGATCTTTAAAATTTACTTACCTGAATTTTGTTTTTAACATAATACATTTTATCTAACCAAAAATAAATGTTTCAAATGCTCCTAAGCATTCACTGATATTTGCTATCACCGGAAATGAGGATGGTTTCAAACACATTTAAGAATATGAGTGATGTGGGGGGGGGGTATAGCTCAGTGGTAGCACGAGGTCCTGGGTTCAATCCCCAGTACCTCCTCTAAAACTAAATAAATAAATCTAGTTACCCTCCTCACCCCGAAAACAAACAAACAGAAAAACCAACAAAAAGAATATGAGTGATGCTTTATCTTGTTTCATTTTGAGCAAAATTACAACTGAATTGTAATTACAAATAACCTGATCTTAATTTCAAAAGCATTCAAATTATTTTTTTAAAGTTTTACTAACAACTAAATCAAATCATTTCACATGGATAATGTTTCAGATTTACAAGCATGAGGAGGGCTTATAAAATTTTTAATACAGCAACTCATACAATCTAGTTATAATAAAGACTAAAATGTACTAAGAATTCATTCATAATAATAAGAGCAGCTAGTACTTAGTAAGTAATCACACATAATCTCATTTAACCTTCATAGTAAGCTGAAGAGCTAGGAACTATAAATACCCTTGCTCTATAGGTGACACCACTGCCTCTCCCACGCTGGGATCTCCTTCACACTCACACAGTTAGGTTATGGAATACAATACATTATGTCTGTCAAGTAACATTAGGACTGAAGAATGAAGTCCCTCTGCAGACAGGAAAGTCTTCATGGAAACAATGGACTGGATTTTAATAAGCAAAGTGAAATTTTTTTTTTTTTTTTTTTTTTTTTTACAGAGAAAATAAAATTAGTCTGGCCAGAGTGGTGAACTGATGTTAGGTACAGCAGGAGATAAGGTTTCAAAGGCAGGTTTGAATCTGCCTGTGGTAGGTTTCAAATATCAGGCCAACAAAATATATGGTGTGTAGGCCAAAGGCGGTCACCGAAGACTGCAGGGTTCCTGCTCTCTCCCTCCATCTTGTCACTAGAAGGAGGAAGTACAGTGCAATGGTTAACACGTGGGCTCCGGAGTTCAAAATAAGCTGGCTTGACACAAGGCTCTGCCACACACTGGCTGCCTGACCATGAACAGGTTGCACAAGCTCTCTCACCCCCGGTTTTCTCATCCACGAAATAAGAAAAAAGTAGTAACAGTGCTGATATTACGAGGAATAAGATAATGCACGTAAAAACCCTTAGTAAGCTGCCAGGCTCTACAAAGTACCTGATTAATGATAGCTGCTGTTATTATCAATATTAATAAAAACGCTGCCTGGAAGGGTAAGATCATTGGCCAAAACTGAGAAGGTGGAATGCAACCTTCAGAAACGAGGCGGGGAGGTGTTCTCTGTATATAAGAACACAGTCGATACCTCCATTTTCTATTTTCTTATCCAATTAATAAAAAGCCAGGAGGGAGAAATAAAAGATATCACACAACTCCAATCTGTACCAGCTCTCCCTACGCAATTCATCTTTTTACATGTTACTTTCTTGGGAACCGATTTGGTAATTTACATGAGTCCTTGTCAGAAATATCTGAGGCAGGTTAGAGGAGGTAAAAGGTTGATAATGGGGTGGGAGGGGATCTCTTGCAGTTTAGCTTTCCTCTCCAGTTTCCTGACTACAATGCAAACAGTTTAATCAATTACCTCTCATTAAATCGAGCAATTGTGACAAGAACAGGGAACAAAGAGAGCATTTGTTGTATAACGATATTCCTCTGTTATAATCTGATCAAGAAAGGCTGTTACCATGGGCTATCACGTGGAAATACATAATCCTTCTTTATAATTGTATTATAATAAGGCTTTCTACAGTTCATTTGTATCTCAGAGTCCAAAGAAATATGCTATGCAACCGTTTAGAGGAGCAGCTTATCCAGAAGCTTAGAACTGACCAATAAACCTGTAATCCACTTGGGGTGAAGGGGAGAAGGAGGAGAGAAGTAACACATATTTAATAGCTGTTGTGCTGGGGTTGAGTTTATCTACACTGTATCTCTTAGTTTTTACGACAATACTGCGAAGCTGGTTTTATTAGCCCCATTTTACTAAAGAGGAAACCTTTGTGCTAAGAGTTTCAGTACTTTAAGTTCATACTGCTAGTAAATCAGAGCCATGATTAAAACTGAAGTATGTGGTTACAAAGGCTCCAGAGTTTTTTTCTGTTTTTTCCACCTACACCAGGCTCATCATAAGATAAATTCAAGAGGGAAGAAAATAAATTCAACTTAGAGATCCTGAAATAGCAGCTTTCAAAATTTCCAAAGTGAGACTCTGAATTTCTCTTAGCATTCTGCATTTAATATTACAGCATTGGATACTGAAAATGTGAACTAAGAACTCACTGCATCTAACAGTATTATTTCTCAGGCATTTGCAAATATAAAGGACAAAGACTGAAGGCAAACTACTGACAAGTGCAAGGCACATATGAACAGTCTGCTATAATAGAGAATACCACGTGGGCTGAGGCAGCATTCTTTGAATGAACTGTCAATGGTCTTTGTCACAATATTAAAAATTGGCTTTTTCGTTTGCTTTAAGAGCAGTAGTAAATAGCTTAATTGGCTAATAGTAAAATAATAAACAGGTACGAATAATCTTTACCAGTGGTCATAGCAGCAGAACTGGCAATGCCCAAAGCATTCTAATTGCATTCATTTCAATGAGTTCATTTTTTTATGTTCAGTCTAAAACTTTTTCCCCAAAAGTAATCATTTCAGGTTTAAGAACTATCACAAGTGTCATCATATAGAGTATCTCTCTAATATTAGGAAGATCATAAAAATAGCTCAAATCCTTACGCTTTAATCACTCTTCAAATTAAGCAGGAAGTTGAGACAATATTAGTGCCGACGCAGCTGAGCAAAGGTTTTATTTTCAGTCACAAATTCTAATATGATAACCACCTTTAGTCATAAGGACATAGATATTCTGCAAAAGGTCTTTCTTATTTTAAGTGTCCATTTGAGGTCTAAGAAAAGCTTCCAATGTTTAAGTGAAGAAGGCCTGTTTACCAGTTAACCAGATACATAAACAATCAGAGGCAAAACACCCAGCTGTCAAATTGCTGGCTATGCATTCCTTATTGTGTTGTCCTTATTATCCTGCATTAAAATCTTCAATGCAGTTCTTTTTTTATTTTTTTAAATTTGAATAATTTTTATTTTTTAACACTTTTATCAATATAGTTCTTAAATACAAATTTTAAATGTTCAAAACTGCTATGAAACGGCTGTTTTATATTCAACTTAGCATTCATTTAGGGAGAATTTTCATTCTGCAATGTAATACGAGATTATGACTTCACAATACTAAAATGACCAACATTTAACTATTGAAAATCATGGTAAAATGAAAAGTTACCTTCACTAGCTAAGATTGTATGTTTCTATATTAGCAAATCTATATGTGATCAGACCATAAAAGTGAATACAAATATGTATTAAATATTAGTTATTTGCAGAGAATTTTAATTGATGTAAATAATGTCTTTTGCTTCTCCTAATGGCCAACTAATTCTTTGACACCTCGCTAGTTGTATCTTTCTTCCGAAGAGTACAAATAACAGGGAAAGAAAGAAAACCTCTAACTAGTGACTCTACTTGGAGGATATTATTTCTAATCATCTCTATCAAATTACTAGGCTATGAGAATATGTTAAAATTAAGAGCTAAAATAGAGTTTCAGTATTTGAAAATTTCAGTTATCAAATGTTCCACCCATACTTCCAGTTTTCTATTTCCATGTATGAAGGAGAACTGCCTAAAATGAATGTTACAGGAAAACTGGCTAACAATGTTGGCTAAATAAACTTACTGTTAAGCAAAGAGTTGTGGTATTAAACTTTATAAAGAATAAAAGAAACTGACCATTAACTATGCTTAGAAACACAGAACTGAAGCATTAATAACTGGCTGCTTTCGATAACTATTTTATTCACTATTAACGATCTTGTAAATTATTATTATCATTATTATTTGCTCTGGAAAAACTGAACAGTAAGCTGGTCTTAAAGTTAATATGTAGATGTTCAAAGGGTTTTTTTTTTAAACTTCAACCATAACACCTTTCCCTTTGTCTTCTTCCCAATTTTCTATCTCCCATTTTCTCTGTCTCTCTCTCTCTCATACATAGCTCTCTTAAAAGATTATTTTTTGCCCTAAACTATTTGACTCTTTGGCACAAATTGTATTTATATCTGATAATTTACTAAGAATTTGTTTTCACACACATCTTTAAACTTAACTCCAATTATTTTACATTGCTCTCTTTATACAAGGGTTGACAATATAAATGACATATAAACACAGTATATATGGTTTTACAGATTCAAGTTTATAAATGCGTCCTATATTAGCCAATTATAGGTGAATTATTCTATTATTTATAGCTATTGCAGCTTTCAGTAATTAACCATTGCTTTAAAAAAAACCACAATTTTATGTTAGGGTATCTTTCCATTAAAAAAAATACCTCTGATACTATGAGAGGATAATTAACCATTATGCAAGATGATATTCCAGGAATTCTTTCCTGTAAAAGAAAATAAGCTACAAATTTGCCCAAAGCTTCTCCAAGATAGTGGTTGTTTTGTAAAAGAGCTTCATTCCAAGACAAAAGTTCTTCTGAAAGCACACACAGTTTCTCTTTAACACAGACTGCCTCGGCACTATTAATGTAAGTTGCCTGTGCTCTTTTTATTTATTTATTTATTTTTAAAATTTATTTCTATTTATTTTAATTTTTTTCATTTATATATATATATTTATTGAAGTATAATCAGTTTACAATGTTGTGTCAACTTCTGGTGCACAGCACAATATTTCAATCATACAGGAACATACATATATTCGTTTTCATAGTCTTTTTCACCATAAGTTACTACAAGATATTGAATATGGTTCCCTGTGCTATACACTATAAACTTGTTTATCAATTTTATATATGTATTAGTTAGTATCTGCAAATCTTGAACTCCCAATTTAACTCTTCCCACTCCCCCTTCCCCCTCTGGTAACTCTAAGTTTGTTTTGTATGTCTGTGAGTCTGTTTCTGTTTTGTAAATAAGTTTTTTTTTTTTTTTTTTTTTTTAGATTCCACATATGAGTGATATCATATGGTATTTTTCTTTCTCTTTCTGGCTTACTTCGCTTAGAATGACAATCTCCAGGTCCATCCATGTTGCTGCAAATGGCATTATTTTATTATTTTTTATGGCTGAGTACTATTCCATTATATAAATATACCACAACTTCTTTATCCAGTCATCTGTTGATGGACATTTAGGTTGTTTCCGTGTCTTGGCTATTGTAAATAGTGCTGTGTGCTCTCTTCATTAATATTTTTGTAGAAGTAGTCTTTAACTTTTCAACACCACAGACTAGAAAGGGAAGCAGTAAGCAAATTTACTGGTGTTTTGTCTTTACCTCAGGGCAGTTGAATAGAAGCCGAGTGAAGAAAATAGGTCTCAGATTTGGGTAATAGTAAAGCTCTATATGCCTTAGTGGAAAGACTGAAACCTCCAACAAGTGAACATACCAAGCTAAGTGACAGGGATCTGACAGGAGATTGCAGTGTGACAGCACCACTTCCCACCTTAAGACCTTAGCTCAGATGACTTTTCTGAGACACTCCTCGCTCAAACAACCAAAAATAAAACCATTATGAGTAACATTAACCATTTCAATTTAATCTCTAAGTATTTCACTCTCCTAAAACCTTCAAAGTATTTCTTCTTTAAAATATTAGCTTCTTAACATTAAAAAGCAATATTGTAGAATTCTGTATCCATTGAATTAGTAAACATATCTTGACTCAGCATAGGGTGTTCTGTTAGAAAAGAATAACTAAAGCAAATGATGAACACAGAGCAATGTTAAGAGGCTGACTGGAGGAAAAAGGACATTCATGTTAAATATACTACGTGTTTTGTTTTTGCTACAAAATACGTAGCATATGTAAAATAACAAGAAAAGCAGAAAGCAGAAGAAATTCAAAGTGAAACAAACTCCTCTTGATTTTAATGGTCCATAAAGAAATATATAAATTTAAAATAAATAAGTCCTTCAACGCTTTACTAGATAGAGGCTTATTTTGGTGGTTGCTAAGCAACTCTCTCTTCTGTAGGGCTAAAGCACATGAAATTAGCAGGTTTTTCAGAAAAAGATAAATTGAAAGCAAAATTAGGGAATAGCATTTGAAAAGCAAAAAGGAAATGCTTTAATTTTAACCAGCTCATCAGGCAATAAGAGAGGTTTAGTGATTTTTCTCAATAACAGTTAAACATTTTGTTTTCCACTAGCACCAAATGAGGCGGTACTTGAGCACATTAATATTTTAATTTTATCAAAATGGTGATCATTACACTCACCTCTACACTCAAAAGCCTACTTATTTAAAATATCTCAAATTAAACCAGATCAGGATATATTCAAATTACTATTACTAACAGTGATCTCTACAGCTCTCTTTCTCTAACAATATTTTCTTCAAAGCCCCAGTTTCAGGGTATGTTACAACCCTGGTTTTTATTTTTTAAAAATGTTATCTTATTGTGGCACAACACTAGTAAAGCTACGGCTTCATGATGCTGCTTAAGTGACTAGATCCCTGAAAAATTTGTTCTTTAATGTCGGCATTCTGGAATAACTCTTTACAGATCTTAGTCTATCAACTCAGTGAGTAAAGTGGAATGCTATTTAATCTATTAGGTATAATAATGGAAACTTTTTTAAAAAGGAAAAAGACATATTAACTGAGGGGAAAATTACTGTAGAATTTCAGCTGATGTTGGGAAAGAAAAGATAGTGAGTAGAATTCCAGTTCTGTCATTTGGAGGATTCAAGGGAAATTCCCCACCCTACCCAAGCACTTCTCCCCTTCCTCATTTTTAATATTATGTTGCAAGTTTTGTGTAAATGGTGTCGGGTTGTAATTGTCAATCCCCTCATTCGCAAAACCAGCTCCTCCTTGAGTTTTCTTAAAGTCCACATTGAACAAACCTTAATGCAGAGGATAGTGAGGGTCAACTTTAATAAATGAGCCAATGAAAAGAACCTACAAATGTGATGAATATCTTCATGGAGGAGAAGGAAGTGCCTTGTGCCTCGGTTGTCATCATGGCTTGTTTTGGTTCTGCAACCAAAGTTCTGCCACGTGAACTTAGACAGGGCAGCTTCGTGTTTTATTTTAAAACAACAGCATTGGACTGAATGATTGGTCAAGTACACTTCAGCTTAACAGTCCATGACTCCACTTTGAAGCATACTAGTCTATAAAAATTGTTATCTATAAAAGAATCACTCAATCTTTAAGCCTTCTCAGATGCAACACTTAATACCAAGTTAGTAGGATCTTTTGAATGCTTTCTATTTTCCCATAAAAATAATCTTGCCTCAGACTAAACTCAAGAATCCATTGTGAAGATCTAATTATCCAGGTAAGAGTAAAAGGCCAAGAGTCAGCAAGAAGTTTGTAACGATATGCACGGCTGAGATGTGAGATTTTGACGACCTTTATTTTATTTTCAAGACCTACCAGAATTAAACACGAGTAGATAACTCCAACCTGCTGAACTCACACTGAGTCATAAAGTCACGTATAGAAAAGTTTCTCAACCTTGGTACTATTCACATTTTGGGATGAATAATTTTTTGTTGTATGGAGTTGTCCTGTGCATTTTAAGTATTTTGTACCATTGTAATAAAAAAAAGAACAAATCTGACTGCATATTAGATCTGTTCCTTTGGCTTTAACCCTGTGCCTTGTTTTCTAGGGTTAGTCTTGCTAGCTCTGCACCTTCTGTAAAAGAATGTTGCCTACAGCCTGAAATATACAGGATAGCCTATTCTCAAGGCTCTGACCTTTAAGGTTACTAACACTTTTGAACTCATATAAAGATAAGTTGCAGAATAGAAAATAACGTTTGTTTTGTTGGAGGTTTTACAGGGGCACCATGACCTGACCCACCTGGACAGCTGCAAGAACAAAGTATTTTAAGAACAAAGAATTCCTATACCAAGAAGTTTGCAACAACCAACCACACCCCCTCTGCTTTTTAGTATAAAAGGAGAATGAATTCTGACTTGCAGAAGATGGTTCTCCAGGACATTAATCTGCCATCTTGTTGGTATGCTGGCTTTCTGAATAAAGTCACTATTCATTGCCCCAACACCTTGTCTCCTGATTTAATGGCCCGTCATGCGGCAAGCAGAACGAGTTTGGAGTCGGTAACATCATTATTGGCCTCTACACACTAGAAACCAGTAGTACTTTTCCCCCAAGGTTATGACAAAATTGTGAAATGTCCCCTGGAAGTTAAATTGCTCTGAGTTGAGAACCACGGATATAGAGTAAATTAAATTTATGGAGCAGTTATTTTTTATCCCAAACTGACCTCTAACCATCAGACTTTTAAAAATAATTTCTGTGATTACAGACTCAACTGATGTTGCCTCAAACCATTCTGAAAACTGTCAAAGAATGAGTCATTGATTAATAGCTGTGACAAGTTTTCTTTCACTTTGACAAGGTTTTTGCCTTAGAGAATACAACCACAACATTTAAATATTCCTTTTGTTTTTCAGCTTTACTGAGGTATAACTGACAAAAAAAAAGTATGTATTTAACATACAACTTGATGTTTTGATATTAAATATTCTTAAAATTGGAAAATCACAAATCACCTATGGGTGTTTCATTATTATAGGTATTGTTTATATATCAGTAATAATTATATACATGTTGAAATATGTATTATTCAGCTTCATCAATCAGTTTTATAAAGTAGTGAAAGGGAGCAGAATATGCCACCCTAAAAATGTCTCTTTGGCATAATGACTATTTTAGGGTGATTATTTTCAAGAAACAACAGACAGGAAAAGTTCTGAAAACCAAGTAAAAGTTACCCTCTTGTAAAAGACATTTACACTTACAAGAGAAATCTCCATTTGTAAGTGCATCTCCCTCTCTGTACCAGGAAGAGAAGGATGATTCTAAATCTCTAGAAACTCTTATCACTGGAGAAGGTAAGGACTTAAATCTGCCTAACAGCCTTGCCCTTGTTTACTGTGATTTTCCTGGCAACCTCCAATAAATGGCTGTTCCCCTAAACATCTTTTGTCTTTAGCTGGACTTGTTATTTAATAAGCTGGTGGCTTGGGCCATATTGGGAAGTTACTCAGTTTTCCTGAATATCTCCCATGTACACAGGAGGTATGCACATTATTAAACTTTGTTTTTCTCCTATGACTCTGCTTTTATTATAGGAGGTGTCTTAACCAAGAACCTAGAAGGATAGGGGGAAAATTATTGATCCCTCCTCCACAGTAGTGTCCATGGATTTCAGAGATGGAGAGTTAATTTCAGAGACGGAGACTTCTTAAGGGTTTTCGGAGTCTTATATTTCTGAAGGTGATTAGAACATACCACCCTAAAATACGCCACTGCGGCATAAGGATTATTTGGAGCTGAAGGCAGCTGAGAAACAGCAGAAACAAGAGGAGATCTCTGCCCTCCCCCATCTGCCTAAAAAGCAGGGCTACATTCCCTTTTGCAAAGGAAATTTCCATTTGTGAAGGTGCCCTCTCTAATAACTCTTATCTACCATTAGTTTCCCTCTCTGTACATTTCCTAGTCATCTTCCCACAGTTCACACCCCTAGAAGCTCCACCCTACTTTCCTTTGTCTAGTCACAGTTTATCACCCTTTGTTAAAATGGTCTAACCGCCTTTTTGGTTTTTCACTTTTCTGTGAAGTTTCCATTCATGTAAAAACAGTAACTCAATAAAGAAACAAATGCCTTTTGTCAGTTACATTCACAGGCCCCAAGAAACCAAACCTGACAGGGTGGAGGAAAGGTTTTCTCCCCTCCCTCATTTCCAACCCATAATTCATTGATATATTTATCATCAAAAAGATGACAATCATATTTATTCATAAGTATATTACTAACATGAGTTCACAGAATACGGGCATTGGCTTTGGAGACTGGTATCTAGTTTTTGACTTACAGATAAGGAAACCAAGCAACTGAAAAAAGCAAGAATAAATTACATTTTTTAAAAATAAGAGGAAGATGAAAGGAAGAAAGTAGCATAAGAAGGAAGAAGAAACAAAGACAAGTAGGAGAAAAGTAATGCCTTTGGTGGGGTGTGGCAGGGTATGGCAAACCAAACCGTGACAAACTGCAGACTCTGCCAGTGGGATCCATATAGGACAAGCATGGGAGAGGTGATGGGTGCAGCTACATAGCTTTGATCAGAGTCAGTGCTTCCTATTGAAACCGAGCAGGACACGGTGGGTACAGATCCTTTCAGTGCAAGAAAAAGGCCTCAGCCTCCTAGACTTTCCCTGATTTTCAAAGGGCAGATTCAAACAGTTACTAATTAGGGAAGGTAGGAAATGCAGAAATAAAGGAGCAGTCAAGAAACAACAGTGCAGCAATAGAACAGGGTCCTGGCTCCTCCTCAAGGGAGATGGATATATATATATCACTATACACACACACACCACTATATATATATCTATATCTATAGATATATAGATATATATATAGATATATCTTTGAGTTCTTCTGCTGGAACAAAGGCCTCCACCCAGGTGGAGGACAGTAACTTCAGAGTGAGCACAGGAGTCCTGGAACGCATCCCTGCTATCTCACCACCAACAGATCAGAAGAAGGTCAGACATCAGCAGCCCTCACTCCAAATTTTGCCTATAAAAGGGGAGTTTCGGTTTTTTGAGCAGAAGCCACCCATTCTCCTTGATTGACCCTGCAATAAACTTTTTTCTGCACCAAACTCTGTTTCAGTTTGTTTGGCCCCACTGTGCACTGAGCACTTGCACTGGCATTTCACAACATCACCAAGGGAAACCTGTTGCCGGTGGAGACCTGTAACAGCAGGCGATGGGGTGGAAAGAGCCTCCATGCTTTTGGGCTTATTCCGCTTGATTAACTTGATTTGCTGCTATCAGGTGGGGTGTGTGGTGGGAGGAGAGTATGTTGCTTTAAACTTTTAAATTTGGAAAGGTTTTCACATGTGTTTATTCTGGGGCTTTTTAATCTAAAAGTATAACGTAAAAATATAATAAATAAAACAGAGAAATAAAAGGTAGATACAGAAAAATGTAGATGTGGACCACTGGCTGCTTCTGTACAAGTTTTAAGCTGTATTTTAAGTCGGTCCAGGTATTCCAATGTGTTATTGGTCAGTTTGATCTGAGAGCATGTGGGTGGGAATAGGACTATATAATATTTTTAAATTAAGACCACAAATTATCTTCTCATATGAACTGTCCACTTAATGAAAGCTATGCTCTGTTAGTACAAACAAATAAAAATAGGTCATTGCATGGACATCAACCAATCATTAAAAACTGTTTTAAAGCAATTCAAATACTAAAAGCAGTTGATATAACTTTACTTTCTCAAGTGGTCCTTTAGCAAAATTCAGGAGAACACACAGTTACTGAGTGTCTCCTATGCACAGAGAGGAGTGCTAAACACCTGGGGTACCAGAGCAAAAACCTCAAGGAATGTTGATCAGACTTTTAGCAACAGGCTGGAGAAGAAAACGAAAGAAATATCTATACACCATGAAAATAAATGTATTAATCCCTCATTTCCTGTAAAAAAAAAAATACCTTTTAATTTCATTCCATTTAAAAGGTCTTGGATTTGAGCCATTCTTTTCACTGCTTTTAACAGTCCCCATTTCTCGAGAGCCTGTATCTCTGTTTAGCAGTTGCAGAAAACAAGGCCCACAGATGAGGACTGGAATGCTTACTTCAGGATTCTATGAAATCACAGGTGGAATTTAGTCTCTTATGCTGTAAGAGCTGGACAGGTCCTCTAACTCAACTGCTTATGTCAAAGCCCCCAAATAAAGCTATTTAGTGATGAAGTTAGGTGGGAATCAGCCCTCTTGACTCTCACGCAAGGGCCCTGATGGAAGTCAGGCCTGCCTTGCTTTGCTCTCTGCCCAGGATATAGTCACTCCCAGTCTTCCGCAGAGCACAGCCGAACTCTTAGGGCTAAATAAGGTAGGAATGAGCTTCCTCTAGCACCTTTTGGACTGGAGAAGCCCTAGGCTGAATATGTCCATCAGAATGGTCCACGGTCACTGCTCTGGTTCAGATTGCTATAGATTCCCCAAATAAGACCAGAAATGGATTAGTCTCTGCTTCTAATACAAATGATCTAGGCTCAACAGTAATTCGACTCCCCACACATAATATAAACTCAGGCTTTCCTCCAAATATGATTTTAGGTAATTTCTTCTCTTTACTGGGAATATTAGACCTTCAAAAGGGTTAGGAAAAGAGAAGAGGGAACATTTAAAAAACATTTTAAAGAAGCATGTACATTGAGTATTGCAGTCAGAATTTTTAATAGGCAAGAAGTTTTATTTCAAATTCACTGGTGGAATCTATAAATATATTGCTCATTTCCTGGTTGCTCAGGCCATTAAGGGTCTAATCTATTTCCTGAGCTGAAACTAGCTAATGGAAAAATATTTAGAATAGTAATCATCTAGTGAAATGGGCATCTGGCATCTATTCACCCAAAACATATTCTTGGTCATTATTTCCCTTCAGTAATTTATATGGTTTCTAGAGGAATACTCTCACTTCTTACAATGAGAGGTCTTTGCTATTAAACATGGTACGGCTCTTCCCTCTTTGCTTCTATTATGAATTAGAGGACCCCTCTGTATGACATTCTTTAGCTTCAACACTTCTATGATATGAGGTCAGGAAGTGTATTACTTGTTTCCCTACCAAGCAATTCATTCATGACATCACTGAACAAAAAATAAAAACAAAAAACATGAGGTCGATATTACTACCAAAACAACACTGAGATTGTTATGTTTAAGTGATGGAACTCTGTTAAACAAGCTTATTATTCCACCTATAAGAAACACTGATCCAAGGCTGCTGAGCCCAAAATTACTGAAAGCAAACTAGGGTGTGCTGACGCTGGATTTACCATGCACCGTCTACAACGAGACACTCACAGTACTTCTGACAGTCTCACTGCCACAAGCTTCCTTCTTCTTTGTGGCTAGCGTATCATCACCATCAGCACACCTCTGACACATCTGTTATTAGGTGGAGGATTCAGATGGCAAACTACTTTTTTATATTGAGCCTAGGAGAAGCATTATTCAGAAGGTAAAAATGCCAGAGGAAAACCCCAAATGCAGGAGAGAGTCAGCCAGGATTTCAGGGTGATCAGTGCCATTCCTCCTTTCCTTTAGCATAGTTTATCAAGAGTGTGAAAATAATCTATCAGAGCCAGGCTTGGGCTTTGGAGCAAAGCTATTTTTGAACTGAGACCTGGGGATATGGTGCTCCTAAATTATGCACAATTCCAAAATCAGAATTTCCACCAGAGGAATTTCTTTTAAATCAGTATCTGTAAGGTATGGCTTATACAGAAGATACATACACACAGTGTATAGTTTTGATTAGATAAAAAGATTACTGGACTTCAAGAAAAACATCCTGCTTTCTTTCAAATAGCATTCTTATATTATACAAGTTACTACCTTTTCATAATTCTGACACCAAACAGTGATAGTCATTTTACACATTTTGGCATAGGGCACTAATATAATTAGCGTGGCTGTTCTAAATGCCTCCATCCACAACAGAATTAGCAATAATACAGTTCCCTTCCTTTTAGAAACCCCTCATTAAAAACAAAACAAAAACGTGTAACTTCAGATCCTTAGGAAAAAATAACAAATTTCTGCTAATAATGACCAGTACCTTATTTAAAGAAATTTGATTATCAAAGCAGAATGGAAACTGTTTGTTCTGTCTGCCATTCACACCCTGCAGAGTCATCAAAATCAGTTGTTTAAATTTTTCCTCCTGGGTTTCACATTTATCATAGATAAATATTTTTATAACGCACTGCCCAGAGGCATTGTACACCAGGCAAGAGCATTTCCTGACCTCAGTAGGCTAGTGACAAACCCCACGAATGGGCCAGGAAAAGAAACTCGCACAATGTAACTTATCAAAAAGAAAAGGCCTCAAAACTCAGCATTAGAGACCGTGTTGCTGCATCTGCTGATGACGCTGCGTGCCTGGGCTCCCGATACTGACTTCCTTGTGACTGTTTGTGCTTTTCTACTCAGAGCCTGAAGAGACAGAAGGAATCCCTCATGCCCTTGAATCTTCCCTTGCTCTTTGGAGACCTGAACGGAGAAGCTTTTCCTCTGCAGTTCCTAAAAGTTTACGAAAGCCCAATCAATTAATTAAAAATTAAATATTAAAAATTAAATATTTGATTCCCACACCACTAAACTCAAATAATTAACAGAAAGACACTTCTAGTGTCCGGTAACTTAAAAGGTAAACTATCTTCATTCAGTCTCAGATAAAATTGCCATTGGAACAAAACTGGGGCAACTCAAGTAAGACTCTAGAAAAGAGTTACAGTGTCACTGAACTGCACTTTCATGATCAGAAATTGCTCTAATGACAAATTTAAAATCTAGGTCACATAAACAAAGAATTATTAGAAAGGTAGGAGTTAATTTCCTATGATATCCAAAAGAAGAAAATTCCAACTTCCTCTCTGAAAACAGAAAAGATTGTTTAAATTGGAAATGCCAAAAAAATTGCTTTCAAGATTATAATCTGAAAGGAGGGGGGCCCAAGATAGGCATTAAAAAAATGTATTCCCTTCATTAAAATAATAAAATTGTTATCCTACACATTGAGTCCCTGTCCAAAAATAGTAACAGTAATCAAATTGAACTTCTACACAATTAGAGAAAGTAATGAAAAGACAGCAGAATGTAGTTTACTTCTGACACTTATTGGGAATCACACACACAGCCTGACTCTGCATGTGTTCCCTATGCCACAGGCGCTTAAGTTAATTTGCACCATCCCACCACATCCAGGCAGGAGAGAAGACGGCTCCCGTCTCCAAGTCCCCGTAAAGCCTTCCATGTGTGGAGGCTTTAAAATGTTGTCTCCTTCTGCTAGTTTTCTATTACTGTATAACAAATTACCAAAGACTTAGCAGCTCAAAGCAACACCCAGTTATGATCTCACAGTTCTGAAGGTCAGGAGTCCAGGTGGGTTCTGCTGGGATTTACCCAGAGTTAAGGCTGAAATCAAGATGCCTGCGGGCTGGGCTCTTATCTGGAAGCACTGGGGAAGAATTTGATTCAAAGCTCTCTCAGGTTGTTGGCACAAGGTAGTTCCTTGTGGTTGCACGGAGGAGGAGGTCCTGTTTCCTCACCTGTTGGCAGCCGGGGGCTGCCTCCAGCAACTCAAGGCAGCCCTTCTTCTCCTGTCATCCCCTCCATCTTCAAAGCAGCAATTGTACAGGGAGTCCCTCTCTTCCTTCCTACCTGACTTCCCTTCTGCCATCAGCCAAAGAAAGCTCTCCGCATTTAAGGCTCGTGAGCTTAGATCAGGCCCACTCAGATAATCCAGGATAATATCTCTATTTTATGGTCAACTGTGACATATAATGGAACATAATCAGAGATGTCATATCTTATCTTATTCTCAGGTTCTAGGAATCAGGGTGGGACATCTTCGAAGGGGATTTAAGAAATTCTGCCTACAAAAAAATTAAGGTAAACAAAATAACAAAAGCCAAATGGTGTTGTGAACCTGTCCAAATGTGAAACAAATTCCTCACACTTGATTATAAACAACATATTATGCAAATGACATAAAATAGTAAAAGTACAAAAGATATTAGTAAAAAATAAGACTTCCTTCTAAGACTGTCCCTTAGCCCCAGTTCCACTTCCAAGGAAGAACAACTGTTTACTAGTTTCCTATGTCTCCTGTGAGAAACCTGCATGTTTGATAAAGCACACATACTTGGGAGGATTTGGATGAACGGCTCCTGAAAGGCCTGAGAGCAGTCCCCTGTTAAACCACCTGGGCCTTACGAAGGTGTTTTCAGAGGGGGTTGGGGGAAGTTACCCTGTGATAAGCAGTCAGTTTAGATTTCCTAATTATCTGAGGTTGGTAGTGCTCATTTCCGTTTTCCAAAAAATCATGTATATCTTTAAGGTTGTCAAATTAATTTGCACAGTATTGAACAAAACATTTTTTTATAATTCTATTCTTTTCTGCTTTTATCATTTTCCTCTATTATTTCTCATTCTATGCTCTCTTCCCCACCCATCCTTTAATTTTTTTAGGTTATTTTTAGGTTATACATTTATCTATTGAGTTGATTTTTTTAAAAGAGCCAGCTCTTTTATTTGTCTCATTAATTTCCTTTTTCTAATTCATTAACTTTAATCTTTATTCCTACTTTCTGCTTTATAAGGTTTGTTTTATTGATTATTTCCCTAACTGTTAAAGTGAGATATTTAATTCAGTTATTTTCTTTCTTCATTAAGATTGGTGCTCCTGAAATTCTACTTTTAGCTGTTCCACGGGTTCTGATATGCAGTGTTTTTCCCCCTAGATTTTGTATAACTTGTTTGGTTTCTTCTATGATCCAAGAGTCATTTGCTTTTTTTTTTTAATTGAAGTATAGTTTATTTACAATGCTGTGTTAGTTTCTGGTATACAGCACAGTGATTCAGCTATACATACATGTATTTGCTTTTTCATTATAGGTTATTACAAGATATTGAATATAGTTTCCTGTGCTATACAGTAGGATCTTGTTGTTTATCTACTTTATATATAGTCGTTTCTATCTGCTAATCTCAAACTCCTAATTTATCCTTCTACCTTTCCTCTTTGGTAACCGTAAGTTTGTTTCCTATGTCTATTTCTGTAAGTTCATTTGTATCATTTTTTAGATTCCACATATAAACAATACCATGTGATATTTTTCTTTCTCTTTCTGACTTACTTCACTTAGTATGACAATCTCAGGTCCATCTATACTGCTGCAAATGGCATTGTTTCATTCTTTTTTCATGGCTGAGTAATAGTCCATTACACACACACAACACACACACACACACACCATCTCTTCTTTTGGAATTCATTAAAGTTTTCCTTATGGTCTACTTTGTAAACATTTTATTCAGCATTTTAAAAAGTCTATTGTTAGACTTATCATATGACCCAGGAATCCCGCTCCTAGGCATATATCCAGAAGGAACCCTACTTCAGGATGACACCTGCACCCCAATGTTCATAGCAGCACTATTTACAATATCCAAGACATAGAAACAGCCTAAATGTCCATCAACAGATGACTGGATAAAGAAGATGTGGTATATTTATACAATGGAATACTATTCAGCCATAAAAACCGACAACATAACGCCATTTGCAGCAACATGGATGCTCCTGGAGAATGTCATTCTAAGGGAAATAAGCCAAAAAGAGAAAGAGAAATACCATAAGAGATCGCTCATATGTGGAATCTAAAAAAAAACAAAAACAAAGCAAGCATAAATACAAAACAGAAGCAGACTCATAGACATAGAATACAAACTTGTGGTTGCCAAGGGGGTGGAGGGTGGGAAGGGATGGACTAGGATTTCAAAATGTAGAACAGATAAACAAGATTATACTGTATAGCACAGGGAAATATATACAAGATCTTATGGTAGCTCACAGAGAAAAAAATGTGACAATGAATATATATATATATGTTCACGTATAACTGAAAAATTGTGCTCTACACTGGATTTGACATAACATTGTAAAATGATTATAAATCAATAAAAAATGTTTAAGAAAAAAGTCTATTGTTAGCTTTCAGGATACAAAATGACAGATATCAAATAGTTACTTTATTCATTATTTTTATTTGAGTTTTTCTTTTTCTTGTATTTTGTCCACCTGATCTCTTAAAACTAAGAGGCATGAACTAACATTTCCTACCACTGTCATGTAACTGCTTCTCTTGATATTTTCCATAGTTTGTTTCCTACATGGTACTAATATATTGCTGTTACGAATCACCCTTTTTGATCTTGTTTAAAGTTTTCTCTTCAAAATCTAATCTTGTCTGAAAGGAAAGATGTGCTCCCTACTTTTTTGCTTGTGTTTTCCCAGTAGGCTTTCATTCACGTTTCAGTCTTGCCTGTGTGATCCTTCACGGAGCCCATTAGCCTGCGTCTTCCTCATGCCCAGTCAGGGCCCAGGGAGCTCCTGCTGCCAGCCCACACAGCCCGTCCCACTAGTCTAAACTGGGCATTATTGGTTTTGTCCCTTAGAGAGTTCTTTCAGCTTCGTCTGAGTCTTCAGCTGTGGGGATCTTTCTTCAACTGCACTTCTCTGTTCTTCATCACATACTGTGGTCTGGGGCCGCACACGCCTCTACTTTCTCTGAAGGTGAGGTTCATGCTTCTTCTTTTTATTCTTCTAGTGTAGTTAGATGGCACAGTATTTGTTCTTCCTTTAGGAACTAGAATCTGGAATTTGTTTCTGCCAGTTCTCCTCCATGATCCATTCCCTACATCATGTTCTCTGGCCAAAGGCTGTGTTGGACTGTGCTCTGCAGATGTCCCTGATAACAGTATGTCCTGGTCCTCAGTCCTATGAATGAGGAAGGCAGTTTCTTATCTGCCTCTCTGAAATTCTTCCCATGGTTTCTAGGCTGTTCTACACTGTCCACTCTCCCTCTCCCAGAAGCTTCTGGAAATTCTACTCTCATCCCTGACTCATGTCTCTCTCTTCAGTTCAGTTTATTCTTCCTGAAAGTGTGCTTTTACCAGTCAATTCAAAGCTGATACTAAAATTTATGACAAATCAATAGCTAGGCCACACTGTGTGCTCAATTTAGTGTTTCACCTACTACGTGCAAAGCCTTCTCCTAGGCACTGGCGATACATACCAAGATGAATGCCTCAGGAACTCCTGTCTCCTCAAATGTCATGTTTTGTCAGCAGTTATCCATCTATCCCTGGGCCCTCCCTATATCACATCATCTTTCTTAAATTGCCTTTTCCTGTCTAAACGGCCACCTGTTCTTCAGATGGGCATAAAACTGCTATTGTTCCTTAGTCTTTGCCTTGGTTGCAGAGTGAAGGTAATAGAAGTGGAATTCATAGAGCAGTTGTATAAATTAGGATCCTTTGGTGACAAAGAATAAACACAGTCAGCTTTCTCAAGTAACTGTGTGTGTTTGTGTACGTTTGTGTGAGAGAGAGGTGTGTCAGTGGGAGCATCACTGCAAGGTTTCACAGGGAAACATGGAACACAGGTCTGCCATGTGCGTGGAAAGCAGCAATTCAGGGAAAGCAGCTTAACCAGGCCTCACAAGAAGTACAGGAACACAGGCTGAGAGTTTCAAGTCATCCAGGATCAGAGAGCTGTGGAACGCTTTTCATTAGTTCCCGGTGCCTTCGGCAGCAGTAGATTGTTGATCACGTTCCTCCCCACAGATAACCACCCCCCCACCACCCACACACATGATTTTTATAAATTTCACAACTTAGCTTTTACTTACTCATTATTCTTGCTTACTCATGGCTTCTACTGAGTCATGTCATCTCTGTCTGCCTTTTTTTCTGATTAACTGTTTGACTTCTGTTCCTAATTCTCTCTACCTAAGTTTCAAATTTCCTAAGAGAGAGCATCTGATCAGATTAACTATGTCACCACCATCAGTCAGGTAAAGCACTCGTGCCAGGTCATCTAACGGGTCAGCCTCCAAGCAGCCTGGCTGCTTTAGGTCAAATGTAGATGGTGAGGTCAAGCAATACAGAGCACGGCCACCTACGTGCACTGCCTAGAGTTGATATCGTCAGGAAGGTGCTACAGGGAGGAGCCCTTAGGAAAGTATTGTGGCTATACAGAGACTCCTGGATTTGGCTACCTAGTACCAGTGGTTAAGCTTTCCTCTGTTCTGATGACCAGCATCATGCATTTTACCAGGTTCTCTATAATTTCTAAGAAGCATTAGTTGCTTCTTGGAAGTCGTAGAGAACTGATTATTCTATTGCATTTAAGCTTTTCTTTTATAACTAAATGTAATCACTACCAAGATAAAAGTCCATAAATTATACGACCAAAGGCATAAGAATTTAGTCCAGTCATCTAGAAATTCCTTAAAGTTACATATATAGTATCTACTGCTAGTTTTCCAAGGAGCCGAAGTAGTTAATGTACCTACTTCTGTAAAGGAGCCATCCATTCACTATAATCAAGCACTATTGTGCCGAGAAATTCAGGCTTATTTATAATCACATTTCTGCCATCTAAGACCACATAACAAAAGCTTTTTTTTTATTTCACTTAAGACAATTCAGAACTGAATTTCACTTTGCTTACCACAATCCCTGTGAGAAGAGGTTTCATCACTGTCTTGTAAACTGGGAAAGAAAATAATTCCAGAAGCCAACAATACCATATTCTAGATCAGAGGTACACTGGATGGCTTTAGAATTTCAACTAGGGAATAGCAGTAAACTTCAGCCTGGCCTGACACCTAACCTTAGACAGAAGTGCCTGATTTGGTACAGATAGCTGTTTGCCTAAGCCTAGCCAGATGCCGCTGGAACTGAAGAAGAGGCAGTTATCCACAGGGCCAGAATGTACTCCTTTAAAGCTCCTGTGGGGGGGGCGGGGTGTGTGCCTAACCTGTCCCTGTGTGTGTGATTTGCCTAATTCTTGCAAAATTATAAACTCTGTCAATCTTAAGAATAATCTGATAGCTTTTTTCAGAGTACACAAGTTGAAGATCTATTCATCAAACAAAGGGGATGTACACTTTGATAAATTCCTTATACAACAAACATTATTATAATCATGTTTTTCATAAAAATACTTTCAATTGTCAGGTAATGACCCACAACTTAAAGGTGCAGTACTTAAGTGGTTAAAAAGAATGAATAACCCATATAATGCACACTACAAGGAACACTTTTCATATCAGCCAGACACAAACCATAATAATGTCAGCATTCACATGGTTTTCAACCAAGGAGTTACTAAGCACTTACAATACCAGTACTCCAGGAATTATGCTAGGTATTCAGTATATGGAACTGAATTATATCCTATCTTCCCACAAGGGAAGGAGTTGTAAAGGTCAAGGAAGGCAAACAGATTGATAAATTAGTAATAACAAAACAATGTAAGGGAATGTCTAACTGGCTAACCCTACGGCCAGAGATTCAGAGGGGTATTCAACGTGTCCTATGAGAGATCGACACGTCTCCTGACATATTTTGCATCTCTCCCAAAAGTGTTTACCATGAGAGATCGTGTGGTGTCTACTATCAGGTGTGTAAAGGAGGAAAAGATATTTCTCAGTTTTAATTTTGTGATTATTTTGCATCCCAATGTGTCAATTTGCTTATGTGAATGTTAAATGAGGCAAGGGAGGGCTGGTCAAGGTCCTCATCAACTCTGTTTTGCAACTGAGGCTGCCATCAAGAGGTGGGAAGAAGTGGATGCAGGAGCATAAATCTCTGAAATGAATTACTGGGCCAGACAGAGGAGTGATGCTTATACGGAGAATAGGAAGCAATTATATCCTTCAGCTCCTCTCTCATACCTCAAGTATCTCAAATTCCCTCACTCCCTATATAAACCTCCTCACATCCTAACCTACTCAAATTGCCTGGTCACGTGTGACAGCAAACATACATGGAAGAAAAATGAGAAAAGCAATGGATGGGCATGAATTTGGTCCTTGATATCACCTTGAAAGAAAATCAACATCTTCTTTTAATGTGATGCTAGCTGCTGAAACAGTTAAATCACAGAAGCTGGATTTAAAATTGATTTAAAGTTAAAGCAGTGTATTTTTTTGCTCATGCAAAGTTCAGCTAGCAGGAGAGTGGGGTTGGGGGTTTCTGAACTATGTCGTCAGTTGGGAACTCTGATGGAGATTCTATTATCTTCCACATGTGGTTTCAAGGTCACCTTGGGTGCATCCAGTTGGCAAAAGGGGTAGACAGAAAGCATGAAAGCTATACGGAAGATTTTGTTTTTTAAAGCAGCCAGACCAAAGGAAGACATGTACATCACTTATACTCTCGTTCCTCTGCCCAGGCCCAGGCAGGTGACTACAGTTAACTGCAGAGGAGGATGGGAAATGTACTTCAAGCTGTATCAGCAGGAGGAAAAGGAAACAGGTTTGGTGAACAATTAGCCTATCTCTGACAGTGTCTTTCCCAGAATGTTATACTTTATCTGAAAATATACCCAGTTCTTGCATCCTAGGGATGTGAATTTAAATGGTGTATTTATTACAATGAAATTCTACTACCTAAGAAACTTACCTCTCAATTAAATTTACTATGAAGTGGATTGCCTGTGAAAGGTAAATTTCCATTATCATTACACACTGGCTTATTCGAATATGAGTTCGACTACATAAATACATTTCAAAAACCTTTATTCATTACACTGAATAATGGTTCTGTTTCCACTTTGTGTCAAACTTGGTATTTCTAAAACCAAACTCATGATCGTCCCCCTCCTTATACCCTCTTGACTTCCTCAAATCAGAAAAAGATCTCTGGACAGCCAGCTATTCCAGGCAGATGCTTGGGGATAGCTTTATATCTCCCTCACTCTCAAACCCCCATCCAATTCATCAGCAGGTTTTACTTTCAAAATATATTTGAATCCATGAATGTCTTCCAACTGCCCCTAGCCCAAGCCAGAGCCACGTCTTACCTATATTATTGCAGTTGTTCCATCTCTGCTTCTAACCTTTAGAGTAGTTCTCTACTTTTATATTTTCTCCAATCTATTTTTTCTCACATAAACCAGATAATCTTTTGGAAATCCTTCAAAAGATTTGCATTGTACTTAGGATAAAATCCAAAGCCTTTGAGGACCTGTAAAAATCTGGTCCCTGGTGTCATCTCCAACCCCATCTGCCAGCGCTTATTTTGCTCGATCTCCATCAGCCTTTTAGCTCCTTGAAAAGGTCAAACGCCTCTCTACCTACTTCAAATATTATGCAGTATTGTATAAGCTTAATACAAAAAGTAGTGAGTAAACGAGAGGTGGTAACGCATAGACTCTGGAACCAGATGGCCTGGATTCAAATTTCCGACCTGCCACTTATTAACCAAGTGGCCCTTGTTAGAGACTTAAACATTCTGTGCCTGTTTTCTGATCTGAACAATCGGGTCAATAAGAATGCTTCGTGAGGTTAAGGTGATGATTAAATGATAAACATGCCAGGCATCCAAGGAAGCAAGATGTGACTGCTGTGACTTTCATTACAAAGTTAATGTTAACCAATGGTGCCTTCAAACAAAGAAAAGGAAGTTACACAGAATCAGAGTGGGGGAAATAAGTAGGAGCAGCAAGCTCCTACTTGGAGTTTGGGGCGTGGAAAGCGTTGTAGATATGCCAGCAAGAGGCAGAAGCACACAGACACCCGCGAGGGAGGCGGGGAGGAGCGGGCTGCATGGGCGCTCGGTGCCAGCTCACAGACGTCACCGACGGTGGCTGGGAGAGAAAGGGCTGCTGCAGAGAGCCCGAGATGGGGCTGCCACCTCCTTGTGCTACCTGCTCACAGACAGCACGTAGCTCACTCAGTCCACCCACCTGCTGTCTGCGGGGAGGATGTCTCTGGGCCTGATCGCAGGCTCAGCTCATCGACTCTCATTGGGAACACCACCAGCCGGCAAGATTAAGCTGTGACCCTTTTGACAGTAGCAAGTATCTCTGGGCATTAAAGGCAAGTTCCAATGCAGCAGCTTTCTGACAAATGCTGTACTCTACTCACAGGTCCTGCTTTTCAAAAGGTAAAATACTAGGTCTTGCCTCATTTTCTTTTGTCTGCTTTCTTTTTTCAACTGTGTTTTCCTCCAAATACTGAGAATATATTACACAGTCTCCTCTCTCGTGTCCATTCCTCACTACCCAGATCCTGGATCCACCTCAGACAAAGTCATTAGAGTTTGGATCTTGTGATGCTGCACCGAATACAGGTCTGATTCTTTTATAAGAAATAAAGTTTAACCCTTTTCTCTAGATATGAAACTAGTCCTTTTTTGTTACCCCTGAAGCCATCTACCCATGGCCCTCCAG
This sequence comes from Camelus ferus, assembly GCF_009834535.1. Classification (NCBI taxonomy): domain Eukaryota; kingdom Metazoa; phylum Chordata; class Mammalia; order Artiodactyla; family Camelidae; genus Camelus; species Camelus ferus. The sequence continues at coordinate 8,441,391 of NC_045716.1, forward strand.
GAAAAATTTACATTAAGATGAGTTTAACTACATCCCCCATAGTGACTCAAGTTACATCTGTTGGGATAAAGTGACTATAAGCTGAACCCTGAGATGAATTAAAACAAAAACAGATAAACCAGGCGCAGTGAAGAGTACGCCTACAGCAACGCATTGAGCAGCTAGGTTGTTACCTAGCGGCAGCTTTCACTTGGTTCTACCATATTTCCATTGCTCAGTGTGAGACAGTCTTTCTATCAGATGGTCCTCTCTTTCAAACAGGGTAAACTCATTCTGTCCTCAGAAAAAAGCGTGGGACATTTATCTTGAAAAACCGACTTCAACAGTCAACCTTAACTTTCTAATCAGAATATGTGACTCGAAAGGTCAGCTGCTGCTCTATTTTGGCCAAAAAAGTAGGTATTGTAGGGGAGTCAGTTTGTCTCCAAATCTTTGATTTCAGTATTCTTCTGTGCTACTGTCTTAAGAAGATGCTCATGTTCATTTTGGCAAAAGTATTCTCTTCCCCCAGTGATCTATGTCATCTAAACCATTCTTTTCAGAATCAACAATGTTTGATAGATAACACACAGCACAACTGAAAGAAACCAAAATCTTGTGAAAATGAAATAGAATTAAATAATATTTAATTGAGTTTTTTCCTTCAAATCCCTTTTAAAATCTTGACGGTTATGGAGTAGAAAACCTTAAAAATTTTAAGCTTCCTCTGAACTCTGGAAACCCAGTTTCCTGAAGTATGATAAAAATCAGCATCATAGGCTGGATTTTCTTTGTCATCAGAATATTTCTATTCAAGTTTTATTAACAATTCATAAGCGACCATTGTTTCTGCTGTCAGGGAACCCACACTGATGGTTTACTCATTTGCTTGTATTGCGAAAAAAGAATTTTTTTTCAGTTGAAGAAGCAATATCAGCTCATGGAAGAAGAATTGTATAAAATGATATTAAACAAAAAAGTATTAATAAATGCAAGTAAATATATTAAATGATAAGGAAATCTCCTTTCAACATCAAACTCTAAGCTCTCTCCTGAGAAACTAAATTAATGTGTTTTTTTTAATGCACTGAAACATAAATATGCCACGCATGTGCACGGTAGATTCTTACAGGAAAGGCTCCCAATCAATCAGGTCTCCTGGCACCAGTCTCCCTTGTGTAGCCTATTTGAACATGGACCCTCCATGTGATTTGCTTTGGTCAGCGTGACACTGACAAATATGACACAAGCAGAGGCTGATAAGTGCTTATGCGTTGAGTCTTGCCTTCTTGGAAACCTGAGATCACAATGCTGAGAAGCAGCCACGGCTGAAAAAACATGTGGAAAGAGAGATCTTATCCCAAGCTGTCCCCCCAGCTGAATGCAACCACATGAATGAATCCAGAGAAAACAGCAGAACCACTCAGCTAACTCACAGAATGTGAGAAACACTGTTGTTGCAAACCAGTAGGTTTTGGGATAGTTTGTTACATGGCAATAGATAACCAATACAATGTACAAGCATAAATATGCAGATACACTGCTGACATTCCTTGAATTTAGTTTGTAAAGAATAAAATACAATTGATAACTATGAAATACATACGAGATTCCATAGAAAATACAAAACATGATTATTACTTCATACACAGAGAAGAAACAGACTAGTCTGTCATTTGGGATCTATATTAGCAGTCTTTTGATTATAAATTCTATTAATTTGACCATCTATCCTATTTAAAAAGGCTGTGGCATATACATCTTAGCTTCAGTTCTTTCAACACAGTTTTTTTTTTCTTACTACAGATAACTGAGAAGTTTATGCAAGTAAGACTAGAAAAGACTTTAAGTATTCTAAAATCACTGAAAAATAATCTAAGATAAGGGAGGGCATCTGGTTACCCAGAGCATCAAGGAAGAAAGCTGACCATCTGTCCAAGTCTTAAAAGTCTTGAAAAGTGGAAAATTCATGAATTTATATTTCATGATCCCTGTAATCTACACGATATCATAGACACCCTTCTTAAAAGATGAATTCAGACCAAGAAACTCACCTATTTCACTTTTCTGTAGGAAGAAACCTGGAATATTATTCATTGTAACATATGAGGGTTTTTCTGTTTATTTCCAGAAGTATTTTCAGAGAGGACATAAAGCCCAATACTCCTCATCTTAAATGAACAGGATTCATTAACTAAATAAATATTTAATGAGTTACTTCTTTGATCCAGCTACTAGGCCAGGCATTGGATCAGGCCTCAGGCATCTAGAAAGGAGCAAGGTAGAGTTAAACCCTTGAGGAACTCACAGTGAGAGAAACTGACTCAATTATGGTGCTTATGGCTAACTTTTTTTTTTTTTTTTTTTGTATACTAAGGATGCACAGCATTGTGCTAGGGTTCTTATACATTTTATCCCACTTTAATCCTCACAGTAATCTTATTAAATACATAACATTATCTTCACTTTACAGAAGAGACAACTGAGGTACAGGTAACTTGCCAGATAGCACACAGATAATAAATAGAGAAGCCAAGATTTAACTCTAACAAGATGGCTTCAGAAAACCACATTCTTACCTCCAACTATGGTGCTCTAGTAGAGGGACTGCCAGAGCTAGAACAAGTAACAGCCTAGGTTCCCGGAGGAGGTAGTGTCTGTTCTGGGTCTTAAAGGATGAATAGGGGTTTGCCAGACCTCATAACTGCACAAGGAATTGATAAATAATTTAGCCAGTGCATCACACATGTGTTTAGCTTTATTGGTTCTTACAGCATCCTTGTGCAGTAGGTGGTAGCTTCCTTTCATGATGAGAAAAGTCATACTCAGGGAGATTAAGTAAATTTCTCAGGATGGTCAGTAAGAACTGGAGTCAGAACTCAAACCTAGACTTGCCTGCCTCCAAGGCATCTGCCTTTTCCAGCTAGAAGGGACAAGATGTGACAAGGCCAGGAAAGCATAGGGAATACTGATGTGAAAAGGGGGGATGTGTGCCAAGCTGAGCTGGGTGTGGGGTTTACCCTGCAGGGAACAGGGCGCCAGCAGCACTCTTGGAGGCGAGGATTAATAAGATGAGGTTGGTTCTCCAGGCAGAAAACTCTGGACGCAGTGAGTAGAGGAAAGTACAGAAGACAAAAACTAAAGCCAGAGAGACCAGTTAGTTAGTCTGAGGCAGCTCTAATAGTCCAGACAAGCAGTGTCAGGGGCCTAGAACTGAATTCTGAAGGTTCTAACTTCCTACTATGTCAGACAACTTTTTTCAAAAATTTTCCCTCACAGGAACACTGTCTACCATCTGGCTTCTTAAACAATGGTTACCCTAAAATGTGGTGAAATATTTCAGAATAAAAGGCCTTAGGTAAATATGTTTGGAAAAGAAGCTAAGTCCCTTGGTCCTATTCAAATTATGTTGTCGTTTGAAGTACTCATTCTACTACAATAGAATATAGACTTTCTCCTATCACTGGACATCCTGCTACAACATAACTTACCTACATGCACAACTCACTGCCTCTTTTTTAGGAAAGGAGGGGAATCAGGGAGGCTATGGTTTGTATAAGATATGACACAACACAGAGACAGGCCTATAAGGAAGTTAACGCATTCAGACCATACCACAATGCGGTACATAAGGTGAATTAGAACTTACAACAAGCTAACACGCATGCCAGAGAAAACTCCTTGCCAGTCAACTGGGCTGATGGAGGTGGAATTGTGAAGCAAAACAGGATCTTTTAGAAAATCTGAGAGTTTAGGAGAAAACAGGAGAGCCTGAGTATGCTGACAAACACAGGAAACCGTCACGTGTTCTTAGATGTTGGAGATACAGTTCAGGGTTGCCAACTAAGGTTTATATTCAGAACAGAATGTTTTCAGAGCAACTAGCATTCTTTTGACTATGAGAAAGACATTGCTATGAGCTGAATTGTCTATCCTCTATCCTCAAATTTCATGTGTTAAAGCTGTTACCTCCCAGTACTGGTATCCTTCCAAGAAGAGATTGGGACACGGATAACACAGGCAGCGGAGTGACCCTGTGAGGATACAGTGAGAAGACGGCTACCTCCAAGACGGAGAGGGCTTCACGGGAAACCAACCTGCTGACACCCTGATCTTGACCTTCTAGCTTCCAAAACTGCAAGAAAATTAATTCCTATTTTATTATAGAAACCTTAACAAACCACCATAGATATGAAACTGGAGGCAGACATGAGACCCAGGAAAAAAAAAAGTACCACCTATTTAGGAATCAACTTAGTGAGAAACTTCAGTGAACAGGAGGAGCTAGTAGGGGGCACAGCGATCCTAAAGTCAGGGGGTAACAGAGGCTAACGCAGTGCCTGGAGAAGAGCAGGAATGAAACACTGCATGGAAGACGCTGACAAAGTCATCAAACCTGGGCCAGACTGAGCCTAACCTGGCCCACGTGACAGAACATGAAGTTCTAGCACCTCTTCCTGCGGTTTGTACTCCAGGAGTCCCTCACATAATGACAGTGATGAGAGGATGACGACAAAACCATCTGAACGACACAGGACAGCAGTTGGGGTGGAAAGTCGCACAGGCACAGGAAAGGAAAAGGCTAGACTTTCCCGACGAAAGAAACCGCTCCCTCCCGCAGGTGGCAGCAATAAAAAGTCCACAGGCCAGAAGAACGGACAATGAGAAAGGAGTGCCTGTTTCATTGCAACTATCCACTACAGCAAGGGATATAATTTGCCCGTCAGCCGTTTGTTCGCCTTTAAGTGGAGTTTCAGAAAGCTTGACAAACAGTTGGAGACATGTGAATAACACTTAAAAATCTTCACTGTCTTTTTTTGGGTGGCTATTCTCATTTACAAGTTGTTTCCATCGTTTCAAAAGGAAAGAATTTTTCATGGTAGGGGCAGAAGGAGGGGAGACAAAGGCATAATTGTAAAATAGTAAGTTCTCCAGAGTATTAACTAGACTCAATTACTTCCCAGCTAAATGCTAAATGGATCCATGAGTCCATGAAAAAAGAGTATGAGTCAGCTAGGTAAATGTAATGTAATTTTACCTACATTCCCCAGAGCAGAGGCACTGACATCTGAAATACCCCCAGGACCCAAGCCTTCCTAACCTAACCTATTCTCAACACCTAAGACGTTGAAATTTACTTCTATTTCTAGCTAAAAAAACAAAATTAAACTATTTCCAGGGAGCAGCAACAGGAGCACAGAGAAACACCATATCTATTTTCTTGTCTAAACCAGATCTCCAACCACAAACTGTCAAGCATCCTTTAAATATAATCTTAATATGCATTCAAGCAGTTAAAAAAAAAACAACCACCAAAGAAATGTGGTTCTCGTTGTAAATAGCTGTGGTAAAATTATTTCTTACCAACTGCTTCCAAAGAACGAAGGCGAGTTCTAACTTTAGTCTCCTACACAGATAAACATAAATCATAACAACTGGATAAAAGGTAATTAGCAAAATACTGCAGAAAGTTACATGAAATATGGAAACTCCCACTTAGAGCATAACCATTGGTCTTACTAAGCCTTAAAAAGACTGCTGAGAGTGAATTAGCTGCAGGGAAAAAGAATTAAGTGTGAGAAGAGAGAAACCACTAGCTGAAACAGTAGTTCTGAAGTGTCCTTTTTTGTTGTTAATTTTATGTGGAGAGCTAACGATACTGCATCAAGTCTGGGATGCATGTAAGGGCATAATGCTTTATACCTAGGAGGCATTATTTCTTTTTCTTAAAAAAAAAAAGAGAGATGCCCATATGAAAATCAATTTTTACATCCATTTATCTTATTTTTCTTTGGAGTGGGAAAATTCAATGATTTATTATTTCAAAGGAAAAATGAGGCAACTGTTTTCATGTAAAAGCGAACTTGTTATCAATTCGTTAATTATCACATCAGTGTCACCTATAACAAAATTAACATTTCCCTGGCAGAAGATTATGACACTTTAAACCAAATATTTCAAATTGTGGTTGTTAATGTGCAGAGGTCTTTACAAGATGGGGTTCCACTGAAAATGAACCCTTTCCGTGGTGCACACAAGGGCACATATTTTAGATTAATGGGGTCAACAAAAGTCTCTGTGTGGCCTCACTGCTAATTCAAAAAGAGCCTTTATTTGGGAGATTACATTCTTGTTTTCACACAGCAACAATAGCCAGGGAGAAATAGCAAACAGCATGAAGAAATTAGAGGTAAATTGCTTTTAATACAAATGTTCTTTATAGTTTTGCTCTAGTGTGAAAGTTATGTTCAAAGTTATAATTCAAATCCATGGTTACAAATATGGAGGTCTTAGAGGGAAAATATTACCTCTCTATAGATAAATGAATTTAGCACTATCCCATTAAAAACATGATTTGTGAGAGGTAAGATCAAACTGTATTAATCCACTTTGGGAGAGTGGATAATTGTCCATCACAGTATATAGGTGACTTAGAGTTTTCTGAGGCAGGTAGTTACCATGGTAACATCTAGTCATTGGTGGCGACCTCTCCTGCATGGGGTGGGATGACGATTTTCTGTGAAAGGAGGATGCTAGGGGAAGACTTTGCTTTTAGCAACTGGGTCCATCCTCTTACTCTTATTTCCCCCGCTCTTACTGCCTCTGCTGTCTTTGTTTATTCCTCCTTCAGTGCATTTCAGACCTCTGTGATTAACATAAAATGGTGGCAGTATTATTAGGACAGAGAGAAGCAAATCATAGGAACCAGCCAGGGATGGCAAAATAGAAACTGGCATGATTTCGCTGCCACTAAGTAACCCGAGCCACCAACTGAGCAAAGGTCAGTATTATCTTCTGACGTCACTGAAGCTATCTTCAAAATGTAAGCGTTTTTGGAGAAAAGATTTTTTTCCCTTGGGTTATCACTGAGAAGTCGATTAATGTCCTCCTCCACCATTCTCCGTGTTCTTAGAGTTCGATGTTTTGGTACCTCCCCACATCCCGTTTTCCTGTGACCAAAACTCAATCTCAACCTCATGTCTACTTCTCTCTCTCCTGTACTTAGTCTCTGGTTTGTTGGCTGTTTCTTCCATCTTCCATCGTCTCTCCACACTAACCTCCTTAGAAGAATTGTCTCATCTTCCCTTTTCTATTTACTCACCTCCCATTCATTCCCTGAATAAACGGCTTTTATATATCATCACTCCACTGAAACTGCTGTCACTGAGGCCACTAAAGAACTTCATCATTAACTTTCACGCGACGCCCACTTCTACTCTCAGTACCTTGTGTGACCTCTAAGCATCAGTGACATTTGTTCAACTTCTTCCTTCTTGAAAATAAATACCTTCACCCTTAGCTTTCACACTTCATACTTTTCTGGGTTTCTTTCTGCCTCTTCAGTATCACCAGCTTCTATTCCTCAGCTGACCTTTTATATGTTAATGAATCTATCCTCAATCCTTCTTTATGCTCCTCTATGAAAATTCATTCATACTGATGACACCCAAATGTCTACTTTTAACTCATCGGAAGATCTGACTTCCATTCTATATATCCACCCGCTTAAGGGACATTTCTATGTACTTGAGTATGAGACTGTTGACTGTGGACCACAAACTTAACATGTCCAACACTTAACTCATTAACTTCCACCCTTGTAATTGGTTCTCCTTTGTTTCCTTTCACAGAGTGATTACTACCAAGTTGCCTAAGAATCCTGAGTGTCATCACTGGCTCTCCTTCTCTGCCCTGATGCTCACATTTAATCCCTAAGATCTGTTGGTTCTACCTCTTGAGTATCTCTGGACTCTGTCCACATCTCTCTAGTCCATAACAATACCCTGGTCACTTCTCACCTGGATTACTGCAACCACCCCTGAATTGATCTATTACCAATATACAATCTTATCCATTTTAATCCACTCTCCATACAGCAGCCAGAATGACTTTTCTAAAACAACTCTGATCATTTCTATCTCCTATTTAAAACCCCTTGATGCTTCCCACTGTCCCCAGGATAAAATCCAAACTGCTTACATGGCTCTGTACTAGCTGTCTGGCTCCTCCTCTCTCCAGTCTTCTCTCTACTTCCCTCTTTCCCTCCCTCCTCGAACCCTATTCTCCAGTCATGAACTATGTTTTGGTCTTGAACAACTCCATATTTTCTTACCTCTGGCCCTCTGCATGGTCTCTGCATGGAAGGCCCTTCCGCTTGCCTCCACACACTCCTTAACTCCTGCTAACCCCTCAGGTCTCGTCTTAACTCTCACCTCCTCAGAGAAGTTTTCTTGCACAGCTCCTAGCATGCAGTAGACACTCAATAATTGAGCCTTCTTTCCTAATTCCCTTGTTCTAGTTTAACACCAGGTGTTGCAGTTTTAATTTTGCCCAAGCTATTTTACTAATAAAAAAGTGAAACAGGTTATTTTTATATTTTAAAACATTCTATTATGAAGATCACCAATAGAATATTTTCAGTCATGTGATGAACTTGGCTGTTATTGAGGTCCACCGTAACTGTGACATTTGTAACATTGTTCCAAATAAAAATCAATGTTAAAAAAAAAAAAAGACTTACTCTCCAGCTTTTGGAGAGCAATCCTCAGGAAGGGTTTACCCAGCCGTAGAACTAATATACATGTAGTACATCCACATAGAGTGCTCTAACTTACACTACAGATATTTTACTCTTCTGCTTCATCTTTTTATTTTTATCAGAGCAATGCCCACTAAATGAATTCCATCATGTTTAAAAAAGCCAAACTTTAGTATTTCACTGTCTACATACAGAGCACCTATGTGCAACATTAGAAGGTATGAAATATTGAGTTAAGTCATATACAATGTGTAATATCCTACAGGTTTTGACCAATAAGAATGGTAATTTCATCAATTTAGCCTAATACAACATGTGAGTGATATTAAATAAAAATGTATAAAAAACAGATCAAGAATAACTATAAAGGTTATATGGATACATACTTGAATATATATAGGTATCCCATTCGTAAATTCTTATGCTCTTGAGAAGTACCAATTTTTTTAACAAGTTTATGATTATCCCATCAAAGGTTAATTTTTTTCAGTCACGGAGTTCCCTCTAAAAATCCAATAATGGGGAGAGGGCATAGCTCAGTGGCAGAGTGCGTGCTTAGCATGCATGAGGTCCTGGGTTCAATCCCCAGGACTTCCATTTTAAAAAGAAAGGAAGGAAGGAAGAGAGAAAGAAAGAAAGAAACCTAATTACCTGACCCATCCCCCCAAAAAATCTTTTAAAAAATTAATTTAAAAAAAATCCAATAAAAGCTGTATGTTTTCTCATCAGGAAAAACTAAATGTTTAAATGCTTACATAAAGAAATTCAAATTTCTAATGACTCAGCCCATGAAGCCAAGATCCAAGTTTAAGAAGCTCTGCATAACAAAAACTTTAACCATAGGCAAACAACTGAATAATGATAGTCAACAGAAGTTGCCTTTCCGCAAAAGCGCAGGGTATTCATATGCTAAGTAACCAAGTGAATTTTCAAAGTAAAGTCTGATGGGTGAACATATTTTCTGACTGTATCCTGACTGGACCGTATAAGCAGGAGGGAATGTCATCTGAGTTAAGTTAGAAAAAAATAGACACTGAAAAATATTCCTGATGTTTGGTATCACACGAGTTTCAGGAGAATAAAGATATTTATCTAATCTAATGGGCTTTATTAATAAATCCTTGTTGGTAGGCTCACAGAAACAGATCACACACAGAACTGACAAGTGATTGTTTACCTGTAACTTCTGCATCTATTTTAAATCCAGTCAGCTTACTGAAATCACTGGTTACCTAGTTGCTGGTTAAAGTTAGAGGAAAGTGATTCATTTTGTTGGGTAATTAAATGAGGACATAGCTAGTCAAAGACTATATATAACCATACACACATACTCTGAAAATAATTAAAATCCAAAAAATTTTATTACTTTTGGCAGAAATTCTATCCTTAATCTTAAACAGGCTGCAGATGAGAAATTGTTGAGTTCAACTTTTTTGCCTATCCCACGCCTGCCATCACTGCGGTCTGTGAATGCTTTGTGTGACATGCAGCCGTGGTCTGTAAGTCCATCGTTCCTTGACATTTCCAGGTGCCGGCATATACTGCTGTAATGATGGCACAATGACTCACATCCTTACCACACTCCCACTGCCATTACTCAGTGTAACACCTCATCCTCCACCACCTCTCACGGGCTGCAGTGTACCAGAATGGGGAAGGGGTTGGGGGGGCCAATGGTGGGACAAGCCTTAGTGTCGTTTCAAAACTGCAAGCTGCTGTGAAATCGATTGAGTGGCCTATGACTAACTTTTTGGTTTGGGGATTACTGGAGGGGAAGGGGAAACATTTAAAATGAAATCAAACATAATACAGTCAGAAAAAAACATCAGAGGGCATCATACATTGTAAGGGTATCTCTTCAGACATACATATATGTGTGTGTGTATGTGTATTTATGCATGTATGTATGTTTACAATCTTGATACAAAAGCTATTTTAAAATATAGGTCTCGATTTAAAAACAATCTTAAACTTTCAGGTTGGAGACCTATGTTCTAGACCCAGTATAATCCCTGAGTACAGCACTATTTATGTCTTTCTTCTTTCAGTGAAACTTCACATCTGCCTCTTAATCACATGTTATAAGTTAAAATGATGTCCCTGTGGGTACTGTTTTAAATATCTAAGAAAAAAGTACTCTCTTTGGATAATGCAGAAAACAAAAAAACAAACAAACCAAAAAACTTAACACAAAACATGAAACAAAACAACCACCCCTTTATTACTTAAAAACTTCATTATCTGTCTGCTCATGTCAAAACAAATCACTCTGGCTGCACAAAGCACTTCCATCCCAAGAACCATCCATTCAGATCATATTTGGAACTTGTTTTCTAACATTCTATGTTTCTGTGTCTTTTAGATCTCATGTTTCTGACTTGACAATTGTCTGTTACCTCCATCCTCTGAGAAATTGCATAAATCATATTGGAAAAGAAATCTTTTCCTGTACTTTTCGTATTTTTGGATCACTTTCCTGGGTTTTTCGTTCTAATGATTTTCCAATCATTCTAGATTTGCCTTGGATGCATTTACCTATACCTCTTAACTCTCTACTCTTTTATTCTTAGAAATGAATGTTTTATTTTAACAGATTCCTACGGCTTTGCCCCAGTTTACAGCACTTCTTCCTGACAGCTGGCTGAAGCCTACCTTTCAAACTTACACCCACAAAATCCAATCAAAGGCATCATGACCACTGGAATGTATTTTCAAAGTCTACAGACAAATGTGCCTTATGCTTAGTCATCTGGCCTAGCCAAATGAAACAGTCAGCCCTAAAGGCTTTAAAAGTTTGCATTTCAGGATGAAGACTTCAGAGGCCTGTCTTTCTTCATACTTGTAGAAAATGATCTCTTTGAATACAGAGTTCATTTGAAAGACAATATATTTTTTTTCTCCTCAAGTTATTTACCTTCAGCATTGTGTTGTACTTTTTAACATTAAAAATTTAGTTTAAAATAACTTAAAAATTCAAAAAATGTGTTACACCAAAAAAGTGTTACAGTAGGTATTGAGCTTAAATGAAGTTGTGTCAAAATACATTTTAAGTAGTAAGTTTAATAAGTCAATCGCAAGTCCATCTTCTAATTGCTCAATCCCAAATCTGTGGAATCACTCTGACTCCTCTCTTCCTCTCACACTCATGTTTATTTAATACATCATGAAATCCTTCTGGTTCTCTTTCAAAATTATACCCAGGTTCCAACCACCTCCATCTCCATTCCATCTCTGTCCCCACTATTATCACCCTGATTCAATCTGTCATCATTTCTCAGCAAGATTACTGCAACCCCCGCCATCTGATCTCCCTACTTCTACCCTTACCTTCCTATCGTCTGTTCTCAACCCAGCAGACACTGTGATCCTCTAACGTCTCAGACAGATCTTATCACTCTTCCACTCAAAGCCCTGCAAGGGCTCCTCACTTCACTGAAAGCAGAGCCTAAATCGTTATAAGGGCCTACATTTTCTGGCTCCTTGTGAGCTCTCGAACTTCCTCGCCTATTATCCTCACTTTCATTCACTTCATTTCAGCTACATTGGTCTTCTTGCTGTTCCTCAAACTCCCCAGGCACGAGCCAGCCTCAGGGCCTTTGAACTAGCCTGTTGACGCTGCTGAAATGCTCTTCTCCATGACTAACCCACTTTCTTCACCTCTCAGCGAGGTCTACTCTGTCTAACAACAACTGTAGTGTTCCATCTCCCCAACAATCCAATCTTGTTTATTTTGCCCTACTTTTTCTTTTCTCATAGCTATTTACCACTGTCTAAATACAAATTAAATATATTCTCTTTGTAATTGAAGTATGGTTGGTTTTAAATATATTCTTTATGTTAATTGTTTATTGTTTCTTTCTTTCTACAAGAATACAGGGTCCATAAGACCTGGGAACTTTGTCTGTTTGTTCAGAAAGCAAATTTCTATCTTCGTCATGGTTAGGTAAGAAGATTCTCTGGGATATTCCAGAGGTACAAGAATTTGTATCAGTAAATTGGTTCCAAATTTTTTAAAACTGTGTTATCTCACCTTGATACCACAGTTCTCTGGGTAGAGATTTCTATTTCAAATTATTTACAAAAAACGTGTTTACTTTCATCAGGTACATGATAAGGAGCAACGTACCCACAGACATCTGTCAGGTGTGGGATGGGGGTGGGCAAATCAACACCCAGAGCTGTCCAAGCCCCACAGAGAAAAGAAAGTGTTGCCTGAGCAGGCTTTTCTTGCTTTGTCCTAAATAATCTTAAACCAGATGGCAAAAGCTAAACACTAAGTCTGCTGCCATGGAAACCACTATCACAGCATCCCATTCTAGAGCCCCACCTGTAAGATAAATGTTTGTCTTCCTCTTGTTACACTCTGAACCTGCCAAATTTCACTTTAAGTCCTACTAGAAGGTACAGCTACCATGTATACACACCAGCTTGACAAAAATGTCTATGAGAGACTAGTTCATAGACCACACCACACAGTCAAAATCCAGCAACATACAGAGAAAGGGTTTTACATAATTCGTCATGTTATTCCTCATTCAAGTCCCGCCTTTATTGTATATAAATTCATAGACCTTACCTTAATATTGCAAGCCTGCTCCATTAACCTTCTTGCATTTTCCTCTGCCCTGTATCTCTTTGGAAGCTGAACTCTGAAGAACTTCAAAGCACCTTCAAAATCAGCCTGCAGAAGATCTTCCTTTGAGGTCTACAAAATAATCACCAAGAATCATCATTGTATTTTAGCCTGCTTTCAGAACAAACACATTGAAAAAAGAATTTCTATTTTCCTGAATGCACTTTTATAGGCAAGATCCAGGTGAGTTTCAAAAGTTTTTAGGAAGAGATTTCTAACTTCTTCATTATAAGCTGAATCCTAGAAGCAATTAAAGAATTAATTAACAGGCTAATATATTTAATTTATATTACCTGAAGATTAGAATAGTGGATCCTGGCAAAGCTAACCAAGTTATAGCTTTGAGAAAAGAAAAATGCCAAAAAAGGAAAAAAATGTGAACTCTGGAATAATCTGTGACTTTAGCTTGGTGGGCATTTTAAAGATATTTTTACAAAGCTGGCTGAAGACACAGACAATGCAATCAAAGCACATCAGAGTCACATAATTAACACCTAATGAGAGGATGGCTTTTCAACTAGTGACAGCAGCGCTCCAGTGAAGAAAATAAGAAATTGTTCTAGCACCGTAAAGAATGCGATGAAAAAGTAAATGAAGCAAACCACTTAACTACTGAACTTCTCATAAAAACTATTGTTTGCAAAATTTACTTAAGAAATAACAACCGCTTAGAAATAAATACATGAGTGGACAGAAAAAAGACTGAAAGGAAATAAAACATTTCCCTGGAGAGTGGGATCATGTGTTTTTTTTTTTCCCCCTTCCTTTTATTTTGCTGTACTTTCTGCAGTAAAGAGTTTGTAAAAAGAAAGGTAATAAATAGTTTAATAAACAACTATAAGCAATCATTGGAAAACACTGAGATACAAATCAGAGACTGAGGCAGACTGGGTACACTGAAGTAGGCCAAAAAGAAATCAGATGCTTTAAAAGTCAGCACTTAGCTGTCAAAAACTGCATAAATAAAATGAAGGGGGAAAAAAAACATGGCGGCTAGAAATCATAGAACTCCACACTAATTCAAAATATTACTTTATTTAAGTTCGAATGTAAAGCTCATTAACATTAAAAACTGCATTGAAAGAGTATAAGGACGTCACAGGAGTTCTAATGAGTCACTGTATCACCAGCGCCCTGGTCCAAGCCTTTGGCATCTCTCAGCTGGGCCACTGCCTGCCTAACTGGTCTCCCCGTTTCTGCTCTTGCTCTCCGCAATCGACTCTCTTTGTAGCAGCTAGATGATACTTTTTCAGATCATATTGCTTTTCTGTGTAAAGCTCTCCAATTGTTCCTGCTGTGCTCAAAACAAAATCCAAAATCTTTACCCCTGCCCACAAGACCCTTCGTGATCTGGGGTCGCTGCCTTCCCCTCCAACTTCATGCTGAATCACATCTCCCTCCTTGGTCTCAAGCTCCAAGCACACTGCCCTTCTTTCTGGCTCAAGTTCATTCCTAACTGCCCTTGCTCTTCACTCTGCCTGGAATACTCTTCTCCCAGAACTTCATGAAAATAACAACTTTTTGTGATCTAGATTTTAGCATAAATATGTGACTTAGGCCTTTTCCGAGCACTTAAATATTTTCCCCCCAGCCCACCAAGTCATCTTCCGCCAGGTCATTTTCCAGTTTCACATCTGTTTTCCTCCTAAGGAAAGGGGCCCTGGCTGCCTTGCTCTTTGCTGTATCCACAGTGATAACACTAATGCCTAGAATATAGGAGGTACTCAATTAAATTTTACTGAATATATGAATGAATTCTACTTTCATTTCTCTTTTGCTATACATATGTAATTTTCTCTCCTCCTTCTAAACAGAAACAGTAAAATAAAATATTGTATTAATTCACAAAGCAGGCATTTTCACAGAGGACTAGGTTGGCCCAACTTTAGATCCACAAACCAGTGATTAGAAAATAGAGCTAGGTTAACAGTGCCAGAGGGAAAAACAAGCCTCAGTACATCTCAGATTTACTTCCTCCCTCACAGGTACTTAGACAAGTGGTGGAGAGAATGTTCAGCGTGACAGAGTGCTATCAACTCACCTTAACTTAGTTGGAAAAGGCAGTTACAGGAAACAACTTCAGCCCCAAAGAGGGCCTCTCCAACTGAAATATCAACTGCTGAATTACTGCGAAAGCATCCACCTACCAGTTACACCGGACATACCACATCCCAAGTATTCCTTTTCCACCTAGAACACTGGTTTAGATGATTATCTCTTTGGTAACTGTTAGGAAAATTCAAGACAGGCTACCTCAAGAGTTTGCAGGAAAACAGGACTAGCAGCTTCCTCATTATTCAAAAGCCCCTAAGAGCACCTCTTCTATTTTCAGTGCAACTAACCTCTAGTCCCCTGGAAACAGATGTCCCCAAATGGTGGGGAGCGGTCTCTTGCCTGCAGGCAGCAGCATGGTTACCTTATTTTCTAATAGTGCCCAAAGCCTAATTTCAAGTCCAGCCTCTAAGTTCATACAAAAGCAGAAACATTACGATTAAAGATGAGAAATCACATATCCTCTGCCCTCTGGCTAGGCAGGCGTGGCCACGTACACAGAGATGCTGTTTGGAAGAGGCTCTAGACTCAGGGGAGGTACAGCAAGGAGCTCCCCACCTGGGTGGGGCTGAAGCCCAACTCAGGTCGAGACTCTGGAAACCAGAACTCAGAGCACCCTGTGACTGTCCTTTCCACTGTTGTCAGCGATGCCCAACTCAAGCCCCAGAAGAGAGGAGCTCTGATAATCCTGAGGTAAGTGTGGAAAATGCATTTTATTCAATCCCCTAATCTCAGCCTCTAGAAAGTACCTGGTCAAGCACTTTAAATGTATTCAAGCAAGGCTGCAAAGGATGGAATAAACCCATTCTAATTCTAGCTCTGGCTCATTCACGGTGTCGCATAACTCTCCATTGCTCTCCTGCTTTACAAATGGGAATATCTTCAACCTCAAGTATTTGAGAATGAAGTAAGTTAAGGCACATGAGTGCATTTTGTGAACCCCAAAACAAATATGAGAGATGATAGTTTGGGAAGTTGTCTCTGTGTTGCCCAAATATGCTCAGATACTGGTATGTTAGTAGCTAAAAACAGTATCCTGCTATCACTGACATTTTAAATTCCATAAATCAGGCAGTCTAAGTTGTAAGAATTCATATTCTTCTCATGGACTGAAACAAAGTTAATTTCATTGTGAATGAAAAAAAAAAATGACAGAAGACAACCCCATCGGGGGAAAAATGCCAGTAAGCAAAAAACACATTAATAAAAGCTTTGCTTGCCAGTGTTCCAGAAGACAACCTGCAGTCCTACTTTGATTCCGATGGGCTTTCTCCTCCAATTTTCTATCTTTAAGAGACCTCCATAATCATTAAGTATCACCTCAAATGCCTTTGGATGCCACAAGAAGATTACAAGTTTAGAGGGCCAACTCTCCATTTTCTGACAACCTGAAAGGTTTTTCCTTCTATAATTGAGGAATAGATAGCTCTCGCTCTACAAAGATCTGGATGTCTAAAGAATTTATCAGAAAATTGTTTGCTTTTTAATAAATACTTTGTTAAATCATAATTTTTATACATATATGTGTGTATGTCTACATAGTGGGGTCATAGATTTTTTGCTGATAACATGTTCAGTGCCGAAAAAGTGGGAACTATATTTTTCAAAGCCTAAAAGGCCTCACCATCCAGAGATAAACATAGTTAACATTTTGTTATTGCTTATATTCCTTTTTTCTTTCTCTATACATACATCTCATATGTATTTGACAAAATTTGAATCATTTTGTACCTATTATTTTGTTAAATATATGTATTTCACAAACGTCAAGCGTTGATATAATAATATTAGTCCAAACTACAAGTAGGGGTGCTTTCTATGAAACTAAAACATGGCTTCAACCACACATACCAATTTTCAGTGAGCTGATTATGGATATATTAACTTAACTGATGGTTACAATTAAGTTTACAATGACATGCTAACCCTCTCCTCCAACAATGAAGAGAAGTTTGACACATGATCTTGTGATAAGACCCAAGCTTTAAAAATACATACCCCTTAGGGTGGGGGGTTATAAACCAGTGGTAGAGTGGTGCATGAGGTCCTGGATTCAATCCCCAGTATCTCCATTAAGAAAAAAAAAAAAAAAAGGTGAAAAAACTATCTATACCTCTAAAAGAAAGAGTAACAAACATTTCAAGAAGCAAACTAAGTACCCAAAAGAGGGTGTGCTGGCTTCTAGACATTGTCCATCTGTACTCACTGCAGAGAACCCCATCAGGCTAGAAGAAGTGATTTAAACTGGAAAGACTGTTCTTCAACTGGGAAATCCTCAGAGTTTTTCTATATTGCTTTCAGAACCATAGTGAAGGAATAGTCAAATAATTAAAATGCAATTACTTTCCCAACATTATTTGTTAAGTAGTGTTAGCCAGAAGGTAATATAAACAAGAATTAGGGAACTTGAATAAGCAAAGAGGTGTTTGTACAATAAAGGAAAGAACTCTACCAGCTCTTGAATAAGAACTAATAAATGGTAACTTTTGAAAAGCAGTGGCTCTACTAACACTCATCTTTTGCTCTCCAAACTTTCTGTCCAATCCTTTTACGTGATGACATGAAACATGTTTACCAATTACATCTCCAAAGGTAACATTACCTCTTTCTTCATTTCTATGAACAGAACTATATAAAAAGATTACCTGGATAATTATAAAAACATTTAATCAAGTCATATCTATTTCTTTTCAAGTAGGTAGAAATAAATATCTAGAGGCAAAGGTAAGAGGATGTTAATTTAAGAATCCTTCCCATTGCCCCAGTAAAATGAACTAAGCTCATTGCCAGGCCCACAACAGACATCAACGTATACTTGTTCCATGAATTCATAAAGGTCTGCTTCAAGGATATCTACTATTAAAAAGTTAAAATTTTAAAAATGCAAATTATAAAGTAGATTTAAGGCTTATTTTGATATAAAATTTATCTTCATATTTTGGGGGGCCTCAGATGTATACACGGTAACTTTTATACTTGAGTCTAACTTCTTTTAAGAGTTACAATCTCTTGAGTAATCCTCGCAGCAGTCAGCAAGAGGTAAAAATGGGAGACAAACTTTCTCCTCTGCTTTTTCATCTCCTCTTTAAAATTAATGTTCTTTTTTTGAAAAGAATTTTCTCTGTTTCATTTTCGTTCTTATTTATGAAGAGGCATGCGGGCATGGGAAATGTAGAAGTATAACTTAAGAAGATAAATTTTGTAAGTACATAATTATGAAATTATGTGCTTCCTGCTCTTCCTTTGTCTGTCCATATAACTTTGTGTTTTAAGAAAGTCAACAAATTATAAAAACAAAAGTAGGATGCAATTTGACAGTATAAGAAATTTGATCAAAATTAAACCTTAAAATGGCTATTAAAGGGACAGCTGGAGCATCTGACTATAGACACATGTCAATCCTCCTTGTCCTGAGAATCCCTTGGATTCACCACGCACAGAGCCCAGATCACGAATACTGAAACAACAGCCAACACTGTTAGATGTTGTTAATATATAATGATCTAATGGAATGTTTATATATGAATTTTTGAAATATTTATTTATTATTGTATAATTATTTTATTTTGGTGGGGAGGGGAGGTAATTAAGTTTGTTTATGTTTAAAGGAGGCACTGAGGATTGAACCTAGGACCTCATGCATGCTAAGCATGCGCTCTACCACTTGAGCTATACCCTCCCCCCGATATGATGTTAATATATAATGATCTGACAATTTCCCATGTCATATAATAGCAAAAAGAAAAAACAAATCTAGGGGGAAAAGGGAGAGAATTTGAACAATAACTAAAAGTTTTTCCTCATTCTCCAAATTTCACATACTTACAGAACATGAACTTTGGCTACATGCCATTGCTAATACCATTCTGAGTGTATTTTTCCCACTGAAAAATTCAGTGCCACGGTATCACATTTTAAAGCGATTAAAAAAGAGAAGGCAGGGTGGGTGGGAATGAACAGCTCTAACATGTGAGTGTTAGCTCCAGATGCTTCTATTCCAAACCTCTCATTATTCTTGGATGACAAATCTTTCTTTAAGGGCCTCTGATAAGCAGCAAAATCTAAGTTTGATTATTTTAGGGGATTATTTGAAAAACAAAACAAAAACCCAGGCATGGTTCTCTTTCTCATCTTCACTATATTCACCACAAATGGCTTTTTCTTCCTTTAGTTATGGTGTCTTACAGGATTTCCATTCTGTTGAGAAATGTGTTTGGAGGTCTGGGAACCGTCTGGAAGCACAGGCTTTAGAACAGGAAGACATTACTTAGCTGGTATCTAGGATACCTGTGTCTCTTGCTTTGGTATTTTAATTTCACCAAAGAAACGTGTGTTTGGCAAGTCTGCACACAGAATTTATGCCTGTGGTGACGTCTAAAATGGAGTGCTTGCACTTGATTCATCAACGGTAAACTATTCTTTACTAGGTGTACCTTTGAAGGAAAATAAACAAAAATTCCAAATGTGCTTGATGTTCTCGTAGTTTGATGGTCCTTCTGTGAATCAGGGAATGATAAATAAGGCTCAGAGTCCATATCTAAAAACACTGTCTTGGTAAATCTTCATTTATTTTGACTAGTTCATTAAGAAAATGACCTTGCCTTATATGAAAGAAAGAAAGAAAAAAAAAAAAACTACTGGGATCATAAAAGTAAAATTAGGGATCTGTATGTGTTTAACCCACACACATTCATATTCAAAACATGACTAGAACGCTAAATTTCAGTGCTTGCTCTCTTGACTGGTAATGGAAAGACTGCAACATTGTATATGGCAGGATTCCTCTTAGGACCACCCTGCGCAGATTAGCCATCGATCCAACATCATTAGCCAGTCCAATAACACAAGGCTGAACAACTGCACCTCCCCCTGGAACACAGGCTAAACTTTGAGCAATAACTCATTGGATAGCTGATCCCAATTCACAGCCATATTGCTAATTAAAGGGCATGTGATTTCCCAAAATGTAGAGTACCCTAGTTCTATCGGTAATCTTTTAAGTACAATACTGTGTAACAAAGTCAGATTTCCCAATGGCCCCACAGGCAACCTAGCATATACTTTTCATATATAAGGCAAGTGGCATTAGTACCTGTAATGTTAGAGACCAAAACAACCTGAGGGATGGACCACCTCAGATAACTAACTGGGCATCCAAACTGACTGTATGGTTGTAGCACACAGATATCTGATGCTTGTGAACCCACCTCCCTATGAATTTCATTATTGCAACTTGCTTTACACTAGAGGCAGTTTAAAGTCAGCCCTGATGCAGATTTAAGTATGAGAGATTCTTAGTTAACAATTTTATGTTTTTCTTCAAGATGCTGAAAATGTAAATGCCAAAGGAAGGCAGCACTGGATCACTGTAAAGTTACCAATGGAAGCCCCTTGAGATACAAAGTTAAGTAGTCTTAAGAATATGGAGATATATTAGACAAAAACTGATTCCTCAAAGAGATGTATAGAATTTGGTGAAATATATTTATCATTTCGTGGTGTTAGAGCTCCTGAAATAAAATGCTTTTTATTTCACTGTTAAAAAAAAATTCCTTTCTAGTAGAATCATGAATCTTCAGTTTTCTCCTTTATTAAGAAAAAAGAATGTGATACAGGGCAACAAAATTCAAGTGAGCATTGATGACCTCACCTAGGCATTAAAACCTAAGTATTAAGCTCTTCTTTCTTGACAATTACATTTCTCAAAAATACCAACCCCCTCCCTATAACTGTATGCTGGTCATTGCATCTAACTTCACCTTGCAATGATAAACAGACTTTCCTCGGGGTGAGAAATCCCTTATGCACATGGCTACTTAATATATCTGTTATGATTATACTGGAGAGACTATATTTACATGCAAATACGTATGTGAAGCCTGAATTAATAATTGTAAGGATAAGTATAAACAGAGATGAACCATACTGGAGGGAGATAAGTAAGCAGAAAGAGTTAAATTCAGTCCAGTCAATATTGTACTTCTGAAAAGACTCAAATATGAGAGAGCCAAATGAGGGAACAGTCTAGAATGGTATTAAATTCCATTGTATACCACAGACAAAGATAAATTATTCTTGTCCAGTCACCAAATAACGGTATAGGACTACTGCAGCCCAATTATATTATAGAACAGTTGCCAGGTGTAGTTCTCAAGCCACTAAAGAGAAACCCCCACACCAGTGATTGTGGGTATTTAATTTTAACCCTTGGTAGGAAGTGAGGAAGGGTGATTTTTCTCTTGTTTAGGAAATCAAAACCAAGCAAGCCAGACTTCCCAGACTTGCAGCACAGACCCACCAGCTTTAAGCCGTTTCAGAGATACACAGTTCGAACATTCCAGGAGAGAAATCTGTAATTTCCTAACCAAGGATTTTTAGGGGGTAAAATTGCCTATAAAAAAAAAACCCCAAAAAACAAAAAAACAATCGAATTGGCAATCAAATGGAGAGGTTAGAAAGCAAACCACACACAGTCTAGATAAGTCACTATAATGTCTGTGGTAAAATTTAACCCTTTGGAGACATAAATAACAGAATGCCTCCATCAAGCACTTGGGTATTCTGCTTCATGGCTGAGCCTAGCCAGCCAGAAAAGCTCTTTTTTTTTTCCCCCTGCCACAAAGATAATGCCACTAATGTGGTCCCGGGCTCGGAGAGGAAAGCCTTATCTCCGCTAGCCAGTTAAGGAGTGGCGTAGACCAGGCTCGGACAGAGCCCTAGGGCAGTGGCCGCGCAGCACCTCCTTCTCAGTGAAGTGGGGAGAAGGGGAAGAAAACAGGAGACCGCAAGCCTCGTCCAGGGAAACAAGCAATTCTCACAGAGGGTGGCAGATTCTCTACAAATGAAGTTCAATGAAAAACAGTCTCACCGCCAGAAGCCGAGGCACAAACAGACGATGCCCCATCCCCAGAAGTTCCAGCACTCGACACGCATACTCATTCACCAGCTTGGTCCTCTCGTCGTGCATGTCCTGGGACTTTTTGACAGGAGGTGTAAGCTTAGCAGCTGGGGCTGGGCAGGGCACCCCTTCTTCCATGAGCAGTAAGTAGGTATCCAGAATGAGAGAGCTGGATCTCTTAGCCACAATTTTGAGAACTGTGGTAGGAGGGGAGCCAGGCTTCGGTCTCCCCAGGAGCACGCACAAGCCAGTCTGTGGTGGGAATTTGTCTGCTAACGTCTCCACGAGAAAAACATTTTGGCTAAATCAGCCACTGTGCAAGCGCCCCAAAGTAGACTGGAAATGAAATCAAATGCTGATCTAAATTAAAAAAAAAAACGGCAAAAGCAATCTAATGCAAGAGAACGGCCAAGAGTGATGCAGGAGAGTTCACATACGTGTGTAAAAATGGACAAGCTGCTTAGAAAGGTCTAGCATGTGTGTGAGAGAGAGCAAGTGTGTGTGCTGTGCGTGTGTGTGGGTGTGCGCGCGTGCGTGTGTGTGAGCAGACAGCAGCAGCAGTGGCCACGAAGCCAGGGCAGTTGTGAAGCTGCAAGGAGAAAAGGATGAGCTCATTGCAATCCCTGATTCGTGACAAGCAGCGCTGCTGCTGCTGCTGCTGCTGCTGCTGCCTCTCGCTGCGAATCAGTAATGAAGGGGTAGGGAAGGAAGGGGAGGGAAGAGAAGGAGGTAGGTGAATGAGCACGCAGAGTGTGTCTCGGGGGAGAATGCTGTAATAGGAAGCCAATGGCGAGTCTGCCGTTGGACAGATGCGCTTCCCCTCCCAGTCCACCTTCAATCAGTGTTAGGCTGACAGTTTATGCTGTTGAATCCTAAACCCACAGACAGATGAACTAGCTTCTCCTAACGTGATGCTCACAGAAAAATCAGACAGCCTGCCGGCTGAAAGGCTGACCTTTATTCACTCCTGCTTTCTAATAACGGTAACAGATACAAGTCTGGTTTAATACTGCCTATTCAAAGTGGGATGCTCCGATCCTCGGGAGATTCCTGAAATCGCTACGGAAGAGAGGCTTAGAGGGGAAATTAGATAGAGGATGGACAGAAGAGCAAGGACTGAGAAATGACACACCCTCAAGTTGAAGTGTTTATGCAATAATGACTTTTTGCAATGTCAGAATGTGCAGAAGTACCCCAGCCTTCTGGGAAGGATAGCTGCAATTAAAAGGAAGATTTTTAAAAATCTATTTTTATTTATTTTTTATTTTTATTGGGGTATAGTTGATGCACAATATTATGTAAGTTTCAGGTGTACAACATAGTGAAAAGGAAGATTTTTATAAACACACAATATGACAAAGCATAAAACCCTGCAACATAATGGTAAGAGTATACATTTAAGGAACTATTCAAGTTGGGATTCTCAAAACACAAATAATTTTCCTAAGCCAAAGACCTTGATAAACACTGGTTAATAGTTCAAAACATGGTGTTTTTTTTTAAAAAAAAAAAACATTTTTTATTGAGTTATATTTGTTTTACAATGTTGTGTCAAATTCCAGTTTTGATAACTCTCTGATCAAATTAATCCTTCCCTTGTGATAATATAACTGAGAGTTCTCCACAGTTTAAAATTTTACAGTCCATAATTTAAAGTTTTAATTTCCTTGCTGTGAATAATCAGTGATTCTTCACTTATTTGCCCAAATGGGGGCAAAAGGGCAAGAAGATCACATTTAAGGGGAGTTTCTTAACTTTATCCTAACAATTAACTAATATGTATTCAGAATCTTGGTGCTAGAGTTCTGTAGCTGGTCTCGTGAATACCAGACCAGTTTCTCCATGCAAGAGTCATGGAGCTGGGAGAGCCAGAGCAAGTTCCTCTGAGCCTTAGTTTCTTACTTTGACAAATAAGAGTTACAGATTCCTGCAGGTAACAATATGGACACATATTTATCAGCATAACTCTGTGATCCTGCTTACAGAAATAGATTAGTCACAGCATTGGGGATAAAGGAAAATATTGCCTTCCTTAACAGAATATTGTTTGGTTTCTTCTTCCAAATCTCAGGAAAATAAAACACTTTTTTTTTGGTTAAAAATTTAAAGTATTATTAACAAATATCTTAAATAAGACATTTATATGTTGCTGTCAAGCCTTCTATTTTTTCCAAAAAACGCTTTCTCAAAAAACTATACAAAGTAAAGATTTTAACGTAAAACAATCAAAGCCATTAGAATATGACATATATGTGTATGTATATATGTGTGTGTGTGTGTGTGTGTGTGTGTGTGTGTGTGTGTGTGTGTGTGTGTGTGTGTGTGTGTGTGTTTATTTCAGATCCCTAAGGGTTTAGAGGAAATGTCTGATGGGCTACCAAGGGTGGGAGTTGGTTCAGCCAGCAGTGGGAAGAGGTTCTGGGCCTCTCATACCCAACCTCACCCCACTAACACCACACACAAGGAACAGTGCCATTTTTGTTTTGTTTACATAGCAGAGTTCTGCATGAGAATTTGTTTGTTTGTTTGTGTGGAAAGTTCTGCATGAGATTTTCTTTGTTTGAAAAGAATTTTCATATTTAAGAACAAGGGGGTATTTTGACTTGCAAAAGAAGGAAGAATTAAGTGACTCCTCAGCTAATAGGATTTTTTTTTATGTTTGATCTTTTAAAGGATAGGGGAGATATTTCCATCCAACTGACTTGGTTTCCAAGAACACTGGCAGAAGTATTCTTTTTTAATTTATATAAACCAGAAACAAAAAATTTATTGCCCAAAAGGATTCTGGTGAAAAGAAATAAAATTTAATCAGAAGACGTTGGAACTATACGGTTTGGCTCTGATGCTCACAAAAGAAGTTAAAACTGTATGTACTAAGCATTAAATGTAAAAACTAAAATATGATATTTTAATGCACAAACCAAGTTACACTTAAAACATTTAGGCACATGTAATGAAATGCTATGTAAAAGGCACTACAGACAAGTGGTCATGTATTTCAGTTTTCCCCATCTCTCCATCATCCTGCTCCCCAAATATGTATATTCTGTGAGGAGGTAAATGGCACAGGTTCGGTCCTGGGCTCTGAGTGGCCCCTGCTAGGACGGCAGAAGTAGTTTTAGGGGGAGGTGGCAGGGGTCCAGAGCACACCCTCCCCAACAGGTATGAGGAACTGGGGCTACACCAGGGCCCCACAGAAGGCACTGGGGATGAAAGCAGTAGGGAGTCTGAGGAAGAACAGGGGGAAATGGGGGCAGGTCCAGCTGATTATTCCTACCAGCCCCTGAACCGAGATCCTGAACCAGAAGGGGCAGAGCTGGCACCAGTGAAGGGGAGGGAGAAGAAGGAGCTGCCGACATCCAAGACTGGAACTGCGCCCTAGGGCTTCACTCGTTAGAGGGTGAGGATGAAAATGAGGAGGGAGCCACAGCCCTGAGCAACCACAATTATATTCCCATGGATCCACAACATGCAGGGTTGGCGAAAAGGGCGAAGGCTGGTGATATCAAACGGTCAGTGGGAAGATGACAGGAGACCCTCCAAGCTGGCAGGTGTCCCCTGCCCAGCAACAACTGCACTGAGAGCTGCTTCACCTCCCTGTGCCCCAGGGCTGAGCACACCCCAGGCTGTAATGTCCATCCTTATGCTCCCATCCCCCTTCCACGGCAAGGTAAATCAGACTTCTTCTCAGAGGCTTGCTTACTCAGTTCCATACATAGGGGGACATCAGCCCAAGCCCAGCCCACCTTAGCCTGAATCACTTTATGGGGAATAAAAGCGCCCTATATACACAGCCCCTCTCCAAAGAAAAAGAACACAAGCAGCATCCTTGCTTTTTAAATTTCCATTAATTTTTCAACCCTGGTCCTGTTTGCAGGTTGTCCCTTGAGAACACGCTGTTGATCAATATGAGGTAAAATAATCCTTCTAGAATATCACTTGATAAAAATGAAAGAATGTATCCTAAGGATCTGTCAAGTTCTAGAAGAGTGACTCATCTCAGGGAGCATTTCCCCTTATGTCTCCCCAGCTCCCCATGTAATTTATTTATTGCTCAATCTGATCAGTATACTTTTGAGACATAAATATTTGAGTTATAAAGTAGTCCAAAAATGAAACTAATGATAGAAAAGAAGCTCTTCTGAATTAACCAGTTAATAATACATGATTTCTCAAATTTCCTGACACTATCATAAAGGAGATTTTTAAAAAATTCTATAAAGGAAGTTCAACAGCAAATTGACAATAATAGGGGACATTTGAACGCATCAGCCAGTGAGGCAGAGTAAGAGGAAAGTAAAGAGGGCCAGGCCATGGTCTCAAAGCCTACAGAACAGCAGCTCTGGAGAGCTGGAAGCAGGTGGGCGGCGGTGCAGCCCTAATGAGAGCCTTGTGCTCAAGTGCTCTTCCTCAGCCACTCCACTCAGTCATGATTTTGGACATGCGCAGGACATAAACAGATCTCCATCGGAAAATGAAAAGCATACTTGACTTCACTTATAGCACTGCAATTAAGAACACCGAGTGCAAAGAAACATGCAGGGTAGTTACTTCAGGGGTTACAAAGGGGAAAGAGGTAAACACTTTCCAACCTGAAGGAGCTTAAAATCAGGGAGGCATTCAAACACAAAGACAAAGCAGGACGTGGACACTGTAAAAGGAGGAACACACTGTTACCACCTAGTCAAGGCTTTGCTGTCCGCGATGGATACAGACAGAAGTGGGCTTATACTACTGGGACTGGCCTGGAACCAAATGCAAGAGTAATGGGAATTAAACACGTCCCTCAGGGCAAAGCAGAGTGTTGCTTATTACATCATCTTTTAGTCACATTTACTAGCTGAATGGCATGGGTAAGTCACTTATCACTGTCTGGGCCTCAGTAAAACAGCAATATCACCTGCCTAGTCACGTTGTCCTGAAAATTTAATAAATTAATGTATATAAAGGAGTATCTCATAGTCCCCACACAGGGTGGATATCAGATAACTAGCAATTTCCTTCGTTCCTTCTAGGAAGTCATGCTTCTCAAGGTGGAAAGGTGTGTCAGAGGCTGCTTCTAACTTTAGGGATTATTCAAGCTGCTTGAAGAAAAGGCTAAAATGAAATGTAGTGAGACTGAGCACACAGGTTACATCACAGGGCAGTAAGCCTCATTATTTTGCAGGTGGAACTCATACACCGAGGAAACAGAGTGCAAAATGAGAAAATACATAGTTAAGTGACATTGCGGTGGGTGGTTCCAGTAAGAAGTCTGTTAGATCTCAGAGGGGAAAAAAAAGATTCCCGCAAAACATTACAGATTTACCCAGGTTTTTTGTTTGTTTGTTTAAAGAATGTTCTGATCTCTTGTGATACTTCAGGCATAACTATCTTAAAGGAGTTTTTCATTTTCTTTTTCTTTTCTGATAGAAAAAAGAACTTTCCCCCACCAAAAGCAATTTAATGACATTCTGAATAGTCACGGTAGCATCGTTCTTACCTTATCACCTATCCTCGTGACCAGATTCAAGAGTAATGCCTTTATTAATGCAAGAACTTCTCTACAGTCTCTTTGAGAGTTGGTCTCTTTGCCTCTTCTCCCTTTTCTTCGTTGACAATTAGCTCAAAGGGATGCCTATTTTTATTACTGGACATTTATATTTGTTTAGAAAGGGCTACCTATGGGAAGCCAGAAATCTGAAACTTCCAGTTACTGAATTGGGTCATGTATTTTATAACAACACAGAATAAGTCTACTTTTTTAATGCGATGTTAGTTAAAATATCTGAACACAACTAATCTCCTTTTCATCAAGCTAACCATCCCTGCCACTGACTGGGCCTCCTATGAGCTGGTTTCTGGACCGTTGTAGAATGCTCACAATCCTACCTCCTGCCCCAAGGAGATGTTTTTGGACAGTATCTCTCAAGAAAGTGGTACCCACATTGATACACTAGATACTCTGGATATGGTAACAGAATCATAAAATAATGCAATGTTGTTAGACCCTAGAAGACGTCCAGGTCTGATACGTTCACCCTACTGATAAAAAGACTGAGGTGGCAGATAAGTGACCTGCTCACAATCATAAAACTTGTTTGAGGCAGAGCCAGGAAGCTAAGATCCCAGAGCCTCGCTGCACAGCAGAGAACCTTGCATTTCCTGCTCTGTAACTTGCTATCTTTGAATTAATGCAGCCCATTTTAAAAAAACTATCTCATTAGCAAGACTGTGCTCCCCCATTTTCTTCCACACAGAATTGGTCCAGAGCCTGTGCTTGCCATCTGGCATGAAAGAATCTAGATTCTTAGATTTGAGTTGAGACGGGGCTTCCAAAGCCTGCCTTGAGAGTAGTCACTTCTAAACACACACTTGTGATGACAGAGCACATCTGCCTTCTCAAGTTTTAACTGAGAAGCAGGCTCTTCTTCAATCAGTCAGAGAGGCTACATCCTTGACAGCTCAGCCACGTTGCCCGCATAACAGCGGCTTTTCTGAAGCCACGTGAGTGATGCAGGCTTGATAATGGAGTGCTGTCTCAGTTCATGCATCCTCGTCCCTGGGCAGTCTGTATAAGGCTCGTATTTATTTTCAAGTTTAAGCAGAAGGCATAAATAAATATTAGCACAGCCTGTTTTTTAATTTTAAAATGATCAGGTTAAAATTATGACATATGGAATCTAGACTATTCCCTGATTCTC
This sequence comes from Camelus ferus, assembly GCF_009834535.1. Taxonomy (NCBI): domain Eukaryota; kingdom Metazoa; phylum Chordata; class Mammalia; order Artiodactyla; family Camelidae; genus Camelus; species Camelus ferus. The sequence continues at coordinate 8,470,175 of NC_045716.1, forward strand.
TTAAGCTAGATCAGAATTTTACTTTTTTTTTTTTAAATGTATGTGTCTTTTGCCATTGTTGGTGAAAATCATGAGGTGGTATATTCATCCTGATAAGCTGTGAATTGCCTCTACCTCCTTCCCATGGTCCATCTCCAGTTCTCTACTAAATTTGCTATCTCTAGCATCTTCGTGTTACATAGAATAATGCTAGGTGTAGTTTAACAGCTGTCACTGTGAAAAATAATATTTTCAGCGGAGGAGTTATATGGGTCAGCCCACATATTAGCAAGTGAATTTGCTTCCACAAAATGAAAATGCCAAGATGGGGACACTCATTTTTTTTTTGTAATAGACAAGTCCATGTTCTGAAATAAAGATGGTAATAGATTGTACAGCCATACTATTTCCCTCTCCCCTACTTCCCACTCACGGCTTCAAATGGATTCAGCAGAATTTCACAAGTATCCAACTGGTGAGAGTGGAGGTGATTTTTCCTTACTTTCACTGGAGGTGATCAGTCTCCTATCCACCTCCCTCCTCTGACCTATCTCATATACACATTTGTTCCAAGCAGGACCTAACGAAACACCTTACACATTACAGACCCTTGATAAATATTTCAATGACTGCAAGTATGAATAATAATTACCATTTATTCAGTATCTGTGACAGCCATGAACTATGCCAAACCTTAGAGTATGCGTTACTGCAAGTAATCTTAATAACCAACTATGCCCATTTTACAAACAAGGCACCTGAGCTTCGAAAAGTTAAGTGACTTGCTCAAGATCGTGTAGCTACCAAGTGGTAACTGCAACTATAATTTACACATCTGATTTATAAGTGTTTTAGATTTGAGATATCTGAAACCATGAAGGAGGCAGAGTTAAACAGCCTAGATCTTAGAGGCCAGTCAAGTTAGCCCAGTGGAGACAAGAGGATTTACATAGTCATGTCTCTGTGAATATATAGCAGGACCAATGTGTCTTGGTTCTAAAAGAAATGACAAAAACAAAACCAAAAACAAAGCAAAAAACTTATGCTCATTGTAATCTTATCCATACCTTTCTTTTTTTAATTTCCACTGAACAACCCAATCCTGAGATCAGGGCTCCCAATCTGCACACCCGTCTCCTTACTGGACATATGCAGCCCCACATGCAAATTAACCCCAGCATGTCCAAAGTCACCATTTCTTCCCCAGTGCAGTTCCTCCTCTTACGTTTCCTATTCTGGCAAACAGTATCCTTATCCACCCAATCGCCCCAGCAGACACTTGGGTGTCATCCTATAGTCTTCTTTTTACCTCCACTTACTACTCAATCCATCACTCAAGTCTGGCTGATCTAACCTCATTATCTCTCAAAACTATGTCATCTTCTCCACTCTTGTCTCTTCTGATTTGAGCTCAGCCCTTAGGATGATATGCTGGGACATCCACCATCTGCAATACTCGAGCTCCTGAAGTTCCCCTGCATACACCAGGGAGTTGCGTACCTCAATGTCCTTGTTCTTGCTTTCTCCTTTCCTTGAACTGTGCTTCCCCTCTAATTCACTTCCTTTTCCTAATTTGTTAAAACTCAACTCTGATATTACCTCCTGCAGGAACCCTCCCTCAGCCCCAGGGCTGGGGTCCATGGCCTTCCTGCTGCTCTGGTTCCACCCTTGTTGTCTCTCTCCTAACATGTCTATACTTTAATGAGCCGCACTGAAATCAACACTTAGGGTCTCTCTTCCCTGCTAGAAGGCCCTTAGAGGTTAAGTATCGTGCATTATCCTTCTTTTTTTCTTAAAAACTTAGCAGAGGCAATTACTTAACACACAGTGGCTATCCCATAACCGTTTGTTGAAATGGTTCAGCATTCAACGTGGATAAAATATGATCATTATTCATGGGAGGGATAGATAAGCATTTTTCTGATTAGAGATATTGATGCTTTCAAATTTCTGAGCCTTTTAAAATGTTCTTCCCTCTTTCTGGAATGTTTTTCCTCTGTTATTTTTCCTTTGAAATTTTTTAATAATCCTTCAATTTGCTGTCATGGAAAAAACAAAAGTTGACATGTCAGAGAGACCTGGACTTAAAACTACACTTCATGTGACTTCAGGAAAGTGAACCTCTTTGAGTCTCATTTTTCATTAAGAAAATGAGGCTTAAAACAGTAACATTATGAAGTTGCTAATGTTATTAACATCTGTGACATTTCTAGCTTCGTAAACTGGGATAACAGTAAAGATATTAACTGATAGGGAAAGCACTGAGGACAGGAAAGGATGGAGGATGGATGCAGTGAGCAAGGAAAATGTAGCAATCTGTTGGAGATGTTCCACTGGCCATGGGAAATGTGAATCTGGAGCTGAGAGATGGGTTTAGAAATCACTGGTAGTCATGGGCAAAATGAAATATGGGAATAAATGAAGTAAATGAGGAAAAATATGGAAGTCATGAAGAGATGCTCTCATAGTATACTTGACATTCCTCTTAATCATCCCTGATGTAATTTAATGACTAGTTGGATAATTATACTGCTAGGGAAATCATCTAACCTGCCAGATAGGGTGGGCGCTGCATTAGCTTCACCCACCAGTATGTTCCCAGCACTCAGTACAGTAACTGCCTATGGAAGGAGCTCAGGAGGTCCTTAGTTGATGAATGACTGAATCTCATATAACACTCACCAATGGGCTCGCTAATCACTTGCTTTTGAAATTTGGCGACCTAAATAAATAATAATGTGAGAACATAAATTCCTAATGAAAATGTGCTGAGGTGGGTGTAAGGATAAAAATCTCACAAGTTCTTGTTGGGGCCAGACATTGTGCCATCTGTTTCCATGCACAGTCTCATTTCAGTCCCATAATATGTTGTAGTAAAATTATTGCCAAAATAAATGATTTGCAGAATCATGATCTGCAAAATCAGTTTGCCCCATCTCGACAACATCCTTGATTTCTCACTTTCCTCAGCCTTCCAAATCCAGTTTATCTCTGAGTCCTGTCGGCCCTATATACATATTATCTTGAATCTGTCCTCTTTTTCCATCTAAATTGTCTCCACCTTGGTCTAAGCACCCATCACTTCCTGTTTGGCCTTAAAGTAACACCTTATCTTGTCTCCATACTTCTACTCTTGCCTTTTTAAAATCCACATTCCATATATCAGAATTCCTCAAAATGGGCTTAAAACCATAAATCGTATCAAATTTCTCCCTGCTTAAAACTTGTACTAGCTTCCCGTGTAACCCAAATGCCAATGCTTTACTATTCTGTGTATCTACTGATCTGGCTCCTGCCTAGCTCTCTGACCACATCTTCTTCCTCTCTATATCTTGCTCACTCAATCATTTTGCTCCAGTCACGCTGGCCTCCTTTCTGTTCTGAATATACAATGCTTCTGCCTCAGGGCCCTTGGATCTGCCGTTGCCTCTAATTTTCATACGTCTGGTTCCACTGCATCATTCAACTCAAATGTTATTTTGCTCACAGAAGACTTTTCTTGCCATCTTTATCTAATGGAGGGTAATAACACATTAGATCCCTTTGTATTATTTCTTTCATGACATTTATCACTACTTGAAACTGTTTACTTCTTTTTTACGTACTCTCTTTCCCTGCAACTAGAAAGTATCAGGGAGAGGCTCACAGGGGAGAGGAGAGAAAGCTTTTGAAAAATCTCGACTGACAAGTTATTAGAAAAATATAACCATAAAATAAGATTCTTGTCTCAGCTTCATTCATTCATTCATTCATTCATTTTTACTTTAAAAGTTTATTATTTTACAGAGCCTTCTGAATCTCTTTTTTCTTCAGTAACCAATCGTCAACTAAAGGGACCCCTTGACATTTATAGGTGTAGTATTTATCGCTTCAGCTCTCCCTGAGAGACCCCAGGAGACCACAGCACAGCAACTTGTGGGTTTGCTGAGGAATGAAATTAGTTAGTTACTCCCATGTAACAGATGGTGAGTGAGCTTAGCTTATAGTCTTGTTCCTCTCAGTTATTATACATTCTTATGGCAAGGAAGTTATTTCGTCTCACTTTTATAAAGAAACTGAATAAAAAATCATAGTGATATTAAAACATTAGGAAGTTCAAGAGCATCTTGGAATATATCCTTCATGAATGTCAAGTCGTCTTTTTTTTTCCCTCCAAACCTGTGCCTATGCACATTAAAGAAAGAGACCATACTTCATATTAAATTGGTCTGCCTGGTTAACTGCAGTAATGACATGATTAATAACAAATGTTATGCCTCCAAAAAACCTACTATTAATCTATAACCATCATAAAGACTGGCCACAGACAATGCAGAAACCATTTTAGACATACAAGTAGCTGAATCACTGTGGTTTTGGTAAAGAAGAAAGAGGCTTCTATATTTAAAAACAAAGATATCATATTGGTTTTTAAAGTGTCCTGCGAGCTGTGGATAATATATGCTATATAACTGTCAACTCCTTTAGGGAGGGGAAAGAAATGAAACACAAAACAGCCAGAAACAGCCCTTAAACCCAGTGAGGACAGAGAGGAATAAATGAACCCAGGGGCAAAGAGTGAAAGAGGGAATATTCCATTCTCTGTGTATACACCATGAGCCCAGAGTTGTGCTTGGTGCCAGGTGAATACAAAACCGGTACATAATGTGTTCTCTACCCTCAGTGGCATCATAGCCTTTATGGCAGAGACGAGACCCACAATCAGGACAATTAGGAGATCCACATGACAGTGTGTAATAATGTGCCTGGCAGGCACAGTTAAGGCTGGTAGGCACATCTGAGACCAGAATATGATGAAATTGAAATGCTAGGGGAAGGGCTTACAGCAGACAACAGACAGGTGAATAGTGCAGTGAAGACCGTTTTTAGAATGACTGATCTGGTAGCTGAGGGCAGGGGAGTTTCAGAGAGGAAGGTATCGAAGGTAGCTAAGTCATAAAGCTTTTGCAGTAAGCCCAGTGTGAGAAAATGAGAGCCTGGACTGGTGTGGTTGTCATGGAAACAGAGCCATGCTTGAATCTGAGAAGCATCATAAAAGAAAAACAGCCCTTCGTTATCTTTGTGTAACTCTCCAAGTACATGTGGCTTATTATGTCCTCCTTTATATAACTCATTGATACAGAACTGCCAGAGATGATATTCTTCACCAAGTTAGGGGAAAAAGCACACCATGCGGAAAGCACCCATGATGCATGAACACAGTGGTGCTCTCGAAGTTGCTGACTTTGAGGCACAAAGTTTGGTTAAAAGATCAATTGGTTTGGTCACTTTCTCTGAAACTCTAATTATTAATGGAGTCCAGAACATACCGTGTTAAGCAGAACTAAGCAGAAGCTCATCGGGTAGTGCTATTCAGTTGTCTGGGGACAGCCCAGTTATCACTAAATGAACAGCAAGTGAGAGTGTAAGGTCTAGCAAGCTGCCTCCTCTGCAAAAAAACCCCCTCCATATGCAGCTCCGTTCCTTAATGCTGAAGAGGGGACATGACAGGGACGTTTTGGAGAGGATGAGAAAGAGAGAAAGTGGAGAAGAGCAATGAGCCTCTGTACTCATCACCTGGAACGTCCAGCTGTTGCCAAGGCTCCCTGACAGCACCTGGGAAAGGCTGCTCAGTTTGTACCACCCCCACCCCCACTGTTACAGCCTTGGCTAAAGCAGCCTTCATGATTTCTCCCCTTAATAGTCTTCTAACTAGTCTCCGTATGTATTACCAGTATCTTCACATTTCAATCTCCCTCTCACTGTCTCCAAATTTATCTTCCTAAAATATCATATCTGACCCTGTAACTGTTTAAGGGCACCCTCTGGACCGCAGGCTCAGAGGTCAGCACATAACCTTAACTATAAGACACTTTTCAGACAATCTAGGCCTATCCTACCTTTCCAATTACACCTGTTAACTTGACACCTCATGCTCGATGTTCTCATGGAGATTCTTCCCAAACATGATGTATTTCATGATGTTTCTGCTCCTTACACATGCTGTTCTCTTTGCCTATAATACCACGTCTTGTCTTCTCTTGCTAATCTTTCAAGACTCACATGTCACTTTCTCTTTCAAGTAATCCTTGTCATTACTTCCCTCCTCTGCCTTTGCATCCTGTCCCAGGTGTTCATGACCATATTTGTATACACGCCTGCTTCCCCTATTTCTCAGTGAACCCCTCAAAATTAACTACAACATATTCATCTTTTCATCTTCACTACCCAACAGTTCCTAGTCACTGTGGTCACAGATTATTTACATAAACATTGAATAAATCAATAAATGACTGAATCTCAAATGAAGAAGTGAGGTATAATTAGAATTAAATATGAACTTAATTTTTTAAAAATAATGTATTAAACTAGAGGATGGTAAGTAGCTATCTCTTTATTTAATGTCTAAATTTGTAAGAAGAAAGGTCAAAATGAAGACAAGTGAAATGTTTGTGGATTTCTAAAAGAGAGGGAACATACTGATGTAATAAAACAGTGTAACAGCTATAAGAAAATAAACAAAACTCAATGTTATACAGCAACAGTGCTCACTCTCAGTTGGTAGCTCCTTCAGAAACAAATAAATTTGACTTGGGGAAGGTGGAGTCTCGGTCATCAGTCTGGCTAGTTTTCTGTAGGCGGATCAACAGACAGATCTGCATATTTTGCAGGATGGACTTAAATGGAAGTCCAGAAGTTACTGGTTTCATTTAAATTTTGATTTTGTAAAATATATTGGGAAGGGGAGTGTTAAACAAAATAACATTTTCCAATTCATATGGAAGCAAAGCATGTAAGTGTTGATGAAAGTAGTAACTTATTTGCTTATAAGTAATACTTATGCAAAATCAAATTTTTGAAGTTCTGAAACAGCAGTCTCTAAACAATGCCAACATGTACCCAAAAACTAATATTAATATAACATACACTTTTAATAAAATGTCTGATTGACAAGTTCATTTGCCCAAGAAGGCAGATGCTCAGAATTTACTAATAACAGGACTGAAATCAAACTCAAGAAAATGACATGGAAATCACTGTGGTAAATGGAAGGCACTTCCGTATGTCTCCCCCTTGAGCTATTACATTTAAAGAAGATAAAAACTACAAGTAAATGGAAAGATGTTTGAAATGGAATTAGCCAGGCTAGATAAACAATTTAGCCAAAGAATTAAGTTCCAATTTCCATTTGTTTTACATTTGCATATAGTTTTTATTTTTTTCTTCCCCATCAGTGATACCCCGGGTTATAATGCTCTGATCATGGGATACTACAACATTTAAATACAAGTTGAAAAGTCTAGCCAGTCTTCAAGAACTGAAAGTCTAAAGCATAAGCGTTGCACTGTCTGTAAGACAACGGGCCCTAAAGGCAGGTATAACCACTCTAAGGCTTGTGGTCTGCACATAACCCTGGAGAAGCAGTGCAGACTGCAGACAGGACAGACTGAGTAGCTGAACACACACACACACACAAGCTCCTGCAGGCCCCGAATGGTCCTGTTCTTAAAAGAGGCCTCAGTCCTTTAGCTCTCCAAATACTCGTGTCAACTGCTGTTTTTGCTCTGAAATGTGAACACATTTATTTTCCAACAACAAGGCTTCATCTGCAAGTGTGTACAGCAAGAACTTCTTTGATTTCTTCTCTTTGCCCTAAAATTGCCCAAACATAGCATAAAATACCAAGTAATGACAGCCACAGTTATACACAAAATCCCTTTCCTGAAATTGCTTATTGTATTAAAGTGGTAGTTGGATGAAAAATAAACTTAATCTAAGAGTAAGATTTAATTCTCTATTTTAAAATATATCACTTGTCTGGAAATATAGTACTTTGAAATACTATGGCATATTCTATCCAATAAAAAATAGAAGGTAAGAACTTTCCAAGAGCCTGCTTAAATGTCACCAAAATCAAAAAGGGTCCTATTTGAAAAACACGACCTTCTATTATGTTATAATTAAGGCGGAGGCATTTATAATATAATAATTAAGAATAAATTGATTGGTGGCTTCGACTCCAAGGCTCATCCTTAAAAATGGAGCTGGCTCAACTGTGCAAGGGCTTGCAGAGCAGGTACAAGCCTAGTAGCAGCTAAGCTCCTACTCTGATCCCCACTCCCTCATCCCTCATTCCCCGCCTCCCCATCTCTGGGCTGCCCTCCTTTATACTTATTTTGCTTCCTGGCAGTTCTGTCTGTTCTTAGTACTTAGGTTCCTAAAACTCACCTCAGGCCAGCCTTCCCTGATGGCCCAGGGTTGTTTCAGTTACCTCCTTCTGTTCATCTGCTGAGCTCTCCTCCTTTACAGTGTATTACCATCTCTGGGTAGAAACCCCCACTACCAGCCCCACACCTGCTGGGATCGCCTCTCCCACTTCCTACCACCACAGGGGAGAAATCTCAGGCTGGCAATGTCAAGGAAAGAAAACAAACTTGAGATAAGGTGAATACAATAAGTTGACAAAGAGTTCCAAAAAGAAAGGAGAATAGAGTAAAAGTAGTCAAATCTACAGTTATGCAAATAAGAGAGGAAAAAAAAAAAACACCAAAGATGCAAAGATAACCAACTCACCTCTCAATTATCAACAGAGAATGGTGGCACTAATTTCAAATTGAGCATTAACAAAGATTTGAATGTGTATTATAATTCTATCTGAATAGCTCGCTATTAGGAAAAAATTTAGTTTAATGACTGAGGTCATTCAGTGAAGGAATACCTCAGAAAGAGCTAGGAGTGCATTTAGATTTCTCATCTGATTTCCTCACAGCCCCGCTCCAGTCTAGCGCGCCCTCAAAAGTATAACCTTGCCCATGATGCAAAGTGCTACCCATGCAGAGATGCAGAGCTGACCCAGGGAGAGTAACAAATGAACCAAGTAGTTTCAAAGAGCTTTCCTCAAATTCTTTGAACAGCATTTAAGGAAAGGAAAGTAGGTATTTAAAAGCATTTACTTTAGCAAGTAAGCTATAATACAACAGTATTTCCTGAGGGTTATCTCTGTTTAGTAAAAACGGAGGAACGGAAGTGATGATCAGAGGTTAGATGTGAGCTGGACCTGAAAAACATGTAGATTTAGACAGGCTGAAAGGCTATTCCCAGACAGAAAGCAGATGTCTCTGGTTTGGCTGAAGTACAGATAGGTGATAAGGTTAGAACCATCCACGTGAATGGAGTGTGAAAAGTTTTCAGAAATAGACTAAGGTATCTGAACTCCAACTGCAATCTTCAGGAGTCAATGAAGTTCTATTCAATATAGGAGAAAATGGATGGAAACAGAGTGTGAGGCTGTACCTCAGATAATGTTACTTGATAATGTTGATTGAGGAATGTTAATGTTGATAATGTTAATTGAGGGAAATCAGTGCACAACAATTTAAATTAAAAATGTTTAATTTTGGAAACATAACACCTTTGTATTCAAAAGAAAGGAGTTTTCAACATATATAATCTATGTGAAAACATCTGTATTTACTGGATAAACAGTTAACAAATAATAATCAGAAGACGCAAGGGTTAGCGCAGTTTCCATCTTTCCAATGTGAAACTTGAAAACAAAGCACAGATCTTTAGGGAAAAAGCAAAATTACTTCAACTATTGCTTTCGATGAGGTGCAATCTACTTAAATACAACAAATGCAAAAAGGATGAGGTTAATCCTTTGGATCTTTGCTACTCTGTGCCTCAATTCTGGAATTAGGGATGCTTGCTGATCACACAGAAATTCACTTGCCACTTTGAGGGATAAAAAGTAAGCTTCAGACTGTCCCTAAAAAATAAACAGTCTAATTGGAGAACACAGAACATACAAGTATGAGATATCTAAATAAAACCAAAGACACTGAATGATACATTTTGTAATTGCAGCAGACGCTAGTTTCAGGTAGCAAGAGCCAGGAACCATCCTTTAAAGCAGGCAGGGTTTAAGCCAGAACATAGGAGCTAGGAAGGTTCTGTACAAACAGAGAAAAGGGGACAAGATATGTGAAATAAAGATGGTTTTAGGATACAGTGCTAGCTCAAAGACTTGGATGATGGAATGAAAAGATGAATATAATAATCAAGGACACGATGATAGATGTGCAGATTGTTATCTGTGTAAATGGCGCCCCCTAAAGTTGTGCTGTACATGAGCTGCCTTACCCAAACATGAATAATGATAATTACAACGAAAAAGTAGTATCAATGGCCTCTGAAAATTTTATACAGGGTGGCTAAAGATATAAAATTAGAACTTGAGCTAGGACAAAATTTGGGAATTATTTTCCATGGAAAGGGAATTCATGCAATTCAAAAATGCAGAAGCTCCCAAAGACCCATCTATTGCTAAAAAGCTGAGGAAGAAGAGGAACTCACCAAAGGGGTGAGCAGAGAAGTGAGGGTCCTGAAGGGAACAGAACTAGAGAAGAACAGGATGGCACCGTCTCTGAAGAACGATTTTTTCCCCCTGATTAGTCTAACTAGAGAGTTATGACTAAGTGGGAGGTAAACCCTGAAAACTTCTGTTCTTATATTCAATCTGAGCTGTTTTTCTGAGCAGCTTCTATGTCTTAAGACACAAAATTAACATACCATTTTGTTCATTTGTTGGACTTCGTACCCATGTGACCATGTTTCCATTTCTTCAGTTATTAAAAATTTCAAGTTGCAAAATTAAATGTCTTGTGAAAAGAGTACTGTTTAGTAGATACGAGGGGATTCAGGTGATCTCTTTCTCCTTGAATGAGCTTTGGTCATTTGTATATTTCAAGGGCTTTGTCCATTTCACCTAAGTTGTCTAATTTATTGTCATAAAGTTGTCATAATATTCTCTTATTATCCTTTTTAATCTTCGGAGAATCTGTAGTGATGTCATCTTTTTCATTTCTGTTATTGGTAACTGTGTCTTCTCTATTTTTTTTTCCTGTTCAGTCTGCTTAGAAGTCTTATTAGGTACATAAACGTTTATCACCCTGACATGTGTTCTCTATTATCATGATCCACTCTTTTCTCCTTTTCCTTTTTTTTTTTTTCTGTTTCTTTTAGATTAAATATTTTTTATGGTTCTATTTTATTTCCTTTGTTGGCTTACTAGTTATAACTCTTTGTTTTGTTATTTTAGTAGTTGCTTTAACTTATCACAGTCTACCTTCAAGTGATATACACTTCACACACAGTAGAAGAGCCATACAATGGTCATACTACCATTTCTTCCTTCCTGGCTTGTATTCTCAGATATCTCCTGCTTTTTGAAAGTTCGCTTTATGCCACTTCTCTTTCATGAAAGACCCACATTAGCACCTGTTTTCACTAACTGAAAGGAATCCAAAGAGGACTTCCGCTTTTACGAAAAAAGGCAAAAGTCAAAAATAGCGTTAAGGATTTGTACAGCAAGCCGAGCTGTTATGGAGGCAACACGCACCCAGAGCAGTGAGAGTGGCGCCGCCAAGTGCCTTCCCTGGGAACTACACTCAGCATCTCAGCATCAAGCCACCATAGCTTTGAACTGTTATCTGTGAGCACTTGTGCTTTAACTCGATACATTGTTTTTAACACAATACATTGTTACTATTTTTGCTTAAACAGTGAATTATAAGAAAAAAATTCACTATGGAAAACAGTATAGAGAGTCCTTCAAAAACTAAAAATAGAGTTACCATATAATACAATCCCACTCCTGAGTATATATCCAGAAAAATCTCTAATTTGAAAAGATACATGCACCCCAATGTACACAGCAGCACTATTTACAATATCCAAGACATGGAAGCTACCTAAATGCCTATTGATAGATGACTGGATAAAGATGTGGTGTATATAAACAATGGACTACTACTCAGTCATAAAAAATAAAATAATGCCATTTGCAGCAACATGGATGGACCTAGACATTATCATACTTAATGAACTAAGTCAGACAAAGAAAGATAAATATCATATGATATCACTTATATGTGGAATCTAAAACAATGACACAGATGAACTTATTTACAAAACAGAGAGAGACTCACAGACACAGAAAACAAACTTGCGGTTACCAAAGGAGAAAAGGGGGGAGGGATAAATTAGTAGGTTGGGATTAGCAGATACAAACTACTATATATAACACAGATAAACAACAAGGTCCAACTGTATAGCACAGGGAACTATATTCTATAGCTTGTAATAACCTATAATAAAAATATGAAATATATATATACATATATATATATATAACTGAATCACTATGCTGTACACCAGAAACTAACACATTGTAAATCAACTGTACTTCAATTTAAAAAAACAGTGAATTGTATTTTAGAGATACTTAATTAATAAGGAGTTCTCTAATTCATCTGTATAGTTACCATTGGAAGTTCTCCATATTCCTTTCTGTAGAACAGATTCTTGTTTCTATCACGTGTCATTTTCCTTCAGCCAGAGGATTTCTTTTAACATTTTAAATAATTCATATCTGGTAGTGATGAATTCTTTCAGGTCTTGTATGTCTTTAAAAGTATTTTTGCCTTGGATATTTAAAATAAATTTTACTTTTTTTTTTTTTTTTGGTTTAGTATTTTAAAGATGTTCCTCTGTCTTACTGCCTACATTGTTTCTAAGGAGAAATCTGTTTAATACTAATCTTTGTTCTTTTGTAGATATTGTGTCTTTCTTCTTTGGCAATTTTAAGATTTTTCTCTTTATCACTTACTGGTTTTGAGCAATTTGATTATGACATGCCTTGGTGTAGTTTTTTTTCTTCCTTTTGCTTGGAATTTAACTGAACTTGGATCTTGGCTTTATAGCTTTCATCAAATTTGGAAAAACACCAGCCATTATTTCTTCACATGTTTTTTCTGCCCCTTGCCTCTTGCCTTTCCTTCAGGGACCCAATTACATATCCAGGAGGACTTTTAAAATGTCTCACAACTCAATATTCCTTTCTTTTTTAAAATTCCTTTTTCTCTCTAAATTTTACATAGTTTCAATTGCTAAGTCTTCAAGCCCATTGACCTTTTTTCTATAATGTCTCATCTGCCATTAATCCCTTTCAATATATTTCTTAGTTTTATCAAACAGTAATTTTTATCTCTTGAAATTGAATTTGGGTCTTTTTAAAATATCTTCCATTTCTTTACTTAACTTTTTGAACATATGAAATAAAGTTATAATTATTGTATTAATGTCATTGCTAATTATAACATCTGGGCCTATTTTGATTGGTTGGTTTTTCTCTTCATTATGGATCAAAATCTGCTTTGACCACATAGATAAAGATGATTCTGAGGTTATAAAGCAAAGTTTCACAACGAAGGGTGATTTTGCCCTCCGGGGGACTTTGGTATTGTCTGGAGATGTTTTTTTCTTTACTAGTGAAGGGCTGCTGGCATCTAGCAGGTAGAGGTCAGAAATCCTGATTAACACCTATACTGCGTAGAACAGTCACCCACAACGAAAAATCAGCTGGCCCAAAGTGTCAATAGTATTGAGTTTGAGAATCCCTGTTGCAGAAAAACAGGATGAGAGGAACCTGGGTCCTTAAATGATCTTATGGAGCTGAACTGCATGCAGGTCTGGACCACAGGCCTATTTCTACAATCTATCACATAAAGAAGAAGGAAAAAAAAAAACTTCTTTCTTATTTAAGCCACTGTATTTTGGGTGGGTATGGCCGTTTAGCCTCTGCTCTGATACAGAAATTGGTACCCAGAAGTGACGTGCTGCCAAATTAAAACTTGAGACTGAAGTTTCCTGGCTTTGAGGTTGATTGAAAGGCAGGCAAGAAATCATATACTGCCAGCTGGAAACTCGTGACCCTTCTCATGCCGTGTTATTATATGGGGAAAACTGTTGGCCTGGGATCATTTAAAAGGTGGACTATTATGTGTCTATGATATTTGTCCCTCTAGAGAAAGTGGTTGGAAAGTGTTCTATAAACTAAACTGATCAAGTACAGTGACTTGAGGTCTTAGAGCTGGAAAATCTAACTTGTCCCTCAAGTAGGAAGATAAACAGGCTCTGCATTTTTTCGTAAGTATACCTCATTAAGACTTAGCTGAAACATAGAGCCAGCCAAGAGACAAAGATCAAAATTAAGGGTGCTGCCTTCCCACCCAAACTTGTGGTTTTAGCTGGCCTCAGCAAAACCACTATTAAAACGGGGGAAGAAGAGAATGGGACACTAAAAACAGACAAACAAATAAAACAAGAACCATGTCTAGAAGAAATCTTGGATCTGTTTAATCACAATGAACTGACTGGAAGCAAAAAACCAAAAGCCTACATTTCTTTAATCACTAAAGCAACTCTCAGGCTCCCAAATCTCCACAAATAGGAAGCGAGCTTTGAAAACTGTACAGCTTCCAAGGAGGGTATACTGAGATGTCACCGTGGAGGACAATGGATGGTGGCACTGCTGCTCGAGATGAGAACCAGCGGGCAGCCAGTGGGCTAACCAGGAAAGCTTCTCCACTGCTAGAGCAGGGAATCTTGTAAATTTCTAGGGACCACTGGTTACGGAGTGTTTCCCGTTCTTCCCTTTTCAAAATGAGAGCTTTCACTGCAGTTACACTTTTCCCTACCACTTCTGCACAATGGATGTGAGATGAGCAGATATCCTGTCCTTGAGCTGTGAGGAACCACCCCCCCAGACCTGTTAGACACGACTCTGCATCATCCGGAGACCTTTGACTCTGAGCAGATGAAGTAACTGATTGGGGCCTTTGAATGTCTCCCTTGGGCGGGAGGAAGAGCTTACATGTGGGAATAAAGGTGATCACAGATACCGAATGGCCAGAGAAGCAGGCAAACTATGACTGACTGTTAATTGTTATCTAAAAAATGTCTCCTTTCTTCCATGGACTTGATTATTTTAACAGGGCACGTAGCTCCTGAGCTACAGGCTGCATTTCCTAGGTCCCATGCGGCTAAGTGCAGCATGGACAAACATTTTGTCATTGGAATATGAGCAAAAGTAATGTATTCAACTTCTTCACTGTTTGCTTAAAAGGAAATTGCTTGTTTTCCATTTTTATTTAAAATTCCCCCCTTCCTCTGAGTTAGAACTTGGATATGGCATGGATCTAGTTTTAGCCATATTCGTAAGGACAATATCCTAGGAGATGATGGAGCAGTAACACATACAGGATCCCAGTCATCGCATGGAGCTGAGCTTCCTGCATTCTGGGCCAGTCTTCCTCTTACTGGTCTGGTATGTATGTGTGAGAGAAAGATTTTGCTCTAAATTCATTTGGCTACACCAAACCCAGATTTCCTTTGTCAAAGGAAAACAGCAAAGAAAGAAAAAAAAAAAAAAAAAAAAGAACAAGCCTATGGAGTTTCTGGGTACTGTATTTCCAGTAAAAGGAAAATATTTTAACCTTTTCTCCACATGCATAAACCAAGTATCAAATATATTTTTATATGTTTCAGCTGAATTTCCTCTGACTGGTTCCCCTATTGTGGTAATATCTATTGATTTCCACAGTGAGTCATCAACACTGTCAGCACTTTCATGAACAAAAAATTAGTCTGTTTCATGCTGAAAAGCAATGCCAGCAACGCTTGCAGATAAAAAGGGTCATAAAAATTTACTGGGCAGTGACATATGCTCTGACAAACGCTCTTGACAGTATCTCCCTGTGATCAGCTCGCATACAATGACTGGCCAGAGTGAAATGGAGTTTGAGTAAGGCATTAAACAGAATTCAGGGATGGCTTCATACATCTTGAAGGCTATGAAAGAAAAAATGGACAGGTTGAACTCAGGAATCAAATATTATTCTAGCCAGTCAAGAGCAGAGAATATTTTAATTTCATGATCATTCTTGATAGTGAGTTTGTTTTCATCAGCTTACGTTCAATCATTTGTTGACGTGACAAGGGCTCCTAGTTGGGCTGGCTGTTTCTGTCCTATTGAACCAGCGACATTTAAAAATTGGCATGCCTATCTTTAAGCATGCAGCTGAAGGAGTTCAAAGTACACTACTCTAAAACACGGCACCTTGGCGTACTGATTATTTTACTCTGAAGGAATCTGAGAAAATGGCCCTTCCCCACCCTTCCCCCTGGCTCCTCTCTTCTGCTCTCCCCCACCCTTCTCCCCTGTAGCAGGTCCCTGTAGACCCCCATGTGAGAGGTGCCCTTCCTACAGCTGGAGGGAGAAGCACCCTTATCTCCTAGACAGAAGGACGCTGAAAAGAATTCAAACAGGTCTCGCAAACTGTTTCTCAGTTTATTACATTTAGCTCACACTCCTTTTGGCCTATCATATTTCTCCACGACTATCCACTCTTCACTAAACCTAGGATAAAAACACTCAAAGTTAACCACTTCTTCAGGTCTTCAAATCCTTTTGAAGGCTCCCATGTCATGGAAAACATATTAAATACATTTTTATGCTTTTCTCCTGTTAACCTGTCTTTGTCAATTGAATATTCAGGTACAGCCAGGGACTCTAAGAGGGCTGAGGAAAACTTTTTCCTCCCCTACATACTCGTCAAACAACTTGAATAAAAAATTTCTTTTCAGGGGAGCGTATAGCTCAGTGGTAGAGCACATGCTTAGCATGCATGAGGTCCTAGGTTCAATCCCCAGCACCTCCACTAAAATAAATAAATTAAACAAATAAATAAATAAATAAACCTAATTACCTATCCCCTCACCAAAAAACAACAACTTTCTTTCCATTCACAGTATGATGTCAACATGGATTTGTGAAATGGAAGCTGATTTGACTACAATTTAAGTCTCTTGCTATACAATGTGAAAAATCGTAGAAGTCTGGGCGAGAGTTACTGAGATTGTGCATCAAATGGGAATGATAATCTCTTCTTCACAGGGTAAAAGTGTAAAACACACACACTTCCAGTATAGCAGTTGAGAACACTGATTCTACAGTGAGACAGGCCCAGTTCTCAGTCTGGTGTGTCCTTCACCTAAAGGAGTGACTTTAGCTGAGTTATTCAACTTCTCAAAGCCTTTGCTCCCTCATCTGTAAATGAAGATATTGACTTTTAACAACCTTTACAGGATTACTGTTAAAATAAATTAAAACTTATAGGTCACACATTATGCTAAGTGAAATATACCTGTTACAAGAGGACAAATGCTCTATAATTCTACTTAAATGAGGTACAGAGGGAGGGTATAGCTCAAATGGTAGAGTGCATGCTTAGCATGCATGAGGTCCTCGGTTCATTCCCCAGTACCTCCTCTAAAAATAAATAAGTAAACCTAATCACCCCCCAAAACACCAAAACAAACAAGCAAAAAATGAGGTACCTAAAGTAGCCAAATTCATAGAGACACAAAGTAGAATGGTGGCTGCTAGGTGCTGGGGGCAATAGGGAATAATTATTTAATGGGCTCAGAGTTACAATTTGGAAAGGTGAAAAGGCTCTGGAGGTGGACAGTAATGATGATTGCACAACACTGCGAATGTACTTAATGTCACTGGACTATCTGCTCAGAAAAAGTTAAAATGGCAAATTTTGTTATGTATATTTTACTACAAGCTTTTTTAAAAAAGAAAGATATTAAAGGTCATGATGATTAGTTTAAAAGTAAAGCATCAGACACATTTTAAGTGTTTCATAAATAATGAGTGTTACAATTAATTTTATTCATTATTTTTAAAATGCATTTGAGAGCTCATCACAAATGATAAATGCTGCACAATCACATAATTATTGATGATAGTCATCAGATTTTTTTTTTTTTTTAAATATGAATCCAACACATTACCTGGGTGTGTGAAAACACCTAGTAAGAATTATGGTAAATACTGAGATGTGTGCATCATACACACCCTCACATACACACGTGCACACAGTAACATCTCACTGGTTCAGAACAAATGGGGAGTTCATATTCAAGGATGGCGCTAAAGGGGCATAAGTAAGACTGTAAACAGTTTGCTGGTATTCATTTTTAATTATGATAGACTGATTATTCTTTTGCACCTAATTTTATTATATTGCTCTGAAAACTCTTTTTTTTTTTTTAAGAGAAACAAAGATAAACTTCAACCAAGGAGTTAAACGACAAATGTGATAATTATAAGATGATTCTTACCTATTCATTAAAGGACTCAGATGATTATACGTATCACAGACAGTGTGTGTATACGTTTATACGTATGTGTATATACATATACATTTATACGTATACACACATACGTACATACATATAACCAAAGACTGGCAGTTAGCAAGACAGAAATTTAGAGCCTTAGAAACCATATTCTCTTATCCCCTTATTTTGTAAAGAAGGAAAGTAAGTGTTAGAAAGGTTAGATGATTTAATTAAGATTCTACACTAAACTGGTAGCAGAAATTTAATTAAATCTTCAGAACCTCATTCCATGTATTGCCCTGAAATGCATCACAGCAAAGGACTTGGCTCAGCCATCCTTCCTCACGTCTCTTTTGCATGCTGTTTACTCTGCCTAAAATGCTCTCATCAAAGTTTAGTTGTCTTTGGAAAATCTTCGCTGGTTCCTCCAAGGTGAATTTGGTGCCCTGCCTTTAGGCTCCTGAAGCTCCCTTTTAACAGCCCAAGGCAATCACGCTGAATTAAAACTGTCTACTCCTCTGCCCCCTCCATTAGACTAAGGACAGCTTGAGGACACACGCTGTCATTTCTGGATGCTCCCACACCTGACACTGGACCTGAATGTCTGTTGGACATGTGAACTAACCACCCATCACAGGCTTCTCCAAAAGGAGGCAGGAAAGTTGGGATCAAGAACGCAAGTGGGAAGTTCGCCTTGGAATGACAAGAACGCAAGTGGGAAGTTCGCCTTGGAATGAAGGCAGAGGACACCTTCATTAAAGATAGGAGCACAGCAGAGGATAGAGATGGAGAGGGATTTTTTAAGCAAAAGAGAAGAAAGCTTGAGTGAGTTTGTGCTAAGAGTACTTAGCTTTCTCACAAAAACAGAAGGACGTTGAATTTTATTGTTCTTATCTCTTGTCAAGTGACCTCATGTTTCCTAGGGTAGACTGAGTTCATAGTATTTACCGACAACTTGGAACACGGTATGCTTAGTCAACCATCCTCCCTCCTTGGCATTTTATATTGTCTCATGAGAAATAAATAATGAGAAATCACTTCGGCAAATTTATGGTGTTATATACCACACACACAGTACTGTGATGGTAAGTATTTTTTCTGATATAAATCGCTAATCCATAAAATGCATTATTATTTCTGGAACTTTAAATTTCCTTGAGTGCCTTGCACTAGTTAGAAGGCCAAATTTGTGTTTGTTGGCAGCTTTAGCATTTACTAGCTAGCATCCTGAAACCAACCTACCCTCAAACTGAAGATACAACAGAGGAAAGTCAAAAACAAACTGAACATTCAAGCTACAAATTATGTTGGAAGGGGAAATCAATATGAAGGAATACCAATGTCACAGAATTGGAAATGCAGCATTATTAGCTTCTGTGTCCAAAGAAGTAGTGTTTGCTGCCACCAAGAGGGCGACAGGCATTCCTTCATGGAAGTTACGGAACTCACTGAAGGCACAAAAATCTTTGCAGATCCAAAAGAATGTTTTTGGGGTGCTTCATTTTTTCAGGCTGTTTTTTAAAAAATCAATTACTTTCATTTTCTTCTTCTTTTTAATTGAAGTATAGTTAATTTACAATGTTGTGTTAGTTTCTGGTGTATAGAAAAGTGATTCAGTTATACAAATACATATTCTTTTTCATATTCTTTTCCATTACAGTTTATTACAAGATACTGAATACAGCTCCCTACACTATACAGTAGGACCTTGTTGCTTATCTACTTTATAAATAGTAGATTGTATCTGCTAATCCCAGACTCCTAATTTATCCCTCC
The DNA here is from genome assembly GCF_009834535.1 of Camelus ferus. NCBI lineage: Eukaryota > Metazoa > Chordata > Mammalia > Artiodactyla > Camelidae > Camelus > Camelus ferus. The sequence goes on from NC_045716.1 coordinate 8,489,942, forward strand.
CCCCTCAACCCCTTTCCCCTTTGGAAACCCATACTTTTCTATGTCTGTGAGTCTATTTCTGTTTTGTAAATAATTCATTTGTATCATTTTTTTATATTCCACATATAAGTGATATCATATGATATTTGTCTTTCTCTGATCTACTTAGTATGATGATCTCTAGGTCCATCTATGCTGGTGCAAATGGCATTATTTCATTCTTTTTTAATGGCTGACTAGTATTTTATTGTGTATATACACCACATCTTCTTTAGTCAGTCATCTGTTGATGCACATTTAGGTTGCTTCCCTGTCTTGGCTATTGTAAACAGTGAGGCTATCTATGTACCCTGGGGTGCATGTGTCCTTAATGAATTGCAGTTTTCTCCGGATATGTGCCCAGGAGCAGGATTGCTGGAACATATGGTAAGTCTATTTTTAGTATTTTAAGGAATCTTCATTCTGTTTTCCATAGTGGCTGCACCAATTTACATTCCCACGTTTTTTCCAGCTCTTCAGGCTTCTAACTTCGTGACCTGAATGGCAGCCTCAGACTCTACCGTCATAATTTCAGTCCTTCATTAAATCACCATCTTTAAGCTCAGAAACACCCAATTTTTACCCAAGTTGGTGAATCAAAGACTAGGGAGAACTAAAATCAATTTTCTGTTTTCAAGGTGTTTTGCTCTTCACCTCTTGTTCTTTAACCCTGTATGGTTTTCAAATCCTGTCCTGCAGGGAGCCAGCCTCTGGAGCATGAACTGGCCCTTCTTTCTGACGTCAACAGAACAGAAAAGGGAATTGTACTTTGAAAGGTCAAAGGAATCCCTAACAAGTCAGCACAGAGCTAATAGCTGACTTTTTGCTCTCTCTAAATAAGTCCCAATTTTAGATTTTTTTGTTGTTGTTGTTCTCTAATAAGGCTCTTTTCCTGACTTGAAGATATTAATAATGGATGAGTGATGCTTCATAAATTGGGTTTTATGGTTCAAGCAACCCTTGGTAACCCAAGGTGAATTAGCTGAGTCACAATCCACAGCTCAACCCAGGTACTTCTTTTGCCTCTCTTTCAAGGGGCTCCCCCTAATACACTCCTCAGGAACCCAATCCTCACAGGCCCCTTTGAACAGCTGCTACTAACAAATGGGCACTGAGATGGAGCAGCATAGAGACAAAACAGACAAGTCTGCAATTGCTCATGATGAAAATGAGGACGACCCATTTTCTAAGTGTGACTGTGAATCCTTACTCCAATGGCACATGTGTTTTCTTTTCCTCCTTGTTCCTTCACCATCACACTGTTTGGATAATTTCATTTTGAATGTTTGATCATAGTGTAGTAAATGCTTAGCTGCACACTGGGATCACCTGGGGAGTTTTTTTTTTTTTTTAAATAATGATGCTTGGGTCCCACCTAGACATTCAAATGAAATTGTTCCATACAACTCACAATCAGAAACATTTTAAAGCTGACTCGAACATACAGGAGATTCTGATGTGGAGTTAAGACTGAGAAACCCCGCTCTACGTAACACATGAGTGCTCCTACCCTCCTGGTTCTGGAACTGCCTGCATCAGATTTTGAGGGTGGGAGATGGGTGAAAAGAGGCATTCAGAAAAGTACAATTTAAACAAATTCCTTGGGACTTAGGTGATTCTTAAGTACACTAATGATTAAGAATCACTTTGAGCTGTATTGCTGCAGGGACTTACAATAATGTGACATCACTGAAATAAACTGGGACAGTCTACTGCAGATTGGTGGGAAGATTTTTTTTTTTTTTGAGGGAGGAGGAGGGAAGTCAGAGGAAGATACTTTATTTGCTCACATGTTTCAGAGGGCTGTCAGATACTACTTGAAACAACTTAAGGAAAGGGACTATGTGCCTACTGTTGTATCCCTCTCATTAAGCACAGTGGCTGGGTCACAGCACGTGCTCAAAGGCCATTTGCTGAGTGAACAAATAAATGAACAAATGCATTTCACGGGTTCTAGGAGAGTTTTGAGTAGGGAATGGTGGATAAGTTGGTGGCTAACCAGTGGAAGGTTACAAAATGACACGTTATTAAAGGTGAAAAAACAAGGAAGTCCTAAAACGGAATGATAGGGGTCATTTTAGCTGCAGAAGGGACACTGGACAAAGAAGCAGAGAAAGCAGGATGGGACACACAGGGCATGGCTTACGAGAGGGCTTCCAGCCTCCTGATTGCTGGGAAACTGGAAGGCTCTGAAGGGGCCAAAATAAGAAATGTGAAAGGTCATTTCTCCTATGGAATTCCAGACAGACTTCTGGAACTAAGATTCAGTGACATAAAAAACAGGCCTCTAGTAGCAGACGACTACTATGATGGAAGTTTGGTTTAGGAAAGAGGTGTTACAGTCATGCATTTAGATTCTATTTGATACACAAATCAGTACCACACAGGCTGCACAGGAAATAAAGCAAAAAAAAAAAAAAAAAAGTATTGTAATACAAACCTATTTTCTATTTCTCATGTAATGTGAAATTCTTCCTTTCCAAAAGCCAAACACTGAAGTAAATGGAGTAGGTAGGGACTAATGAATTATCTCTTGAGAGGAAGTTTTTTAAATTAAGTAAGTATTACATGAGCCTCGACATACACAAAAATTCTTCTTTTAAAAATAATAAAGTCTGCCAAAAAAAAAAGTTAACTATATTTCAACGTAGCTAGGAAAAAGTGGGCTGGAGTTTCCTATAAATCTAGTCTGAATCACAGTGATGACAAGTCTCAATAAACTTAAGAAGATTAAAATCCTATCAAGAATCTTTTCCCTCCACCACCTGAATGAATTAGAAAAAGAAGAACAAAAAGCCCCAAAAAGCAGCAGAAGGAAGGAAATAATAAAGATCAGAGAGGAATTAAATACAATAGAGATTAACAAGACCATAGAAAAAATCAACCAAACCAAAAGCTGGTTTTTTGAAAAAGTAAATAAAATCGACAAACCTCTGGCCAAACTCACAAAGAAGAAAAAAGAGAGCACAAATTAGCAAAATAAGAAAGGAAAATGGAGAAATTACAACAAACAAAATAGAAATACAGAATATCATACGAGAATATTATGAAAAACTATATGGAACCAAACTGGATAACTTAGAGGAGATGGACAAGTTTCTGGAAACATACTGTCCACCAAAACTGAATCAAGAAGAATCTGAACACTTGAACAATCCGATTACTAGAAAGGAAATAGAAATAGCAATTAAAAACCTCCCTACAAACAAAAGTCCAGGACCGGATGGCTTCACCGGGGAATTCTACCAAACATACAAAGAAGAACTCATACCAGTCCTTCTCAAACTCTTCCAGACAATTGAAAAGGAGGGAATACTCCCAAACTCATTCTATGAAGCCACCATCACCCTGATACCAAAACCAGGCAAAGACACTACAAAAAAAGAGAATTATAGGCCAATATCACTGATGAACATAGACGCCAAAATCCTCACCAAAATTTTAGCAAATAGAATCCAACAACACATAAAAAAGATTATACATCATGACCAATTGGGGTTCATCCCAGGGACACAAGGCTGGTTCAACATACGCAAATCAATCAATGTAATACATCACATCAACAAGAGAAAGGACAAAAAACACATGATCATCTCAATCGATGCAGAAAAAGCATTTGATAAAATTCAACACCCATTTATGATAAAAACTCTCGCCAAAGTGGGTATAGAGGGAGCATATCTCAACATAATAAAAGCTATATATGACAAACCTACAGCCAGCATAGTACTCAACGGTGAAAAACTCAAAAGCTTCCCACTAAAATCTGGGACAAGACAAGGATGCCCACTATCACCACTCCTATTCAGCATAGTCCTGGAAGTCCTAGCTATAGCAGTCAGGCAAGAGAAAGAAATAAAAGGGATCCAAATTGGAAAAGAAGAGGTAAAAGTGTCATTATATGCTGATGACATGTTACTATATATAGAAAACCCTAAAAGGTCCACACAAAAGCTACTAGAGCTGATTGAAGAATTCAGCAAGGTAGCAGGTTACAAAATTAACGTTCAAAAATCAGTTGCATTTCTTTACACTAACGATTAATCAACAGAAGAAGAAAGTAAAGAAACAATCCCCTTTAAAATAGCACCCAAAGTAATAAAATATCTGGGAATAAATCTAACCAAGGAGGTGAAAGAATTATACACAGAAAACTATAAACCATTGATGAAGGAAATTAAAGAAGACTTTAAAAAATGGAAAGATATTCCATGCTCTTGGATTGGAAGAATCAATATTGTTAAAATGGTCACACTGCCCAAGGAAATCTACAGATTTAATGCAATCCTTATCCAATTACCCAGGACATATTTCACAGAACTAGAAAAAATCATAATAAAATTCAAATGGAACCATCAAAGACCTAGAATTGCCAAAGCATTACTGAAGAGAAAGAAAGAGGCTGGAGGAATAACTCTCCCAGACTTCAGACAATACTATAGAGCTACAGTCATCAAGACAGCATGGTATTGGTACCAAAACAGACATATAGACCAATGGAACAGAATAGAGAGCCCAGAAATGAACCCACAAACTTTCGGTCAACTCATCTTCGACAAAGGAGGCAAGAATATACAATGGAATAAAGACAGTCTCTTCAGCAAATGGTGTTGGGAAAACTGGACAGCAGCATGTAAAACAATGAAGCTAGAACACTCCCTTACACCATATACAAAATCAACTCAAAATGGATTAAAGACTTAAACATAAGACAAGATACAATAAACCTCCTAGAGGAAAACATAGGCAAAACATTATCTGACATACATTTAAAAAATTTTCTCCTAGAAGAAATAAAAGCAAGAATAAACAAATGGGACCTAATGAAACTTACAAGCTCCTGCACAGCAAAGGAAACCAGAAGTAAAACAAGAAGAAAACCTACGGAATGGGAGAAAATTTTTGCAAGTGAAACCGACAAAGGCTTGATCTCCAGAATATATAAGCAGCTCATATGACTCAATAAGAAAAAAATAAACAACCCAATCCAAAAATGGGCAGAAGACCTAAACAAGCAATTCTCCAAGGAAGACATACAAATGATCAAAAAGCACATGAAAAAATGCTCAATATCACTAATTATCAGAGAAATGCAAATCAAAACTACAATGAGGTATCACCTCACACCAGTCAGAATGGCCGTCATTCAAAAATCCACAAATGACAAATGCTGGAGAGGCTGTGGAGAAAGGGGAACCCTCCTACACTACTGGTGGGAATGCAGTTTGGTGCAGCCACTATGGAAAACAGTGTGGAGATTCCTCAAAAGACTAGGAATAGACTTACCATATGACCCAGGAATCCCACTCCTGGGCCTGTATCCAGAAGGAAATCTACTTCAGGATGACACCTGCACCCCAGTGTTCATAGCAGCACTATTTACAATAGCCAAAACATGGAAACAGCCTAAATGTCCATCAACAGGTGACTGGATAAAGAAGAGGTGGTATATTTATACAATGGAATACTACTCAGCCATAAAAACCGACAACATAATGCCATTTGCAGCAACATGGATGCTCCTGGAGAATGTCATTCTAAGTGAAGTAAGCCAGAAAGAGAAAGAAAAATACCATATGAGATCGCTCATATGTGGAATCTAAAAAACAAAAACAAACAAACAAACAAAAACAAAGCATAAATACAGGACAGAAATAGACTCACAGACAGAGAATACAGACTTGTGGTTACCAGGGGGGTGGAGGGTGGGAAGGGATAGACCGGGATTTCAAAATTGTAGAATAGACTACACTGTATAGCACAGGGAAATATACACAAAATGTTATGATAACTCACAGAGAAAAAAATGTGACAATGAGTGTGTATATGTCCATGAATGACTGAAAAATTGTGCTGAACACTGGAATTTGACACAACATTGTAAAATGATTATAAATCAATAAAAAATGTTAAAAAAAAAGAATCTTTTCCAACCACAATGATACAAAAATTAGAAACTAATTACAAGAAGAAAATTGGAAAAGACACAAATACTTGGAGACTAAACAACATGCTATTAAACAACCAATGGGTCACTGAAAAAAATCAAAGAGGAAATTTTTTATAACCTTGAGTCAGACAGAAATGGAAACACAATGTTCCAAAATCTATGGGACTCAGCAAAGGTAGTTCTAAGAGAGAAGGTCACAGCAATACAAGTCTAACTCAAGAAACAAGAAGAATCTCAAATAAACAATCTAACTTTACATTTAAAGGAAACAGAAAACAAAGAACAAACAAAGCCAAAAGTTAGTAGAAGGAAGGAAATAATATAGATTAGAAGAGAAACAAATAAAATAGAGACTTAAAAAAAAAGAAAAAGAAAAGATTATGAAAACGGAGAGCTGGTCCTTCGAAAAGATAAACAAAACCGATAAACCTTTAGCTAGACTTAAGAAAAAAAGAGAGAGGGCCCAAATAAATAAAATCAGAGATGAAAGAGGATTTGCAGCAACATGGATGCACCTGGAGATTGTCATTCTAAGTGAAGTAAGCCAGAAAGAGAAAGAAAAATATCATATGATATCACTTAAATGTGGAATCTAAAAAAGGTAAAAAGAAGACATGAATGAACTTATTTACAAAACAGAAATAGACTCACAGATATAGTAAACAATCTTATGGTTATGGAGGGGTGGGGTAGAAGGGGGCGGGAAGGGATAAACTGGGAGTTAGGGATTTGCAAATATTAACTAGTATATATAAAATAGATAAACAACAATTTTTTCTATATTATAGCATAGGGAATTATATTCAATACCTTATAGTAATCTATAATGAAAAAGAATATGAAAATGAACATACGTATATATATGTATGGCTGAAACATGCTGTACACCAGAAATTGACACACTGTAAACTGACTGACCTTCAATTTGAAAAAAAAAAAGAAATGAAAGAGGACAAATTACAATCACTACCACAGAAAGACAAAGGATTATAAAAGAATACTATGAATAATTATGCACTAAGAAATGAGATAACCTACAAGAAATGGATAAATTCCTAGAAATATACAATCTTCCAAGAATGAATCATGAACAGAAAACCTGAACAGACTGATTACTGGTAATGAGACTGAATCAATAATAAAAATTCCTCAACAACAGTAAAAACTCCACATCCAGATAGCTTCACAGGCGAACACCACCAAACATTTAAAGAAAAGTTAATACTAAACTTTCTCAAATTATTCCAAGAAAAATTGAAGAGAAAGGAATTCTTCCAGACTCATTTTACAAGGTCAGCACTTACCCTGATACCAAAGCAGACAAAGACACTACAAAAAAGAAAAATTTCAGCCCAATATCACTAATGAACGTAGATAGAAAAATCCTCAACAAAATATTAGCAAACCAAATTTAATAATACATCAAAAAAATTCATACACTCTGATCAAGGAGGCTTCATCCCAAGGATGAAGGGGTGGTTTAACATCTGCAAATCAATCAACATGAGGCACCACATTAACAAAACAGAGGCTGAGGCTCCATGGAACTCCAAGTTGAATTGACGACTAGGGACAAAAGAGGAGTGAGCAAAGGAAAATGAGAAGAAGCAGAGAGGGAGATGAAAAATAAGAAGCCAAAGGAGAATGTAAGAAGGAGAAGAAGAGGAAGAGGGAGGGGAGGAGGAGGGGAGAAGAGGGGGGAGGAGGCGGAGGAGGAGGAGTTCTATGTGTAATGATAGCACCTGGGTGCTCTGTAGTACCTACTACGTTACAGGCACAACCACATATTAACTCACTAAACCCTAACAACAAGCCTATCGGATAGGTATTGCTAATACCCCTATTTGAAAGATGGGGAAACTAATTTACCCAAGATCGCTGACAGACTGTCTGAGACGGGATTTAAACCCAACCAGCCTGGCTCCAGCATCCATGCTTTTAATCCCGATATGCGTGTAGTGACATAGGAAGATATGCATAATATATTATTAAATGAAAAAGAGTCTTGTTCAACAGCATTATTTGAAAGAAAATAAATATATGTTCATACTTTTACATTATTCTTCCGGATTTATCTCCTACCTCCCCATCTTCTTATCTGTAATCCTCAAACCCATTAAAAATATTTGTGTATATACCTATGTATATATGTAGGTAAGTAATGTATGTTTACGTGGTCAATAGACTAAAGCATGAGAGAAAGACTTTATACCCAATTTTTATTACGGTTACCTCTGAGGGTAGGATTATGAATGGCCTTTATCTCTGTAATGTTTATAGACACATAAAAGATACAAACTGAGCTTAGGGAGAGGGGAGATATTCTGTCATTTAATTTTAATCATTGTCTGAAAGCAAAGAACCTATTCTGATTGGAAATTTTCTCTGCCAATATGAAGTGGCTAAAATTAATTCTGACTGATCATCTCCACTCTTATTATAATGTACCAAGTAATATGACTACTTGATGTTTCATGTAATAACTGAATGCGATTTCTGGGACTGTATCTAACCTACCTAGTGAACACGGCCAATATCCCAAATGATTGAATGATGCTACTTACTATAGTGAATCATTCTTTTAGCTCAATAGCTTTCTAGCCACCTGGTAGACTGTTTCTAACTCAGAAGAAAGTAGCTCCCATTCAGAAAGTAGATGTCTGTAAATCATACTGAGCAACAGAGACATTCACCTATGTTTATGCTGGTTAAAAATATTGTAAATTCAGCCTTGCTAAGCCAAAAGACTGGGCAATTTGGGGCCTTGGCTCCCTCAATGATCAACTAGGGGAGAGAATTAGATGGTTTTTCTCTAACACAGTTTATGATCCTCCTACAAATAACACCTGCGCATTTAACGTATGCTAATGAGATAACCGAGGCTAACATTTAGCACAGAGTAAGTGCTCACGAAATGTTGCTTCCCTTTCTGATTCCCCTCATCACAGAAAATACTCCTAATACAGAGAAATCTAAAGTCCCTTGCAGCTATGCTGAAAGTGAGTTGGGCTGCGTTCATAAGCACTTTGAACTATTCCTCAGTTTGTTATTTTTATATAAATAAGTTACATTCTTTTATCTGACAGGTTAGATTAGAAGTTAAAAGTTAGTCAGTGCTGTCGTATGTGTTAGGGGCATTCTATTTCCAGGACGGGGAAATCAGATCACTTCCATGTATTGCGAGAGAAGATACGAAAGCCCTTCTACCTAGTGGCCAGAGCATGCCCTCTGTGCAGGTCACATCTGGGTTAACATGACCAAAAATAAATGAAAACAATACAAACAAGCCAAACAAAACAAAACAAAACAAAACAAAACAAAACAAAACAAAAAAAACGGTCAGCCAGGAATGTAAGTTACTAGACGAACTGAGAATTAGGCTGACAGAGTACAGGTCTGATAATCAGAGGGGAAGTCCTGGGTTGGCCCCAAAAGACAGACTAAGCATGTGCTGAGAGCACTAGTAAAGAAAGGTCATTTAAAAAAATGAGGAAAGGCATTTTAGGAAAAATACAGTACCTGAGATTTTTTTTTTTAAGTTAGACGTAATAGGAAAAATCAGAACTTTGTTGGACTTTCTTATACTTACTATGGTTTAATATTGTTTTCAGTCTGAATTATGTAATACTGTCACTGCTTAGGCATTCTAAAAGTCTTACTCCAGCCCTATTCAGAAAGCATTTTAGGAAGTTTTTGCTTTTGATTTGTTTAAAGACAAGGAAAAAAAAAATAGAAGTAGAGATCCATCAATTCATTGAAAGATTCATGCAGTGATGTTTGTGTTACTTTATTGAAAATATTTTAAAATGTTTCCCGTAACTTCTAAAGTAACTTTGTCATAAGAATTGTTCATATCTGAACTCAAAATGATTTAATGAACAATTTGAAGTACAATTTATGAACTTCATAAAAAACAAATGCTTAACACTATAAGAGATGAGGAACAGCAGCCACCTCCTGAGCTGCAGGGGGCCCACATTATGTGATGTCTTTGTTTTGGATCAAGGTATCTAATGGTTAAGTCTGGCAGCTCTCCTAAAACATCAAGAGGTTCACTGAAGATTCAAGTCATTATCTTTGCGGAAATCTGAAAGAATTATGGGGAATCTAGTGACAAATTCTAACTTACCTCATGAATGTAACAGTAATCAAAATAATGATAGCTACCATTCATTAGGCATTACAATTTTCTAGACATTATGTTAAGGACTTTTATGTATCTTCTTATTTAATTCTTACAGCAACCCCATAATTTAGTTTTCATTATTATCTCAAAATTTAGGATGTGAGTGCTGTAAGTAATTTGCCCATGGTCATAGGCTAGAGCTGAAATGAGAACCAAATGTCTGAGTCCAGTGTTTGCAAATTTTTTTTTTTTTTGCACAGAGGAGATAATCAGGTTTGTTTGTTTGTTTGTTTTAATGGAAGTACTCAGGATTGAACCAGGACCTCGTGCATACTAGGCATGCACTCTACCACTGAGCTATACCCTCCCCCAACCAGTGTCTGCAATTTCAACCCTTATGTTTTACTGGGAAAGGATGAGAGTGCATCTTTTTATAAACAAGGCAATTATCACCTTCAATAACAGAACTTCATCTCTGACTGGAAGACAAAAACCATCTAGATTATTTTCACCAACTCTGCAGCAAATGTCTTGCTGTTATCACACTTTCAAAGCTGCACTGATATGTTGATATAAAATCCAACAAGGTAATTATAATTGAATTTTAACATGTCTTATAAATTTCTAGCTATCAGAGAAAGAACTGCAAATTGAAATACAGCAGTTTCTTTTTTAGTCAATGTATTACAAAAGCTTTCTAATAATTCAATCATATGTTTAGGTACCTCCAGGGATGTTATTATGGTAAGATGTATTTTAAGAATAAAGCTGGCATCATTTTGACAGAAAACAGGTTTTAACTTTCTCTCATATCATCCAACTTGAATGAACAGAAACATCTTTATATGTTACTGAAAAGAGTGCTATGATAGCAAGATTAAATGGACTATAAGAAAAGCAAAGGAACAAACTATAAATAAACAGCAAAAAAGGATGGGAGGAGAGAGGATCAGTTCCTCAGAAAAGTCTACTTTTGTGTTCAAGAATCTAGAATGACTCAAAGGCTGTAAATTGAATGATGCCCAGTTCCAAGGTCAGAGAGGTAAACTTTGGTAAACTTAAACATAACAGACTTACCTTTAGGAGAGCCAACGCTACATGAAAGATTATGTTCAAACCCTGAAATAGAAGAAGAGAGTCAAAATCAATATTGTCATTATCACTATTTTATTAAATATTTTTCCAAGATTTCCATATATCTTTAATAAAATCCCTAATTCTTTTCATTTTCACATACAATTACAATTAAACCATGAGTTTTTAAAAAGGTATTTTCCCTCTCTGAGAAGCTTACTGTAAATTTTAGGTGCTATATCATTAATGCTCACATAAAATTATTGTTTTTACAAAAATTATCTTCCTTCAATCTATTTCTGGTATGAGGCTTGCAAAAGTCAAGTTCCTTGATCAAAATGGCAGTGCAACAGAAATCTAAATGTATGAACTGAAATTTATAGGTCTTACTCTGTACATCTGGGTGATATGGTTAAACTGCGGCAGACAAAACAGAACAAAACAGTGTTGCTCATAACAGGACAGGCTCTGAACTCAGCCTAATGGCTCTGAAGAGACGTTGAGATATTGAATTCAAGAGACAGGAATATTAAATACTTAAGATGACAGAATCAGAAACAAAGTTGCCGTGGAATACACTGTTTCCTTGTCATGGAAGTCATCATATGTGAGGAGAAAGACCTTTTAAGTTTGAGCTGACATCTCCCTTAAGTCCTGGGTCTATTTGATGTGCCCTCTTCAGCTTGGTCACAAGTATAATCTATCTACCTTTCGGATGTGGAGCTGTACTAGATGTGTTATGAAAAGAACTTCGAATAAAACATCCTTTCCTGCCTCCATCGGTCTATGTACTTAAAGTGCATTCCTGTTACAATTTGCTAATCTTTCATATTCAACTACGAAAATATGATGTGATGGTAGAAGGGATGAATGTTAAACACAAACTATTTGGTTTTAGGTTTTGGGTGTACTCAGTTAAGATACCAAAAGCAGCAGGAAGTATAATCAGGCCAGGAGATAACATCAAATTGACGCAGTTCATCACCATGCCAAGCAATGATTCTGGACTGGTTTTGATCACAATTAGGAAACAAAAAAGACTATTATTTTAAAAAAAAACAAACAAACACAAAAAACCTGGGTTATAACTAGGCAGAATTTGCTTTCCTAATCTAAATTTGGGTCCTCCCCCACCCCTTCCCCCACTCTCACCTGCCCACTTGTAGGCCCAGCAAACAAAGACCTGCAGCTCTGCTCCACACCCCGACACCACAACTGCTGGGCGCAGTGAATCCTCACTACCTGAGTGCTTATCCACCTGCCTTCAGGACTAAATCCACAGTGTCTCTGGTTCTTGTTTTTCTAGTCACCGCTCGTAATGTCAGCACCTCTTATCTCTAGCTCTCTAATCCTTGTCATGCTCTGGTCCTTCCTCCTAAGCCAGTCTCCCACTTCCCCTCTCCTTCCCAGACCCCTTCAGGTACCCCACTCCACGTTCAACCCACTCTGCTATATTCTCAACCTCCCTCCCAAACATCCCGCCACAGCGCTTTCACAGGAAGAGTGAAATCTCAGTGATTCTCATAACAACCTGTATTAAGATTCCTCCTTTTCAGAGTATGAACTTGACTGGCCAAAGTTCTAACTTGACTATGTATTTAGCAGCAGGCTAGGATCACCCTCCAAGCTTCCCAATGTGTAGTTTAATGGCATTTTCACCACACAGTGCTGCTATAATGTATATAAGTGCTTATTTGAGACCAAACGATTGAAGTATACTTGCTATCTGAAATTTTCTGGGGTTTATTTTTTTTCCTACGGACCTACCTAGACCAACTTATAGACTCAACGTCAACTTACAGTAAGAAATCCTGTTCTTCAATGATCTCAAAGTCACACTGTTGGACAACTGAGCTATGAAAAACACAAGCAAGAACTTAAAAGGAAAAAAAACCCTCTAAATAGCCAAAATAGCTCTCACTAATACTAAGAAAAAAATTCATTCAAATTTTAACTTCATACATACTTTTAGCTCATTTGGTACTATGATTTTATTGTTTATAGGTATAAGAAGTAGCAAACTATAATACATAGTATGTGCTGGTTGGGGTTAGGGACAGGTAGCTTGTAAAGACAGTTGCCAGAATTAAAATATTAGACCTGACAGAAATAGAAGATAAACTTTTTAAAAATGTAGAGCTGTCTGGGCCCATTTAGTGGGGCCAATAGCCCTTCAACAGCTAACATTATTTCACTGTGATAATCCCAGCAATGTTAATGAATGTTTACATTATGTTTGAAATATTACACTTAAGAAGGAAGCATAGTATGTATTTTAAATAAAAAGTAGATTTTTAAGGTCTGGAAAGCTAAAGAAGTATTCGGTTATCAGAAAAATTTACATATGTAAACTCTTTAACTAAATTCATAATAATAAAGAACTATTGCATTTGCTTATATGAAACCCCAGACACTACCCATAAAAATCAAGAAAAGTAGAGACTTCACAAGCCTTAAACTAAAGCAGAACAGTGTGGCCAGACTATGCAAACAAAGTATTTTCAGACCTCTAAGTCTCAGAAGTCAGGAAAAACTTGCCATTCTACCAAGTTCTTTACTTCACTACAATGTAATCTGATTTCCAAAGAGGAGAATATAAAAAGCAATCTTAGTTGAATATTTTAGAATATCTACTTTCCTCTTTTAAATAAGACTTATTCCCATTTAGGAATACAATTAGAGGTATCATTAAATTATAGTAACATTCCACAGGCCAGCATCTGGGCACTACAAATAGGCTGGTTTTAAGGTTGATAACATCAATGCCAGCTTTGGTCCTCAGCCTGCTAGCCAACAATAAGGTGAATTACAAGTGTACCACCCTTCACTCTTCCAAGCCATCATATGAACTAAATCCCCAGTTAGTTTACTGTCCACCTACTCTTACATGGTCCAACTTTGCCTAATTGATCTGAAATACATTTTTTGAAATACATTTTAAAAAGAAAAAGATGTCATATATTTTCAAGATGCTTCCCCATTTCAGGACTATGTAATCTGTAGCAATTTGTTACTGAGGGGTAAATAAATGTTCCTAATAGGACTGAAAGGGTTAAAGCATTTCAAGAATTGTTAAGAGTAAAAACAACCAGTAAATACGTTCTTATGGCTACTTACTATTTATAGTGCAAAGTCTAACTCCAAGAGCCAGACAGTAAATCAGGGTCAATATACACTGAGTATTTTCTATGTGCCAAGATCTAAACTAATTACATTGAAAACAGGTCCTTAGTTAATCCCATGACAATCCAAAAAATTCCATTTTACACCCAGGGAAATTAAGATTTAGAGAAGTCAAACTAACTTTCCCAAGGTCACACAGCTATTAAGTGGATTTCAACCTACATGGTATAACTCTAGAAGTCATACTCTTAAACACTAAGGTAGAGAAGGTGGCTCAGTGAATAAATGAATGAGCCCCTCGGCTGGGTATTATTGAACGTGTCCTCTAATTTCTAAAGGATGAAAGTGATTCTTCGCATTTAAAGGCAAGTACATTTTGAGAGTGGAGAGGAGAAAGATAACAAATAGGTGACTTCTACCAAAATCAAATTTTATTCTTTGTCTCCATATTGAAAACACTCGCAAAAATTAGCTAGCCGCTGGCAGGATGGGAAGCAATAGAAACTCAGCTTGTGGTGAAAAGAAAGGGTCACCACCTTCCTCCAGTGACAACAGACTGAGATTGGACTTGTGCGCGTGAACAAGTGGTTCCTTAACTGATCAGAAGGCTGCTGTTTCAAAATTCAGTCACAGCCTGGAAAGATCTTCACTTGAAAGAACACCTACGAGTAATTGCCCCAAATTAAATAATTGCTCCAAAGTGCAGATCATCGTGTTCCTGGGTAGGCCAACAACTGAGCACCCACAATCTTGCATAAAGGGAAGCTGACGGCAGAGCACTCCCTGAAACAAAGACACGGAACATTTTGGCTCTGATGAGCAGGCAATCGTGGGCTCAGAGGGAGCTGACAGACTGTGTGAGGAGCTGTCAAGCACTGCACTGACAGCACTGAGAGCAAGTGCTGAAAAGGCAGTGTCAGCAAGTGCCAAAAGTGCTTCAGCACCTGGGTCCTTGGGGAGCAAAACAGAAGGGAAATAAATAGTACGTGGAAGTGGAAATCCACACAACAAGGCAGTGAAAAATGATCAAACCAGGTGAGCGGAGCAGGCTCGCAGGCTAAAGCTAGAGGAGATAGGTGCCGTCCTCCCCTTCTGATCCTGATCCACCCAACTGGGACGCACCACTGCAGGAAGGGGCAGTGACTGAGTGAGGCAGCGTATAAAGAGCACAACAAACGCACTGAGCACTTGCTGAGTATTCAATAAATGCTAACAATTACTATTAGGTTCACACATTTATTGCCTGCCATATCTGATATTTCATATATATATATATTCACTAATTCTCTCAACAACTCTATGGCATTTGTGTTGCTGCCACCATTCAGAGACAAGGAAACTGAGGGTCAGAGATACCACACTGTTAGTAAACGGTAAAACCAGGACTAGAATTTATGTCTGTCTGACCCCCCCAAAACAAAAAAACAACCATGCTTTTTCACTGATTCCATCTTTACTGCAAAGTCAGTGAGGTTTTGGTGAGATATGTGTGGTGAATTAAAGATGGTCATAATCCTTTGACACTTCTCCCATTGAGAGGTGGGGCCTTGGTCCTCACCTCTTGAATCTGGGAAGACTATGATACTGCTTTGACCAACAGAATATGGTAGAAGTGAAGCTGTGCCAATATTCTGGGCCCAGGTCTCATAAGAGACTGACAGCTTTCACATCCTGTCTCTTGGAATGCTCGCTCTTGGAAGCCAGCCACCACGTAATAAATGTAATTACACTTAGACTCCTGTGCCCTAAAGAGGCCAAAGAGGAAAGGGCCTGCAGGACAAGATGCCGTCCTTAGAAACAGAGGCCAAGGATCACTCAGGTGCCAGGTATGTGAGTGAAGATGTCATCCTGAAAGTGTGTCCCCCCAGCCTCAAGAGCCCCCGCTGATGTCATGTAGATCAGAGATGAAGCACATGGCTGAAACCTTCCCAAATTCCTGACTCATTAAATTGTGAACAAAATAAGCAGCTGTTCTTAATTTTAAAAAAATTTTCATTTTGGAATAACTTCAGAGTTAGAAAAAACTTGCAAAAGCAGTACCAAGAGTTACTGCATACCCTTCACCCAGCTTCATCAAATGTTAACATCTTATGTAACCGCAGTACAACTATCAAATCCAAGAAATTTTGTCAGATGTCCCACTCATGTATTTTTTTCTGGTCCAGGACCCAATCCTGGGTTGTACATTGAATTTAGTTGCCAAGTCTCCTTGTTCTTTCTCTTAGGACAGTCTTCAGTCTTTGTCTCTCATGAACTTGACATTTTTTAAGAGTACGGGCCAGTTATTTTGTAGAAGGTTCCTCAATTTGATTTGTCTGATGTTTCTTTATGATTAAACTTAGATTATGTATCCTTTGCACAAATATGACAGCAGCAGTGTCGTGTCAGCGAACCACATCAGGAGGCTACATAGTATCAATAGGTCTCACTGCAAAACCATGATTTTAACATCGCTTGGGTTTGGTGTCGCTTGTTATACACCCATCAGGTAACCAGAGCAGAATTCCTCTGACTTCTCTTTGATAAATTTCTTACTTCTGTGATCTGTAAAATAATGCATTTTTTTTTCCACAGAAAAAAGAAAGTGATAGATAATTACCATGCAAATATAACGAAATAAATACTGGCTGCTCTTAAATATAGGTCCTATGGCAAGAACACTGTTAATGTTAGCCAAAAAGTATTTACTTTATTCTGCTTCTTGTATTGTAATTGCTTTAAAAGTTCAATGTTTCAGGATGACTAAATAATGGACTTTGACGGAGTAATGAGTAATAATGATATGACGTTTTGGGTTTTGGTTTCTGCTTCTGGATTCCCACTAGAGGTCAGTATTGCAGCACTGAAAAATTAAGAAGAAGCTTTAAAAAAAAAATTCAGGGACTTACACAGCAGCCTTGCATACAAATAAGTCCTAATGTTTTAAAACTCTCATAGCTAAGTCCTCTCTTATATCTACTACTAATTCACTACCGTAAAATACAACAAAACTTGGATGATTCCCACCTTTCCTTTTCCCCAGTTTTAGTAAATAAACATTTGCCATTTTTTAAAAATAGATTCGTTAGTTTTTCATAAGTAGAGTGGTTAAGACGACAGTTCAAGAATGGGGACAGATAAGAAGTAAATGTAACCTGTGAATGCATCTGTCTAGTTGTGGGTAATTTTTTTTTATCTTTGCTTGACTTACATTTTTTTAAATAAAATACTAAAAAGAGGTATATGTACAAGGTCTGAGTCCTTAATTATGAGTGACTATGGGAAGAATTCTTAGAGGTTAGTGATATCTGAAATAAACAAATGTTTCAGAAACATAAAATAAGAGAAAATAAATCAAATTATAGCTTTTGACAAGTATTCATCAAATCTGTGTGCTAGGCATTCTGAGAACTGCTGGGTATATACAAGCATTTACATATTCACAAAGATGGGTAAGTCTTCTCTACACCAAGGGGCTCAAACAGACAACATAGCACTCCTGGGTGTAAAGAAGAGATGTGACCTGGAAAGCACTTTGTGGTTCCTATAAAGATGCCCTATTGGCAAAGAACATTGGCGATCACCCATCTGTTCTTCTCAAATCCCCCCAAGTCACGATGAGCCTTGGATTATGTTGTCCCCTAGCTACAGTTATCAGTCAACCATCCCGGGCTACAGAGATGTTTTTGATGGCCTTCATAGTGACAAAGGATTTTCACCAATTGCTAACTACCAGTTGATCTTGAGTCTCTCCCTCCTCCATCCCTTGCTAGAGTTTCCATTGATCCAACTCACCCAGAAGCCAGAAGGAATAGGGACTCCGCTGTTAAGAGTTCTTGTACCTATCCTCTCGCCTTTCTTTTAAAATAAAAATGACCTTTAGAAAACCCTGCAACACATTACTCTAAATTCAATAAATATTTATAGGGCACCAAGTATATGTTCCACATAGCACAGAGGTGTTCTGAAGATTTAAAGTAAATATATTTGTTTCTAAAAAAATCAACATAATTGGGGAGGCAACTTACATGCAGAGGTTAGAGAACAAAGCATTATTTAGCAAACTGTCAAATTACGTTGTAGAGTCCACCTCCCCGCAGAAAAATGCAACAGGCAATCAAGGTGTGGCAGGAATAACTTGAATAAACTGAGAAAGAGCAGTCTCAAGTTTTCTTTGGAAAACTAAACCTTGAACTAATTCTAATGGAAAATGATATTAGCTACTAACATTTATTGAACACCAATATATGCCAATAATTGTTTTCAAAATCTACAAATATCATTTGATTCAAATTTGAGAAATGCAGAAACTGAAGCACATTTGCACATTGCTGAAGGTTCATTAATTTGCCCAAGATCACACACAAATGGTTGAAGCTGGGATTCAAATGTAGGCAGTCTGGCTTCAGAGACAATATTTTAAATGACCATTGTATACTGTAAATTTTCCTGAAATTTGATGCTATTAATTTAAAGTCAGAATATTTTCAACTAAGTACCATGATTTATATAGCAAACTATTTTTGTTAGTAATTAGCTAACAAAATTAGCTAAATGGAACAAAAAAGCCAGGACTTCAGTTACCATGAAGTAATTTGATTGCTCTAGGATATAATTCGGCTCATTCACAATATGTTAAGCTGTAAAATGGATGGAGGAGCTTGTTCCTTTACTAGGAGCTGACCAAGAGTTAGGTATCTATCTAAAAGAGGCAGGTAACTAAATCACTCATACTAGAAGTTCTTTTCCAAGAAACTACTGGAAATCACAGATCTGCTGCCATAGTAAGGAGACGTCTCTGTTTAAGAAAAGACAGAAGATTTAGTTACTTAATTTGGCCTGAGATCTACTAAATGACAAAGAAACAAGTTAAAGTGAGAGCTATAACAAAGCAAAAAGACCTAATCAGCAAAGGACACTGTAGCAAAAATACAGTAGTTGCTGCAAAAATTCTATAATTTTAGGCGAAAGTTCCAAAAACCCCATGAAATTCATTCCAATTTTTAAACACAGCAATCTAGAAATTCACTGTAGAAATTAATTAATACTATAGACCAAAAGTTTTAGGGCAGGAGTTAAAAGATCTGTATCATAGTTGTTTCTGCCAGCAATTGGCCTAAGTGTCTCAACCTCTCTATAAGAGACCTAAATACTAAAATGGGGAATACTTGCTAAAAATAACAAGGAGGCATATGTGGCAAGTTCACTTCTGGAATCCCATCCTGCAAGATTCTGATTCAGCAAGTCCAGGACAGGCATAAACATCTATTACGTATTTTACCACCCTCCACCGGACTCCACAGATTCTAACCACTGGTGTCCACATTTTTAAAGAGTTAAGAGTAGTCCAAGAAGAGGTCAGAAACACTGGTGTAGGTGAAACTGAGGAGGGCCTTGCACCACAGGTGAGTCAGTCTATATTGCGCTTCCTCGTTCCACCATCACCATGCTACCTGCGGCCACCGTCCTGCTTCTGCCCCTGTAACTCATTTCACTGAAGTTGCTGCATAAATGTTCCCAGTGAAATGTCTTTCTGATTATTTCCTGAGGTCTTCCTATCTCTCTACGGGGAACTTAAGTTCCCATTCTCCTTGCATCAGGGACCTCATTTCCTTCTTGCAGGTGGCCGGCCAACTGACCAGAAAGCAAGCTCAGCTCGAGGTAATCATCTCCTTGAAACTCTCCTTGATTGGGAGTCTCCTGACTCTCAAGTCCCTCAAAGGAGATTTACCAATGTCTGCTTATGTTCCTACCATTCCTTGTCCATGTATCAGCTATCAAGATTACTGCTACATTCACTTCATATAGTTGTTTATGCACATTCATTTCCCCCACAAAGATGGGAAATCCTTTCAGGTCAGGGACCATGTTTTACTGCTCTTGACAATCTTACAGTCAATCTAGAGTTAGACATATAATAAGCACTATTTTTGATTAGATTAATTGAGTTGATCCTATTATCAAGGTGATTAGAAATTGGGACGCTTTCTATCCAAGGGGGGACAATCCATGCTTTACATTTATAAATGAGAAAAGAAGGATTAAAAGAAAACAAGACACTATTTTCCCCAATTAAATTAGCTTTCTTCCCACTTCTTAAAAAATAGACTAAACAAACATGTGTGATCCAAAGTCATCTGAAGAATCAGAAGGAAAGGTACAAGAACATTAAAGCATATGAAATAAGTAAGGATGATTTTTCCGCAAATAATTCTCTTTTACTGAACAGCATGAACAGATGTCAACCCATGACTGGCTGCTAGCTCTGAGTGACCCATGATGTGAAGAAGTCTTAGCGCATTTCCTCAAAGGAAAAGCCAGGATTTCTACATTCCAGTATCCAAGAGGCTGAGAATCAAGATAGCTTTGATTCTAGCTCGTCTCCTCTTGTGCCTCATTTATAAAAGATGACATCTGACTTTCTCCAAGACCAAGTTTTTACACCTCGTCCTGAGTTCTGGTTCTGAATTGTTACTTTTGTTTAAGTTACTGTCTTGAGAACTTGCTCAATTCTCCAGACTTTTCTAGGACAGGGACCTTATTTCACTGTTGTTAGCCTCCTCTTTGGAAATGAGATCCTGTCACCTTAGGTGGGGCTTTAAAAGCTGTACAGGACGTACCTTCTCTTCTGAATACTACCTGAGATCCCGATGGTCATGCCTGATGTTCCAGCTAAGAGCCGTTCCTTCTTTCAGTATGCTCGTATTTACTACTAAAGGTCAACATCTGTACTAGGAGATATAAAGATAAATAATCCACTGTCCAGCCCTTGAACATTACATGCTCTCAAGGCATGAAAAGACTCCCTACCTGGATGGCCACTACTTCAAAGACTCCTTTGCAGGACTCTCCACATTTTCTTGTCTAATGTTGGGTGCCACAGCTTCAATCTTTGATCCTCCTCTATTAACAGTCACTCCCTAGGTGACCCCATCAAGCCCTGTTCAAATGCATACTATATACTGATGACTCCAAAGTCAACATCTTTAGCCTCACTACCTCCGCTAAACTCAGACTCATATATCCAGCTGCCTCAAGATCTCCATTTGGATATCTGTCTAGGAATCTTAGCCATGTCTAAAACTGAACTCTTGATTTTCCCCACAAACCTGTTCTTATTCCAGCCTTTGCCACTCCCATTAACATGACAACTGCATTCTTCTAGTTGTTCAGGCAAAAAACACCTTAGAGTCATACTCTATTCCTCTCATAACCTACAATCAATCCATCAGCAAATCTTGTAGGATCTACGTGCAAAATATATACAAATTCAACTGTTTCTTATGAACTCTACTGCTCCCACCCGAGCCCAAGCCACCACCCACTCTTGATCTACTGTTAGTGCAACAGCCTTCTGGCTTCCCTACACCTACCTCTTGGTCCCTCACAATCTATTCTCACCACAGCAGCCAGAGTGATTCCTTTAAAAAAGACATTAGGTCAAATCGTTTTTCTGCTCAAAATCCTGCCTTTTCCCCCCCTATACTTAGCTTCATTAGGTCAGAAACTTGGACTGACTGACTTCTTCATTGTTTAGAACAGAGCTTGGCACATAGCAGTTCTAAATAAACAGTTGTCAAATGAATAAACAAAGTACAACAGAAGAGGTATGTACATCATATAGAGGGAGCCCAAAGATAAAAGCATGACCTCCTCTTGGGTAAATTGGGAAAAGCTACACAAAGCAGTGGATGCCTGAACAAGATTTTGAGGAATAGACACAAATTGGTCAGGTTAAAGTGTTGAGAGGAAGGCCCTGCAAACCAGCAGCAGGGCACCTGTAAGGGCAAGAGAGGAATAAAGAAGCATGGTGCACTCTGGAGCGGCATGGGGTCCAGGAGGGATGAGACGGAAAGTGTATGTGAGCAAAGACGACTCCTGAGCTAGGGAGGAGGCAGGTGATCTGCTGCTTGCTGACTTTCCTTGACTCTTGCAACTGTCCAGAACTTGGTCCACCTTACTGACAGCTGGAGAGATACTTGGGTAACAGAAAAGACATAAAAGTCATTAGAGTGAGGTGGGTTATGAGATGGACTCTGGAGCCAGACTTCCTAGGTCTGAATCGATCTCCTACTTTCACCTAACTGGATGACTTAAAGTAGTTATTTAAACTCTCTGCCTCAGTTTCCTCATTAACAGCACCTACTCTCATAGGGCTGTTGTGAGGATTAAATGAGTTATTATATGCAAAGCACTCAGAACACTGCCGGACAGAGTTTAGCTCCACATATCTGAACACATTATTATGGTAAAGTCTTCAAGACTGAACTTCCCAGAATTTTTATAAAGAATTTCATTTACTCAAGTTCCTAAGGAATTTGCTACATATTTTGAATAAAAGCTGAACTATACGTTTCTTAGATAACGTCTTGAAAAATTTTTTCTCCTTTCTCCCAATCAATTCAATCATATCCAAGACTCAGTCTTAAAAGGAAAAGCTTAGATCACTAGGAAATGGAAGTAGCTAGTACCTCAGGAGAAACAGTTCAAAGGATTAATAAACTTTAAAAATGAATAGAGAGGAGAGGTGTTTATATAGTTTTTGTTTCATAGAAAATGATAAAAGCTGACTAATTTAGTCTTTGGCATTTATTCCTCAATGGCTAGTTGCCGTTTTTAAAAATTATTTCCATAAAACAGAGCTTAGCTGCACTGATACTACAGGAAGTCTGCCACGGACAGGCTGCTGTCTTGCCTTGAACAGGCACTGACACACAGACTGTGCAAGATCACTGAGCTGGACAGGATTCCTGGAGGCGCATCCGGCTCAGGCCTTGAGATTTCAAACCACAGGAAACGGATGCTGATGATAACCAGAGAATGCGGGTCAGATAACCAGGAAGCCGAGCATCCCCTCTCTCCAGTGTTTACTGGCTTCATTGTGTGGACCTGCCTCACATCCAACCGCTGTTCCTCTCACTACAGTACACATTTACTTCCTTTTGTTCTGCCTTCAAAGGAAATGGAGTGCACCTGGTTACAATTTTTCCATGTCACTGAGATACTTTTCAAGTTTAAATATTCTTAATTCTTTTAATCGGTCCTCATATGTAGTAACTGTAAATGCTTTTGTTTTTCACCTATGTATTCTCTTCAAGGCCTTCATACATCTCCTGATAAAAAATAAAATTAGACCGTATACCATAGCACTGGTCCAAATAGTTACAGACTACTTCTGAAGAATTACCTACTCGTTGCAAGAGTCAATTTAAGCCCTAATACCAAACTGCCTACTGCTGCTTTGCACTTGAGATCGGCCACGGGTCTTAGAGGTTGTCCTGCCATACTCACTCAAGTCCTCTTTTAAACAAGGGCTATTGGCTTAAACTACCACAGAATACTTTTCAAGTCTAACAATCCATGATTCTTTATGATTTAAACACAGCAAAAATGTTTGATTTTCTGGTTTCAAATAAAGAACAGATCAAACAGATTTATAGAGAAATAGCTGTCTTTTAAGTGCTAGTTCACCAGAAGATGTAACAAAGAAGAAAGGCCAGAGTCTGGAAACCAAGACTCATTTACAGGATGTGCCTACAGAATGTAGCCTTTTTGAGACTGGAGGAATTTTCAGGCATCTTGCAAACTTAACAAGTTTGTAGTGGGTTTATGAACAAAAGTAAAGATATACAGTCAGAAATGGTATGAAAAAGAAAATTCTCAAGTTGGAGATCTAGGGTATAAAGTTTTCAGTTTTGTTTTCTTTTCTGGATTATCCACTGGGGGAAAAAATACTTGTTAAAAAAGCATTACAATCTATTCTTCACAAATGTTGAGAAAAGCAAGAGAATTAAAAATCCTGAAAAAGTAACCAAAGTAGAAAGTTCCTTTTTGAGACATCCTAAACAACAGGACAAAAACCAAATACACAAAAACCAAACAAACAAGGCCCAATAGGATGAGCACTCATTTCAGAGTGGTATTTAGTTGTTTACAGACAGGATGACAGTGAAACCTGTCTGCACAACTCCCATTGGCCCTCGTGACCTCCCAGCAGTCTCACATCAATGCTTCCGAGGGCAGCGAGCTGCGTGAGATAAAAGTAGGATGTTCTTAAAAACAAAGTAGGATATTCTTAGGATGTTCATCCCTCAAGGGATGTAGGCAAAAAGGGCAATGTTGTTCTTCCACTTAAGATGGAATTTGGAAAAAAGGTTCTGCCCATTAAATTACTCTCTAGGCAATAATTTTCACTTTTAAAATCAAACTTATATGCCTCAAAGCAAAATTTACTTTATGCCTATTTCAATTTCCTTTAGGACTGAAACTGTGTGACTGGGATAGATGACCCCTCAGGTGTGAACAGCCCTATGGCTGGGAAAATCAGAGGCATTTCTTCCTCAGAGAATAGGTAGACAGACAGTATATCCTGGTGAACCCACACTGGTGCACTGAGTATGCAGGGTTAAATACAATCAACCGGTGGGTGGGGGGAATCCAAACATCAAGACAGAAGCACTGTATATTCAGCACACCAAAAAAAGTCTTCTTTGAGTCAAGTCATTGTTCTAGAATTTATAGTGAGTTAGTAAACTATTGTGCTTAGCTTTTCATTATTTAATGCTGTAAACTTTTAAAGACAACGTGGATGGGTAACAAATGACAAACAGAAATAAAAGTTGTCGTTCAACTTTGAACTGGTTCCAACTGAGTCTGTGGAGTTTACAGCGCGCGGAGGTCACAGTGCTCGGGCAATAGGTGATTAAGGCTTGAATATAATTTTCTAAACAACGTTACTGCTGAGAGTGGAGAATAAGGAATTAGTCTGCAAGGTCTTCTGGAGAGAGACTCTGGGTTCCTTTCCTTCTCTACAAAGAAATGTAATTCCGATGACTGGTACATGAGATTAACTGTGGGAAAAGGACAACCAGGATCTTTACTGGGTTTTTTTTTGTCTGTTGTTCTCTACAGCCTTGCTATAAAAGTGTGCTCTGTGGAGGCATCACCTATGAGTGAGACACATGTGCAGGCTCTCAGGATGTGGATCCTAGAACCGCCAGCTGGAGTCTGAATTGGCATTTAAATAGGATCATCAGGTGATTCAAATGCATAATACACTTTGATACCCACTTGTGAGAGTTCCTTCCGAAAGATTTTATAATAACAAACTCTGACTCTTGACAGAGGTGTCTTTAAAATAAGGTAAAAAGGAACCTCACTGAACCTGAACATAATAACATTTTAATGAAAAGAAAGGACTGTGTCAGGCATACAAGTATTATTTCATTTAATCCTCACAACAACTCTAAAAGATAGGCATTATTATCTTCTTTTTACTGAGGAGGGAACAGAGGTGCTGAGAAGTGAAATGATCTGCTGGAGGCTGAACAGCCTGTAAGCAGCAGTGCCTGGCTGGGAAACCAGGTCTTTCTCACTCCTAATCTTACGCTGCTTCTACACCAATGATCAGGAGAAGGATTTCAGAAAAGGTGCCCAGTGCAGTCACAAAAGAAAAACCAGGTGGGACTTAATCAGCCAACAAACACACGTCTGCCAGTTACTAACTCTGGTTAAGCACCGTGCTACTCTAAGAGGAAACCTCAGGTAGATGAGCAAGAAAACAAAATTCGGACGGAATATAATGAATACTAAGTCTTATGATTCATGTGAATACGAGAGATAATCAGATTTTAAAAAACGATTGTACATAAAAATTAAGCAAGTAAACCACAGGCCACACTCCTGCATTTTTCCATCACATCTATTTTTGCATTTTTCTTTTACACATTATGTATCTGTTCTGCCTAGTGATTCAAAATATAATCTTCCCACGAACAGCAGATGGCACTATGCATCAGTGAAAGAATGACGAAAAAAGTCATAAAGGTCAAGCTGTCAAAATTGATATCTTTTCAAAAATAACTCAAATTTTCTGATTAGTTTTATAATAGTGACAGGTAATTTAAAAGACTTCATTTTGACAGTTCACTTTAGATGAGGAAGTTACTTTTGATCCAGCCTTGCTGATCAAAAATCGTGCAAGGAAATAACAGAGGGAGGTATCCTACTTTATAAAAAATCTGCTGCAAATCAATTTATAAATAGAGCTTATTAATAGAGGTGTTAGCCTCTATTAATCATAACATGAATCCTAACATGAAACCCCAACCCAGGGAAGATTTCTGGAAGGATAAGAATTCAAAGGGAAAACTGAAGGTGCTAAATTAATAAACAAACAAATCTAATATGCAAATTAAGGACCATAAAATAATTATTATATCTTCAAAACTGATTTCAATCAATAAAGATAATTTGTGGTATTGTCAACTACAGCTCATGCAGATTTTTTTTTTTTTTTTTGCCACCAAACCATATCACAGTTCTTTTCTTTGACTCCAAATGCTCCCAAGCACTGTCCCAGAACACAATAAAAACCTGAGAGGCATGCTAAATCAAAACGAAGAGTGTAAGTGAACTCTTTCTTTCTTTGACCCAGCAAGCCAGCAAGCAAAGAGACATTTCTTCAGAAGCTATTTCATTCCTGGGAGCATAAAGCATCTGAATTATCTTTCTGCAAAGATAGAAAAGAGGTTCCATAGACACAATCCCTATGAAAGTTATAGAATGAAAATGAAAGGTTAAAAGATACAAAGGGATATAAAAGGTTATACATTATCGATGCTTCCAACTTGTAAGTCTAAATTCCATTAAATCTCTTTTTCCAAACAGAAAACGTGTGGGGGAGAAAACAGGAGACCATGTTTTCAGAAGTTAAAAACAACAATTCATCGGAAAAATTTCCTACAATATTCTCCTCTTTCTCAACCTTTAAACTAGGTATGCGATGCTTTAGGAAAAGGGTGATGTTTTCCACTGTTCCAGACAGGTATTTTTCCTGGGTAAAATACGGCCATAATACTTCTTAAGAGTAACTTACAGACATCTTTGACCTTCATTTGTACAAGTTCATTTTACATCCAAACAATAAATAAAGGAAAAATGAAAACTCATTTCACAAAATGCTCTTGGCTCTAGGTTGGCATTCTTTTCTGGTTCAATTCAATCCTGTCTACTCTACATCATTGTTTCTCATTGAGCTGTCAGAATCCATCAAAGGGCCCTCCAGTTCTTAACCATGCCCTTAATAACAACCACGGCCTCTTTCCTGAAATATGAATTCACCCACCGCCCTTCATGTCCTCTGCTGACACTTTCAACTAACTACCATCAGCTCTTATGTGGTTAGTAGTCTCTAACTGGTCTCCCTGGTCTCCTTATGCCCCTTAAGTTCATTCTTAACAGCCATACCCCTCTCTGAAACACTCAGATCAGACCATGCAATTCCAAGCTTAAAGATTTTCAGTGGCTTCTCACTACACTTGGAACGAAATCCCGTGTCCTCCTCAACATGGCTGCCAAGCTCTTTATTATTTGGGTCCATCTACCTCTTGGCCAACTGCCCTGTGTGATCTAGAAGTTCTGGCTTTATTTTAGTTCCTCCCACCGGAAAGCCTCACACATGCACTCCGCCCCCCAACACTGGGAATTCTCCTACTCATCTCTCAGATCTTAGCTCCAAATGCTACTCACTCAGAAAGACCACTCCTGAAACCCTAATCTAAAATAGGCTCATTTATTACAAAATCTTGAGGCAGCCTGTACTTTCCCTTTATAACATTTATCAAAATGTATAATCACGTATGTTTTTGTATTTATTTATATTTGTCTGCTCATTAGGCTTTTGGCTCCATGGATGGAAAGATAATGTTTGTTCTATTAACCATGATATCTGTTAGGTGTTCAATATTTATTAAATAAGTGAATGACTGGATGAATGGATAAGACACTTCCCTTTTGTGAGTCTTTCTAGTCCCCTAAATGTTGAATTGACACATTATTAGCTCTTATTTTTAGAGACAAAAGACAGCCTCACTTCAAAACAACTTGCAAGCGTGTGCTGCTCCTTTTTTGGCTTTCCTGGCATCCTCCTAGCTGCTGTAAGTACTAGTCTGTCTCATATTCCTATTTGGAATTAGACAGTTGTCTACTTTTCACTCCTTTTCAACGCTTTTGAAAGCTAATTACTCATGAGTCCTTTTAGACTCATATAAATCTTTAATAATCTAACCTTTAAGAATCTAGTTATCCTGCTGACACAATGCAACACACTAACTAATGTATTTTATGAATTCTTGTCCCGCCCAAATATAAGAAACCACACCAAAGAAAAGGCTATAAAAATCTGATTTAAAAAATTTGCATACACTGTATAATGAGTTCCCTCCCTCATAATTCCACAAAAATGTAGTGCTGTTAGACAGTTTGGCATTACACCACATACTCACAAATGTATACTTACTGCAAAAGATAAAAGGAACAAATGTAGAGGACAGACTTATAAAAGTCACAGTCCACAACGTCAGCATTCATTCTTAATGTCTAATTTTCACTGAATACATGTCAATTGATATTATACAACTATTTCAGTTCTCCCAGAATTACTTTTCTAAAACATCTATTTCGCCATGACATTACCTTGATTTAGAGTTTCAGTGGCTTCCCATTTATATAACTGTGCTTCCCAGACAGCAGATGCCAAATCTGAGGTAGCGGTGAGCTACGTGTGAGGAGGGTTAAAGTCAAAGCTAATATGCTACATCTCCTTGGACAAACAATTTTTACTTAAACATTTGAAGAAAAAAATATATACTAAAATAGCTCTGGCCCTACTGTGGAGCAAAATGAAAAATACAAATTGAATTTTAATATATAATATGCAGCTTTAAAAAAGCTTTGAGTTTGGGAAACTGTCAGACACATAATAGATACTCAATAAATGTGTCAAAAGGATATCACAGAGGACTTCATTCATTTACTATATAAATAGTGACTACTATGGCCCAGAAATACTGGGCCTGAACAGTGAACCTCCCCCTTCCCACCCCACCCACACTGGTTTGGATACTGTTCCTTGTTGACATGAGCTCATCCATAATGTATCACTATTCTCAACATATTAGGTTGAACCATAGGAAATTGCCAATATTGAATGATTTTTGACTTACAACAATGGCAAATTCCTATGGTTCAACATAAGAAAAGAGTCCTTCTGTCTTATTTGTATGTGATCACCCCAACCTGTCTCCTTCCAAAAATATCTGTTAGTTCTTTGTCTCAATCATCAAGGATGGTGACTAGCCTAAAACAGACCACAATAAATGTTGGCTTAGGGCTCAGCCTGGATCAGTTTGCACACAACAAGCATAAACAAGCATGTGAAAGGCCATATTTTGGGGAAAAAGACTGGTAACAGAGTCTCCTCAGGTTAAGGCATGGAAGACTCCTGTTAGCCATTTAATAGTACTGGAAAGCATGAGATAAAAGAAGTGGGAACGCCAGTCACAGTCATGTTCCCACACCCTAAATGACCAAGGTATTTGCCCTGCCACATGCTATTGGGCTTATATATAACAAAACCGTTATAATAAACCATTTATGTAAGTGCAGAATCTTTTAAGCTTGATCACCTATTTCTATTGTCAAAGAAAGAAATAGGCTTAGTTGGAGTAAGAATGCCTGATATCAACTGCAAAGAATTTATTTACTATTAAGCCACACCTCTTTTTTAAAATATATAGACACACATATATATAGCAGTTAGTGATCATGTATCGTTTTCTGGCTTAGTGAAAGTCTGAATAAGCCTCACAAATAGTGTGTACTGAAAAAGACGCAGATTCATTTTATTCACTACTTGACAACTGCTAACACTAAGAGGTTGCATCTTACTCTTCACAAAATGAAATACCTGCCTATTTTAAGTCATAATTTGTCCAGCTGCCGCACCGCCATGAGACAAAACTGATCCAGATACTAATGCTGAGGAAGTTTAACTGTTAAAGTTCACATCTGTTTTCTGTCAACTTGGCTTTGTTGATAGACCCATAGTAACATACGACCAAAACAGTCTTGAAGAAAATCAACAGACCAAGGTTTTTACCCCCAGAGTCAACACTAAAAATACAGCAAGCACAGAAACGTTGCTGGATATTTTCCCTTAAGTTTTGTGTTCCTCTGAATTCATTACCTCGAACTATTATTTTACTTCCTAGAATGTGCCAAAGTAATGAATTCTAAGAAATGAAAAAGTGCACTATCTCACGCTGCCCCATCTCACTCTTCTCAATCCTCCAGAAACAGGACTATGGCTATAATGATTCGATAACTCCCATACGGAATAGAAGGCAGTTCCCCCAATAACTCTTTGCTACTGCTGCTAATGATGATTAAAATGATCAAAAAGTATACACCCTTTAGCTCAAACACATTTCAATGTATAGGTACATAAAACTATTAAATGGGCATCCCTCAAACTTTAGGGAATTTTACAACTTGGGAACATTTGTTGAACATGCAGATTTCTAAGGTCATATCCTCCAAGAATCTTGAATCTAAGATGGGTCTATAGAATTTGTATGTTTAACAAGCATTCTCCCACCTCCCAAGTTATTTCTTCGAAATATAATTCAAATACCATAAAATTCACACCCTTTAGAAGTGTACGATTCAGTGGGTTTTAGCATATTCACAAGATTGTACAGCCACCCCTACTAATTCCAGAACATTTCATCACCCCTAGAAAGAAACTTTGTACCCACTGGCAGGCACTCCCCAGCCCCTCTTCCCCCAGCTCCTGGCAACCACTCATCTACTTTCTGTCTCCATGGATTTGCATATAAATGCATAGAAATCATATACTATGTACCCTTTTTGTCTAGATTTTTTTCACTTAGCACAATGTTTTCAACAGTCATCCATGGTGTAGCAGGTGACAGCACACTATCCCTCTTTACAGCTGAATAGCATTCCATTATGTGGCTATACTACATCTTGCTTCTACATTCATCAGTTGTTATACATTTGGGTTGTTTCCACTTTTAGTTATCATGAATAATGCTGGTATGATCATTAGTATACAATTTTTTTGGTAAACATACTTAGTTCTTAGTTCTTCTCGGTATATATATATAATTGCTAGGTCATATGGTATTTTTAACATTTTGAGGAACTTGAGGACTTTCCAAACTGTTTCTCAAAGTTACTGTACGACTTTACATTCTCACCAGCAATTTACGTAGGTTTCAGTTTCTTTACATCCTCCCCAAGCTAATTTGTGCCCATCTTTTTGAGTATAGCTATCCTAGTGAGTGTGAAGTGCTCCTTCTCCATGGTTTTAGTTTGTTATTTCCTTGATGACTCCTGATATCAAGCATCTTTTAATGTGCTCACCAACCATTTGTATATCTTCTTTGGAGAAACGTCTATTCAGATCCTTAGCCTACTTTTAAATTCGGTTATTTGTCTTTTTAGTGATGAGTTACAAGACTTCCTTATTTATTCTAGATACAAAGCTCCTTTCAGACATGGTTTGCAAACATTCTCTCTCTCATTCTGTGGGTTGTTTTTCAGTTTCTTGATAGTGTCCTTTGAAACACAGAAGTTTTTGATTTTGATGAAATCTAATTTATCTATTCATTCTTTTGTTGCTTGTGCTTTAAATGTCAGATCCAAGAAACCATTGCCTAATCCAAGGTCATAAAGGTTTACACTTAGGTTTTCTTCTAAGAGCTTTACAGTTTTAACTCTTCCATTTAGACCTATGATCCATTTTTTGAGTTAATCCTTACGTATGGTCTGAGGTCGAGGTACAACTTCATTCTTTTGTATGTCAGTATCTAGTTATCCCAGCAACTTTGTTGGAAAGACCATTTTTTCCTCAATGAATTGTCTCGGCACCCTTGTCAAAAGTCAATTACCAAAAAATGTGCATTTCTGAACTCTCAGTTCTAATCCATTTATCCACATATCTATACCTATAACTAATCAGTTAACAGTGAGATTTTTTTCTTTCAATATTATACTATATCATCATGCTCTTCTGATATTAAGAAAAAAGGTCTCACAGAACAAGGAATATGTGCAAAATTTCCATGCAGTAGGCTATCAGACATATACAAAAAGTAACTACACCTAATGGAAAAAGAAATAAGATCTGGGACAAGAACTGGATCATATTTCTAGATAGGTGAGTAGGTAAAGTAATGTCCATCTTCTAAAGATGACCTGTTTTTCAGAAGCCTGATAATTTTGTGCATTTCAAGGTTGACTCATTATATCTGAATGCGATTTCCAGGCAATAGGAAGCATTCAAATACTTTACATAGCTTTGCAGATAATCATTAAAATAATGCATATAAATGGAAGTTACATGCTACCTTTACTGAAAACCCTACCTGGAAAACTATACCATAAAAATGACTTGGAACACTGTTACCACCTCAACCCTGAGGACCATAATTTTTAAGATTATACCCTATATTAAAACTGTGCTACTCCCCATTCTACTTAAATAAATATCTAGCTGGATAATACACTTTTGATCCTTGGAGCTTTATTTAATAAATATTTATCAAATGCCAAATTCGAAAACAGTCAACACGAATAATTTCAATCCATGAAGTAAATATACCCTAGAAAAGTTTTGTTGTTCCAGATCTACCAGTGACCCTTCTCAGAAAATCTGCTTCCACATACAGTTGAGTGGGCTGTTAGTCATGGGACTCACCCCAAGACCACCCCGTATCACGGGATACTGGACAAGAGATGGACAACTAGCCTAAGGTGACCCACATCTGTGACCTATGACTATGCAAGCTTATTAAAATATGAGCACGACAAGTTAGGTTATTCTTCAAGAGTTTTATCCTAAAAATACATAGAGATTGTCAAGAACTGTTGATACTAGAGTTGAAAGGTATGGGCAGACATTTCTGAGATATTTTAGGCCCTGTACAAACAAAGCTACAAGGAAGTAGGTAAGGGAAGAAGAGAGAACATCCAATTCATAGAGTGACAGAGAGCTATACAGATGAGTGATGGAGTTTCTGTAGGACTTGTCCATCCTCAGGTCTTTTCCTGGACTCCCTCTATGTTTACAGTAAACCCCCACTGCACTGGAGCTACTATGTTAGGGTTTCTGTTTCTTAAAATATTTTAACTAAAAGAGAAGGAATTCCTAAATATATTAATTTATTTTTTTCTCTTAAAACTCAAATGCACAGTTATTTTTCAGCCTACAGGATTTCATAAAAACATTTACATGAAGACAGTAAAAATAACTATACATTAATTCTTTGTTCCCATTTTCCATCAACAAATATTTCACTTGTGCCTACAAGCTGTCTAGGTCTACAGTGCTACACAGAAGAGACATGGCTCCTCTTCTCAGAAACGTATAATCCAGTAGGAGAAACAGGCATTTGAAAAGTAATACATAGTAAATAAATAAATAACCACCCATTACAGGTTTTATCAGAGGAAGAAAAATAGTGAACTACTTAAGAATGGGTGACCGGAGAAAGCTTCTTAGAGGAAAAAACATATAAACTTAGACTTGAAGGAGTTAGCCAGGTAGAGTAAAGAATACATTCAGCAGAAGGGAAAGAATACACAAATGTTTTCAACCTGAAAATAACTTAAGTGCTCCAGAAACAAAACGAACAGCAGTGTTGAAGTACAGTGAGTAAGGAGAAGACTGACCCAAGGTTACCACTGGGGGAGGAAGGAAGGGCAAGATTACAGACCAACTGAAACAATGTGAGTTTTGCTTGGTGAGAAACCACTGGAGGCTTTTCAGCAGAGGAGTGACAGGATCTGATATGGGTTTTATGAAAATTTCTCTGGATGCTACGGAGAATAATGGGATAAAAGGGGTTGAAGTGGGAAGTTAGGAGGTTCCTGAATAGGACACAACACTGGGTTGAAGACACATTTTGCTTTCAAGACATACTTTGCAAGTAAACTTAGTAAACCAATGAGTACAATAATACTTTCCAAATATGTTCAACTGGAAATTGCTCAGAGATACATATATATGTAGCATAAATACAGACATACATTGGAATGATAAACACTGAATTCTGTATAATGGTTCCTCTGAGGAAGGCAAAGGAGGGAGGGGTGTGTCAGGAAGAGG
Organism: Camelus ferus; assembly: GCF_009834535.1. Classification (NCBI taxonomy): domain Eukaryota; kingdom Metazoa; phylum Chordata; class Mammalia; order Artiodactyla; family Camelidae; genus Camelus; species Camelus ferus. The sequence continues at coordinate 8,524,187 of NC_045716.1, forward strand.
TAATAATAATACAAAGCTAATGCTGTTAGTACTGTTTTATTTCTGAACCAGAGGTAGATACACAGGAGTTCAGTGTATGTCTTTTGCATGTTTTAAATACTTAATCATAAAAACAACAGAATATGTTCAGTTATTTTATTCAATCCATTAATACATAGTTTGACTGCTAGGAGTTTTTCTACAATCAAAAATAGTATAAAGTAACTTCAGTTATTCCAATTCATGATGAACTGAAAGATATTTGTTGGAAAAAAATCTCACTCAACAATTTAAGTCAGTGATTTCTGTTCTGATTATTAGAACTAAATACACAACAACAAATACTATGGGTTACTGAACAGGTTCAAGGTATATAAAGTCTTAGTGAGTCTTCAAAGTAATGTGGGTGTGATTTTATTGAAGTAAAACACCACTTCTATTTTTACTAGTAAATATGTGCTTGTATTTTAAAGTACTAGGTTTAACATGTTTCATTGATTGTCTTTCATAATTATTCCACCCTCTATATTTCTTATTTAAAGATTGACCTTAAATGTTCCCAGGGGCACCTAAACCTGCATCTGGCACAAATATTGCAGAGAAATTGTAATCCAAACATTTCCAGAACAAAGCATGTAACAGTAACATTCCCCAGTTACTCCACGACATCTGTCTGCAAGATGCTCCCTGAAGCACAGAAGCTGCAAAACCAGCCATCCTTTCCTCTCACCACTACAGTAAATGAAAACATATAATCAATAAAACTTATCCCAGGTGCTCCATAAGCACATCCTGTTCTCTCAACCTTTGAAATCTGTCCAGAATTCAACCACTTCACCACCTCCACTGCCACTGCTAGGTCCAAGCAACCCAGATTACTGCACCTGCCTCCTGACTGGCTCCCCCTTCTCCCTTTGAACTTGCCCCACGTCATTTTTCAACAGTGCAACCTGAGTGGTCAGGATAAAACATATATCAGAGCATGTCCTTCCCATCAGAACCCTCCTGTGGTTTCCCATCTCAGTCCAGTAAAACCTAAATTCTCTACAATGGTCAAAAGACCCTGTTAAGATTTGCCACATTCCTCTTCCTTCTTTTGTCTTTTTCTACAGCATTTTATTTAACACCTCTGATATACTCTATATTCTACTTGGTTTGTTTACTGTCTGCCTCTTCCACAAGGATAAAAACTTAATGACGGCAAGAGTTTTATCTGCTTTTTCTTTACTATTGAATCCCCAAACTTGAATGGTGCCCAGTATTTAGCAAGAGTTCAATAAACATTTGTTGAATAAATGAATGAGTGAATATTACTCTCACAGTCACAGGAAACACAGATAAAGTTTCTGCCATTTTTTAACTTACAGTTTCTGCCTCTTTCTGTAATGTCAAAATTTACAAAAACATAAGAAAGAGCTGTAAGACAACTGCTGTGAGAACCATAAAAACCCTAGCCAGTGGGAAAGACATGAGAATCCAGAAATGAGATTTTAGAGAGAGTTTTTTTCCTAGTCCTGAAGATTTCCATTGATAAGTAAAACATTAAAATAGCCTATACAGTATTCATTGGTCAGTCAAAACATTTTTTCCTTCTCTAGTGACCAATTACTACTCAAAGTTTTCAGAAAATTTTACGGTTATGTTCTTAATCTTCCCAACATCAGCCCATCTTGATGTGCTTTAAATTCAATGTGCTACTTGATAAAGGTGTTAGTTAATTCTACTGTAGTAATCACAGTGCAGTAGGTAAGTGTATCAAACCAACATATTGTGATACATTGTGATACAAGCTTATACAATATTATATGTCAATTATTTCTCAATTAAAAATTCAATGTATTATTATTTGAGGGGGGGAAATGGGGGCAAACAGTAAGAATATTATATAATGAATCTATTTAGATAATAGCTTCAGAAAACTGCCCTGAAAGGGGGATTAGATTTGGTGATATTTAATCAGATATCCTGTACTGTCACTTTTTTCTCATCATCCTAAAAAGGAGGGAGAGGCAGGAAATACACTCTAATTTGAAGGGTCAATGATTTCCTTATATTTCATGAAATGCCAAGTTACTATATAAAGCTGAATATATTTGATACTCTAAAAACTGAACTATCTGGGAAGAGTCAGCTTCAAACACCAGCTGTCAGTTAGCTTGTCAAGATTAAAAGAAAGACTGCTTTCCTTACGTCTTTTGAAAGAAGGTGGAAGAAAAAACACTTTTGGAGGACTACTTGACTCACGAGTCAAAAAGAAATAGAAAGAAACTTCTATTAAGGTCAATGGCAAAAATGTTGGTTTTAGCAAAGAAGCATCTCAACTGAGGGAAAAACAAAGGTGGTTAGAAAGGCAATAAAGAACCAACAGCTAGTTAACCCTCTCTTAAGAATCCCGTAAGTCATCTAGTTAACTGAATAAATTGAGAAGCAACTACAGGTGGATGGACCAGAACAGAGGGTAACATTATTAAGTGAATATTTACTATGTATCAGACAGAGTGCTAAGCACTTTATATTCATAATCGCATTTAATTCTTAAAATAAACCCGGGAGATAGGTATTGTTAGCTTCACTTTACAGAGAAAGAAACTAAGACATGCTTTGGTAAAGTAATGTGAAGAAGGTTTTAACTAAAAAATCAAATATCTTAAATTCAATGTTAAGCTGTCTCTGTATTGCTTCTTCTATAAATAAATACAGTGCTGAATTTTCCACATCTGGGTAACTTCTTTCATATAAGCACAAAAGTGATTAAAGTCTTATATCCAGCTCTTAGCTCCCATCTGTATGCAACTTCAGAGATCAAGTGAATGACTTCAGTCACCAAATGAGTTTCATTTTGTTCCATATTCATGAACACTAATCTGATCCAGGACCTGCCCTCTGAAAAAACAAAAGAAAATAAAACGAAAACTGCCCCTGATTACAGGGAAGACTTTTACTGAAAACAAACAACTCAAAAGGCAATGTTCAAAATACTTTGCAAAGCTGTTTGGTAGCGTCTACAAAGCCCTAACATACTTATGCCCTAACCCAGAAATTTCACTCCTAGATGTGTACCCACTGAAGTGCATACACGTGTTTATGAAAAGGTAAGTTCAAGAATGTTTACAGCAACACTATTCATAATTGCCCTAATCTGAAAACTACCCAGATGCCCATCAACAATAGAATGAAAGAACAAATAAACTGCAGGGTCTTCACACAATGGAACAAACAAACAACGGCTACTTGCACTATATGGATGACTCACAGACATAATGATGAGTAAAAAAGCTATATGAAAAGAGTTTATATTGTATGACTGTTTATTTATATAAAATTCAAAACCAAGTAAAACTAATCTATGGTGTTAAAAGTCAGGATGATTACTTTTCAGAGGAGCAGTGACTGAGGGGGCAGTGATGGGGAGGAGGGCTTAGGAAATGCAGATAAAGTTCTGCTTTTTAAAAAGAATTTTGGGTATTTGCTACCTTAAGATGTTTGCTTTGTTAAAAAAGCATCATGTTTTACACTAATTTTTGTGCATTTCTTTTCATTCTGTTACACTTCAATAAAAAGTTCTTTAAAAACCAATGTTTTAATTGTGGTGCGTTAACAGCATGGAACTGACATTGTAATTAATACTTTTAGTCTTTTTTTTTTCTTATCCCTCCATACAGACAGAGGCAGATAATAAAACATATGAGGTTTTGTTCTTAAAAAGATTTTTTTATTCCAATTATTGGCTAAAAGTCAATCTACAGAGCTCCATTCATCTCAATATAAGAAAATGTACTTTCAACTCTAGTTTCAAATTCTATCACCATCCATTCTCACTAGACAAAGGGATTAACCCAAGTCACCACATACTCAGCTTTAAGTAAACATTTTAAATAAAACTATCAACCAATAGGGAGTTCTGGATTCTGACTGCATTGCCAAAGTCTACTAAAATTCTTCCCTCTTCGGCTACTTAATTAACTTCATACTCTTAACCTCAGGATGAATGAAGAAACCCTTAATAGCATTCAGCTTAGGAAAACATGAAATAAGGATATGCTTTCTAAGAGCAACATCTCAAGCTCAATGCCTTTCTCACTTTGCAATAGGATCTTTGGGCAAAACACTCTGTAGACCAATACAATACATGAGGAACTTTGAAAAACCCACATTTTTCCATCTAAGAATTTCCAAGCCTTCCATTTGTATCTAAACATTAATTCATAACCATCAATATTTAAATTGTTTTCTTAAAAGAGAGAGAATATGACAAAAACAAGTATCTATGGAGGATTCTATCTAAGACCATGTTACAATTTCTTCTTGTAGAACATTTTATCACATATGAAAAGAATAGCTTTGATATAAATATTTTATTAAGTACAAGAAGAAGGAGGGAAAAGAGAAAACACAGACAAGCAGGAAATAAAAGTTTATCTAAAAATTTCCTTTGCAAATTAATCCTCTGACAAAGATGAGTTAGTGGAAAGAACAAATATCTTGAAGCATACTACAATAGGGTTCACAATAAAGTTTATTTTAAAACGCTACTTTACTCTGTTAAGGGAAGTTATCGTTTATTTCCCTGGTTACTATGATGCTGATTGTAACCTGCTCTGTATTTTGGAAAGCTATGTAACTTCCTTAAACAGCTGCAGAGCACAGGTTTAAGGAAAGAAAAAGTAACATCAGGTAACATCTATGATGCTGTTACTAATTTAATGAACATTAAGATCTTCAAACACTGTGATTATGAATCAGAGTTGACAACTGATGAGAACGCTTACAAATTTTCTTTTCTTTTCCCTACCATAAATGTTGCTAACTTTCTTAGCAACAGATACCAGAAATTCAAGTATCTTCAAGATGAAATTTCCTGAGGAATTATGAATATGGGTTCCAGAAGACCCAGCAGCAGTGCTCCAATGTCAGGTACGGCACCATTCAGCTAGAGACAATTTTACAAAGTCACCACCCCAGTGTTACTCTATCAAAAGTGACTGAAAAATCCAATTTAAATGGTATGATTAAGCATATGAATTTCATTATATTCTACAGTGAACACTATTGGACCAATCTACTATGAAATTAGATAATTCAGCAAAAAATATGAAGCAATAAGAAGTATTTACAAGTTACTATATATAAAGATGAAATTCTTAAAATGTCATACCCCTATACTTTCCTATTTTTTATAAATACCATGAAATACTAAACTCAGCTCAGTGTGCAATGAATAAGACCTATAAATATTTATTTACCAAAACTAACGTTTAGTATCACCTTGTTTTAAGATTACAGAACTAACAGATATGAATTTGGTTTTTATTTTCAAAGAGTATTGAACTAAATTAGAGGAATCAGAACTGTTCACCGCACCAATTCAGATAATCAGGCAAAGTAGAGTTTTGAGTACAAATGCCCTAATTTGCTTTGTGTTTACTGTGATCACACCATTTTGATTGTGAATAAGGTTTTGGCTCCTAATTCTGTTTCTTCCTTTAGGTTTAATTTAAATAGGCATTTTAAGAACTGATTGGTAAGTAAAACAAATAGGAGAATTAATATGTCATCAATCAGGTTCTCTGGCTGTTGTAATATTCGCAATTTAGGGGCTTATTCTGTGACCCTCAGCAAGTCACTCAACCTTTCTTTATCAAAATATGTTACAAGTGTTCTAAAAGTTTACACACTCACAAAACACCCTGCAATCCTCAAACACTGGGCAACTGTCACCTGGAACCTTTGAAGAGTGAAGCCCAGCTATGCTTGCAAATGAAACGGTTAGTGCTGCAGAAGGCTTGAGAAATAACAGTGATGCTTTATATAGTTTGTATGTTTTATCTTTTTATCTTTTAAATCTCATTTTTATAATTAAATTTCTAGTTCCTAAGGTGATAAAAGAGTCAGAGTCTTCTTTAAAGAAAGAGGAAACTCTGTGTTAAAATAGCAATACAGTAATACAAAACTGTATAGATTATATTAGGCTTATACCTTTGAGTCTTACTCCAGCTTTTTACATTAAGACAGTTACGTTTTTATATACATTTCTAGTCCCAATAAAAAAAATTCTTCTCATCCAGCAACTTTCTTATCATTACTAAGACTATCAAACATTTTGAAGGATTGTTTATGTCTTTAAAAGAGTCAAGTAAATAAATACAGTCATCTAAGGAACTAAAAACAAGAAACAAACATAGATACCCAAGGAATTCTGCAAATGAATATTTGAAATATTCTACTGTCTAAAAATATAATTATGTGATATAAATGTTTTAGTTTATCACCTTTCTATTATCTGATAGGAGTATCAAGCATCATACAGGAAGAGATATCTTATGAACTGAGGGTTTAATTACTATAAAATTTTCATTTATATTCACTCTTGGAGTATAATTGCATTACCATTAAAAATACCTGATTCTAATTTCATTTATTTAACTCTACAAGTCCTTTGTATTAGTAATACATAATTACACAGATAGAGGCTTATTGAGAATTTAATGACACAAATTGAATTACCTCATTTTACTCTGTAGAAATTATATATGCCTTAATATTGTCATTTCTCAAGAATAATAAAACTGCAATTAAAACAGTCTACTAAAAATTCAAATAGAACTTTTTGGTCAGTATTTATGGTTTAATGTTCTCTGCTAATTAAAAAAGAAAATGAAGAAAATTGAAACCATTTTAAATAGAAACTATTTTCTGTTTCAGCTTAAGTATGAGGTGGGAGTCACTCTACCTCACAAAGCAGGAGGTCAATGATGTGGAAGACCATGCAGAGTGGGAACTTGGCAGTAAAAAGAGTGAGAAACCACTGGGATGCATACATATGCGCTTCCAGGTTCAGATCAGAAAAGTGGTTGTGCAGGTCCGGTAACTGCTCCTGAAAGTCAAAGTGGAAAACTGAGGGTGAGGAACACTGAAGATGCTTTACTTTCTGCCACAACTGCAATTTACGACAAGCTTGCTATGATCACTCTCAACAGTATTCACTGAATTTTATATGACTACATAGTAGTGACGACAGGGGATGAGAACTGGGGATATGACAGGCAGAGGGAAAGACAGACAGACTTGTCACGGACAAATAACAAAGATCAACTCTTGCTCACTTGACTGTTCTTGTTTCTTGGGAAATGCTGGCTCTGACGGAACACCTGCAGTCTGATGAATATCATGACTCCAGGGTCAAGTCACAGCACCCCCATTCAGGGTTCAATTCCTAACCAGCCAGGAAAGAAACGTATCTTTTCTCTGGAGAACGTTTAACATCAACATCCTCTGGGTTCTATGACATTACTTCGGTACCTTGTGGTACCGAACCTCAGAACATAACCATTTTCCTAAAAATCTATCTTCAACATATTAAAAATGGTAAAGTACAGAAACTGTGCAGGTACATAATGTAGGCAATTGGGAGTCTCCTAAAAATACCTTTAAGCTGGCTCTGTCTTTCCCCCCAAGTTACACAAGTAAATGCTTTTCAAAAGCACGGAAGGCAAAGTATAAAGCATAAGCACAGCTAGTCCCATCACTGAAGGTCAAAGGCAAATGCCCGCTTTAGTCTTGTTTTCATAAACAGACCACAAAAACAAAAACCCACTTCTTGTACAACATGCTCTTTGAAAAACAACGTGCCCATCAGGTGCTTTAAGTGGGGTGTCCAAATGGTCATTCAGTGAACAGACAAAAAAGTACTAATAGGAAAATGTGTCTGGGTTTCACAGCACCATGAACTTGCTATTCATTTAGCAGGTACTTTTATTTGACTCTCAAAGCTCTTAAGAATACTGACCTTTGAAAAAAATATGAACTCTTGTAAATGAAAGGTAAAAAAGTGAAGAATCCCAAATATTTACTTGGAAGAATTAAATCTCTAAAAAAGAGCCTATTGCTTTTTTTTCTTTTTTTATTTTATTAAATGGAGGTACTGGGGATTGAACCCAGGACCTTGTGCTTGCTAGGCACGTGCTCTACCACTGAGCTATGCCCTCCCCACAAGCCTACTGCTTTTAATGTCCATAGTTACCAGATTCTTCTACAGTCTTCCCCCACCCCAGTGTCCATCTGTCATTGTGCTTACAGTTCTTCTGACGTCCTCCCCACCCCTACTTCTTTATTTCTTCTTCATACTTGAGGTTTTCTACTCTTCTGCATTTCATTCTCCCAACAAAGCTGTCCTTAATCTCACTGTAAATTCTCCACCTTCTGCTCCCCTGTTCTAGTCTTTCAGTCTTGGCTTCATTTCCCCTTGGACACAGAGGGATCTCCCCACATGTCAATGAGCTCTTACCAGTAATTTCTATTGCCACACCCCATTGCCCTTCCTCCCCAACCGCTTTACCTTTCCCCAGTATGGAATCAATCCATTCATGTATTTTCTTCACATTTCTCTTGGGTTCTCAATACCTCATATAGAGAAAGCCATATAAACATGCTGCAGAGGCCCATTATAAATATAAGATTTACAACCTTAGGCAGAATTTCAAAGCTACTCAGTAATTCCTTTTATCGGCATTCAACAATAATTTTGTCTTTGCTCACAATCTTTCTTATGACCTATATATAAAAGAATATATATTTCTCATACATATCAATTTATACATTTACATTATAAAATAGTGAATATTGATATCTAAAAATTACATAAGAAAAAATTTAGTTATGTCCCTATATTACAATATTTTTGGTGGTTTTTAATTTCATCAGTATCTTTCTGTCTCTTCAAAGTGTTCTCTACATGTGGACATAAATATAGTACTGGTGCTAATTAATATTGAGAAAAATCTTAAAGATTTCAGTTTTTATTCTGTGAATATCTTGATTTCTTTACAAATAATACTTAGCATTCTCTTCATTGACTCAACTCACCAAATTCACACTCCAAAGTGTACTAGAGTTGAGCATTTTAAATGGAAGACTATTTTCATAAATGGTCAAATAGTTAAATAAATATTTTGTGATATTAAGACCATGATAGATATTGGTCAGAAATCAAATCCACTTACATTTTCTGTAACTTTCCACTACATTTTCATAAACCATTGTTGTTCAATTTAATTAGACTTTTCCTGTAACTCAATAAATCCCTAAGTGATAAAAGTTCCTCATATCTATTTACCTGCATTAGTCTCTCCAACTGATAGAATTTGCAATGAAGATCTTCAAAGTTGTTTTTGTAGAGGTCTCGTAAGCCATAGTCATACATGATTTTCACCAACACACAGAACGCTTGTTCCTCTGGCATCTACAGGAAAACATATACATATAGACCATGACTGTGTGGCATTGACCAGAATGTCAGGAATGTTCTTCCATATTAGTAGCCCCCTGCATTGTTGGCTGAAGGCCACGAGTGAAAGAAATTCTTCAGAGCCAGCCTTTCTGCAGTGATGCAGGTAAAACCTGTGTTCCAAGTTTCCAGCTTCCTCACTTCAGATGAATTTCCCTCTTTTGTTAATTTTAATCATCCTGTCATTCATTCATTCATTAAGCCATCTAAAAGTAGGTAATACAGTCACATGTTTCAAAAATCAAAACAATGTAAAATATAAAGGTAAAATCTCACTCCTCTCTACCCTATATACGCTAATCCCTGTACTGCCCTCCTTTTGCGTAACCTCCTAACTACTCTTAATAATTTCTCATGTAGCCTGCCAGTGTTTCTTCATGCAAATAAAAGAATTACACTTCTTATTTTATTTTTTCCCTTTCCTACATAAAAGATAGCATTCTAAATACATTGTTATGCACTTGGCTTTTTCCCTTCAATAATATTCCCAAAAGAGGGATTGCTGGGTGTACGTCTAATTCTGATAGACAGATACCGTCCTCCCTGAATCTTCTTGATATTGCTATTTCTCTTTCTATAAAAAAGTTTTCACATGTTTCAGCAGTTTATGAGCTTCTCTCATTAAGATTTAAATGACAAATAAAATCTAATATACCTAACCAGAGATATTTTTATCTGAACAGAGAATAAAGTCTGAAGTCAAAAGAGCAAATCTCTAAATTGTGATATCAATAAGCTGAAAGAACTGAGAGGGACATACTCAACATTCTAGAAATTATATCAAGCAAACAGAAAAAGCTGTTGTCCCTACTTAAGATCTTAGGATGTAACTATTATGTAAACATTTACTTTAAATGTCACTTCTTTCAAAGTCTGACCTTGGCTGATTATGGTATTTGACACCTTTGTTAGACTAACTTCCTGCCTGAATAATTGAATCAAGGAGAGGTCTATTTACCCACTTAGAAATGTACTGTTTATTTAAGTTCCTATACAAATTGGCCACTTCTGTTTTCTACTATAAACCATGAAATACATAAATCAGTTACATAAAATTTCCTCAAGTTAAATAAGTACAGTTAGCTGCTGTCACTTTGCTTCTCTAAATATTTGCTTATTTCTTTTTTTTTCCTATGAGTTGGGGGCCTTGGCTTTGACCCCAGCTGTTCAAGCTAGCAGATGTTTTTCAGCTTGTACACAGTTATTTAGAATATAAGCACACTGTATTTTTTACCCCTTTAGCAATCTGTCATTGAAGCCTCAAGGGACATGAACTTGCACACATACAGCCTACAATACTTCTCTTATCACCAAGTTCTAAGCCTCTTAGTCTTCCTCTCAGATCTCTACTAAAATGGCGATACAAATAAGCTGCCTGCAAGACAGCTGTAACCAGCCCTAGAGAACCTAATTCCTATAATCGCTCCCTGTTTCTAAGTGAGTGATGATCAGTTAAGTATTTTACCATCTGGCATCTTATAAAAGGGATAAACCTTTATTTCCTTGAATATGGTAAAAATCATTAACACAAATAAAAGTTTCAATGCCCTCCAGCATTCATACATGCAGTCACTGAACATACGAGATGCATGCGCTGTGCTAGGTCCTAGACACAGAAGTCAAGTTTAGTGCCTCCCCACAAAGGACAAGTAAACAGGCAACTCTACTTGATTTTGTGGCAGTTAATGTTGCTGCTAGCATCCTTCAGGACTAGCTTTGGCAATACGGCCAAGATTTTGATTTTCAGTTAGTTCATGTGCCACATGAAAATAGTAGACTGAACCTATAAAATACCATCTAGCTGGGGTAGAATCAATGCTGACCATCTCTGAAGACTAAGGTCGGCCATAATGAGCTCTTAAGGGATCTCAGATACTATCTCATCATGAAAGTGACTAAAAATGAATCCCCGTGCAGACAGAAAAAGACTGCTAACAAAACGAGTGAGAAACTACTGGGAAATAGGTATAACCCTTTGGAAAGTGGAAATGCAACCTTCTCTTTGTAGTTTAAAGACTAAATGGGATCTATTTAGCATGTACTGTTAAGTTTTTCTTGGTATTTCTCTTTCTTCAATTAATGTATTCATTATCTATAGCAGCAACCGGGGTAGCACACAAAAATTTAGCAAAAATGTCAAAGATTTTAAAAATGAAAACAAATATCTAGAAAAAATAAAATGGAGCTAAACAACAAATACTGATTGACACTTGCACTGTAGAGTAAAAAGGAAGTTCACACACTGACTTATAATGGTATTTTGCTTTTGAAGAATAAGACAACGCATATTTAAGAAATATACCTCAGTGAAGTGTCAATAACAGGGAGTGAAGGCTGATGATATTTTAAAACATAGGATATATGATAAAAATCTATTTTGAAAACTGTAAACAACAATCACTTACTGGTGGCTACAAATGACTTCAATGATGGAAGAAAAACCTACTGATAACAATAAATTATAACTTTGTTAATGCAAATAAATATAATACTAATAATTCCAACAATAAGTCAGGTAATTGGCCATTATCGTAACTCATCAAAAATAGAAAATAAATTAACTGGAGTTAAGAAGTGATGCGCAGCAGCACACTGTTATACTGTATTTCCGTCACACATATAAAACAGATGTAAACAATCTCAAGAGTATAGGAAATAAAATGTGGCAAAATTATCAGTAATTAATTGTCAGTATTAACCACTGTTTTTAATGTAAGCTACTTAATTGTAAGTTTATATCATTTAATTTTTCCCAGCTTCATTGAGAGATAATTGACGTATAACATTGTGTAAGTTTAGATGTATGAAGTGATGATTTATTTTCATATATATATATATATTCACACATATTGCAAAATGATTATCACAATAGTTCAGTGAACATATCCATCACCTCACGTACTTATGATTTTTGTCTTTTTTTTTTTTTTGTGGTGAGAATTTCTTGTTTTTTTGTAGGTAAGCAATTTTCAAATATACCATACAGTATTGTTAACTATGGTCACCACAGTGTACATTACATCTCCTGAACTTATTAATCTTATAACTGAAAGTTTGTACCTGTCACCACTCACCCATTTCCTACTTTCCCCCACCCCTGATAACCACCAATCTACTGTTTTTATTATTTTTGTTTTTTTCAGTTTCCACATATAAGTGAGATCATACATGTCTTTCTCTGACTGATTTACTTCACTTAGTATAATACCCTCAAGCTTCATCCATGTTGTCAAAAATAACAGGATTTCCTTTTCTATGGCTGAATAATATTCCATTGTATGTATATATATGTGTGTGTGTGTGTATATGTATGTATGTATATATGTATGTGTGTGTGTGTGCGCGTGCATATATATATATCACATTTTCTTTAACCATCTGTCATTCAATAGACATTTAGGTTGTTTCCATGTCTTGGATATTGTAACAAATGCCACAATAAATATAGGGTGAAGATATTGTTTTGAGTTACTGTTTTTCTTTCCTTTGGATAAATAGCCAGAAGTGGACTTGCTTGATCATCTGGTAGTTCTATTTTTGACTTTTTGAGGAATCTCCATAATGTTTTCCACAGTGGCTGCTCCATTTCATATTCTCACCAACAGTACACAGGGGGTTCCTTTTTTCCATATCCTCGCCGACACTTGTTAATCCTTGTCTTTTTGATGATAGCTATTCTAGCAGGTATGAGGTAATATTTTGCTGTGGTTTTGATTTGCACTTCACTAAAGATTAGTGATGCTGAGCACGTTTTCATGTACCTGTTGGCCACCTGTATGTCCAGAGGAAAAGTTTTCAACTTTTCACCACTGAGTATGATGTCAGCTGTTGGCCTGTCATATATGACCTTCATTATGCTGAGGTACATGCCTTCTATATCCAGTATGCTGAGAGTTCTCACGAATGGATGTTGCATTCTGTCAAATGATTTCCTGCATCTATTGAGATGATCATATGATTTTTATCTTTCATTCTAATTAATGTGACACATCACTTTTGTGATTTGCATATATTGAACCATTCTTGCAACCCAGGCATGAATCCCATTTGATCATGGTTTACTTTTTTTTTCCCTTTTGACCATGGTAGATGATGCTTTTAATGTGTTGTTCAATCCAGCTTGCCAGTATTTTGTTGAGAATCTTTACATCTACATCCATCAGGGATATTGGCTTATAGTTTTCCTTCCTGGTACTATCCTTCTCCGGCTTTGGTATCAGGGTAAAGCCTGCTTTGTAAAATGAGTCTGGGAGTTTTCCCTTCTCTTCAATTTTCTGGAGGAGTCTGAAAAGGATTGGAACTAATTATTTAAGTGTTCCATAGTATGCACCAGGGAACACATCTGGTCTGGGTTTTATTTGTTGAGGGGGTTTTGATTCCTGATTCAGTCTCCTTACTTGTTATTGGTCTCTTCAGATTTTCTATAGCATCAGTTGTGTGTTCCTTAAAATTTATTCATTTTCCAGGTTCTCCATATAATTTTTCATAGTAGTCTCTTATGACTCTTTGTATTTCTGTGGCATCAGTTGTGATGTCTCCTCTTTTAAAAATTATTTTATTTATTTGGATCCTCTCTCTTTTTTTCTTGGTTAATCTAGCTAAAAGTATGTGACTTTGTTTATCTTTTCAAAAAGCCAACTCCTAGTTCTGTTAATCTTTCCCATTATTTTTCTTATTCTCTATTTTATTTGTCTTCTAGTCTTTATTCTCTTCCTTCTACTAGCTTTGGGCTTAGTTTGTACTACTTTTTCTAGGTCCTTGAGGTATAAAGTTAAGTTGTTCACTTGAGATATTTCTCTTTTCTTGTTGTATGTATTTATCACTTTAAAATTCCCTCTTAGAACTGCTTTTCCTGTATCCCATACATTTTGATTTGTTGTGTTTCTGTTTTAATTTGTCTCAAAATGTTTTTTTTTAATTTCCCTTCTTTCATCCATTGTATGTTCAGGAGTGTGTTTTTTAATTTGCACATATTTGTGGATTTTCCTCTTATTACTAAATTCTAGTTTAATAATATTGTTATAGAAGCTACTTTATATAATTTCTATCTTGAATTTATTGAGACTTTTTCTGTGACCTAACATATGATCTATCCAAGAATATGTTCCATGTATACTTGAGAAGAATAAACAGCAAGTGTTAAATATTTAAGATAATTTCAGCAAAACTCTGAATACATCTGTCTTTATCAATGAAAGCATGTCACTTATACAGAGCAATCTGTTGCCAACAGTAAAGGAAAGAGCCAACAAAAATGTAGAAGGAAAGGACTGGTGTGGAAGTAAGAGGAACCCATGTGTAACTATATTAATATGTGATTTTTAAAATATTATTATAAATGCTAAATATAAGACATTTTTGTATTATTTGTATTTTCTATTGGCTGTTGAGCTCATCTCTCAATTAATATTAAAAAATCAATCAAGATCTGAGAATCAATACCCAGCTGTATTGTCAAACTTCACTTTACTGCAGGAGTAGGTTCCCTCACTAGGTAATATTTTGGCATCTATTTTTTAAAAAATATATTAAAATGACTAACTTATTATAATGGTTAATATTTCATTGAACTAGACAACCCAATTTATCACTGATATGCAAATGATATGTCTAAATTACAATAAACCACTGAACAATATATTTTAATTTATTTTTTGAAACTTTGCTATTTTTATTGACTTACGACAACAACAGCAGGCATTTACACAGTGCTTAACAATGTGCCAGACACTGGTCTGAGTGCCTTGCATATACCAACTCTTTTAATCCCCACAGAACCCTGTAAAGTAGGTACTAATATCATGCCCACTTTCCATATGAGAACACTGAAGTACAGAGAGGGTAAGCGACTAGTCCAAGGTCACACAGCTGAAGTTGGCAGAGCTGAAATTCAAATCTGGGCAGTCTAGCTCTGGGATTAACCATTAAGCCTTACAGCATCTCAATTTAGGTGTGTTAGCCTCTGAGATGTCCCAATGATCCCACCTCCTGGTCTTCATGCCTTTGTGTAATTCCCTTGTCTTGAGTATAGGCTGACCTAATGATTCACTTCCAATAGCTAGAACACAGCAAAATGATGGAATGCCACTTCCTGGTTAGGTTACAAAAAGACTGTGGCTTCTGTCTTGCTCTACTTTCATGAACTCTTATTTGCTGGCTCTGATGAAGCCAGCTGTTGTGTTGAGAGCTGCCCTTTGGAGAGGCTCATGTGGCAAGGAACTGAGAGTGACCTCTGGCCAGCAGCCTGTGAGGCTGCTGACAACTCTGTGAGTCAGTTTGTAAGTAGATCCTTCCTCAGTTAAACTCAAATGAGACCACAGCCCTGGATGACATCTTGATGGCAGCCTCATGAAAGAGCTTTGAGGCAGAGGCACCCACTAAGCCATGCCAGAGACTATGAAATCATAAGTGTTTGTTGTTTTACACTAAGTTTTGAGGTAATTTGTTATGTAGCACTTGATAGCTAAATAAACCAATAAAAGCATGAGGTTGTTATGCAAATGTGACTTCAAGACACACCCACAGTCCCAAATGCCAATCCAATTGATGTTCCTTAGCCTTCTCAATGTAAAACTTCCAGAGCTGCATAAGCCTCAAGGCCAAAGAACAATACATTTTTAAATAAATATTAAGGTGTCAGAGCATGATGTGTCTCTTACAGTGAATATCCATCTTTGTTGTGTATAAGAACTTCATCAACAAATCAGTATTATTTTACTGGGAAAAGGGGGAGATAAAGATTTAAATCTTGTAATTTAAGATATCAAATTGTCATCTATGGCTCTCTGAAATACAAAACTAAATACCTGCCTCACATGCACAGATCTGAGAATCAAACATGATGTAATCACTGTTTGGTAACAAATGCTGATAATGATCTGCCATCTGTACTAACAGAGGTCATCACTGAACACAGCCAGTCTCCAAGCTTCACTGCTTCTCTCTGTGATGAACCATAAAACAAAGCAGCCCAGGTACGTCAAAAGTGTTTAAGACTTACCTGAAGTAACATACATCAAGATGTTTTTTGAAGTAAAATTAATGTTGATAATTTGAAATAATTTCGTTATTTAAATTTTCTATTTAATTGTGATTGTGTTTCACACTTGTTTGTAGTCAATCTACCTTTCTCCACGAAGGTAATGAATATTCCACTGATTTTTTTGTTTTCTTCAACAAAGGTGAGACTATCTGAAAATCATAAACTTATGAGTCTTCATTTTTCATTTCCATATTCAAAAGCAAACAGAATGAAAACTTCTGGTTGTTTATTTTCCTTTAAATCAAATACATGCTAAAATACATTTAAATTTAATGTCTATTTGTAAGCCATAAAACATACTGTACAACATATTAGTTTGCTATGTGTGATCAATATAAGCTGGTGGGACCAGGGTCCAAAAGAAAATTGGCTGGGGAAATAATCATTAATTTTAGAAAAAACCAGCAGCAGCTACCATTATTAGAGGCATTCATTCATGACCCCATTTGATCCTTACAAAAATTCTGTAAAGGAGGTTTTATTTTTACATTTTCAATGTTACACCAGCGAAGTTCAAAGAAGTTAAGTGTTTTGTCAATAACTACACATCTATTAAGCAAAGTCTGGATTTAATCCCATGGCTGCACTCTTTTGGTACAAGATACAAAATAAGACTCTTTACTCTTACACTCATAAGATATTCAGTATTCATAAAAACTCTAGAAGGATGATAATATTATTTCCAGTTTATAAGTGGAAAAAAACTGAAGCTTAGGAAACTTGTCCAAGGTCATATAATTTGAAAGACATTAAATCATAGTTCATATTCACAGTTGTGCTTTTTACTATCCTTTGAAGGAGTTCAACTTTGAAAGGGCAGAGAAACCTGAGATAGCTAAATGGGAGGATCAAAAGAGAATTTTTTTAAAAAGTAAAATGTCTTGAGCATATTTAGAGGACACAGGGAGAAGATGCTAGGAAATGGCTCCAAAGCACTGATGCAAGAATTAACACAGAACAGGAAAATCTCTTGGGTTTATAAGGAAAAGGTGACTAGGAATAGGAATATGGAAGGACATATTAAAAATATGTTAAAACTCTTGGAGTAAAGAATCACTGTAAGATAATGTGATGTATCTATCGTCCTATCCCTTTATCATCTGATATCAAAAATCTCCTTTCTTGTAGGAAAATCATTCCATTGTTCAGGAGGAACTGACTCATTCACTGAGAATACGGAGGTGGACTCAAGACCTGGGCTGGGCCAATCAGAGTACCCCACCTTCCTGGCTTCAGTAATTGATTCAAGGATGGCAGTTTCCTAAAGCAGGCCAGTCACAGCCCTTCAGGGTTTGTTTGCTTGTTTGTTTGTTTGCTTGTTTGTTTGTTTTTAAATGCAGGAGCTATAGCAAAAGATGGTCCCTTCTAAATGAAGTTTCAAAGCTGAAAGGATACACAGCTGGGCGAGCCCACAGCCAGGCTGCCTACTCTGTGGCCTGCCCATAAAACTAAGGCAAGAAAATTTAAAACAGATGCGGAGACAGAGATTCCTGACTACAAAATATGAACTCTGGAATTCAACCACATCAAAATTATCTATGCTCTGGACTTCCCAATTATGCGAGCCAATATAGTTTCTTTTTAATTTAAGCTACTTTAAGTTATGGTCATGTCACATGTAGCAGAAAACTCCCAAATAATGTAACGGTAAAAATACCTTTATTTATCAATACATAGAGACACTAGGAAGCCTCTATTTTGTTACTCTGGACTCCACGGAATCTTTATTTTCAGGAAAACGAAAAAAGTAGATCTGCTTCATATTTCTTAAGTCCCCTGGTTAAATCTTATCTTAAACTTGTCTTTTTTGGGAGGAGCACTAAAAGATTTGTAATTTTTAAATCTTATTTTATTTTGAAATATGACATACAGAAAAATATATAAAAGTTAAATTTATACTTTAATGAATAAATGATGATGAAATAAAAACAGCTTTAGAACCAGAACATCGTTAATACTCCTGAAGCTTCCCTATATGTCCCCTTTGAGTCATGACTCCCAGTTTCTCCTCAGAGAAATCACTGGCCTGACTTTAACAGTAATCACTGCATTGGTGTTTTTTATATTTTTTCCATCTATGTAGCATCCTAAAAATAGAGCTTAGTTTTGTCTGTTACTGAACTTTATACTAAATGGAATCATACCAAATGATATACATAATTTGCTTTCCTACTAAAACCTTATATTTATGTGATTCATTGCCATTAAACTCTGTAGTATAAAACATTCCTTACATTGCTTATAGTGTTCCACAATATGAATATAACACAATTTATCCATTTTAATGTCTAATTACAATTCTAATATTAGACATTATAATAGTGGGCATTTGAGATGTCTGACTATTACAAACACCGATTCTTAAACTATTTTAATAGATCATTTCAGTGAACCTGTTCATAAATTTGACTACAGTATATATTTAGTACATATTTAGGAATGAAACTGCCTGGTATGCATATCTTCATCAGATAAAGCCAAACTAGTTTCCAAAGGAGTTCTGCCTAGTCACAGTTTTTGAAAAAATTAAATACTTTCAGACATTCTCTGTTATCCAAAAATAATTTTTTGCAGTTGGAAAGCTTCCATACAAGGTGATATTAGTGCACATGTAGTGATTTAACCTTAAAAAGGAGCATAATCTTCTGCAAGTCTAGAAAAGTGTATGTTCAATTAAAAAACTCATAAAGCTGCTTGACAATAAATATGTGAGAGAAATATATTGGGTTAAAAATTACCTAAAATATTTTATATGACTTTTTAGAGTGAAATATATAAAGGACATTATTTATTATACTTCCAACTAAGCACAGGCTAATAATATAATGATGATATATTACTGGTAATTATTACATATTTAACTTCAAAGGCAGATAAACACTATAATGGTTATAAGCAATCTGTTCTGTAACATTTTTTCCACCTGTAAATGATAAATTTCTTGTAATTCCATCAATACTTATAACTATAGCAGCTGTGTGATAAACACTGAATTCTTCCACTGCTTAAACTGCTGCAAATTACAAAGCTATTATGAAAGCATTTGGAAATTTCCAAGCACTAGGAGAAGATACTTATTGCTTAAAACTATTTAGACATGGAAAAACTTAAAAATTCTAAATTTTTGTTTTTGAACCTACTTTCGTTTTTGGTCTTTCCTTCCTCTTAGGCAGTGACTGTGAAATATAAATGATCATGGGCGAGCATCCCCAAAAGAAGCAGGTTCTGACAATGATTAATATGGAGCTGCCAAAGGACGTCTGGCAGCAAAAAGAAGCAACAGCTTATGTAACTGATAAAAAATTAGTCAGTACGACCCTAACAACGTATCTCCCTGGAACCTCAGTGCATTTGATAAATTGTTTAAACTAGACTGTATTCTTCTATTTGTTTAAACCATGGAGACGAAAATAAAATATGGAAAAGAAAAAATTACAGTTATCTTATTCAAATTGGTTAATGGATGGGTTGGTTAGTAAATGAAATACGCTGTTTAACAGAATTATTGCCATACTTTCAATTAAGAATCACAATATAGTATGTTTTTCGTTAACATGATGCTGACTATCAGTCCATCCTTCCTCCAGGATTCTGAAGGCATCTATATTTCCAGTTATTTTTACAAGTCAGGTACAAGCATGGCAACAACTGCATAATTCTATTAATGCAGAAGGTGTAAGAGACTAGACTGAATTTCTGTTCATCTTGTGACATACTTTGGAAGCAACTTTGTTGAGTAAAGTTTACTATGGTTGACTTTCCATAACCCTTATAATAGGAAAGTAGATAATGTAAAAAAACAAAACAAAACAAAACTGGGTTATTTGAGTTTTCTAGTTATTTGAATCACTGTCTCTCTTTTTTTCAGGGAGGAAGTGTGTCCAAATAAATACAAACTTACGATTAACTAAACTTCTGTTAAGTATGAAGACAGATTTCCTGGAGAGAGATCCTTCTCATTGAAACTTAGACAATATATCATAATGTGTGGAACAGGGCTGCAGTCCTAAAATGCTAAACTGTGATATATTCAAAGATTACTCTGTGGAAGACAGAGCTTCACCACCCAAGGCTTGAACACGAGCTTCTTATTGAAGCGATTATAAAAACTTTTAGAAGAACAATGGCTTTGAGCTTTGGTGAATACATCCATGTCATTGTTCACAGTCTCCAGCTCCTTGTGGTAGGAACCTGACTATTCCAGATACTAGATGGGTTTAGTAGTAGAAAAAAGCCCCAAGAATTTGCGGCCATGAAGTGCTTGATTATCACAGGGAACCCAAGAAGATGGGCCATGGGGATGACGAAGAAAGGAGGACAGCTTAGGAGATCAGAAAGACCATAAACAGATGATAACGCCACAGAGAAAGACATGAAACTCGAAGTTAAACAAAGTGAATAATCACAATAGAACCACCATATATCAGTATTATCACTAGAATCATATCATCAGAATTAGGACCATGAATCTATGATAATTGTTCTTCATTTCCAGAACGCAAACCTAAAAGAAATGCTTTTGTTTTAAACTTGCTGGACCCCTCTGCTGCATCTGACATTATACAATGCTTCTTGTCTAACTGAAAATCCAGAAAGTCTTCAAGGATTCTTCTTCCTCATCAGCCCTTCAAATACTCGGCATTCCTGGGCTCTATCCTAGTCTTCCTCTTCTATTTATTCTTCTTAAATGGTCTAATCCACTCTCACGATTTCAGCTTTGATTTCTCCCCCACATTAGTCTCCAGTATACAGTTGATTGCTGAATAGCTTTACCCAGATACCCCAAAAAATACTCCGAACAAAAAAAATTCAAAACAAAATGCATCAACTCCCAAAGGGTTTTTCTCCGTTCAGTCTCAATGGACATGTTTTCTGTCTCAGCTCAAAATACCATAATTTACCCAGTCAACAAAGCTAGAGAACTAGGCCTGCTACCTTTGACTTTTTCTTTGTCAGTCCACCCATGAAACCCACCAATTTTGCCTGCTGCATGATTTTAATTGTTTCTTTTTCTCTGGGTCTCAATATTCCTCATTTAGACCGATATTTCCTAACTGGTCTCTCTTGCTACTGCTTGCTCCCTTCAGTTCCACTCTCTACACGGGTGTGATAAGAATTTATCTGAAATAAACATTTGACTGTCATTCCTTTACTTCGAACTGATCAACGGCTCACCATTAGATTTAGAATAAAGCCCACATTGCTTGATATTATTAAAAAGTTTTCATAACTTGGTCCCTGCCCATCTGACCATTTTTACCTCATAACTCTTTCTGCACACAATTTCTATAGCAACTGAATAGAAACTGTCATTTCATAGTGTTCCCTTTATATGCTGTGCCCTTTGGGTTTCCACACACTTGCTCATGTTGTCCCTTTTGTCTAGCAATCTGTGCTCCCTCTTTCCCCCCTCGCCTCCCCAACCTCAATTATTTATGTCTTGGCAAAGCTACCACCTCCTCCAGAAAGTCTCTCATGGTAGTTCTAGCAGAGCTGGGTCGGGTAATTCTCTCTATTCTCTCACTCTGTCACTGTCACTTAGCACAGTGTAAGTTCCTCTATAGTGACCATCAGAAAAATCAACACAGATACATAAAAAGAATAAATACAATAAATACGTGCCTACATTATCTGTGCCCCATCCTCGCCCATAAGGCCTCTGAGAACACAAACGATAAATTATTCATATTTGTAATCCCACTTCCTAGACCAGTACTGACAACTGATTCTCAATAAATGTCCCGTTAAATGAAGCTGACGGAGAGGCAAAAGAGAATACAAAAATAAACCACAGAAAAGATAAAAGACTGTCTTGTCACATTCCTTCATAATGGTGCTGGTCCTATTCATATTTGGCCAGTTACATTGACTTCTTTAGTTCTAGAAGGTTCTCGTTAAAAATAACTACAGAAAAGCAATTTATTCCCTTGTAGCCAGCAAAATTAATTCTATTGAGAAACTGTCCTGATTTTGACATCAGATCTCTTACTTCATCACCAAAAGTACATTTCTAAAAAGATATGTCATGTGCAATCTCCATCAGGTAAATGGAGAATGAAAAACGGAGAACAAAAGCCAAGCAAAAGACAAAATAAACTTGGCAGCACCATGCCATTTATTACACGGAAAACTACTTACGTGCAGCAGCAACACAGCAGCAAGGAAAGACTGTCCTTGACAGTACCCAATGTCTTCGTCATAGACAGAGTAGGCCTAGAGAAAAGGTGAAGAGAAAGAAATATCAGAAACAGTCACAGATTTTAACTTAAGTGCTAGCTCACATCGAGCTGCTGCTCATTTTTGTCTCCGGGCTGTCCACCACAATTTCACTGAGCCCTCAACTTGAATGTGTGAGCCATTAGCACAGCGGGATCCCTCAAAACGGCGGCACATTTCCTAAGGCAATTCTAGATGTCCCATCTTCCCCAGGTTCACCGTTAGAGTTTGGAATAGAGAGATGCTCAGAGCACCTCAATTAACTTTTAAAGATCCATTATGGTTTGTGGTCAGTCAAACAAGTCTGTGGGAGACAGGAGCAAAAGGTGGAAGAGGGTAGGAAGGTTCTACCACTGACGTGGGTGTTCTAATGCACTATGTGGAGGGAGACCTTAATGCTAGCAAAGTGGTGTGACAAATGACCCAAAAAATCACCCTCGGTAGTCTCTATATGTTCTCAACCACCTTCTAAACTACTCTCCCATTTTCCCAAGGCTGAAGTGTAAAAACAACTCCTCCCATCTATACCACTGGGGCCAACCAGAAATATTCAGTATTGCTCTGAATTTTTTTTTTTTTCTGAATGGCTGAGAGAGAGCCTTAGGCCACATATACACCCACTGCCACAGGTGTTCTGGCTATTCACCATCTTTAGCATCAGTCTAATCAGGCCTGCTAGTACAGTGCCAAAGAGGCCCGTTCACAGGAAACAGTTCTCCTTGAGAAGCAGCCATTACACTGTTCAACTTAATACTCACTTTAGTCTCTACAGCAAAGGAAGTAAGGTTATATGCTTAACATACACTAACTAGAACTTCAAACTGCTCAGATTATAACTTTTTTAAAAAAAGACACCCTGTTCAAGTTTTCAAGAGGCGGAACCAGTTACAGTAGGTGGACTGTGCTGATCAAAGAGTAAAAAACAGGAATTAGTCAGCTTTCGCTGTGAAATTCCAAATAGTAAATATTTTAGGCTTTGAGGGATACTTAAACATATCTGCTGCATATTATTTTTCTTTTCTTAAACAACCACTCACAACATAAAAACCATTTGTGACTCATGGGTATTACAAAAGCAGATAGCATGGGGCCATAGTTTACTGACCCCTAATTTAGAATGAACAAAGATCATTCATATACTCCCACATTTATTTTTTAAGAGACAAACACCCCAACTGCACTGCTGAATCCTGGACATGTATCCCATTCCATGTACCCCATCTATCTGTCGTGCTTCATTTTAGTGAGAGGATCTCCATTTAACGTACTTAGTACAATGCACTATGATTTTGTGAGTATAAACGTTATTTCTGACCAAGACAATGGTTATCAATGATAGCCAGGAAGGGTGACAATAGGAGGGCAAGTGTGGTATCTGCTACAGCCAAGGTAGCGTACAGGGACTTGAACTTTTTTTTTAATGTTAAAAAAAAAACCCTTTCTTCAAATACAGCTTACATTTTAACTGCACAATTCCTCCAGTTGGGTTATTTATGTAACTTAATCATTATAGAATATTTTCATCATTTCAGAATGTTTCTCATGCCTCTTTGCAGTCAAACCACCTCCACCTCAGGATGCTAGTGATTTGTTTATTTTTTTTTTCTTTTCACAATCTATTATTAGCTTTGCATTTTTAAAGAATTTCATATAAATGGGGTCATATAATATATGTATCCTCTCTTGTGTCTGGCCTATTTCACACACCGTAATGTTTCTGAGATTCTTTCACGTTGTTGCATGCATTGGCAGTCCATTCCTTTTAGTCGCTGAGTAGTACTCCTTTGAATAAACATACCACAAATGGTCTATCCATTCTCCTAATTGAATATTTGGGGTTTTTTTTCCCTCTTTGTGGTTAGTATGAATCAGGTTGTTATGTAAGCACACAAGGCTTTCTGTGGATAT
Source organism: Camelus ferus (assembly GCF_009834535.1). Lineage (NCBI taxonomy): Eukaryota > Metazoa > Chordata > Mammalia > Artiodactyla > Camelidae > Camelus > Camelus ferus. Next base: position 8,548,615 of record NC_045716.1, read on the forward strand.
AGGCTCTCATCTTCCTTGGTTAAATACCTAGAGTTGGAGGTTTGTAATTCAAATGATAAGTGTATGTTTAACTTTATAAGAAATTGCCGAAATACTTTGCAAAGTGGTTTTACAATTATTGTACCCTCACCAGCAAAAGTACGAGTACTCATTGCTTCACATCCTTGTCAATACTTGATTTTGCCAGTATTTTTCTTTTGATTAATTCTGTGATTTTGACTTACATTTCTTGGCTGGCTAATGACATAGAGCATATTATCATGTGCTTTAAGGCAACTGATACATATTCTTTTGTGACTTTCTCTTCAAGTTCTTGCTCATTTGTTTAACTGGGTTATACACCTTACTACTGTTGATGCGTGGGAGTTCTTTACACATTCTGTTGACAAGGCCACCCTGACATGCGCATTGCCAGCACTCTCTCCCAGGGTGTGGCCTGCCTCTTCATTCTCTTAGGTGTCTTTTGAAGTATGACTGCTCTCTTTTAACTTTCCTCTGCTAATGCTGATATTATCACACTCTTTTCTAATGAGAGAAAAATTAGATCATGGAATCATTACCTAATGAATCTGAAAGAAGTTTTTCTTCATTACCACCCGTTTCTAAAGCTCAGCCTAATTTTAAAAATTGAAAGATGGATTAGCATCCTTTTACTTATTTAATTTTCTTTGATTTAAATAATTATATTTCTGATTCCTTGTTTGTATTTTTATCCAGAGCTCGTGTGTGTGTGTGTGTGTGTGTGTGTGTGTGTTAGGGGCTGGAAGAAGGGTTACAGAGAGAAAAGGAACAAAAAACAAAGAAAGAGGGGAAAGGTTCTGACACTACACCTGATGGTGCTCTGCCACTTTCTTTTCCATGAACAAGGACTCTGGGATTTGCTGATAAGAGACCACGTTACATGAGAGATAAATACACTTTCAAGGCTTCCCATCCCCATGAAAGATGCTGAAGTTGAGGATTCCTTAAAACTGCATCTCTAAAGTCATTCATGCTTCACTGACCCTGATATAACTCACAAAGGTTTGACCCATCTTTATATAAATATATTTTTCATTTATTGAGAACTGTGCTTATTTATACACTCATTTGTGTGATAAGAAAAGTCCAATATAAAATGAAGGCCCACAACACACCAGACAGAGAAGGTGTGAATTTAGGGACCCCACAAACTATTCTCTAACTGGAGAGCTGAGGATAAAAGGGCAAGTCAGTAATGTACTGATCTTACTTTCTAGCTGTGTTATGGTTTCAAATTAGGTTAGCAGCAAAAATGACTTTTCAGAGGCCACCTACTGAATTGATTTTATGATTCTCAGTTTGAAAAAACACAGTGTTCTAGCAACTTCTTTCCCCTGGAGTTCTTCCAAGCACTGTTTGGCTTTAGTCTAAGCTTTCTCTGAGTTGAACCAAATTATTTCCCTCTACTCAAAACTTACCGTTTCTCTCCCCACTCCTCACTTTAACTGCTTCTCTGGCCAGATGCCCACTCAGACGGACTTTCATAAACCACCTGAGTACCACTTCTATAATGGAGGAGTAATTTCTACTAGACCAACCTTCCCTCTGGTAACAAATTCAAACTACATCTAGAAAAATACATAAAACAACTTCTTGAAGGCACTGAACAAAAAGCAGGCAGAAACTGGAGGGGAGAATAAACTTGGGAAGAAGAGAATGACACTGAGTAAAATTCTCTCTTTGTGGCTTTGGCTGAACATCATGCACCAGTGGTACCACATTGGATGGCTAAAACTTGAATATAAAATTGCAGACTTATTGGTTTGAAGACTCAGAGAACAAACTAAGGTGACCATAACAACTAAAAAGCAAGAGTGGAAATGCTAAAAAAGAGAAAGCAACAGAAGAGAAGCCTTTTGAACACTTAATGTAAAAGTATATCTAACAATGTAAAACGGATACAAGTATAGACAAATAATAGAACAGAATAAAAAGTCTAGAAGTAGAGTCAGACTTATATAGTCATTTAATCTCAACAAAGTTACCAAGTAATACAATGAGAAGGAAAACTGTTTATGTATGTAAAAATGTAAATTATAAATATTGTTTCAACAAATGTGCTCAATTCGATATCCATGTGAGGGAAATAAATGAACTTTTATTCCTACCTCACTTCACATGCAAAAATTAATTCTAGATGTATCATAGTCCTAAACATAGAACTAAAACTATAAAGTTACTCAGTGGAAACAAAGAATATCTTTACAACTTGGCAAAGGCACAGGCTTCTCAGCCACGGCCACAGAAGTACTAAATTAAAAAAAAAATTAATACTATAGAAATCATCAAAATTTTAAAACCTCCACTGATAAAAAGACACCATTAAGAAAATAAATAGGTGAACCGCAGACTGGGAAAATATTTGCAAATGTATCTAAGCAAAGTCTTGAATCGGAATATACAAAGTACTCCTACAACTCAATGTCAGACAACCCAACTGCAAAATGGACAGAAGACTGGAAAAGACATTTTACAAAGAAATATCTATGAGCGGCCAGTAAGAACGTGGCCAAGTGGAGAGGAGGTGAAGACAGTGAAGAAGTAGGATGCAAAACTCACCTCCTCCCATGAACACATGAAAAACACACCTACATGTAAAACAATTCTCAGTGAAAACTAACTGGAAACTGGCAGAAAGACTCCTGTACAACCAAGATTGTAAGAAAGATCCACAAAGAACCAAGTAGGAAGGAAAGAGACATGATCGCGATGGGGCCTGTGCCCTTGGAAGGAGACTCAGAGAGAGGAAAGGGGAGATTTCATGGGCAGAGATTCTCCCTGGGGAGTGAGTGGTTTGAACCACATATTGGGTGCCCCTGGCTGGCTGGAAGGACTTGTTATTTGTTACCTTTTTGATAACAGCCATTTTGACAGGTGTGGGATTGTAGCTCATTATGATTTTGATTTACTTTTCCTTGATGATTAGTGATATCATCCATTTTTTCATGTGTGCACTGGCTATCTGTATGTCTTTAGAAAAATGTCTATTCAGGTCCTCTGCTCATTTTTCAGTTGGGTTGTTTTCTTGATGTTGAGCTGTGTTAGTTCTTCATATATTTTGCATATCAACCCATTATCAGATATATCATTTGCAATTATCTTTTCCCATTAAGTAGATTGCCTTTTCTATTTTGTCGATAATTTCCTCCACTGTGCAAAAAGCTTTTTAGTTTGATGTCGTCCCATTTATTTTTGCTTTTGTTTCCTTTGCCTAAAGAGACATGTCCAAAAAGATTCCTAAGACTGATGTCAAAGAGCATACTGCCTATGTTTTCTTAGGAGTTTGGTTTCAGTGATCTTTTCTATTTTTTGTGTGTTTATTCATTTCTGCTCTCATCTTTATGATTTCTTTCCCTCTACTAACTTGAGGTTTTGTTTGTTCCTCTTCTAGTTATTTAGGTTTAGATTGTTTGAGATTTTTCTTGTCTTCCTGAGATAGCTTGTATAGCGATAGACTTCCCTCCTAGAACTGCTTTTTGTGTCCCACAGATTTTGGATCATTGTGTTTTCATTTTCATTTGTCTCGAGGTATTTTAAAATTTCCTCTCTGATTTCTTTAGTACCCACTGGTTGTTTAATAGCATATTGTTTATCCTCCATGTGTTTGTGTTTTTTGTAGTTTATATCTTGTAGCTAATTTCTAGTCTCATGTCATTGTGGTCAGAAAAGATACTTGAATTGATTTTAATCTTAAATTTACTGAGACTTATTTTGTGACCTAGTATGTAATCTATCCTGGGTAATGTTCCATCTGCACTTGAAAAGAATGTATACTGCTACTTTTAGATAGAATGTTCTCTCTCTCTCTCTCTCTCTATATATATATATATACACCTATTAAGTCCATCTGTTCTATTGTGTCATTTAATGTGTTTTCTTTCTGTTCTACCTGGATGATCTGTCCTTTGATGTAAGCAGGGTGGTAAAGTTGACTACTACTTTTGTGTTACTGTCAATTTGTCCATTTATGTTTCTCTGTTAACAGTTGCTTTGGGTATTTAGGTGTTCCTATGTTGGGTACATACATATTTATAATTGTCATATATTCTTCTTGGAGCAATCCTTTTATCACTACGTAATGTCCTTCTTTGTCTCTTGTTACAGCCTTTGTTTTAAAATATATTTTGTCTAAGCATTGCTACCCCAGTTTTCTTTTCATTTCTATTTGCATGAAATATCTTTTTCCATCCTTTCACTTTCATTCTGTTTCTTTAGATAACAAGTTAGTCTCTTGTAGGAAGCATATATGAGAATCTTAGTTTTTTAACCCATTCCACCACTCTATGTCTTTTGACTGGAACATTTAGTCTACTTACATTTAATGTAGTTATTGATTAATGTGTACTTATCACTATTTTGTTAACTGTTTTCTGGTCATTTTGTAGTTCATTTTTGTTCTTTTTTTTCCTTCTTTTGCTTTCTCCCTTACTGATTTTTACTGTTATGTTTTAATTACTTTTCCTTTTCTTGCATCTGTATCTATTATAGATTTCTGGTTTGTGGTTACCATGAGATTCATACATAACAACGTGTATGTATATATATAAGTATAGGTTGATGATCACTTATGTGGGAATGCATTCTAACCACTTTGCATTTTTACTCCTCTGTCCCCAATGTTTAATGTTTTTGACATTTTATTTATACATATATATACACATACATACATACATACATATATATATATATATATATATATATATACACACACATATATATATATATATATATTTTTTTTTTTTTTTTTACTTTGTGTATTCCTTAACTACTTACTGTGGCTATAGATGACTTTACTGTTTTTTTCCTCTTAACTTTTGTGCTAGCTTTATAACTGGTTGATCTACTATTTTTACTGTATGTTTGCCTTTACCAGTGAGATTTTTCCTTCTGTAATTTTTATATTTATATTTATGGTCTGTTCTTTTCTGGTTAGAAAGTTCCCTTTAACATTTCCTGTACAGCTGGTTTAGTGTTTAGTGGTGCTGAATTTTTTCTTTTCAGCTTTTGCTTGTCTGTAGAACTATTTGTCTTTCAAATCTGAATGAGAACCTTGCTGGGTAGAGTATTCACTGTAAGTTTTATCCTTTCATCACTACAACTATATCATGCCACTTCCTTCTGGCCTGAAGTTTCTGCTGAAAAGTCAGTTGATAGTCTTGTGTGAGTTCCCTGATACATAACTAGTTGCTCTTCTCTTGCTGCTTTTAAGATTCTCTGTTTCTAGTTTTTGACATTTTAACTATAATGTATCTTAATGTAGACTGCTTTGGGTCCATCTTGTTTGGGACTCTCTGTGCTTCCTGGGCCTGGGTGTCTACTTCCTTTCACAGGTTAGGGACACTTTCAGCTGTTACGTCCTCAAATAAATTCCCTTTCCTTTTCTCTCTCTCCTCTTTCTGAGACCCCTATAAGATGAATGTTAATATGCTTAACATTGTCCCATATGTCTCTTAAATGATCCTTATTATTTTTAATTCTCTTTTTTCTATTCAGCTTAGGTTATTTCCCTACTCTGTCTTCCAGTTCACTCATCTGTTCCTCTGTATCATGTGATCTACTATTGATTCTCCTAGTAGATTTTTTATTTTGGTTATTATATTCTTTAGCTGTTTGGTTCTTCTTTATATCGTCTAACTCTGTTAAAATTCTCACTGTGTTCATCCTTCTCCTAAGTTCATTGAACATCCCTATGATCATTACCTTGAACTCTTTACTGAGCAGATTGATTACTTCCTCTTGGTTTAGTACTTTTTCTAAGGTTTTTATATTGTTCCTTTGTTTGGAACATATTCCTCTGTCTCCTCATTTTGCTTAATTCTCTGTGTTTATTCCTATGTATTATGCAAATCAGTTATGTTTCCCAATATTGGAGAAGTTGGAGAAGTGGCTTTAGACAGGAGATGTCTTATGGGGCACAGCAGCATACTGCCTACTGGTCACTGAAGCTTTATGCTTTAGGGGCACCCCTTATGTGGACGGTGTGGACCTTTCTGTCATGGCAGGGTGTGCTGGTAGTCAGGACTGGCCCCTGACCTGGTTGGCTGCCAGGACTTCCTCATGTGGAGGCTGCCAGCTGCTGGTGGGTGGGGCTGGGTTCTAACATAACTAGTTGTGTGGTGGGAGATCCTGGGGTCTGCAAATTAATTTAAAATGCCTTAAAGTATTAAAATGGATTAATTAATTGAATAGAGGGGTAGGTGTAGGGGTAGATATGTAATTATTAAAAAGGTAACAAAATTTTAATTATAGAATTTGGGTGACAGGTTTATGGATGGTCACTGCACAATTCTTTGAGCTTTTCCATGTATTTGAAAAATTTTCCTGACAGTTTGGGGGAAAAAAATCTGCGTGTTCACTATGTCTCTTCTCTCAGCTCTGGACTATAGACTACTCTTCTGGCTGGGGCCCCAAGAGTACTTTACATAGTCATTCAGCAAGGCACTATTTACTAACCACCTATTATGTATCAAACATTGTGCTGGGTGAGATAGATACAAAGATGAAAATATATAGTCTATGCTCCTCAGCTTAGAGTCTTGTAGAAGAGTTCAGCATATATAATGAAAAAGTGCACGGTTACAGAGCTGCTGATGGATATACGGAAGCTCAGAGGGAAAGGGTGGGTAACCATAGTGCAAGGAGTAGAGCTAAAGGCAAGAAAGGCATTTCAGACAAGGTCATGCTGTCTTAACCTTAAAGAAGAGGACATGACCAGAATTGCTGCAAGCTTGGCCTCACATTCTTGAAGGAAGAATTAGAGATTCTTCAGGCATGCTGCAGAGAAAGGGCATGTACAATGGCATGAGAGGGCTTTACCACTGTATTACGTGCCAGACACTGTGCTAAGTGCTTTTTCTGTTTTCGATTAATCCCCACAAAGCCTATGAGATAAGAAAAATGATTATTGGAGAGGGTAATTAACTTGGACAAGGTCATGTAGCTAGAGCCAGGATTTCAATCCAAACTGTTTCAAATATAGAGCTTGAACCCTTTATATATTTATCATATCACTGCTATAGACTGTGTTCCCCCCAAATGCGTATGTTTTGCTCCCCAATGTGATGGTTATTTCAAGGTGGGGCCATTGGGAGGCGATTAGGTCATGAAAGCAGAGCTCTTGTGAATCGTATCAGTCCTCATAAAGAAGACCCAAGAGAGCTCCCTTGCCACTTCTGCCACGCGAGGACACAGTGAGAAGATGGCCATCTATGAACCAGGAGGTGACCACTCACCAGATACCAAATCCGCCGGCACTTTGATCTTGGACTCCCCAGCCTCAAGAACTGTGAGTAAATAAATGTTTTGTGGTTTAAGCTACTCAGTGAATGATATTTTTGTAATCATAGCCTGAATAGACTAAGACATTCAATTAGACCAACTGTGTGCAAAATTATTCACTTTAGATATTTATGTGTTTGGGTCCATGGAAGAGAGAAAGGCCTATCTTCTGATTTGCTAGGGGTTCAAGAGAAATAGATAATAAGACTCCATACCCTCAAAAGAAGTGACAGTCTGATCAAGGTCAGCTTAATATTTTTCAAACCATAACTTCTGGGTTTAGGGAAGGAGAACTTTTAATTTCTTTATGTAAAATGTTTACTAACATATGACTACAGGCTAAAACTCAGACGTGAAAACATAGATAGTTGTTAAAGCTTAATCTTGTTAGTGCTAACATTTATATATAATGTAAATTCTCCTTATTAAAATGAATATGGAAAACATGACTTTTTTTGCCTTGTGAATAATTGTTTTACACTGATAGAGATGCTAACTTTGAAAATAATCTTCCACAGCGGGGCTTTCTTTACCATCCCAAAACACAGTAACCACTAACTGCTCTTGAATGACCTTAAAATCGTTATGAAAAGTTTTTAGTCTTACAGCTAGATTGTCCAAAGATTTATCTACAATCTTCTTTCTCCTGAAACACTCTCACAGGCAAATCTTTATCAGATTGGTACAGGAAACACAGAATGGTATTCCTCTTTTGTCCCAAGAACGGGCAACATATAGCACTATTTTATCAGACAATCGCACTTAGATAAAGATGAAGGAAGCTCAGACTCACAGGAAGAATGAAAAGAAAATCAGACGATGTTCTCTAACAAGATAGAGAGGCTGCTACGTGGGCATGCAAGAGGGGATTAAACTTCTAAAACAGATTCCCACTTAGCTTCTCCATAAAGCTAAAGTACTGATCTATATGGTGACTTACTACCAGTAGACAGTAGTTACGTTTACCAGTTTTAACCACAATATGTTAAATGTTTCTCCAAACTCTAACCTAAATATTGATTTGTCTCACTTTTTAATACAGATCTAGGAACAATACTGAAAACAGGAGAGACTAACTCAGATCTCCTCACATTAACGGGAGCTTGACATTTATGTAAAGCAATTTGCCATTAGACAAACTGTTTCATCTGTCACTACAATGAACTTCTGCCAACATGAGGTCAAAACAAACAAACAAATTGCTCTTGGCAGCAGTAGCCCTTAAGTGAGTATGCTAGGGAAAAACAACAAAATATAAAATATGTGTAATAAATTCATCTACAAACTAAAAAGAGATCTATTCTCACACAATCTGAGAGACAGAGATACTAAGGCATTTCTTTTTAAGAAATGCCACCATAAGCTAAATGAAAAGAGGTCACAGGGTGACAACAATCATTAAAACACATGGCTGTGTAAAAGAAACTAGGGTAACGTTTAAATAAAAGATTATTTAATATGGCACTTAAGAATACAAGTACCTTTTCAAATAATTCTGTGGGATTAATTTTTCTAATTGTTTATTGGCCAATAGTGTTTATTTATTAATAATTGTTACCCTTGTTCTAGGTATTTACATATATATTAATTTATTTAATCCTTACAACAACTCTTTGAGGTAAGTACTCTTAATATTCCCATTTTTACAGAGGAAGAAACTGAGGCACAGAGAAAGTAAATAATTTGTTCCAGGTCACCAAGTTAGTAAGGTGCAGGCCAGAATTCAAACTCAGGCAGCTCCAGTCTTCAAAGTAATACCCAGCTCCAGAGCTCAAGGTCTTAGCTTCTGTCACTATATAGCCTCACTGCTGATATATGTGGCAGAGTTCAGGTGAACAACAATAAGATCTAATGCTAAAACATACATTTTTCTTTTTGCTATGTAGTCAATAAATACATATCAACAAATCAGAGAGATGGCTTTATTTAAAGAATGCAGAGGAATGATAATCACAATGCTTAGGAGAGCAGGAACACTGAATCTGAGAAGAGTATCTGGGCGTATTCAAAGATACTGGTAATAATATATTTCCTAAGTTGTATGTACAGGGATGTTATTTCTATGACTGATTTTTTAAAATCATAAATACAAATTATGTTTACTCATTTGAATGTATGATATATTTCATAATTTAAGAAGTTTAAAGTTTTTAAAAAATTAATTAGTAATAGTCCATTAAATGGTTTGTGTTAAGAATTCAGTTTGGGTGACATCTTAAATATAAATATAATGAAAGACACACATCAAGGCTTCACTGGAGTTTAATATAATGATTAAAATAGTGAAATAGACAGACAATGAAAATTACTCTTCTTGAAGAAAACTGTATATATGTACGTTAGATTCTCATAACTTACAGTAGTTATGTTTAATGAAGTTTCTACAAACACCGAATCAGCAGATACTCAATCATTGTCCCCTAGGGGACAGAGTGTGCTAGGCTTCTGCAAGCCCCTGATCACAACAGTTTGCACAACTGATCAATATATTACCTGGTGTTACATGTGCTGCTGTTTAAAGACACTTTAAAAAATATCTATGGTTGACGCATGAGTACTGAACTGATGGTGAATGGCACTGTCACTCATGCCTGAACGAAGTGAATCTGACACACATGCCTGCTCCGTAAGGCGCACTGCAGCCTGCCGGTCTTAGCAACACCAGACAGCACTAGACAATGCTCGGGGGACTTTTTTCACAGCAACATCACCAACACCAAAACCACCCAACGCACAAGGACCCGGCACCAACTGTACTGCAAAAAAGGACACTTGTGTATAGTATGAGAACTGAAACAAGAGGGCAAAGCATTACCTGGTTTCACCTGAATTTGCAATGTGTGCGTCAGGTGACTCTAATTTTTCCACACGGCGCATATAGGCACATCAGTGAATGACCACAAAAGAACCAGGAGCGCTGATTTTGGCGTTAAAAGTAAATCTTAGCAAGTGGGTGAATTTGTAAATGTGGAATTGTGAATACTGAGAACCGACTCTGTGTGTGTGTGTGTGTATCCTGTTGGATCAGTATCTGTATTGATTTCCACATATCTTCTTGAAGATCAGTATCTTTTTAGATACATGTATACACACACACTCATATCCAGAATTGAGTTGCAATGGTTTATTTCTGAATTCATCTATAAAAAGCAAATCAATACAAAGCATTTTCAATCAATAAAACCAAAACTGTTATTGACTAGAATAATAAATTATTTTATGAAGGGTCAAAAATATTAGAAAGATCAAGTAAATGAAAAATTAATGTGAATATATTCCCACACTACAATTTAAAGTTTTAAAATTTGGTTATAAATCAGTATTTTTATTATAAACTTTCAGTATCCAATATTCCTCATCATATTCTTTTCCCCCCAAGCTTTTAAAATATTATAAATGACACGTTTTCTTATATTTTTACTATTCGGTACAGGTAGTCCACAGTAATGAACCACTCATTTACCACTGTTTTCTTTGAATCTCAGCATGTGTTTTACCATGAAAGCAGTATGGTTCTGAGGTTCTCAGATTAGCTCAAATCACGAAATTAGCCCCTAATTACAGTGACCAGGACAATAACTTGTTAATTGTAAAATACTCTAAAATCACTGACTGCTAAAAAATTGACTTAAAAGTTTTCTAGTAGTGGATTTGAATATCAAATACTTCAAATTCCAGTACTGCCATTGATCAGAATTATATAAATTTCCCTAGTTTCAATTGCTTTGAGACAAATATTTATTGAGAGTCTTCTATGTGAAAGACTGGTCTAAGCAGTGAACAAAATGGACAAAACAATCTTTGCTCTCATAAAGCTTATTTTCTAGTTGGAAAAAGACAATCACCCAAATAAATAAATACACACATACAAACATACATTTGAAAGAAACAGGTGCAGTGGCCAAAAGCAGAGCAGGGAAAGAGGCTAAGGAGCCCTGGGCTAAGAGGAGACTGCAGTTTTAAGTAGGGTGGTTAGGGCAGGCCATGCGGAGAAGTAACACTTGCGCAAGAAGTCGGGAGAGGTAAAGAAGCAGGGCATGCAGACCTCTGGGAGAAGACTGCGCCCAGCAGGGGGAACAGGCAGGGCAAGGGCTCTGATGCATGAGCAATCCTGGCATGCGTGGCTGGGGCAGCGTGCACGGTGGGGAGAAGGGTAATACATTAACTTTACAGCCTCACAAACCACTGTAAGGACTTTGGCTTTTACGAAAAATAATACAGAAAGCCACTGAAAGCAGAAAGATCAGGTAAACAATTATAGTTCAGACCAGGGTGGTTGCAGTGGACGTGGTGAGAAATAGGTTCTGGGCATGTTTTGAAGACAGAGTGAAGAAGACTTCCTAATGGGTTAGCTGTGTGGTGTGCTGAAAGGCAGGCACGCACCACCTGTCGCCCTTCGCATGGCTGTGTGAGAGTGTGCCGCAGACCCGGGACATTTCCTCACGAGGAGATAAGGAGCCCTGACAGCTTGCGCTGGGCTTACCGCCTTGTTTGGGAATATCTTTCCCTGTTCTGGGCTTGTTGTGTATTCTTTGTTCTGCTTAAGTGTGTGTGTCATATGGCACCTGACCAATCCCACTGTTACCCGTGTTCTTGGCCAGGAGGGAAAGTGGTCCTTCTCCGCAGCACAAGAGGGGTGCGTGCAGACCATCTCCCCGCGATGGCGGCAGGCCAGGACTTCCTCACCACGGGGGACCAAGACTCACTGCTGAAGCAGATCTTGCTCTCTCTTTTCCATGAGAGTAAAGCATGGCTCCTTCCTGTGCCTCTGCGACTTGGGTTTTTCCTAGTGAGCCCAACACCTGCAAGCCATGCAGTGGGTGGACGGCCTGGGACTGCCGCTCCAGGTGGCAGGCAGCAGTTGCCACTCTCGCAACATGTAGTGCAAGGAAAAGGAAGAAGAGTCCAGGATGGCTCCAGGTTTCTAGCTGAGCAACTGGAGACTGGAGTTATTATTAACTGAGATAGAAAAGACTATGATGATAACTTTATGATATGAAATACCTTTGTTTTCCAAGCAGACCATCTTCAGTGCAGTGACACAGGTAAAACCCTGACTGCAATAAGTTTAGGTAAGAGTTGAAGAAGACTGGTTACAGCAAGTATAGACAAACCTTTTGAGGACTTTTGTGGCAAAGGGGAGCAGATATCTTCACCTGTAACACGATGTAATAATAGAAACCACCAGAAAGCTTACTTGAGAATTAAACACAGTGTCTCACACACAGTGAAGTACTGAATAGATGGTAGGAATAAGCTGACAACAAGGAGGATTATTATGTCCTTCTTCCAAATATCTCACTTGAGCCATCATGAGAATGAACAAGAAGCTGTCTGAATGGGGTCCTGTTCACTACTAACATTCTTACAGATTCTTAGGCTTACTGACTTCTTAAGAATGATCAATTTTCTATAGGTACCAAAAAAAAAAATCCGCAACAAACAACTCACTAATTTTAGAGACATAAGTTGTACCTTTTTTTTTTTTTGCACTCCTTGAAGCCAGATACACCGATGTAAGTCTAATAAACCTTTACAAACTCTCACAGGGAAAACTCATGTAAGACAGAGAGGATAATAAAATTCATCTTTAAAACATCATTAAGCTTCCCACTCCCTTCTTGAAGCCACTCGGCAGAGCAAGACAGACATGGCACGAGGGGTGGCCTGGCACTGCGCATCACACCCCAACCAGGATGATAAAGCCATGCATGTGCAGAAGTGGATGGCCAAAAAATGGACAACTGGTGGTTGACGGGATGAGGAGGAGCACCTGCAGGGTGACACTCTGGGTGTTAGAGTCTGACTGTGGTGAGGAAGCCATCTGTGCAAGAGAAGAGTGACAGCAGCAATGGGAGACTAGTTACATACAGGAATGCTGATCAAATGCTGACAAGTATTTTAAGGATAACAGGAACTCAGTTTCTCAATGTCAGTGGCAAATCCAAAGAAACAGAAAGGTTAATGACCGCCAAGGGCTGAGAGCAGGGATGATGGGATGTGCCCTCTAATGGACACAGGGTTTCTTTTTGGAGTGATGGAAATGTTCTAAAATTAAATAGCAGTAATTGTTGCATTGCCTCCTGGATACACTAAAAACCACTAAATTTTGGACTTATTCAAAGGGTAGAATTTTACGGTACGTGAACCATATCTCAATAAAAATATGGATGCGGATGTATGTTTGTGTGCATATACATGCATATGTATGTCTATACATATATTCATACATATATATATTTCCTATGCCTGTCCACTAAGACAACTTGTGAGCAATAGCATTCTAATAGCAATGAACACATCCAGCATACAGATCTTGGTTTCTTACCATTTTTGACTAAAGAAAACGGGTTCTTGGAGAAATAGCTAATTGTAGAACTGGGGCAGAGATAAAAGCTAGGTACACCTTTTTGAGCAAGAAAGAAAGGCAGTGCTCTAAGAGTGACAGAGCATGTCAAAAGGGCACAGAAGCCAGCTTGAAGGCCTCCCACTGTCTAATTGGGGACAATCTGAGCACCAAAACAAGTAATGACAGTAAGAGAACATAATCCACTGAATGAGAATTCACAAGTCCACTTGATTATGATAATTAATAAATAAATGGAAAGTCTGACGACCAATGGGATATTTACATAATTTCAAATTATCTCACATAAAATACTTATTAATGACAGAGGGGAAAAGAGTAACTTTGTAGCAGAGAAGCCTGGTAAACTATATCTGATTTATGTAATCAAAGTGATAGTCATCAATTATGGGAAAAACCACAACTGACTGCTACCTGAGAGGAATAAATAAGAACAGATCATTCCTTCTGTGATATTCCTGCCAAAGATGTATAACCTGAATCCAATCATGAGAAAACATCAAACAAATCAAACTGAGAGGCATTCAAAAAAAAATGACTAGCCTATAACCTTCAAAAGTACCACGGTCAATGAAGTAAAGGAAAGAGTGAGAAATTATTTCAGATGGGAGTTAAAAAAAAGAAAAGGCATGGCAATTGAATGAAACCTGTGATTCTGAACTAGATCCCTTTTCTATAAAGGATAATATCTGGACAATTAGTGAAACCTGAATGAAGACTAAAGCTTAGCTGGTAGCAGTATATCAGGGTTACTTTCCTGACTTGGATGTTGTATTAAACTTATGTGGGAGGATATTCTTGCTGGTAGAAAACACCCTGAAGTACCTGGGAGTGATGTGGCATCAGGTTGGTAAATCACTCTCAGAGAGTACAGGAAAAACAAAATTCTGTACTTGCAACTTTCTGTAAGTTTGAGATTGCTTAAAATATATATAGAAATGTGGAAATATGGATACATAAATATATATATATATATATACACACATATAAAAATAAATTTGGCAGGATCATTGTGTCTGTTTATTCTAACAATAAAAACCTGGGGCTCAAAAAGGTTATTAAGTTTGCTCTACATGCTGATAAAAAGAAGAGTGTAAGCATAACCGCTAAAAATGGATCCACTGATACGAAATCATCCTAACACTGGTGACAATAAATGCAGAAGGCCAGGTGTACTCACAAAAATCCACTTACAAAGCAATTTTCTTACCTTACATAGCTGGCAAAATTCCTAGACATTAAGTTTCTTTTATATAACACTTTCAAAAAAAAAAAAAAAAAAAAAAGCCCTTGGCAACAATTTTAAAGTGAACTGATATACTCGGTTTTTAAAAAAAAAAAAAAAAGGAAATGTAAAATAACTAAAAAATTTCCTTAATGTCCCTATTACAAGAAACTCCTGTGTGATTATGTTAAATTACTCAGAGTTTTTAGTTTGCATTCTTGGAATTTTGACTTTTAAAAAAAATGGCACATAAAGGACATCATGAAGAAACTCTACAAAATAAAGAAAGGCAGCAGCCTTGCTCTGAAGGAGCTTAACCTGAATAATTTTTATGAATAAAATCACTTCACAGAAGGAGGAAGTGGTAGAAGAAAGGGAGCCTGTTGAGCAGTTATGTGCATTACATTTTCATCTAAAATATTAGTATGGTGACCATAAAAATGCACCTCTCAGGCCTCCAACAGCAAGGAGCATAATTCACCAAGGGTCCCAACTGCCGTGCTCTGAGATTTACCCCTACATCTGCACTGAGGTCGCACCAGCCATGGGCTTCTCCCAACTAATGACTAGCACAACAAGGACCAATAACTTTGCTGCACACCTAAAACTAACATAATATTGTAAATCAACTATACTTCAAACAATTAAAAAAAAAAAAACAACACTATAGCAGGCCAGCTTCTGTGAGAAGTGGGATCTCAGAGGTAACCCCAGTGACCTGGCCAAACTTCCCTTAGATGGGCAGAACCATCCAAAGACACTTCCATCTAACCTCTCTTCCTTCCCTCTTCTCTTCCTCCCATGGGGCTGGGCTAGCGTTATGGTCCAATGGCTCTCCCAGTTTCTTCCCAACTTCTTCTTACAGGCATTTCCTCTAATATATTTCTTACGCATTTAATCCTGTCTTGGTGATAGGCTTCTTACAGGACATGGAATAAAACTGTCAGTTTCATCAAATCAAGACAGAGTAGAGTTATGTTATATTGACCCTGGATATCTAGGACTTCACTCTGCTTTCTGGGACAAAAGGAAAAGAAAATGCCAGAGATAGCCTCTTCCCGCAAAGACTAAACACACTGCAGAAATGACTTAAAGGAAATTAATCAGATCATGTTCAAAGCATAATCCATAATAACCTAAATTTTACAGAGTATTTTTAATCTGTAAATCACTGTGGGTAGAAGTGGGTAGGACAAGCTTCACAAAGGAAGTGGGCAACTAAGACTTGGACAGATGGGAAGGAGGAGGAGAGCAATTCAGATTCACACCCTTCCAAGGGTGTCTTTAAAAGATGCAGGAAGAGGTTTGGTTAAGGAGGAGGCTTCAAAGTATAAAGATAGTGCCAACTGCAGAACAATTAGTAAACAGGAAGTAAGTGCCCATAATTCTATAACTAGTTCACTCAGGAATAACTGAGAATTTATTATTCAGGATATTTAAGGCACTTCTGATATAGAAATAGATCTCTTTTTTGAGAAAAATCATAAATTCAGGAGGCACCATAAGTAGCATTTTGTTTGAAGGTTCCTTGCATATGTCTTTGCAGGTTAGTTTAGTTTTTCCTCTTCTATCTAAAAAAGTAATCTTACTTTTCTTCTCTTCCTCAAAGAGTTAATTTTTTTTTAAGAGTGACTGAAATCAAATCTTAGGATATAGACTAATCCCTATATTCTAATTTTATATATTTTTATCATCCTCATAATCCCACCTTTTCTCCTCTTTATTCTAACAATGATCTGATGGCTTCAACTAGCCTTTCAGTTGAGACTACAGCCTCCACAGAAACTACAAAGCTATTTCAAGAAACGCTCCCATGGGACCAAACATATAAAGAAATTTGAAAAATCTCTCCAGACACTCTCAAGAGCATTACAAATCACTTACACTCTTTCCAAGGCTCCAGCTTCACAAACATGACTTTTTCATTGTTACGGTTTCAGAAAACTCCATATTTAAAATAACATTACATCTTCTCAGTTGAGCTCTGACTCACAGGAAGTCTGTCCCATTATTGTGTATATTAAAGAGAACAAAAAGCCACAAAACAACCCCTAAGGTATGGCTTCAGTGGTACCAACAAATGTTTTTGAAAAAATTTGAGCAAAAGCTAAGCACGAGGTAACCCCAAATACATACGCGTGCACGCACACGCGCACACATGAAGTTTTTCAACTTCAGGTGGCTAAGCTTTCTTTATATGTGTATGTATATGTGCAAGTATGCACTTGCTCTTCTGAATGGCTATAAACGTAACTGTCCTTGCAATAAAGCAGAGTAAGACAATTCTCCTAAAATGTAAAATGTGAAGTGAGTGATTTAAAGGAGGGGGGAAAAACTAAATGAAACTCCTACTGAGAGATTGGAGATTTATCAGTATGGTAATCTGGTAAAATCTTTATCCTACTGTGAATAAGACCATTAATGAAAATTCCCCTTCTACTCCGGAAAATCTGAAACTATTAACTGATGACTTGCTCACTGAAAAGTTTGAGGAAAACACTGTGAAAGTCTGATCTCCCATATTTTCTTACAGGAGATAAATAACATCTTGTATAGGGGGAAATCTGGGAGAAAAGTGCCTGCAATAATGCTAAGAATAGCTAAGCAGAGATTTCTGTGGTTTCATAGTATCAGGGACACAGACACCAAAGGGTAGGGCTCATCAAAGAGGAAGAGCTCCAGTAAATATCTCCACTTTTAGCTGAGATCCTGGAAGAGCCACCCTCTAAGCAAGAAACAGTCAAAACTGAGTTAAAGGATCCACCACACTCCATGCCCCTACCAGAGGAACACTGAGTCTGCTCTGGAGTAAAATAACATCAACCAAAGCCTTTCTAATTTTTCATACACAAGATCCAGGATTCTATTGCTTCAATGCAACACCAATCAAAATCCTCAGAGGTATTTTTTTTCCTCTCAAAATCTGCCAAGCTGATTCTAAAGTATGGAACTACAAAGGACCAAGATAGCAAAAAGCAATTTTGAAGCAGAACAAAGTTGTAGGGCCAACACCACTAGACAATAATACTTATTGTAAAGCTACATTAATTATAATAGTGCGGTGTTGGTACAAAAATAGATAAGTAGAGCAATGGAACAGAATGGCCCAGAAATGCAAACAGCATTTTGAAGAGTTATATGCACTCCCATGTTTACTGCAGCATATTCACAATAGCCAAGATATGAAAACAGGCTAAATGCCCATCAATGGATGAACTAATAAAAAGGATGTGGTATATGCACAGTACTGGGATGTTATTCAGCCATGAGGAAGAAGGACATCCTCCATTTGTGACAACATGGGTAAACCCTGAGCACACTATGCTAAGAAAGATAAGTCCGACAAAGACATCTGCTATGTAACATCACATGTGTGAAATCTAAAAAAGTCAACTTGTAAAATACAGTCAGTAAAATGGTGGTTACCAGGAGACGAGGCATCGGGGCGGTGGGAATGATGCTCTTTAAGGGTACAAAGTTGCAGTGGGTAATAAATAAGCTATGGAGACCTAACATACGGTATAATGAATATAGACAACAATACTGTACTATCATCATCAAATTATATAATGTAATACAGGTGCTACACACCAATACAACAGCAATCATAAGTCTATCAAATTAGCATGTTATAAACCTTAAATTTACACACTGTTACATGTCAAATATATTCAACAACAACAAAAAAGAAATTGAACAGAAAGCCAGATTAAGGAAAAAAAAAAAAAAAGAAGATCTATATTCAGACCCATGTGTACATGGACATGACCCATGACAGGGATGCTGCGGCAATACAATGGGTGCTCAAAAATGATGCTGGACCAATTAGAGATACATATGGAAAGAAAATAAACCTTGACTTCTATCTCATACAAAAATCAATTGTAGGTGAATCATAATCCTCAAATTAAAAAGCAAAAGAGTAAAATTTCTAGATTACATCATAGAATATTTTCTCAACTTTGGGTTAGGTAAATATTTCTTAAATAGGACACTATAACACTAATCACAAAAGGAAAGCTTAATAAATTTGGCCTCTTTAAAATTAATAGCTTCTGTTCATCAAAACATACCAGTAACAGAGTGAAAAAGTCAGCCATAGAGACAACATCTGTAACACACATATATAAAAAAGGATCCATACCCAGAACACAGAAAAAATCTCCTACAAAACAATAAGAGAAAACCCAAATGTAAAAATAAGCAAAAGACAAAAATGTTTGTCATGATAGAGGATCTCCCAATGGACAAGGAGCGTGTGACAAGATGCTGACTCTCAACGGTCATGATGGAAATGCATATGAAACCACGATGAGGTGACCACTCCACAACCACCAAGATGGTTAAAATTCGCTGTTGGGCGAATTGGGGTATGTAGAGTAAAGAACAGCGGACTATAAATTCAGTAAATGCTGTCATTCAAACTAGGCATCAGTCAGAAACCCCAAGGATGAGAGTAGTACTATGAGTAGTCAAAAAGCTAGATAATTATATTGAAAATATTATCAACTCCATGAAAAATAATTCGTCCCTATAACCTCAAATACCTCCCTAAGTCTAGAAAATAATAGAACAATATAAATAATGTATGGTCATACCTAATTTTACAAGAGTCATTGATCATTAGCATTCTTCAAAAGTCATGCAGCAGATCACTCATTATTGGTATCAAAATAACACTTGGAATGCTTTAGTCCTTACATTAAATCCAATCTTGCTTTGAAAGAAAAACATTTGATGAAACAGGGGTTAAGTTTATTTTTGTCCTTCCACAAACCATTATACTATCAAATTATTAGCCCTGATGAACAAAGGTATTGATCTCCATAATATATTCAGTCCTTCCCACTCAATTCACAGCAGTGGCCTCTTTTATAAAAAGCAGTTGCTCTAACCAGAAAATCTGAAAAAGCAATATGCCTCAAATTAAACTGCACACCAAGAGTCACTTCAATCTATACTGTTGTGAACAATATTTAGCTAATTAATTGCTATGACTGGTCTTAGGTCTTATAAAGAGATGTATATCTAAAAGTAAATTGCTAAACACACACCATTTCATGCGGCATGAAACACACACCCAAACACAGTAACAGAAAGCCAGGTGAAGTTTTCAAAGTAAAATCACACTCCTTTATAGCACTGGTATTGAGAGACAAAGCTCATATCTAACATAGAAATTAATCTTTAAATTCTGCATTCATAACGTTAAATTTTATAAATTAAAAAAACAACACTTAAAATCATAGCAAATTGGAACTGGAATAATCTAAGCAGACCCCACACTCTTACTGAAGAGAAAATACAAAAACTGATTTCTGCTTGGAGGAGGAAACAAGACCAGCACCTGATCTCCTGATGTTCAGTCCTTTAAACTGTGCCAGCCTATCTCCTAACTGAAACCAGATTTTACATTATGTGTAAATTAGAAAAGTGCTAATGATACTTGGGCAGGAGGGCAGTGTAGCTTATTTGTCCTCCTTTCAAGGTCACTTTTAAAATATGTTACTGACAGAACTAATAGAAAAGACAGGAGGGAGGGAGGAAGGGAAGAAGGGAAAGAGAGAGGGAGAGAGGAGAGACCAAACCTTCTTATTTCCAGAATCCTGTGAATCCTATTATACTTTCAGTTCCACTTCCACACATAAATTTATGACAACAGAAGAATCTTTGAACCATTTAGATTTCCTCCTAGTCTGAAAAAGGTATTATGAGGCAAAAACTAAAATTGACAGGGCCATTAAAACATGACAGCTAGTTTTTAACAGTCTTCCCTCCAATCTGACAGTTCAGATCGTTCCTCATTTCACCAGAGTCACAGAAAACTTTCCAACTACAAAGTCAGGCTCTTGTATCCTTGAAACCAGAGTTGACTTCTACATTTATTATAACGGAAATTCTCTTAATAATTTCTGTCTCAATTTAAGAGCACAGCATATTATATTTCTGGTATAGGCTCCACTGACGAGCAGCTGTCAGAAATAAATGAGGTCATACGTGTGAAAGTACCCTGTAAACCTGAACTTATTATAACACGTGGAAGGCACTGTATTTTAAAAAGTCTGTAAGTGTGTTGCTGATGTAAATAAGATGCACCATTCTTAGTGGTAAATCATGCGATGCATTTCCTTCACAATCAGGAGCAAGACAAGGATGTCTACTATCATTATTTCATTTTAACACTATAATGGAGATTCTGGCCAGTGCAGTAAGACAAGGAAAAGAGTAAGGGAAAAAGAATAAGAATAAGAATTGGTAAAGAAAAAGCAAAACTGTCCTTATTTACAGATTATATAACAAACTGAGTGATTCAAGGTCAAGGTTTTATTAATGCTTATTCAGTTTTGTGCAAGGTATCCAGAATGGAAACTCAAAGGTATAGAGCTGAGAGTGTAAGATATGATGTTAGACATTATTCCAGAAATAAAAATGACAGAACAGGTAGACCACATTCAGTGGCCTTAAAAGTCACACATAGTAGGATAAAGGTTACATGGCTCAACCGGGATACAAAAAGCAAAGGAAATTGGATGTACAAACTTGAGAAGAATATTCAATTCTAAATTACTCATAAATATGTTATTCTACTTGTGATTATCACCACCACCTGAGGTTTCCCTGCATGAGCACTGGACTATTAAATAATGACAGATCCAGAGGAGAAGGAATTATGTCAGTTACAAACCAAGTAGTCCACATGGTAGGACCCCAGTAAATTTTAATTTCTCTAATATTTCCTGATATATTTTGATAATATCCATTTGTCAAAGACTGTTATAAAGTTACGTTTAGGTAATATCTATTTTGGCACAATATTAAAAACCTGATACATTTTTATTTACTACTTTGAAATTTAAAATGTTTTCAATAATATTCTTTTGTTTTTCACATTTTTGCTAAATTTAGTGCAATTTAAGCTACTTAGCAATTTTAAAGTACCTTAGATCTTGATCTTTATATTTTTACTCAGAAAGAGCTTGAAAATTGTCTATCATGTTGCACATGCACACTGTTAATCTAAAACGGTTACACAAGCTGTGTGAATGTACAATAAATATTTTCTAATGAATTCAGGTTGGATTATTATCTGCAATATCAAAGTAAGGCGTGTCAGCTACTTTTAAAAGTACCAACTATTTAACTTTTATCTTTGTGTTTCATGTTTCAGAAATTTTCCCTCCGAATATTATATAATGAGGTAAATGCTGTTTTTACTACAATGGAGAAAAACTGTAAGTCAGAGGCTGCAAGCACACAGAGCATTCTGTTTTAGTTATGTGGAAAAAAAAGTATATCAATCAGAGAAAATCTGAGAGAAAAGTTACTGATTGGCTGAAAATATACTAAATGCTAGGAGAAAAATGTTCCATATGCTATAAGCGAGATCTTTCTAAATAACTTAGAAACTATACAAATTTTGGTATCTTCCTTACACAAGCCAGAAGCCAGTCTGTAGAATTTCAAAACTAGTAGAATTTTTTAAATAATTACTTTCCTTTTCAAGCATATAATGAATACGTTATACATTTTTGTCATGTTAGATGGTTTTTTGGCATTTTTAAAACTAGATGATATATCACTTTCCAGAAATCAGTACACTCTCAGACTTCAACGACTTATGCATTTCTAGCTCTAAATGATATATCCGTATAAAAATAGATTTCTGATCAGTGTGTACATATATAATCCTGCAAAACTGCTACATCAAGAGAAAGAAAGAAAAAAAGACAAGACAGGAGCAGGCAGAGGGCTAAACCACAAACATGCAAGAAGGAGTTTACTCAAAGTGTGCCATTTGCAGAATTAAACACCAGTCCTTCTTGGTTAGCAATATGCAGGGCAAGGGCTTTTATATGTGTCATTTAAATAAAACAGTAAATATAAAATGATATTGATATGTGCGTATATTTCTGACTACCTACTGGCTAATCTTTACTACTTAACAAAAGAATTATTCAGAAACTTATTACCTAAATTACAAATTAGCCATGGTGTTTGTTTTTCCTCCATATTATTACAAGATTCTTATGTAGTTCACTGTTCACCAACAACCCTATTGGAATGGCAGGGAAGGATAATGCTGAGTGCCCTCACCACACTTTGAAGGGCATCTTAACTTTGAGGATAAAGGGCAAAACTTTGTTTAGTGGAAATTTTGCAACTTTGAGTCTTTGGCCTCGATTAGCATTGACAATATAAGTTAACTACATATATTGATTTGAAAAGTCATTCTGCATCTCTAATATAACTTTGAGAAATTAATAATCTGACACCTATTCTCCACTAATAAACGCAGTCTTTTTTATCCAAGCAGTTTACTGAAAATCAGGAAACAGTTTTCTTCCAGAGCTACAAATAATGAGAGAGAAGAAAGATTTCACGATGGGACATAAAAACTGCACAAAGATGCATGATGTGACATACCTCAGAGTATATGAACAATATCAGAGAGCTTGCCAGTATCCAGAAACAGGTGCCACAGTGTTTCTCATTCTTGCTTACTGTCAAAAAAATGAGACAACTGCCACGTTATCTCGTCAGATGGGCAGAGTCATCAGGACTCCTCTGAGCTTTTACTGCAGGAGCCTGAGAGTTCTGGCTCCTTCTGTTCCCTTCCCGTGAGCAGCAGAGTCAAACTGAGGTCAGACCACATATGCCTGCTCCCTCACAAGAAGGCACAGAACACACAGCCTGAGTCACCTTCAGGACTCAGTACTAAGGGTCTGATAGTGTAAGTGTAAAGCAGAGAACGCAGCAGGCTGCAAATAAGAAATGAAAATCTAAAAATCTTTCAGATGGGTTCCTTAGAGCCCTATAAAATAAGCTAGAAAAAAAAGATGTGGAGCGTCCTACCTTGCAGATCTTATAGAGTGATTCCTGGCCATCTCCTCCGGTATCTTTAAAATAATCATGTGCAGGAAATGTACGATGAATATCTCGAGTAATAACACTCTCCTGGGCTGAGTCCTAAAAAAAAAAAAAAGAGAGAGATTTAGTCATTCATCTGAAATTTCTTAATTATGAAAAGTAACCTGTACAAGGTCAAAAAATTCAAACAACTCAGAAAAGTACGCCCCTGCCATAAAAAAACAAACAAATAAATGTTGCCTTCCAACCCAGATCCACAGTCCCATTCACCAAAGATAAATACTATCAATGGTTTCTTTTGCACCCTTTCATCCACCTATCTTTAGATGTGTGAATGTATGTCTATGTGAGGGGGAGGAGAAGGAGAAGGAGGGAAGTTGTACACATACATCTCTATCCTTTGCTTTTTAAAGCACAAATAGAAGTAAGCTATCTGCTCCTTTCTTACATCCTTGTAACAGGGTAAGTTATAGAATATTCCTTATCAATATACGCAAATGTATTATAGTCTCTTTAAGAGCAGCTATTAAAAGAATGAGGCACATCTGGATATAGATGTATCGTAATTTATTTAATAGTCTCCTATTAATGTTATTTGCATTTTTTTCTATTTATATCACAAATAATATCACTAGGGACATTTTTATACATACATGTTCAAGACAGGTTCCTAGAAGTAGAATTTCTAGGTCAAAGGATATACGTGCACTTCAATTTAAGGTATGCCCCCTCCAGAATTGTTGTACCAACACATAACCCAAACACAGTGTTTCTCCACACCTGCCCAAAATCACATATTATCTGACTTTTTAATTTTTGACAATATAAGTGAAAACTCATACCACAGTCATTTAAAAAGTAAATAAAGTTATTAATCTTTCCTCCTGATAGGTTAATTACCCAACTTATTCACTTCAGAAAGTAAAAAGCCCCCAAAGTACTATATTAAGATGACATGCACTTTAAAGATAAATCCAGAGGGTTTTTTTTTTTTCAGGCAGATTCAAGATCCAAACACTCAAAATTGAGAAAAATTCTAAGCCTTATAAAAATGAGTAACCATTCACTTGATTTTATTTTATTCCTGTAATTGTGTTTGTTTCATTTGTTTAAATGTCAAGAAAACAGGATGGGACGACTTCTACCAAACCTGCTGATGAAAATATTTTGCACAATTTAAGGAAGCATCAATGACTACAAATGCAAATAAAAAGCATTGTTTAGTGTCTTTCTTCCATAAAGATTTGAAGAAGTCCCCTCTTTCAGGTAAAAATCAAGAAAAGAAAAAGACGTTTAATACATGAGTTCCTTTAATGAAAGCTATTTCTCTTTATTTCTCTAGCTGAGATGTACGTAAGAAGGAAGCAGTTGATTAGCACTAAGTCAAGCCAGTGCCTTCTTCGCTGCCTTTTTCATTTCAGCTGCTATATCATGCTGGGTGGTAATTAGATCTTACATCATGTAGAGAAAGGACGAAAACAGAAAGGTTTCAAATATGTTAGCAAACACCAAACATACTACAAATCAGTCCGGGGGAAATTCTGGTGGCTCACAGGAATGGAATACTAAAGCTGAATAAAAATGAAGCTTCAAAAAGTTGCCATAATTTAAGTAAAAGAATACACAGAAGGTTTATATTCATCAAGGTAAATGTAGTTTCTAATGATAAAACTGCAGAGTGAGGTAGGGGGTACAGAATAAGGTAAATACAAAGGTAATGTATAAATATACCATGAAGTGCATGGCTTATCTGGCCTAGTATGGATTCTGAGCAGGACAATCTGGTACCAGGTGGATGAAAGTTTTCACTGCCCACATTTTCTTCAACAGAAGGATTCTCTTTCCATATGTTAATAGCTTCCAACTACAAATTATTTGAAAAACTGACCAATGAAAAGGTTACTCCTGCCACGGCTAAACTATTTCAAGGGCAAACATGTGCCAAGCAGTTCCCGGGATAACTCTTTGCACTTTTCAAGATGTTAAGGGAGAGAAATCACCGGACAATATATGCCGACTCTACCAGCCACTTGCTGTATTTAAAGGGTACCAACAGTCTGATTCAGAGAAAGGGAAACTGATCAAAAATTTCTAGGAAGTAACTTTGCATAATACTGAGTAATTTTTTTCTATGAATATTTGAATCTTCCTTGTTTGTTTTAAGAAAAAGGGACCAAATCAAATTAAAATAAAAATCATAAACTTTTCCTTACTTAATAAACTTTCCCTTTCTAGGATTACTTTTATTTTTATTGAAGTATAGTCACTTTACCATGTTGTGTCAATTTCTGGTGCACAGCATAATGTTTCAGTCATACATACACATACACATATTCATTTTCATATTCTTTTTTGTTATACATTACTACAAGGTATTGAATATAGTTCCCTGTGCTATGCAGAAGAAAGGATTACTTTTAAATGCTTTTTACACATGTGTTTTCTAGAGCTTTCTTCTAAATATTGCTATCAGTTAAAGGTAACAATTTCTGGAACTTCACTTTATAAACTAAATAAGCTATTTTGCTACATAATTCACTGATCCATTTCATACAAGTGGAGGTCAAGAGGTACACTAGACTCTTACAAATAGACAGATATGAATGAAATTGCATACTAGATAAGAGAAAATAATCATGCTTTCAAAGCAAAAGCTAAAAACACCTCTCAACTACCCATAATATTAAGAATAGAACAGTATATTTTCAGGAATCCACACCTAATCCCCCCAAATTTCACTCATTCACTCATTCAACAAATGTTTGAGTCAGAGAGTCACTGGGTGAGGAAGATAAAACAATTTTTCTCTTCAATAATAATTTCTTTTTAGACTTACTCGAATTACAGCTGTCAATTTTTATAAGAAATAAACTAAGAGAGAAGGACAAAAAGGAAGCCAAATAATTCACAATCCAAATATCTGAAGTTAAGTTTCAAGTGAAAACTTTGTTTTAAATATGGCTAAACACATTTTTTTTTTTTTTTTTTTTTGGTTTTACAAGGCAAACTGCCTTTATGGCTAAATACATTTTACAGTACAACCAAAACTGATAATGGGGTCATTTTCTTAAAGTGCCCATAAGCAGAGTCTCCTTAAGTCCTGACATTTATCTTCAGAATGAGAAGAGGGAAGAATTCACTCCTTCATGGGCAGCTAATTCACTATTATCTAGAGACTCACAACTTTATCCACAATTTATTTCCCAGTAGACACTCTCCTGTTCTGATCCTCAGTTTAATATAGTGGTTTAGTGGCTCTGGAGCCAGACAAACCCAATGGTTCTACTTCTGGCTATACCACTCAATACCTATAGTGTCTGAGACAAATTATTTAATCTCACTAAACTCAGTTTCATTATCAGTAAAATGGGATGATAATACAAAATGCATGTTGTTTAGAATAAAATATGTCAACTGCTTAGCACACTGCCTAGTATAAATTGAGCACTCATTAAAGAAATAAATAAAAGCAGGAATTATTAATTACTATTCCCCTTCTTCCTTAGAATCACATTTAACTGTTTAAAATTTGGGGTGAATGTATATTTCAGACATCCTTCTGTATTGGTACATTTTAAATAATAAATCATTATTTTTCTTTGGATATCATGAACATAATGATTAGGAAACCAATTCCCTTAGAGTTTTCAGCACAATGACGTATTAATCTTATGTGTCCTAATTATCCTTGTTTCTATTAATTCATGATCAAGCAAAAGTAAACAATTATTTGGATGAAGTGATGTTAATATCAACTGATAGGCTCTCTGGCCACAGCTTTACATATATTCATGCAAGACAGAAAGATGTACACAAATACATCCAGAATGAAAACTGGGGAGGACAGCGTAGGGTAGAAGCTAAATTTACCAGTACAGCTACCATTTTCATTCATTACTTTAGAATTCAGTTTCTGAGGATCAGAGAAGGGTTGAAGTCATGGTTAGGGAGTGGACAAATGCCACAGTCACAATTGCATGGCTCCCTTCTTGATCATCACCACCAAGAAAGTAACTGGTAGGCAAAGTCCTTGAGATCATCTCCTATCCTGCCTAAGGAGGGGTCAGGTAGGGCAGCACACAAAAGCTGACTCAGACCAGAATCAGGGAATAGCAGTGAGAGATTTGGAAGAAAGTCTTCAGAGTTGAGTTTTACCGCCTGCCGCAACACATACCTCTGACACACACCCCTGACACTACTATCACATGGAAACAAAATTTCTGTATATTTTAATTTTCAAGGACTTTCTTTCATTTCCAAACCACTAAGTCATAAGACTAAACATTTCTTCAAAAAAGACATTAATCTCTAGTATCATAAAAATCGATAGTCCAACAGAGGATATAATTCAGCTTCTTAAAGATCAGTTTGAAACCAGCTCTAAGAAATCTAAATAGCTCAATTAAGTTTTGATCATTTTAAGTGGACTCAATTTATAGCCTGCGATTGAGAGCATTACATGAGCTGTTCTTCTAATAAAACACACGAACACCGACAACTTTGTAACCCTCATAATATCTATTACTTGCTTGTTGTGAGAAAGCATTCAAATGTCAACAAGTATTAGGAAAACAGGTTTGGGTGACCATATCTCATTATTTTTTATGAAACAACTTCTAGGCTGTCAACAACTGGAAAGGGATGTTAGTGAGGATGACTGTTTTCACATGTGGCCTTAACACCAGATGAACTGCAAAGTAATGCCCTGATTAATGAACACCTTTGGCTGTATCTTAATTTGCTACATTTTTACAACTACGACAGCATTTTTTATTAATCCCTATTGTCAAATCCAAACTATAACTGTATTTTCATTTGTCATCTGCTACAAAATCATTTCAATTTTGTAAATACCCTGTCAATTTGTTAGTGTCATTAGAAATGCCAGTGTAGACCATGCCTAGTCAGTCAGCAAATAAATGATTCAGAGCTTAAAAAAAAATTGACCTTAAAACGTGCCTTCTATTCTTACTCCACAGGGATCCTCCTTCAGTTCTATGCTGGAGCCAGATCTATGGTAAAACATCACAAACTGGTCGGCTTACATGTCCCTGAAAGCAGATGGGCTTGCAGTGGTGGGTCTGATTTATTTGCCTTGATGTTTGCCAAAAATCCAAAGAGGCAGAGATGAAAGGAGAAAACATAAAAGTTCATTCTAGTTTCAAACATGCTACTAAAATCATGAGCTAGAAACAGTAACACAAAAAGGCTGGAACATTGCTAGCCTTCATTCCTTGCATATGGGGGGAAATCTCAGCACAAGCAGGATAATGTGGAAGCAAAGAAATAAACGTCAACCAAATCATACTGCGAGCAAGCTGCTTCTTGGGCATTGCGCACGCACGCTGCAAATGTCTCAGAATCAAAGCCTGACACAAAGGTCAAAACCATAAGCCACGTGCTGGCTTCAACTAGAAAGAAATCTCTTAGGGGGCC
Source organism: Camelus ferus (assembly GCF_009834535.1). Classification (NCBI taxonomy): domain Eukaryota; kingdom Metazoa; phylum Chordata; class Mammalia; order Artiodactyla; family Camelidae; genus Camelus; species Camelus ferus. The sequence continues at coordinate 8,577,810 of NC_045716.1, forward strand.
TAGCAACAATGAGACAGGGGCAGGGTGAAGAGAGAAAGAGAGAAGGAAGTGACTTTATAAGACTATAGTCAATATTCATGACAAGTATGTTGGTCCTGAAAGAAGTGCTGGAACTGGAGTGGGAAGTATTTGAATAGAATAAAGCATTACTTTGGGACTAGAAGACTAAGAAGCATTGTAGCCTAGGGGCACAGCCTGGATTTCCCAGAGACCCTATGGAATCTAGGTCAGAGCCAGAGATACCTCTCCATGATGAGTATCTGGGGTTACTTTAAGACTCCAACTACACATGCCAAATGCATCTATGGCCATATTTGGATATGTCCTCATTCCCAGGGTTGCTGACCACTCAATATCCCAAAATAAAGGTTCAACTGGGGTACTTGACAATCTTGGAAACTCGTATCAGTGGGCAATGATAAGCCCTGCAACTCCTATTAGAATGAAGCACAGTAACCAAATTCCACGCTATGATTTTCCAAAGTTAGATGTATTTCTAATTTTGCATTATTTTTAAAATTATTGGTTATGATTTATATTAAACCCTTTTAAAATAAATAAAAATTTTAAGTGCTCCATATTTACTAACCATTGTGTAAAAATAACATTCTTTCGTTCTTTCCCACAGAATTTTCAAGAATTCCTCTGATAATGAGCATTTGATAAACATGCCTATTTTTACTTAATCATTACATTTTATAATTTTAATAACTTTGACCATGTACATACCTAGTTATTGCTTTTATAGGTTGAATATTTTTAAAATAATTTAGAAAACCACTCCTTCAATCATTTTAGATGCTTCTCTGCATCTCTTTGAGCTCAATTAATCTTGAATTGAATGACATAAAAATTGAGTGCACATTAAGAATTAAGCTTTCTACTTGCTATAGTTCAAATTTGTCCATGTATTCAACATATACTTTTCTGAGTACCTACAAAGAATCATACACTATTTTAGGTGCAGAAGATAAAACTGTTAGCAGCCAATGTCCCCCTCAAAAGCAAGTATATAATATTGGTCAGTGAAAAGTACTATGAAAAAAATTAAAACAAGATACAGTGAGGAGTAGGATGATATTTCAGGTAGGTATTTTTGCCTCTCTGAATGAAGGTTCAAATATTCAGTGAACGAGCATTATCAGCGAAGGAAAAAGCATGTGCAAAAGTCCTGAGGTAGGAGCAGAATGGCAATACTCCTCTGGACACTTTCTAGCATTTTGCTGACTTTTATGTTTGCATATGTCTTCAACAAGTTGCTAAAAATAACTCCAATACTCTCTCAGATTAATTTGTGAGTATAAGGAGATATTTTAGCTTATATATTTGAATAGTATGTTCCTAGTTGCACATGTCTATATGAAAGCTTACCATTCAACTATTATCTAACACCATGTACAGGACATTGTACTATGATCTAGAGGATCAGAAAGGTATGAGATACAGTCCATAATGTCCCTACATTGCAAAATGTTAAAATCTACTTGTAAAGACAAAATATCAATATAATATAAATGACATGAGTAATGTCACCTAGAGGAATTCAGTAAAGAGTGGTTATGGGAAGGTTCAAACAGTTAAAGTGGCTTTCCACAGGAGACAGGGCCTGGACTGGGCACTGTAGACAAGATGGGCTCAACAAAATTGAAAAATTTCAGGAAAATACATTGATAGCAAATGTGTGACAAAGGCTCCAAAACAGTAAAGCGCTTGGCATGCCCAGGAAATATGACTCTGACTACAGGAGGGACTTTATAAAGGAGCAAGTTGAGTGGCATCTAGCATAGGAAAGGAAATCTTGAAAGAAGACGTTTTAATTTAACCCTGCAGACAACAAGGATCCATTTCATCCGCCATGGTCTTGTAGTCACAGTTTCGTGAACTCTAGTTTCAGTTGGGCCTCATCTGCTTTACTACCTAAAATAACTGGTGTGTAGTGAAGCACTAACCTTACCCAAAAGAGGACTGGCCTTTGCCATTGGCGACTAGCAGGTGATCTCCTGGAATGTCAAGTTTAATAGGAGGTCTTTGTTTACATGTGAACCACCGTCACCCAACAGTGTAACAACGTGATGATTACCATGGGGCTTCGGGGCATGCGGTATTAGTTCCATCTATGGAGAGGCTGGAGACTACAGGTCAGTCATGTGAGCAGTATATGAATGAGAGCCCCTATAAAAACTCTGGACGACAGGACTCAAGGGAACTTCCCTAGATGGCAATACTCCACGCATATTGTCATACACACTGATGTCAGGAAAGCTACGTTGTCCATGACTCCAAGGGGAAAGGACAAGGGAAGTGCCTGCTTGGGACTTCTCCAGGTCTCTGCCCAGTGTCTTCATCCCTTGGCAGGCTTTAATCTGCATCCTGGCACCATGAGTATCACAGATTTCACTGAGTTCTGTGAGGGCTTCTAGTGAGTTATGGAACCTGAGGGTGATTTTGGGTGCACCCTGACACAACTGGTGTCAGAAGTGAGGGAAGTCCTGTGTGCTCTACGCTTCTTCTCTAACTTTGAAGCTGGTTAGATTCTAACAAGTTGGCCATCAATAAACATGAAGTTCTCACTGTGGTATGCTCACCCGTAAGTTTTCTCTAGTCAAAGATAACATATCATTGCCTACCTTTTCCTCTGTCTTTGACAAAATATTATTCACACAAAAATAGTCCCCCAATACCACGCTAATTTAGATGACTAAAAAAATCACCTTTAATGTAGAACCTGAAAGGTTAAAAATGTTGGACCATTATTGACCATTTGACTCTCTGTTCACTGAGCTCCTCAAACAACTATATGTAATTAGTGAAGTAAAGATCATTAAATTAAAAGTAGGTCACACAACTACTGATATGATCCTATAATTCACTTGCATAAAGGATCACCTGAAACCTCAAAGGAGAGTGAATATAAGTGAACAATAACTACATCCCTAAGTAAATGTCACTAGTATGCATATTTTTAAAATCCTTTAGGATCAATAAAGTGACTATGCACTGGGATATGGGTTTTGAAAAAGCCAATTAATTGTTGTATCAAGTCAGGTTATATAATTGCCATTTTATTCCTTTTTATAACAGCACATGTTTCTATTAACATAAGGTTTTACTCACGTGGGAGTAGAAGCAGCACTGATCACAACAACAACAAAGGAAACAGGAAGGGCTAAGAACAGAAGGATTTGTTCCCGAGAGGCTATAACAGTTCTACTTCTCAATTATAAAAGTCATTTAAATAAATTAAATATTCTAATTCAATATAGTAAGTGTACAATAAGGCATTTTTTCATTTTACAAATTCTGGTTAACATCACAACTTTCATTTCTGATACTCTATTAATTTTTCTTTATTCAAGAGGGTCAATTTCTCTCTCTCCCACAGATTTCTCTGGAAGTAGTAGCAATCTTTTTGCAACATGGCACATCTGAAATTTGATTAATTCCTTCTGGAATAAAGCCAAATAATGAGTAGAAACCTCAAGGTTTTTATTCTGCACTGTTTTTCTCTATTATGGACTCAGAAATGAGCATTACTATTCTAAGACTGAGGAGATTTAGGTAAATATATTTCAGCTCCTTGACACAGTGTATTCCTTTTTTAGTTTCTTTGCTGATTCCTCCTCTGCCTACTCTTTATCTGATGGTGTTACATCCTTAGCCTTGTTCTGTGCTCACTCTCCGCACTCTCCCTGGGAAATCATATCCACTGCTGTAACTTCAACTACCATCTGTCTTGTCTTTCCTGGATCTTTACTAAAGTAGATGCCAAACCTTACCGATTGTCAGAATCATCTGAGAAGTTATTTCAGAACCCATATTCCCAGATTTCACCTAGACTTAACCCACCAACATCTCTACAGAACTTCCAGACGATCTGTATTTTTAACAAACACCTATGCAGTCTAAGGCTAAAGTCCACAAACTGTTATTGGTCTAATAGACCTATTATTCCACACCTAAAACTTAACGAGTCAAAAAGTCAGTTCAGAATTTCCTATATTCTGAATCTCAGTGGAGTGAACTTCCATGTCTGAGCTGACATACAGAGAGTTATTCTAGAAGTCTTCTTCTCCCTTTTCCTCCCTTAATAAATTTGTCCTTTGGTCTTCCACTCTGCTTTTTTAAATTACCTGGTGCCCAGGTGTGAATATCCCCACTTGATTGCCACCTCCAGGTAGACCATGATCAGTTCTTATTTGCTTTTGTTTCCCTGGTGCCTAAGATTTCCGTAGGTGCTTCATAAATGGGTGCTGAATAAATCAGAATAAGGGAAGTATATATTCTCTATGATGGAGAGACTCAAGTTTTATCATTTTTGCTTTGAGTTTTCAAATCTCTTCTAACCTCATTTAGTCAAGAGCAAGTAACAAAAGGAAATAATTTGCACCGAAACCAAAGATGATGACAAAGACTCAGACTTCCAAACCAAAAGTTCACAGCAAAATGCATACCCAAATGTCCTTATTCCTCATACCCCAAATTGAAAATAATTATAGATACTATATAAACTACAGAAGAATCAAAATGGATCTCTCTTTTAAAATAGAAATTAAAAATTCTGCCACTATTAGAATTGCCAAAAATCATCATTACAAAAAGCTGTCTGGAGTTTTCTCACCGAGTTTTACCTCGTTCTACATGAAAATCCATAAAAGATAAAGACACATTCAAGTGCTGTATTTTTAAAAAATTAATCTTTTTACTTTAAAAGTGAGAGGAAATGAATTGCATAATTAATGTGTTCAAAACTCTGCTAGAAGCAAATTACTAAATGTGATGTTTTAGAAATCTCAGGTCTATCCTTCATAGTTTACATGTGAACTCTTTCTCAGTAAAACAGCTTGAAGCAGTAGATGAAGATCAAGGTTAGGTAAGAATCAGGAAGTTCTTTCCTACTGACTGTATCTCTGGATTACAGCAATTAATAGGCTTGGGTTCTTTATTAGTCTTAATATTGTATCAAATCAAAGGAAGATACAAATCCTCCTCTTTTTTGATTTTAGGACCCTTTAGAAGTCATAAATTAAGAAGGACTAACATCTCTTGTTTTGTAAGATCATAAAAGACTCATGAGATGAGGATTTGCTTTATCTTTTGAACTGCTAGCTACTTAGGTTCTGTAACACTGACATGAAAATAACAGAGAAACAGTTTACTGGTTGTCATCTGTCTCACTTTTGAAACACCACTCCCTCCCCTTTAATCAAAATATGTGTTTGCTTCTGATTTAAATGCTATGAGGTTCACATATTTTTATGAATATTTTCCTAACAGACTCAAGTTGCTAAGAGAGGATTTTTAAAGTCTGACTTTCTAATAAAGGGAAAGAAAATGCAACTGCTGTAAACATGAAGAAACTATAAAAGTAACCCTACTTATGTCTCATTTATGAAGATGCTACTTGTGAAAGTTACTTTGATTTGATTCAGTGCTGCAGGGGCTGAAAGGAGGTTTCTTCCCAGGCATTTGTCAGGCACTACTTTTTTATTCAGGCCTCGTTCTACAAATAAAACCTCTCATTTTCCCAAAGCTTTACATGGTTAAGTTAAATATACATAATGGTTCCTATGTTGCAAGGGAATTAGGTACAATTGTTAAGTAGTTCATAATATGAAAATAACTAGTATTATTCTTTAGAGAAACCAAGCATTTCTTGGGTCATCTAGGACATGGGTCCCTTTTCTGGCACCACCAACACAGTTCAGGATATTATTACTTTATGCTTCGGCTCTTTCGATGGCCTCTACAGCATCTCAGAGATTTTCTCTCCTTTAATCAGGCTGTGCAGCACTGTCAGGCTGCTCCACCTAAAGCACTGTTTTGTTCCTGAGTAGCATTCAAATCCATCTGCAACACGGTCCCACCTGCTATCCTCAAATAGAAAAAAATCCTTATTCCATTCCATCTGACTCACATCCCATTCCACAGAGTTGGACTATTCTTTCCAACTTGAATACTTCTGTGAACTTTTCTCTCCCTTGGATGGCCTAGTTCCCACATTTTTTTTCCCTACAGAAATCCTGTCCTTTTATAAAGGCTCATGTCAGACTTCTTTCATGGTACATTCCTAAAGGTCCAAATTGAAAATAGTACCTTCTTCCTGTATGCTCTTAAAATACCAAGTTGAATATACTTATATAAAACTTACAACATATTGCCATGGGGTAAGACATTTTACCTCCACTAAGCTCCTGGACACTAGATACAGTGCTTGGTCATAACTCATGCAGTACCCTACATAATAGGGCCTAAACAAAAATACTCGCTGAATAAATGACTCTGTGAAAGGAGAAAATGGTGAACCAAGGCAGAAAAGCAGAGAATAAAGGAGTGTGTGTTTCTTCTTAAGTGAAGGGTGGGTCATGCCCCACACTGAGCCACAAATGAAAACAAGGTTGGGGCAAATTTCCTTGCTTGGGCATTCACTTCTACCCTGTTAAATGCTCTCAACTGGCTCCTCGGGAATAAGGATTATAAAAACCATCATAAGGCAGAATGTCATCTGCCACAGTCAATGCCATAGTTAACATTTCACCCACAAGAAACATAGTTTTTCATTGTTTAAAATCTGCTTTGCCAGGGGTTACCTGGAGGTAACTTTGGAGCAAGTAAATAATCACATCTGTGCTCATGATGCTAAGTAACTTCCTGATGTACAGAAAAGAAGCCTTTACACAGATTTATCATGATAAACAGAAAGCACACATTTTGCTTAAGTCTACCATCAACCTATCATAGGCTGGAATGCTTTATGAAGATGGTGTGATGCTGCAGTTATTTAAGGAGCCACTGAGAACAGCACTCTTCCAAGTTAGTATTTCTTGCTGACTGTGGCTGTGATTGTGTGTTCAAGATCACAAGGGTAAATAGTGCAGCTCTAAAACAGGGCGGGGACAGCATGGACCAGAGAACCTGTCACAAATGTAGCAAACATGACAGCCACAGAGATAGGAAAGAAGTGGTGGCTGATTTAGATTCTTTTAAACAACAAAGATACAGCATTCTGACTCTGTATCAGTCAATAGGACACTTCTGCTTCTGCCGCTAGAGGAATATTATGCACCTCCTGAAAGTCAGGAAAGAGGGAAATGGCATGGGGTAAATGAGGCAAAACAAGTGGTCTGACTCTAACCCTGAAGGCAGGTGAGGCAAGACCACTGTGCCACTGCCCCTAGGGAGAATCAAGGCCCTGTGCGCAAAGTGAGAGGCGGGTGTGTGTGTGTGTGTGTGTGTGTGACACTGGAGGGGAGGAGGGCTCGACAGTACTCCATGAGTAGAACTTTTGACTTGTTAGCTTTTTGTTTGTGTTTTACTGAAAGATTAAAGTGGGGCATCTGCTACAACAATCGGTGCCCTATAAAGAAAACGTATTCAATTCAATGTGCTCAACTATAATGTGAGCTTTAGTTGTCTCAAAATTTTAGAATTCCGTAAGAGTTAGAAACTACTGTGTTTTGCTCCATCTTTAGGGTTTCCAGATAAAATACAGGATGCCCAGTTAAACTGCATGAAATTTAATACTGCATAGGACATACTTGTTTATATTAAAAAATTAGTTTTTGTTCATCTGAAGTTCAAATATAAGTGGGTGTCCAGCATTTTTACTTCTGCTAAATCTGGCAGCCTTATCCAGATTTCTAATATCACAGTACAGGAAAAATCAATTCCTGAGTACTCCTTATATACCGCTTTGTTCTTGTTTAGGTTGCTTTTAAACACTTGGTCTGAAAGTTACCCTATTTGATATAAACTAGTCACTTTGACTTTTCAAGCAAGCTGTGTTAAATTTACTTAAAAATGAGGAAATATTATTTAAAAGCCACGGATACTGCTATGAATAGAATCAGAAAGATCTGTTCTGAACTACAAAAGACTGAGAGGAAAATGAGGACATCTAGATAACAATGGGTAGACACCATTGTTAGTGAGAATAGCAAGCCTGTGAGGCACAGAAAAACTGAATTGATGACCTGGAAAATAAGATCAAATTAAGACAGAGCAGACTGATCTGAGGTCCCTTAAGACATGAAGGCAGGGAACAGATAAAGATTCCTTTCAGTGAATAGAAGACAAAGATGCTAAGAACGTTTACTTAGTCAACACTGTCTCTCCTTCGTTCAAATGCCAAGTAAAGATCAATCAATTAACATCTGAAAAACTCTTCTGACCTAAGAAGAAAGTAGCTTCAAAATTAGCATAATGACATAAACCTACAGTTGAGATTTTAGTACTGTGCTATGCCTTCTCAAAGAATGGTTTATTGACCTGGTGTTTACATTGCATATACTGATGGGAAGAAGTATCAGGCACAATCCGGAAGACTTGGGTGTGATGGCCTGGGGACAAGCAATCTTTACGTATAATTCCAATTCAGGAAAAATCAAAAATTACGTGTTGCATATTTTAAACAAATCTTTTTAATTAAAAATTTAAGTAAACAAACATTAGCATCCACTTAAATATTCTTATTTTTCTGAAGGATTTTAAAATTCTTACTAAAATTTCGTAAACTAAGTAACCAGTAGGCACTACACTGTCTGTTCATAATGGTATACTTTTGAACAAACTGATTATACTGTAAGTTAATTGAAAAATGTGATATTTCTTCTCATGTGATATTCTTTAGGATAATTTTTAATTGAAAACAATTTAAATAGAAACTTCTTTAATACACACACACACGTTCACATCCTTTGAAACAATTTTCAGCAGCTTCTTTTATCTTTTCAGCTGAAACCACAGCAAGAGATTAACATCCAAAGCTCAGGGTTTGACAGCCTACCATCTCAGCCTCTACCAGCTCTAAAGGCCAAAAACGTTTGACCAATACTGCCTTAGGATATAGTAGAATTTCAAGGAGCCTTGAAACTTACTCCCTTCTTAAGAGATAAGCGGGAAAGAAGAGAGCATCTAACTTCTTTGGAAAGCAGTTTTTAGGGCAACCATGAGACTGAGTTGCCAAATATGGGCTCTAAAGCATGGATACTGGGATAAGGATATAATGAATCTAGCTTCAATCCATATGGCTGTGTTAAGATCGTCTACACTCAAAGGACTATAGACAAAGTATAGCTGGTTAGTTAGATGATATAAACTCCTCATTGAGTAAGACACATTCTTTTTTTCTTAATGACTATTTCTTTTTAAAAGCACTTGGGAAATATGAAAGTTATGGCTCTGGTGAAAGGAATTTTTTGGCTTTATAAACAGAATCTGATATAAATCCTTTCTGTGTATAGAATTAGAGATTTACATAATTTGAGAACAGTAATGTATATAATACAGATGCTACAGCTCGCATTGCTATTTTTGGATCTGAAGAGAAAAATCAGCCTGGATTAAAGCACATTAGATTTAAAATGAAGCACCATGGACTGGAAATCTTTAGATTAAAGAAAAAAGTTCCAGCATTAAGGCAGAAGAGAATTAAGGAAAACGAGTTTGTCTGTTATGAACAGAACTCTACCATGTCTTCAAAGAAACCCTCCTTCAAACACCTTATGAATTCCACCCTTTAACAATCCACTGAGGCTGCTCATTAAGGCTGCAGTGACATCAACATTGTCAAGCAAAAAGGATATTTTTCAGTGGTCATACTGTGTGAAGTGGACAACATTTGAGACAGCTAACTCTTCCTTTCTTTTTTGTGTGTGTGATAAGAACTTTAAGATCTACTCTCTTAGCAATTTTTTAATATACAATTCAATCTTATCGCCTATAGTCACCACACTGTACATTACATCTCCAGGACTTATTTATTTTATAACCCATTTCTTCTTTCTTGACTCTCTTGCCCCACAGGCCCCTGAATACCTCTTCCCTGATTTTCCTCTCACCTCTGTACAGCTCTTCAGTCTATGTTGCCAGTAACTATCTTTCTATAAAATTCATACCCTTTTTTCTTCTTACCCAACACCATAATTTTGTGGTTTTGTACATACAAGGCGTCAACTTTAAGCCATTCACTAATGATTCTCAAATAATGTCTACAGGCTTCACACCTATATTTTAAATTGCCTACCAAGCGTCTCCACCTGGTTGTCCCACAGACACCCCAAACTCAGGGTGTCACAAAACAAACTCAGCATCTTTTTCTGAAAGCATTCTTTCACTCATATTCCTGCCCCTTTGTGGTGATTGGCACCACCCTCTATGTAGACCCCCAAGCAGAAATCCGGGAGTCCTCACAGACGCATCCTCCTGTCTGACTGTTACTGTCAAAATCAGTTACAAAGTCCTATCTGTTCTTTCTCATTATTGACCCTCAAAATCCTTTTATTTTTCCATTTTTATTGTTTTTTGTTTCAGTACCAGAGCTTCCTCAGAATATTATAACCTTTTTTCCTTTGAAAACAGATTTATTGAGATAGAACTGACTTACTAAAAAACTGACCATTTAAAATATGCAATTCAATGGTTTTTAGTATATGCACAGACTTGTGCAATCGCCACCACACTCTTCAAGTCTGGAATGTTTTCGTAACTCCAAAATAAACCTCATACCATTGAGTCATCACACCTCATTAGCCCCATCCCCCTTAGCCCTAGGCAACCCCTACTTTATGTCTCTATAAACTTGCCTATTCTGGATATCTCATATAAACAGAATCACACAATTGTGGTCTTTTTGTGACTCACTTCTTTCACTTAGCATGTTTTCAAGGTTCATCCCTGTTGAAGTATGTACCAGTATTTCATCCTTACTTATCTCTGAATAATATTCCATTGTATGGCTATACCACATTTTGTTTATCCAATCATTACTTTATAGACATCTGAGGTGTTTCCACTTTTTGTCTATTATGAATAATACTGCTATGAACATCTGTATACAAGTTTGAGTGTGAACATATTTTCAGTCCTCTTGAGTATATACTGAGGAGTGGAATTGCTAGGTCATATGGTAATTCTCTTTTTAATCTTTTGAGGAACTGCCAGACAGGTTCTACAAAGCAGCTACTACATTTTCAAATTCCTACAAGCAGTGTATGAGGGCTCCAATTTCTCCACATGCTCGCCAAGATTTGACTTTTTGATTATAGCCATCCTAATGGGTATGAAGTGGTAGCTCATTGTGGCTTTGATCTGCATTTGTCTCCTAGCTAATGATTTGGCGCATCATTCCATGTGCTAGTTGGCCATTTATATATTTTCTTTACAGAAGTATCTATTCGAATCCTCTGCCCATTTTTCAATCGGGTTGTCATTTTATGATTGAGTTGTAAGAGTTCTTTATATATTCTGGATACTAGACCCTGATCAGACATTTGATTTGCAAATGTTTTCTTCCATTCTGGGTTGTCTTTTTACTTTCTTGGTAGTGTCTTTTGAGGCACAGAAGTTTTAAATTTGATGAAGTCAAATTTATCTTTTGTTGCCTTGTGCTTTTAGTTTTATATCTAAAAAAACCCATGGTCAAATCCGATGTCATGAAGATTGATCCCTATGTTTTCTCCTAAGAGTTTTATAATTTTAGCCTTTACATTTAGGTCTTTGATCTATTTTGAGCTAATTTTTATATATAATGTGAAGTATGTTCCTATTATAATCTTTTAAGCTTTCTACCAACCTTTGGTCCTGTTGCCAAAATGATTTTTCTTAAAGAAAACGAACAATTTCTACCCCACCATCACATAATGAAAACCTCTAAGCGGCCTTGTCATATTTTCTGCAGTGACTTTTAACTTTTGGGAATAGAGAATCTGGTGAAAACTATCCCTAGTAAGTGTGGATGTGGATGTACATAAGCATATGTACACTCACACACTCACACACACACACATACTAACACACACACACTTTTGCATGTAATTTGAAAAGATTCACAAAAGCACTAAAACCTATCCAAAGACCACTAGCGCAAAAAATAAATTCTAAACTCCTTCGCACTCCTTAGGCATGCAATCCCCTCCAGGATCTGCCCTAACCTATTGCAGCCTCCTTGTCTTACAGCCTATACAGGTTAGCATTACACGCTCTCTGACCCTATCCAATATGTCCTGCTACGTTGTAATCACATTTCTTCCCACATGCATGCTATTCCTTTTGCCCAAACATATTTCTCCAACTCACAAGATTGTTTTAAAGATTACGTATGATAACTATGCAAATATTCCTGGCATTTAGAAAGCATAATGTTTGTTAAATCTGAAAAAAGACTTAGCAAATGTTGGAAAATGTGGACTCTATATTTTATTTCTAGAAATTTGAATGACTTAAATGACTGTGTTATATCTGTTTTTTTAATTTGATAGTTAATATTGGAAAATCTAATATGTATATGGATGAAAATCATGTAGTAAAAGCAAGATAATTTCCAAGTAATAATAAGCCTAAGGGAAGGTAAACTGACAGCAAAACCATCTCACTTGTATAAGTTTCTCTAATAAGTTTTTAAAGAAGGTTATATTGGTTGAAATATCAATTTGAAAAAAGTAGTAACATAACAGAAGAACTTATCTCAGAAAATCTTATGTTCTCGCTCTAGAAAGAGAGATTCAACTAAAAGCTTACTAAATTTTCACCTATATATGTTCATTCTATTACATCAATGATGTTTTCTAAATATCACTTTAAAATGCATCAATTTATTTAAATTTTGTTAAAATTAAAACTACCACTTCTGGGTATATATCTAAAGGAAATAAAATTACTATCTTCAAGAGATATCTGCAACCCCATGTTCACTGCAGCATTATTTACAATGCTAAGACATGGAAACAACTAAGTGACCAATGAATGAACAGATAAAGAAAATGTGATATATGTATGCGTGTATGTATGTATGTGTGTATACATACACACACAATGGAATATTATTCAGCTATTAAAAAGAAGAAAATCCTGCTATTTACAACATGGATAGACCTTGAAGGTATTATACTAAATGAAATAAGTCAGACACAGAAGGACAAATACTGTATGATTTACATATACGTGGAATCTTAAAAAAAAAAACCTCACAGAAACAGTGAGTAGATCTATGGTTGCCAAAGTTGGGAGGGTAGGGTGAGGAAATGGGTGAAGTTGAGCAAAAGCACATACTTCCAGTATTAAGATTAATAAGTTCTGAGGATGTAATATATAGCATGATTCCTGTAGTTAAGAATTCTATATAATATATTTCAAAGTTGCTAAGAGGGTAGATCTTGAAAGTTCTTTTCAGAAAAAAATTTTATAACTACATGAGGTGATGGATGTTAACTAAACTTGTTGTGGTAATCACTTCACAATATATGCATATATCAAATCATCATGCTGTATACCTTAAGCTAATGCTATATGTCACCACATCTCAATAAAACTGGGTTAGAAAATCTAACACCAAAGGGAATCAATACCTTTGGCAGGGGACAAAGTGTTCTCTTCAAACTACATACAGATCAAGTGTCCACAGTTGTATCAGCTGAGAAGCAACCCTTAAGAATCAGGACAATAGAGCAAACAGCCCCAAGAGTTGGACATATTTGAGAGGAAAAATTCAAGAAGATTGATACAAAATAATTTAAAAGTAACTGGGTGAATTTCAAGGAAGAATAGTTATCAAAGGGTAGTAAGCAAGTATTGCCTTTATCCTGAAGGAACTGCACATGAAATTTGTGGAACTAAGATCAAGGGAAGGCAAAAGAATAAAGAAATATTAGTAGGGAGCCAAGATGGGCTTTTCTTAAAATTTGTAACTTTCTATATTTATAGTCTTAAGGCTTACTTGAAATCTTTAATGAAGAATGTTATAAAACATCAGTATTAACATTTTTAAGCCTTACTAAGGAAATCTAACAAATGAAATTAACAGATTGTGATCATACATTTCACTGAGTTTCCTGTTTAGATTTATCTTATTGTTTTGTCTAAAAAGGGATTTTGATTGAATTAATTAAATGCATGATGCTTGATGAATTTCAGAAGTTCATCATTTGTTATATTAAAATATATATTAATCAAGGAAATGGGTAAAAAAATGAAATCTTGGTAATTACATGCAGGGGCATTGATAAAGCTCAACTCTTCATCAAGGTTCAGGCAAAATCACAAATTAAGAGACTTTGGTAAATAAAATGAAAACTATTTCATAAATTTCATATTATTAAAGCACTCATTCTGGCAACGATGAGTAAACTCACTGATTATTCACTGCAAAAAACAAAATTAACTTCCTCAACCAAACTGCCTCAGTTTGTGACCTTTTGCATGGAAGAAAATAAAATGGTACTTCAAAAGTCATATTGTAAGTAATTATTATTATTAAGATGGAACATCTTATGTTTTTCTCATACTTATTTCTAATTTTTAAAAGTTTCCCAGTTCTATGGTTTAATTTTTTAAACATAATGGATGAAAGAAAATATACAAAAAGACAAATATAAACCATGTTTTCACTTCTTTCATTTTATAATTATATTTACTTCAACATACAAAAAAATGATATTCCCATTATTTAAGCTATTTCCAATTAGAAAATGTTTTCTTCAGCATTTAACCAAGTGTTGGTAATTTGAAAAAAAGAGAAGCCAATTGTGATTGGTTAATTAAGATTTCAAAGAACCTGCTGTTCCCTAGAGGGGAGGCTAATTTCTCATTTATAAGCCCATTTATAACTCTAGCCCTGAGAAATGGTCCTAATAAAACTCACAGTTAAGTAGGCCTTCAAATGCACACCAGCCATTAACATTTGGGCTGCCTGCTGCTAGCAAAATATTAATATTTGATGCTACAGCATTTTCATTTTATAAGACTATTTAGCATAAATATGTTTCAGGGTCTTATGAAACAGCTTTCTTTATGTGTTAAACAGATTAAGCTCAGGTTGTAACAGTTGGTTTTTAAACGTAGCCACTAGGAATCTATGTATTTTCTAATTAGATTATGGCTACATTCTCTCCAGTAACTGCACTATTTTTAGGACAAAAACAATTTATTGTAGGGTCCTTTGAACAAGAAAAGAGAAGAGGAAAAGAGCCAGGAACACAGTAAGGGAGCAGAGAGCCAACTGAGGGAAATAAAACCACCTGACCTTTTTACAGTGTTTTCTAGTTTATCGAGAACATGATACATACATTACCACCTCATCTAACGCTCGCAGCAAGCTGGTCAGGTGCTCGGGTAATTACCACACCTCACTAAAGGTGAGGAAATAAAGACTCCAGAAGGGTTAAAGTATAACTCAGGTGCATGGCTGGAAAATGCAGAGGAAGATTAGAATCCAGGCCTTGTGATAAGAGAGACTTTGTGCATTCATTCATCTACTATTTGAGCTGTATTAAATCTTCAAAAGCACAGGCTGGTAATGGGGGTGTGTGTGAGAGAGAGGGAGAAAGGAAGAGAAAAGAGAGAAGGTTCCAGGTAGAAGGACTCTGATGGATAAGGCATGAACGCGTGGAACTGTTCACTGGCCCCTCTCCTTCCTTAGACTGTAATCTCTTTGAGGGCAGGGAATGCATTTTTGTTCACTGCTTAACATCCCCAAGACCTACCAAAGAGCACCAAAAATACTGGCTGCACAAATGACAGAGAAAGAAAACAGAAACTACATGAGAATGGTGATAAGGACATAGAGGAGGAGAAAGTGTCAAGAAAGAGTACTTAATATCAGATATCACAGATACATCTATACAATAACTAAAATATCTCCCTTGGATAGAGCAAGGAGATTGGGGCTGACTCTAAAGGGTGGGGGTAGGGGAGAGTAATTTCTAGTGGAGTGATGGAGGCAATACAGCCAATGTTCCAAAGATCAAAGTGATATTCCTCTGAGGTCTAGAGAAAGGCAGGGGGAGAGGAACAAACTATGTACCAAATATCATACACAGGCAAAACGTTATCACATCTAAATAAAAACTCTAAAAAGAAGTAGAAACAACCTAAGGGAGAATCCATTCGACCCTTCCCTTCATCTAATGAAAAAAGTTTGACTGGTTTCTTAGGTACAAGCAATAAAGTCTGAACTTCAGGCTACTTTCATTGTTTGTGCTACTTAGAAAAAAATAAAACATGACCAAAAATTAAACGGCACAACACCAACCAGTTGTTTTGTAATGACACCTAAGAGGAATATTTCCATAGTTAACAGAAGATGCCACATCAGTACCTATAATAATAATGACATAATGTCTTTTCCTAAGTAATAAAAATACCACACCATTTTAATATGTGACTGTTCTACACATGTGAAAGTAAAACTGACACAATTTAAATATGAGCTATATTCTGTAATAATTGAAACTGATGATACGTCCCTTCTGTTTAAGGCTTCAATCTTCACATCAGCAGAACAGATTTCTTTGTTCTTTGCTCCATCAAAGAATGAAAAGATTAGTACTGAGATCTAAGAAGGTTGTTACTTCCACTCGTTTAAGAACAAGATCAACATGAGCCTTCAGACATGCATCAATTTAAAAGAAATGCAAAGGAGATTTTTAAACTTTCTCATCAAAACGGCAGTGTGGGAAATCAGAGAGTAATTACCATCTTCCTTTTTCAAACATCAGTACTAGGTACTGCATACCAGGAAATGTATGATTATTTGCTTAAAGTTGTTAGTGAGGGCAGTAACATGAGAAAATGATTTACATTTGTGCAATTCTTAATTACACAATAATTATAAGGGAAGCAAATTTATTACTTTCGAGTTCCACCAAGTAACAGAAAGGTCCTGAGGGACCTGCTGTAATGACCAGATAAGGCTTCCTGTAATTAGCATGCCTCTATGTGTGTGTTCATCAGGATGCCCAACTACTGAAGACTGCTCAGAAAGTGCTTTTGTTCTTTTAACCATTTAAAATATTCCCTTTCTAATCTTGCTCACATTATTAGTTTGCATAGGCAATGAAGAAAGAATTCTGGTATCAAAAACAAATTTCAGTTCAGGCACTGTTCACAATCCTTAAATTAATGAGGTCTTTACTCAGTTTGGTTTTATCTTTTTCTAAACATTTATCTGTTGAGCACTTATTACCCTCAGCTGTTCTGTCTGTTTGTTTCCATTCAATACTTCATGATGATAAAATAAGACAGAGCAAGTTTGAGACCAATAGTGGCCACTTCTCAAAGTTTCTACCTGTATTTCAAAAGCAGGAACCAAGAAAAACCACTATGAAACAAAGTCTACCATCGCATAGTGTGATAACAGATCACGTTTCTTAAGAGTAAGTTTTTTTAAAGAAAAGACAACAGTACTTGGCATAAAAATTGGCATTTAGTAATTATTATTTTCTGAATTCTAAAAGCAAGGACTTGTTCTTATACAACCACATTACAATGATCAAAACCAGAAAACTATCAGCTGCTTTTAATGGTAATATCTTTTGAAGTCAGATTTAACTTCAAATCGCCTCTGACACTGGAAAATGATCTTTAAAGGTTTACATATACTAAAATCAATTATTTAAAAAAGAATAATGGCAAAGTGAAATAAGCAGTGCTTGGGATTCAAGAGTTTCTGCTTTTTCTGTCATGACTAGTTATGTGGCTTTAAGAATGTCAATTAGTCTCTGGATCTCAGTTCACCCAACCACAAATTGAAGGAATTAGCTTCATAATTCCAGGGTCTCTCCCAGTTCCAACAGTGATATGATTCTGTGTAAGGATTACTAAAATTTGTTTTTCAACTCAAAAGTATGAGATCTTCAACTTAAACTCTGCTGCGAAAGCAGTAAGCAAGTTGCAACCAAGTACAGTCATTCTCTCAAGTCTCTAATGTTGAGAAATGAGGACTTTTAAAACTACATGCTCGGACTTCAATGTATTTAAAACACAATGTTTAGAGGCTTTAAAGAAAAATTTAAGATGTTATATAATGTCAGGCCAAGTGTAATAACATCTAATACGAAGGTTTATAAGGAACTTTCACATGTTATCTCATTTAATCTTCTCAACAAGATGGAGAGCTATTATGTTCCCCATTTTACAAAGGTCAACTTCCAAGACAGCACTAGGATTGGGAGCTTTCTTACTCCATGGTCCACGCTCTGACCGTTATACCACATTGCCTTAAATGTACATATAAATTCCCTAGATCTCCCTCTGGTTTAGCAGGGAATGTTTTTACAATTAATGTTTTTAATTGTAAGCTGTCACAGTTCCATTGAAGTAAAATCTTGTCCTAGCGTACAACGCCAAAATTCTTTAATTTTTATTTGCAAGCTGTTCCTGAAAAAAAGATTCAGGATAACTTAAAAAATAAATAACTGAGACTAATCCTGAAAAGAAAGAGAAATATTTCTGTTTGTAGCTAAAATGGAGCAAAGTTAGAGCAATGTAAATATGGTTTATAATTCATTTGGTTCTCAACACTGAAATTACATAATTCTTAATGAATTGGGGATATTTCATATTATCTCAAAATTTTATTGCCCCTCTGAGACTCTGCATAATTCAACTTTAGACTTATGAAGAGTTCTTGTTTGAAAAACTCTGACATAATGTATGACTTAGGAAGACCATATGATCTTGAGATCCTTGTAGGAACAAACATTATATTAATTATTAACTACAACATCTTTATCCACTAGTCACTGATATACAAAGCTCTGTGGTCATTCAAGCTATTCAGAGTAGAAGAAAAATAAAACTCAGTTTTTCTGAAAACCAGCCCAAACCTTATCCAACCTCTATCACTGTGATACCTTTATAAGTATTGATGACGACTGAATTCTTAGCTTTAGAAAGTATTTCAGGTTGAGGATTTCTATGAGCATATAACACTGGTAACCTTTTATTAGTTCTAGTCAATACTTCAGGACTGCCTATGAGCAACTGATCAACTGACATAATTCCAACATCTTTTAGTTATTGTTAAAAATAAGGATCATAGAATAACAGTTCTGCAGCATCTCAAAGCACATTTACCTTCTATCAATGGTTTTCCAGAACTCACTGTTTTCATAATAACTACAAAGGCCCTTAGCTTAAAGATAGGGGTCACTTTTCCAAAAGCCATTTATAAATCACTGCTCTGGATAATTAAACAAACTACTCTTTAACTTCTTTCCTTTTGTGGGAGGGTGGGTTTCTCAGGATTAGGAATACTTATGCAAAAGAGAAAGAGATGCAAGAAATCTTGCCTAGGAGGAGGCAGAAGCTGCAAAGCTTTGAAGTTTCTCTACTTGGCTGAGAGAAAACACTGTTAGATTTTTTAATCCATTCCTGGACACATGCCTAACCTCAATAAATTTGGCTTTCTGTGCTGCAACATCAGAGTTAGTTTTTAACAATTCCTTACAAAACCCAGCAGACATCTGAGGGTTGCCAAGATAAAGAATACAATGAGGCATTTTACATAGTGGTTAAAACAGGCTCCTGAGTCAGACAGCCCAGGTCCAACTCCTAGTTCTTCCCTCATGATCTCTGTTGGTGAGGATTCGATTGGCTAAAAAAAATAGGAAACCCCAGAGAGAAGTTTATTTTTCCTTTTATGTAAATACGCAAAGATTGGCAGTTCAGGGCTGGTGCAGAGGCTCTACTCCCCAAAGCCCACAGGGACCCAGTTCCTTCCAGATTTCTGCTCTACCATTCCTGAGATGCAGCCCTGCTCATCACAGCCTAAGATGTGCATCAACTGTCACATGCCTGCGATGGAAGAAAAGAGGAATAGAGAAGGGAAGAAGAAGGTACAGAGGATGCAAGTCAACTCTCTTTTAAGAAAGCTCCCCCAAATTATGCACAACACTTTTTTTGGCCATAACCAGACACACTTAACTGCAAGGGAGGTTAGGAAATGTGGGCCACGTGCCCAGCTGGAACTGTTATTACTATGAGTAGAAGGTGAAAAGAGATAGTGGGGTACTAGCTAACTCTACCACACTCTCTGTGTGCTCTTAAACACTTTCTGCCTTTCACGTCTCATCTGTAAAATGGAAAAATTAATAGAATCTCCCATCATAACGTTATTATGAACATGACATAATACTAATCAATGTAGAGGGGCTAGCGTAGTGTCTGGCACAAAATACCCAACAAAGTAAACAATCATTTTTCTTCAGATTCTTTCCTTTGCTTACTGACTTCCTTTCAATTGTGATATAAAATATCAGGCACATTTCATATATTAAAATGTCAGGCAAAAGATAAATGAATAAATAAAATGTGCTCTACTCACACAGAGGAATAGTATTCAGCCATAAAAAGAAATGAGATTTTGATATATACTACAACATGGATGAACACTGAAAACATTATGCTTAGTGAAATAAGCCAGACAGAGAAGGACAAATATTGTATGATTCCACTTACACGAAGTACCTAAAATAGGCAAATTCATAGAGGCAGAAAGTATAAGAGAAGTTTCCATGCGATGCGGATAAGGGGAGAGGAGGAATTATGGTTTCACAAGTATGGAGGTTTTATTGGGGATGATGAAAAGTTTAGATCGGTATAGATGGTGGTAAGGGATTCACAATACTGTGAATGTATTTAATGACACAGAATTGTACACTTATAAATGGTTAAAATGATAAATACCGTATTTTAACATAATAAAAAAATCAGGCACATTATATTATAATCATCCTTCAAAGATGCAATTGAAGTCTGATGAACCCTTTTGGGACCAGAAGATTCTAGGAAATTTTTCACATGGTCGGTTTATAGTTCTTTAATTTATGGCAGACAGCAAATGAAAACTACCATTCCTATGAAACACCTAAGCAATAAATCCATAACTATTTCTTGCTTTCCAAGCATGATCAACTGCACCTTTAGAAAAAAAGTTTCGTGTGCACACACACAAAGATGCTCAATAAAATTTTATTTAATTAAACGGAATATTCAAATTCTCACAAAGACAAAAATACTATATAAATAATCTTTGCGATTATTTCACCAGGAGTCAAAGAAAATCCTATACTCTCCATTTTGTAAACAGAGACTATAAGGCACAAAGAGGAAAAATGGTTTGGATACATCTAAATCTGACACTGAGAGCTAGGTTTCTCTGCCTAGCATTTGTAAGTTACTGGATCATGCAATCTTGAAAAATGCCACAAAACATCAACCATGATACTCGTGCAAGAGATTAAAGCAAAGTAAGATGAGTCCTGACTACCACATGCAATCCTCCTCCTCCATCTTTCCTCCCTACAGCATTCATCATGCCCTACAAATTAAAAGGGGAGTATTTTAAGATGCTAATTCAGGAGAGGTAACCAATTATTACCCACCATGTTGAAAAAAAAAACAAAGATGGCACCTGCCCTTTAAGAAAGTGACCTGAACCCCTTCTGATGAAGAGGTTTCAAAGCCTTCTTTAGGTGTGACTACTTGCTCACTAGCCATACTCTTTCCCATCTCTCACCACTCAGGCTCATCTCCTTTCCAGTTACCGATAAGCAGCAACATGGAATCTCTCTTCTTGCTCTCTACTTGGCTTCCATTGGAGGCACGAACCCTAAACAACAATGGAATTAGTAAAAGCTTGATGCCAGAGGGAAAAAGATGCAATAAAAGCTGAAGTATTCATCAACTGAATATCTAATAACCGGAAATATCACTGAGCTATCTTTGTATTTCTTGGGATGAATTCTAAAGGGACTTAAGAATCCCAATTAGGAATGAGGAATTGTTAATGTAATGCTATACCGTAACGTCAATACCTACCTGTCTGAATGTCAATTTAGGATTTTACATTTACTAAACACGCATAAAGGTTATAGCTTACAGATACAAGGAAAAGGATCCCACTCTAAAGCTGCCAAATCTTCACTAACTTCTCCATGAAGTGAATGGATTTGATCAGCTTGCTGAAGCATCCCACCCATTTTTTAAATCCCCCCCGACTATAGCACCTTCCCTGCCTCACTAAATAGTCTGTGCCCAAGTTCTTAACACAAAGCAACTGGGACGTGGGGAAATAAGGCTTAGCTAGAATTTCTCTGGGCTGTGACTGCTGCTTAAGCTACAGTGCAGCACAGCTTTGTTTGATATTATAAATTTAACTTCAGAAGTACCAGGAAAATTCCAAACTCTGTCAAATCCAGAAGAATGAATACCTTGTAAATATTATGACAATCAGCTTAATATTATAACACACATAATTAAAAAAGCATACACAAAAGAACTCAGCGGAGAACAGAAGCAAAGTGGAAGCCAAGAAAAGCCAGAGGGGTCATAAAAGGCAGGCAAAAAAGTAACCAGTCAAAAAAATAAATGTGAAGGCAAATAGCTGGATGTTCAGTAGTCAGGGAATCCTACAACGAGCTTAGGCAATAATTGAAACTTAAGAAGGCAAGATTTCTGGTCAAGATGGCAGAGTGGTAGGACCACGAGCTTGCCTCTCCTCGTGACTGCAATGAAACCACAAACTGAATGCTAAATAACCATTGAAAAAAGACTGAAACTTAGCAAAAAAGATCTTCTGCAACTGGAAACATAAATAGGGAACCACAGCAGGGCAGTAGGAGGGGTGTGCTCATGATATAATTGGGCCCCATACCCTCTGGGTGGGCGACCCACAAGCGGATGATTTGTTAAGTTGCAGAGAACCTCACCACAAGGAGTGAGAGCTCTAAGCCCCACGTCAGGCTCCCCAGCTCGGGTCCCAGCATTGGGAAGAGAAAGAGACCCTAGGACATCTGGTTTTGATGGCCAGAGGGGGTTGGCTCTGGAAGCCTCACGGGACTGGGGGAAACAGAATCCATTCGCTTGAGAAGCGTACACGGAAACTCATGTGCACCAGGCCCAAAGGCAGAGGCAGTGATTTCATAGGAACCTGGGCCAGGCCTGCCTGCTGGTTTTGGAGGGTCTCCTGGGGACGTGGGGGATGGCTGCGGCTCATTCAGGGGACATAAAAGCTGGTGGCAGACATTCTGGGAGCATTAATCTACATGAGCTTTCCTGGAGGCTGCCATCCTGATTGGATCATTAGCACCAAGACCTAGCCCTACCCAACAGCCTGTAAAGAAGCCTCAGGCCAGACAATATACTGGGTGGGAACACAGCCCCATCCATCATCAGACTTCCTAAGCCACAAAGGCCTCTAGACATAGCCCTACCCACCAGAGGTCCACGACCAAGCTTCACCCAGCAGTGGGCAGGCACTGGCTCCTCCTGCCAGGAAACCTGCATAAGCCTCTAGTCCAGCCTCACCCACCAGGGCAGATACCAGAAATAAGAAAACAACAATCCCAAAGCCTGTAGAAGGAATCCACAAACACACAGAAAGATAGACAATAATGAGGCAGCAAAGGAATATCTCCCAGGCCAAGGCACAAGATAAAATCCCAGAAGAAGAAATAAGTGATGAGGAGATAGGTAATTTATAGAAAGAGTTTAAAGTAATGATGGTGAAGATGTTCAGAGAACTCAAGAGGAGTATAGATTCACAGAGCAAAGTTTCTAGCAAAGAGTTGGAAAATATAAAGAATACCCAACAGAGTTGAAGAATAAAATCACTGAAATGAACAACACACTAGAAGGAACCAGGAACAGACTAAATGAGGCAGAAGAATGGACCAGTGAGCTAGAAGACAGATTAGTGGAAACCACTATTTCAGAACAGAAAAAAGAATAAAAAGGGATGAGGATAGTTTAGGAGAACTCTGGGACAACATGAAGTGCTCTGATATTTGCATTATAAGTGTCCTAGAAAGAGAAGAGAGAGAAAGAAAGGACCTGAGGAAATTTTTGGAGAGATAATAACTGAAAACTTCCCCAACTTGGGAAAGGAAACAGTCACCCACGTCCTGGAAGCGCAGAAAGCACCACACAGAATCAACCCAAAGAGGAACACACCTAGGCACATAGTCATCAAATTGACAACAATTACGGATAATGAGAAAATACTAAAATTAGCAAGAGAAAAGCAACAAATAACATACAAGGGAACTCCCATAAGGTTATCAGCTGATTTTTCAGCAGAAACTCTACAGGCCAGGAGTGGAACAATAAATTTAAAGTGATGCAAGGGGGAAACTTATACACCCAAGAATACTCTATTCAGCAAGGCTCTTGTTCAGACTTGATGGAGAAATCAAACGCTTAGCGAAGAGATTTCAGCACCACCAAACCAGCTTTACAACAAATGTTAAAGGACCTTCTCTAGTCATCAAACCATAAGAAAAGAGAACAAAAAGAAGAAAGAGAAAAAAAAAGAGAGAGAGAGAGCTACAAAAGATTGCTTTGGCTGTTCGGGGTCTTTTGTGGTTCCTTATAAATTGTGGAACTGTTTGTTCTAGTTCTGTGAGGAATGTTGCAGGTATTTTGATGGGGGTTGTGTTGGATCCGTGGATTGCTTTGGGTAGTGTGGCCATTTTGATAGTGTTCATTCTTCTAATCCAAGAGCACAAGAAATTTTTTCATTTCTTTTTATCATTTCAGCTTTCAGAGTATAGGTAACCTCTTTGGTTAAGTTTATTTCTAGGTATTTTGTTGTTTTTTATGTAATGGAAATGTCTCTGCCAGTTATAAAACTCTGGTTTTTGAAGTGAACAAAAAAAAGTGAATGAAGGGCTGCGAATGGCAAAATATCCTTCTTTTTTATGGGTGAGTTGTATTTTATGGGTGAGTGTATATATATACACTGCATCTCCATTATCTATTTAACTATTGATATGCACTTAGGATGCTTCCATATCTTGGCAATTATAGATAATGTTGCTGTTAATAGCAGGGTGTATGTATCTTTTTGAGTTAATTCTTATTTTGTGGTTGGCTTTATTCCTTTGATAACTATGTAAGTTTAAAAAGTAAATCTCTAAGTATTCTTACAAAAAATGAACAGTACATATATGTAAATTAAAAGATATATGTGCAGTAAAAGAAAAAAAAAAGATCTACCAAGCCATGAAGGACATAGAAGAAACTTAAAAGACATGTTACTAAATGAAAGAAGCCAGTCTGAAAAGGCTACAAACTGTATGATTCCAACCAAATGACGTTCTGGAAAAGGCACAGCTACAGAAACAATAAAAAGATCATGGTTTCCAGGGGTTTGGGGAGAGGGAGGGAGGAATGAATAGATGGAGCACAAGGGATTTTTAGGGCAATGAAATTATTCTGTATGATACTACAGTGGTGGCTACATGTCATCATGCATTTGTCAAAGTCCATAGAATGTACAACATCAAGAGTAAACCCTAATGTCAACCATGGGAAAATAAAAAAAAAAAAAGAACTAATTCCTGAGTCAAACTAATGCTAAAGGGTTTGGAAGAAAAGTAGAAACCATCAGCGGAGGCACAGAAGGAAAGGCCAGTCAGTTCATAAAAACACAGAAACCAGCAACAAAAACAACTGTAAAAATGGTAGAATGTATTAAACTGGAATCTATATCATATCATGGAAGCACTTCAAAGAGAAAGAGAGACTGATTGTGTCAAATGAAGCTGATAAAAGTGTGGATTGAGAAATCTTTTTTTTCCTGTGATAGAATTGTTCTAAAATGGGATTGTGAGGGAGACACAGCTCTGCACATTTACACACACAAAACCCAAAGAATTTTGTATTTAAATGAGTGAATTTATGGCACGTACATTATACCTCAAGAAATCTCTTTCAAAATGAAGGAGTATTTAGCACAGATCTAACCAACAGAGCTGCTCCCAGGTATTCGTCTCACAGGGTAAACGAAAACAGATATTTAGAAAAAAGATGTGTGCATATATATACATATATATATATATATGTATATATATGCATGTATAAATACTTATTCATAATAACCCACACTTGAACTAAACCAAACATCCATTATTAAGAGAATGGATTAATATTTTGTGATACAATTTACAAGGTCAAATTAATCGGCCCTACAAACAGAATGAATGGCATATTCAAATAAAAACACGTAGCTCTAAAAACATTACTCAGAGCAAAAGAGACAGACGTCAAAGTACACATTGTGAGTTTTTTCATTTTTATCAAGTTCAGCCACCATCAAACTGATGGATGCATGTCGTGAGACTGTGTGTATTTCAACTGAAATGTGATAGAGGGTATACATTCTGTGTTAATGGATGTGATTCAAACATATGGTTCATACCCTGACTTTTCTGATACTGTCAAGGGTTAGGAATTTGAAAGATTTGTGAAATCACAAACTTTACACTGACACATTTCACTATATTTTTATTGTTTACTGATATAAACACAAAAAGAAAGAGGTAAGAAAAAATTACCATTAGACAATATTGGAGAAAATGACATTTTAGTTACAGCCCTCTCCTCTGACAGCCACACCTCCTCCCCACCAACAGTGACCAGATAACTGACCAATCCAGGATGTCAGCTGCTGGTTGGGTTCCAGGGGGAATGTTGGGGTGTCCCCTGGGGCTTGCTGTGGCTGGTGGCTCCACGGTAACTGCGCAGAGCCCTGTGGTGGGTCCGTGCCATGGAGGGGCTGCTGTCCTCTGTGGAGCTTGGCTTTGGGCTGATCCTTAGGAAGCTGAGTGTGGTCCAGGTTTTGCTGCTGCCCAATGGCCTGTGTTCTCAGTTCACAGGCTGGGAGACACTGTTGAGTCTGCCTGTCCTCACCTTATTGATGGGTGTCTCATTTACCTTCAGACTTACTCAGTCTGTTAGAAGTCAGCTTAATAGAAGACATGAAAAACAACTGGCAAAAGCACTGACTGCACAGATTGTGGAGAAACGCCACCTCATCAACAAGCTTTGTGTGGCTAAAAAGGAGTGTGCCAAGACGGAGACAACTGTAAAGAATGCCAGGCTACACAAGGAGCCAGTAAGTACACCCAGCCTCGCTGACACTTACAGAGAGTTGATGATGGTCAACCTGAGTTCGAGGAAGGAAATCAGTTTTCTCGTCCAAGAACTGAAGAAAGAGAGATCCCTACCATCCATACGAGAAGAGATGGCAGAGATGCTAAAAGTGCTCAGGTTCGTGGAAGAGGTCATGAGAAGCAGCACATCACACGGGGCTTTTACAAACCAGCCAGGGGACCAAGCACCAAGTCCTGATGGTCCCTTTCCCAGGAATGCGCCCTCATATTAAAGCTGTGCTGTTCCCTCCCCTCCACTCAGGCCTCCCGAACTGCCAGGCTGCATTCACTCAGTCAGATCTCCGCCTGAGCTGCACAGAGGCCAGTGCATGGAGGGCAGTCCCCTCCTTTGGACCAGAGTTCCTCCAACTTTACCAGTGAGCACAGCAGTGAACTCCTTTATGGTCAACATCTCTCATCTAAAATATATTGGAATTCCCAGAGTACACCACAAAGCATGGGACTTTTTTTATATTCAGCGAATGTTTATATTATCTCTTACCAGTTGCGAAAGAAAGGTTGTAATTGAGACTGATCTTCTACTTAGTTTGAATCTATATTAAGCCTCATTTCTCAAGACAGTTTGGGTAATTATTATATATCAGCAATGTAAATGAAGTGTATACATAGTTATTCTGTGTACAAATATTGCTTTATAATTTGAAAATGTATGCAATTTGTCAATATAATCTTTTACAAGGCCACAGCATTTATTTCTAGAGTTTAATTCTGAAGTCATAAGTTTAAGTCAAAGAGCCTTTTTTTTACCTGAGTATGTATAGTTTAAAAAAAAAAGATGAATTTTTTGAAGATGAAGTTAAATTGTACTCTTATAAGAAATTTTTATCATTTAATTTTTATATTCTGTTATAACAATATCCATAATAAAAAATAAATTTGTTAAATTTAAAAAAAAGAATTTCATTTTCCTCTAATTGGTCTTGTTGGGCTGAGTTTTAAAGTCTTCTCTAGGACTTCAATTTCATTTCTTGAGTTTATTTTCTCATCTACCTGAAACCCATCTATTTGGGTTATACCAAATATATTTTTGGTAAATGTATATTTCTCTTCATTAGAAATAGGTGTCTTCATAGAATTTCTGGTAGTTTGGAAGAAGATGAATGTGCTAGAATCACAGCATGTGTATCAGCATTTTAGCGAAGGGGAGGTTATTGTTCCAGTTTAGTCATTATAACACAGTCCTGTTTAACACTGTATGATCTGTGGGTTGCCATAAACTTGGTACAGATTGGAGTGCTAATATAACATGAAATGAAGCGTCTTGTCTGAAGGTCGCTTTTGTTTTGCATTTAACAAATTAGTATGGTGACATTTGTCACTGATGGATTTCATTATTTGCTGAAAGGGTTTTAAGGGGTTTGACAGCATGAATGGTTTGTCCTACAAACTTTAAAGAACTGAGAAAAGCATCTTTGTTCTTTGTACAAAAGCACCACAGATATCTTGATGGACACACAAAAAGAGATGGCTTGTGTAGCTGCAACCTAAAATAAACCAAGAAAATAATTTTTGAGTTACTAAAAAAAAAAAGAAATTTAAGAAAGCAAAGCCCCTCTATTTTGAGTAGGTGATGTCGTGTGTCCACACACAGCTGGACACATTCATTAAGTGGACTGAAAGTAGGGAGATACTGGGAAAGACCATGTTTCATTACATGTGTCTCAAAAGTAGAACATACGTTCTAGGTTAGAAAATAACTGATTCCAGCTCTTTTATGTTCCTGTTGCTCCAGTGTGGCCTCAGACACCTCAAGCTACCCACCAAACCCATCCCCTTCTATTAATCCCCCCACTAATCTATTAAATCACAAATACACTGTCACTTCAAAGCACACTGTCTACATATCCAACAACACACGCTCTGTCCTTGATTTCAAATAGAATCATTAAAGTTACGGCGAACATTTGATATTCTATGGGAAAATGCTACATTGCCCAAGAGGAGGAGCATGACCTTGTGATTTTTAGTGGAGCATGGGGCGGGGGGTGGAGTTGTATTGTTCTGTGGGAAGTAGAAGACGGTTAACCCCTGGCATGAGTTCCAGGTGGCTCTGCCTTTTTTTCCAGTCGATCACTTTTAAAACAAATTTACCTCCTGTAAGATCTAGTGAGTTCTAAACATACCAAATAAGAGGTTCCCCCTCTTCCAGAATTTCATATGTGCGTAACTTCTCCAACCCAGCAAAAAGTTTCCAAGCCATTTCAGGTGCCAGAAATCTGATCAGAGTCTCTGGCAAGTAGAGTTCCTGTTGGGAAGGAGAGAGGCCCAGCAGCACAGCCACAGGAAAACCGGGCCGTGGGAGACAGAGTGCAAGGAAGAGGTGGGAGAAGGCGCTCTGGACCAGCACCTGTGAACAGCTTTCAGAACCCCTCCCACCAGAGACAGGACTTGAAGAGACTATGATGAGTCCCTGAATTGTCCACCCTCCCCACTACTAGATGAACCCCAGAAAGGTGGTCATGCTAACATGTAATGAACTCAAGAGACAGAGAGCAGTATTGCAATTACTGAAAAATTCTTACTATTCTAAAGTTCTTCCTCAGGACTGATAAAGTACCAGACATGAAGACTATCCTACAACTATTTTATGGAAGTAAGGGTTATTCTTCTGGGAATCTCTCCCACAGTGGAAAGCAACAGGAGCAACCCCCCCAAAAAAACCCATTCACTCTTCATTCAGGTACCATCTCCTCCAGAAAGCCTTCCCTGACCCCGTAAGATTGGAATCA
Organism: Camelus ferus; assembly: GCF_009834535.1. Classification (NCBI taxonomy): domain Eukaryota; kingdom Metazoa; phylum Chordata; class Mammalia; order Artiodactyla; family Camelidae; genus Camelus; species Camelus ferus. The sequence goes on from NC_045716.1 coordinate 8,607,265, forward strand.
TAACCCCTTCTATGCTCTCATAACACCTTCTATAAGGTTCTAGCTGAGCACTTAACGCACTAAAAAGCCACGGAAGGTTTCTATCTTCTCAGATTGTGAATGCCTCTAGGAAGAAATTCCCAGCGCATGTAATCAGTTAAGTACCCCCAAAAAATTTGTCGAATCAATGAACAATAATCTTTCCTCTCTGACGATATTTTGAATTACATCTGTCTCCCCTGCCCAGTGGATCTGAGATGCTTCAATCAAGCAAGAAAAGAGTATAAAGCGGCAGAAATGGAAAATGGTTAAGAATGTTAGAATCTGTCTGTTAGGGGAGCAGGTAGTTTCCAGAACAAAAAAAACCCAACGCATCTTAGAATCCATAACATGGCTGGGTAAAACGCCTACATGCTACTTTGCCAAAAGTGGGACTCTGAGCAAGCTACTTGCCTATGTTCCACTAGCCTCACCTGCAAAATGATGATAATAATGGTAGCTATCCCACTGGCCTTTGTAAGGATTAAACAAAGCAACATACGCAAAGTACCTGGTAGGGTGGCTGACTCATTCTAAATGGTCAGTAAGTGTTCACTGCGCTACCAAGGAGAATGCATATTACAGCAGAAAGCAAATGACAGCAGAAAGAGGGCAGATCAGGGCTTTGGAGACAGATTCTACATTTCCTGGGACTCACCTGCTGTTCACGTGACTTAGAGTTAATAAAGCACAATCTCTATGAGCCTCAGTTTCCTAATTTGAAAAATGGAGACGAGAAAAACTACCTGTTTAACCTTGCCAACTGTGTGAATCAAGTAAAATTACACGTGTGAAACCACTGCAAAATACTACAAGTAGGTGAATTTTTGTCACATGGAGCTCTGCGTGTTTTATTTTGTATAATGTATGTGTGCCTAATAAGCAAATAGTTCTCATCTCTGCTTTCTTCACTGAGGTAATAATTAGTGCATATGTGTACATTATTCTAAGAATGAAAATCTCTTCAAAAAAAGAGAAATATTTGAGAAATGTTCTGCCTGGCAAGTTGTTTAGGTGGAAAAGGAAAAGGATTATTTTAGGACAGACTTCTTTTAAAGCCACATGGATATATTCCCAGGCATTCCCTCAATCCCTTGCATTTTCATAATCTTGATTAAAGCATTTACTATATCCCCGCCTACAGTAGAAAAACAAAAACAAACAAACAAAGATCTCTCTCACCAAATTATAAGGCCCAAAGGAAATACACTACCTTGATTAGGTCTCCAATTTGTAGAACAGTGCCTGGTACTTCAAAGGCCATAATGCTTGCGGAATTCAGGACAAACACACTATAGTCAATTATGAACGGTGTCTTCTCTGAACATGAAATACCCATTGTTTCTACAATTCACTTATAATTATTATGAAAAAAATCACGTGGCATCTCTTGGAATACTTTTAGAATATTGTGCGGTCTCGTGCTGCTATTAAAGCATCTATAAATGTACTGCGGTCCTTTAATTAAGTCGGTGAAGCCCTTGAGGGCAAAATCCAGGCCTTGTATTCTCTTTCAAATTCTGTGTTACTTAGCATCATGTCTCACTATAGAGAAGTTCAATTAGTTGCTAGCTGATACACCACAATATATGTGGCAGCCTGACATAACGTCCAAGGGAAAAAAAGCAGAAATAAAAATTTCACCTTGGTACTTACTGACTTTCTGCTTTTAGTTTCCTATCTAGAAAATAAGGAAACTATAACTGTTGAATATTTTGTAAGAGGAATCATAAGATCATCTGTAATCATCTTTGTGCTTCAGGGCAAAATGATACTCCATAAATAGAAAATTGTATTCAAATGTGAGGAAGCCGGGAAGGCTTGTGCCTGGGGTTCCTGAACACTGACGGATACAAGGCAGAGTTTTACAGGAGCTGGAACAAGCATCCCAGGGAGGGCAATGAAAGTGATAAACATTTTCAAAAAGTCATAATATTTTGTTAAAGGTAATTTATTTTCTACTAGTCATAAGACCTGGGGTGACAACATTTTTTGTATGTGCCTTTCAAAATAATTCTCTTGCTGGCATTAAATAAGTAGCCTGGCTGGACGCTAAATTCAACAACTTTCCCCCATTCATACATTTCTGTACAACTGAACAAACCAGACCAGAATGGGTATATTCTGTGCCACTGTGGATGCTGTCATTAGAGGAAGAAATAAATTACGTGAAAGTATTTGCCCTAATTCTACTGTGAAAACAATGCCTTCATATTCATATCTTTAAACTGCACTGCTGGGTATAGAATTGTAGGGTCCAAATACAAACAGAGTTGATTTCTGGAAACCTTTGGCTAACACAGTAACAAGTACTGTGCTTATTAGATACTAAACACTGTTCTGCAGGCTTTGCATATGCTAATTCACTTTGTCCTCATAAGTTTTAATATCCTCATTTTATGAATGAGAAACTGAGGCACAGAGACATTAAAAGATTTGTCCTAAATCCTACAGAAGAGTAGAGCCAGGATTTGAGTCAAAGACATCTGGCTCATAGTTTTTGTTCTTAGTTAATGTGCTACATTGTATGTCCATGTAACGGCCAACACAGATATATGCAATTACTGCTTGTTAAATTTAATTTTATGCCTAATTTACATACTTACACAAATTGAAACATTTTTTTCACCAAAACCTTTACATAAAACCAAACACCTTTAAGTCTTAGCACTCATAATTCAGTGCATGAGAAAAAACATTCTGTTAAAATACCCTAAAACACTCTAAACTCAGGGGTGGACAAACTGTTTTGGTAACAGGCCAGAAAGTAAACATTTTAGGCCTGTGGCCCAAACATCAGTAAAAGAACTACTCACCTCTGCCTTTGTAGCACAAAAGCAGCCATAGATAAACGTAAACGATGAATTTCAAACTTGACTGTGAAACAAGCGGCCGGCCAGATTTGACCTAAGGGCCTGAATTTGGTCACCCCAGCTCTAAATAAAAACAATATACACGAACAAATGCTCTACTGTGGTGACATTAAAACAGCTGCACCACTAGAACTGGTTTTAAAATAATTTATTTGGTTCAAACTGTGGTTCTCAACCAGGGGCGATTCTGCCCCCAAGGGCAACATCTAGACACCTGGGGATGTCACAACTTAGAAGTGTTACCGGCATCTAAGAGAGAGAGGTCAGGGATGCTGCTAAACATCCTACAGCACACAGGACAGTCCCTACCACAAAGAATCATCGTGCCCCAAATGCCAACAGTGATGGGGCTGAAGAATCTTGACTTTAGAAATGATAATTTATATAGATGATCTGTTCTATCCCTCTTAAAACAGCTTTTATATTTGGTCCTGAAATAACCCTGTAAAGAAGAACAGGTAGGTACATTTATTTCACTTTCTACAGAAGAAAACTAATGTTCAGAGGAGTTAAATGATGTAAATCAGTTCATAAAGCCAATTATGCATCAGAGCTAAAACTTACACCCAGATGAGCACAGCTCCCTGTGCTATGCAGTAGGTTCTTGTTGGTTATCTATTTTATATATAGTAGTGGGTATATGTTAATTCAAAACTCCTGATTTATCCCTCCCCAACACTTTTCTTTTGGTAATCATAATTTTGTTTTCTATGTCTGTGAGTCTATTTCTGTTTCATAAATAAGTTCATGTGTATCATCTTGACTCCACACATAAGTGATATCATAGGATATTTGTCTTTCCCTGTGTGATTTATTTCACTTAGTATGATAGTCTTTAGGTCCATCCATGTTGCTGCAAATGGCATTATTTCCTTCTTTTTATGGCTGAATAATATTCCACTGTGTGTGTGTGTGTGTGTGTGTGTGTGTGTGTGTGTGTGTGTGTGTGTGTGTGTACACATATATACCACATCTTCTTTATCCATTCATCCATCAATGGACATTTAGGTTGCTTCCATGTCTTGGCTATTGTAAACAGTGCTGCTATGAACACTGGAATGCATTATCTTTTCTAATTAGAGTTTTCTCCAGAAACGTGCCCAGGAGTGGAATTGCACAATCACATGGTAATTCTATTTTTAGTTTTTTAAGGAACCTCCATGCTGTCCACCACAGTGGCTGCACCAATTTACATTCCCACCAATAGTGTAAGAGGGTTCCTTTTTCTTCACATCCTTTCCAGCATTTATTATTTGTAGACTTTTTGACGATGGCCATTCTGACTGGTGTGAGGTGTTACCTACTGTAGCTTTGATTTGCATTTCTCCAATAATTAGTGATGTTGAGTATCTTTTATTTTTTCATGTGCCTGTTGACCATCTGTATGTCTTCTTTTGAGAAATGTCTGTTTAGATCTTCTGCCCATTTTTTGATTGAGTTTTTTTTCATATTGAGCTCTATGAGCTATCTGTATATTTTGTCACATTGTTTGTAAATATTTTCTCCCATTTCGTAGGTTGTCTTTTCATTTTGTTTATGTTTTCCTTTGCTGTGCAAAAGCTTTTAAGTTTAATTAAGTCCCCTTGTTTATTTTTGTTTTCATTTCCGTTACTCTAGGAGACAGATCCAAAAAAATATGGCTGCAATTTATGTCAAAGAATGTTCTGCATATGTTTTCCTCTAGAAGTTTTCTAGCACCTGGTCTTATATTTACATCTTTAATCTATTTTGAGTTTATTTTTGTATATAGTGTTAGAGAGAACGCTAATTTCATTCTTCTGCTGTCTGGTTTTCCCAGCACCACGTATTGAAGAGACTTTCTTTTCTCCATTGTATATTTTTGCCTCCTTTGTTGTAGATTAATTGATCATAAGTATGTGGGTTTATTTCTGGGCGTTCTATCCTGTTCCATTGATCTATGTGTCTGTTTTTGTGCCAGTACCATACTGTTTTGATTACTGTAGTTTTGTAGTATAGTCTGAAGTCAGGGAGTCTGATTCCTCCAGCTCCACTCTTCCTTAAGACTGCTTTGGCTATTCAGGGTCTTTTATGTTTCCATACAAATTTTGATAATTTTAGTTCTAGTTCTGTGAAAAATGCCACTGGTAATTTGATAGAGAATGCACTGAATCTGTAGATTGCTTTGGGTAGTACTGTCATTTTATCTCTCCATCTATTTGTCAACATAGGTCTTAATGTTTTAAAAACCTGTGTTCATTCCCCCATACTTCATAGGATTTTAAGACATGTCTATATAGCTAAACTTGAAAAGGTATTTTAAAAATTGTACTGTCAAAATATAAAGCTAAAAACATTGAATTCCATACTTTAGGTCTTGTTGAGTTGCTTTAAGATTCAATTCTTGGAGGAAAGGTACAAAAGAAGTTTAGAAATGTTAAATCGGTTTTCAAAAATATCCGAGAAGAGAACCACCACAATTAAAAGGTAACCTAGAAAGTAGATCCCTCTCCCCTCCCCCCTCCCGTATTCTCTGCTTACTCATTTACAGAGTCACCTATCAGTCTCAATATTCTTTTCTACTCACAGTTCTCAAATTTCTTTCTTAACTCATAGGGTGAGGCACCTATCAGGTGCATATCTCTCGTATGACTGGAAAGATAACTGAATACATGGGATTACAGTGAATATTAAGGCACATTCTTGGTGGAGATGGAGATGTACTTTAGTTTCAGTCCAAAAGAATCAAGGAACTTGGAAGGAAAAAGCTTCCTCCAAAGCCCAGACTACTCTTTCCACTGAAACCCCAATGGGGCTACAACTATCAATCCTAAAATACAGTTTCCATGAAAGGGAATCTTTTTGGACACATGCGGCAACTCACAGTGCAAGAACCACTGGTATATGTAGACTTTGGCAAAATCAAGAACCCATGAGAGTTCCCAGGTCATGCTTTTGGCTCCATCAACTCTAGTTCTCATCAAGATGACTTCACCAGAACCAGAACCAGAACCAGAAAAATTGACTAGTTAGAAGAGGTCTGACACCAGCAGGTTGAATGAAATTACTTCTTTCATCCTATTCTCTATTTTATCTTCACTCTCACTCAATAGTATAAAAAAACTGACTTCTACCATCTTTAATTAGAGACAGATGAACTACAAAGTAATATTTCAGTTCAGGGAATGTTTTAAGTATATTCTCAATATGTTATCAGTCCAGGACAGTTTGGTCTGCAGCACAGAGGAAGTTTATCTAGAGATACTCTATCCTGAATCATCAAAGATGTGGTTAAGTCTCTTAACTAGGCAATGATTTCAGGTCTCTGTCTCTTGCACTCCATATTAAATAATTTGAATTTGCAATTTCTGGCGATCATTTTTTAATGAAGTAAAAGTTCTAAGTGTGTGTGTGTGTGTGTGTGTGTGTGTGTGTAGGTCAGTCAGTATTTGATTTTCTAAGGTCTAGTTGAGACATACTGAAGTTGAAATTTTTCTACTTTGAAATACATAGTTAAAAGTTCTAAGACTTATGTGTTCATGATAATAATGAGCATCAGAAAACACTTTTCAAAAACATATTTAAACAATGGAAAAATAAATAAATAATTTAAATGCTAAAAAATTATAATAATGAAACTTTTGGGGTATAAAATATACGATGAAACAGTATTCTTCAATTTCAGTGAATACTTAATTAGGTAACAAAAGCACAGTTTGAAAAGGATGAGTAAACGACCCACTGCTGGGCGGGTAATTCCTTCTTTCTCTGTCAACAGAGAGCTGGGATGCCGTCTTCAGATTCTTTGCACCACATTCTCTGAGGGAAAAAACACCTCCTTGTGTCTAGAATTTGAGGTTCATAATGAATGAGAAACAAAACCAAAAGAACACACCCACCTGAATCACAAGTCCATAGACTGGCCTCCCCTTTATTTAGCTTCCTCACCAGCTTCACTATTGCCTCACACAACCCTGTGGGTACAGGAGCTCACCTCCCAGCACCACGGTACCAGTAACTGTTCATTACCAGGAGTGATAAATAGAAGGTAGCACTTGGGAAACTATGGGTGAGCAGCAGCACCCTGGTTTAAGAGACATATTATGGTTAAAAAAAAAAAAACCTCAAGAATAGCATCTCTAAATATAACTTGAGAGTTATTGCTCATTATTTTTATGAACACATAAGTCTTAGAACTTTTCACTATGTATTTCAAAGTAGAAAAATTTCAACTTCAGTATGTCTCAACTAGACCTTAGAAAACCAAATACACACACACACGCACACGCACACGCACACACACACAGAAAGTCCAGCTACTTCTATCTCTTATCAGTGGTTGTTTTCCCTTTGTGTAGAACGATCAGCCAAATCAACTGTGGACGGCAGTAGAATGACAGATGTTACAGACAGAATCTGTGTATCTCTAGGGAAACTTGGCAAACCTTGAAAGTGAGACAAAGTTATATGAGGTAAAGAAGCAATTTATTAAGCCATATGTATTTGATTCAATGAAAATTTTAACTTATTCTGGCAGTAAAAGTATAAAACAGCATAAGGAGTTCCCTCAGGCTGAGGCAAAACCTCATAGCCTTTACAGAAGGCACCAAGGCAGCCGGCGTGCAGCTCCAGGGAGGACCCTTTATATGAAAAAGGTCACAACACAACTGAACTGCAGGAAGATTAACACAGATTTTTAGACATGTCAGGACCTCAAAGAGTAGCAAGAATAAACTGTCCCAGCCTTTAGATGACTTGAAACTTTCTCTGTTCAGTTTTTGGAGAAAACTCTTGAGAGGAGAGAAGAACGTTTTCTTTATTCCTTTAGGTGGAAATGGCTGCAAAAGACTGCAAAAAAATTCTTTGAACTGGGAACAGTTAGAATGCAGGGATTGAGCTAGAGTGCTTCTTCATCTGAAGAAGGCTGAGGTGGTAGCAGTGGGGCTGCCTGCTCTCTGATTCCAAGCTGTTGTGGTCTGTTTGCTTTCCATGGGTTCATCACCTTCCTCAATCAGAATGCAGCCAGTTCTCTGTACAGAGCAATCCTCCTTGTCCAATGTGTAAGCTGAAGGACATGAGACCCCAGCCCCTAAAAATAGTGCCATACTGCCACAGAAAGAGGCTCAGAATTCTCAGGCAACATCCCCAGCTCATCTGAGCTTGGTATGAAGATAAAGGAACCATGGGGAGATCCTAGCTTGAATAGGCTATTTTCATATTTGACCAACAGGGCGGTAAGAAGGTGTCATTCAAATACAGCCTCTGACCTGATCTATGTAAAGGAACTATTCAGCAGGAAGTTTGCACCTTGTCTTGGATCACAGCTATGATGGAGATGCAGGTCCACAAAGCAGTAGAACTGGAATGAAAAGGTTGGGGACAGGGTCACAGGAATGAAGAGAAGAATCCTTGAAGGGTGGCCCTGTGGTATATAACATATCACTGGCTACGGCCAGAACTGGCACCTAAGCAAGAGATACACATGTCCATCAGATCAACAGAAGGGACACTTGCATCCAGCAGATGAACGCCCTGCCACTCAGCTTCAATCGAGTCATGCACAATAATTTCAGCAATTTCCAAACTGAAGATATCAGGCCTGCCGTGACCCTGGAAAGTTTACTGGAGAACCTCAAACCTTAGCCTGGGCTGAATTTCTATGTGGTACTTTGGGAAATCATGGGCAACTCAGCATCGTAGACCATGGGCAACTGCAAAGGCTGCTGCACCAGCCAGTCAGGATGACCTTTCCAGATACAGAGATTAGCATGTGGATGCGATTCAGTCCCCCTGTACTAGTTGCATACTTCCCAATTAATTCACATCATTTAGGAGTGTATATAGATGAGATCAGATTCTCTGCAGACATATGGCATTAAAGAAATATCTTTACATTCCTACAGCTTACTTTCAGTGATAAAGATTCCTTGATTTGCTCAATTCTTTGGATGGCTGAAGAATTGAGAGACATAAAACTCCCCCTACAAACAACACCCATAACTCACTGGTACAAATCTCCAGATTTCTCCTCCGTATCACAAGCCATGCCGCTCTAGTTTCTACTCGACTAAGTGTACACCCGCCAACCAGCAGAAAGCTGCTTTCAAAGCTGAGCTCACTTCATCCATCTACAAATAATTCCCCATTTCTTGAGCCCTCAGGAAAGAACTTCCTCAGGACACAACAAAGAAAATTAATGTGCAATGTCTACTCATTTCAAACTTTAACCTAGTCCTAGAGTTCTAGTCAAATTACATCCTTATCTGGGCTCTGGTTCAGATTTCAAGCTTCTGCCACTATGCAGCCAAATGATGAGAAAGAAGTGGTACAGGGGGAGGAGTGACGAAAACAGGACCACATTAACAGTATTGCAACTGGCCTCCTGTCTTTGGTCATTATTTGCCTTATTTCTCCATTCTGGCTTTCACCAAATTAGTATTTCTAAAAACCTCCATTTCATGTTTTTATTTTCTACTTTATGCTTATCAGTATATTTTCATCGTTCTAAAATGGACAAATATTAAAAATTATTTTTTAAAGTCAAGAGCAAAACTCTGCTTTCATTATTTCATTCTCAAGGTGTAGTCTCAGCTCATAGCCCTCCATTACAAAGGGCCCCAGTACCTCCCTACTCTGGCCATTCATTCTCTTCTCCGGTGAATCCTGCACTCTAATCTAACTGACCTATTCACATTCCTTGAGCACCTATCATCTTTTTACTCCTGACATCTTGCTCTTGCTCCTCTACCACAATGTAGTCCCTGGGCCTTCCCTCATCAAAATCACCTCCACCCACACAGATTCCATCCTCTTTGATGCTATCTACATCTCCTGTAGACCAAAAGTGTTCCTTAAAAAGTCCCACTAAACAATGAGTCAACTGATAATTTATTGGCATAGATTATCAGTTGTTTTCCTATTTAAACACTATATCTACCTGTGTCTTCAATATTAAGGGAAAGGAACATACATTTTTCTTCCTGGCACATAACAGATGGTCAATAAATGTTTCTTGCATGAATCCCTAAACACACTTATAATACTTAACATGTAATTAAATCAAGTGGTAGATAAATATTTGGTGTTTACATGACTAAGAGAAATAACTGCAAGGGCTTTTGCTGTAAAGCTACTGAAGGGTATCCTTCTGTATTACTAACACATTATGGAGCGTTTCAAAGCTTGAGGAATGTTGGTATTACTCAACAGTGCATTAAGCAGTGATGGAAAATAGTTACAATTGCGTATGAAAGATAATTTGTATCTTAGCATAATTATAATCTTTTTTAAAGGTCTAAACATATATTTCATTTGTTTAATGTTTATATTATTTCTTTGCATTGCTTAACTCTAGACAAAGAGTCCTCATTTATAAAGAAAGGAAAATTGTGCAAGAATGCTTGCTATTTCCTCTTGTGTCTTTAACCACAGCCAAGGGAAGCCTATCAGGGCATACTGCAATGCCATCAGCCAGGCACCCTCTCGCTTATTCTAACTGCTGGAAACCTAATTAAGGAGCAATAAACAAATCCCTGCATGCTGGCCTCGGAAACTACAAGTGTAAGCAAAAATACAACAACATGAAAAAGGTTATGTAACTCTCGCTATTTATTATTACCTCAAGAGTTATTAAGCACCAAAAAGCAAAAAGAGTTATGTCACCAAATAAATTTAAAGAGGACTTTTATTTTCTACCTTTAAAACAGATAATGTCTGTGGTAGGATATGTTGGACACACCACCCCCAGCCCCTGAAAGCATTTTATTTTCAGAGAATCATCACTTTAGAGGGAAAAGGTTAATTTTAAACTTCTAGGAATGTACTATGCCTAAAACTGAAAGAAATTATTTCAAACAAGTACAAGATGTCTTTTTAAAGGAAGGAATTGCATATATAAATCAAACACTTCATCCTAAGGTACATGTTATGCCATATTTGACTTCCAAGTAAATGTACTGCTTTTTGAAAATCTACCATCACAAAATTTCAAGGAGCTCACTTGCAAATGCCATCCAAATTTAGTAGATCATTATAACTCAAAGTGATTTCAGTTTTACAGCCACAAAGTCAGAAAGAGGAAGATTTAACCTAATCATGAATACATTGCAAAACATTTTTGGTTACCTCCTTTAAGAAGGAGAACTTCAGATTAAGCAGATTCAATACTCATTAAAAAAAAAAACAGACGATTAAAGAAAAGGTACAAAACTGTTATCAGAAAAGACAAATGAGAGAGGCTCAGTTTTTTTAAATAAACACCAAGGATTTGGTCCAACTGGCAAAATCCTGTGTTTGAAAAATATTGATATTGATATAAATGAAGATAACAAAATGAAACTACCAAAACCCTGCTGAACATGCCTATATAGCAATTCAATTATGAGCCTATATTAGGACTAACAGAAGGAGCAAGAAATTCACATTTTCACTTAGATGATAGATTTTATTCTTGCTCTCTATGAGGAGAAATACAAGTTGTAATTGCTTGTAGGCCTATGATTCCTGTTGAGGATTTCTGCAACTAGGTACATGAGAAATAATCATCTATAGTTTTCTTTTTCTGTACTAAATTTGTTAGTTTTGGGTATCAGGGTAATACTAGTTTCGAAAAATGAGTCAGGAAGTGTTCCTTCCACTTTTCTGGAAGAGATTGTATAAAAGTGTTAATTCTCCCTTAAATGTTTGGTAGAATTCTCCAGTGAAACATCTGGAACTGAAGATTTCTTTTTCAGGACCTGTTAAGTTACAAGTTTAATTTCTTTACCGGTTAAAGGGAAATTCAGATTATCTATTTCATCTTGGTTGAATTCTAGCAGTGTGTGGTTTTCAAGGAATTGATTTACTGCTTCTAAATTTAAGGGTATAAATTTGTGTACAGTATTCCATTGTCTTTTTAATGTCTGCAGAATCTGGACTGGTATCTCCCATTCCACTTTTGATAATGGTGATTTGTATCTTACCTTTTTAAGTAGTATTTTAAGTGTTTTTAAGTAGTATTTTAAGTATTTTTAAAGTCTTGCCAGAGATTTACCAGTATTATTGATTTTTTATAAGAAATCAGGTTTTTCCATTAATTTTCTCTTTTGTAATACTGAGCTATATATGACAATTAAGATTTGCATATATTTGTATATATTTATAATTGATTATTTGATATATATATATATATATATATATATATACATTGTGAGATAATCACCACATTAAGCAAATTAACATATCCATCTTTTAAGATAGTTAGCACATTTTCTTTTTCTGTGGTGAGAACACTTAAAATCTACCCTCTTAGCAAATTTCAAGGACACAATGAAGTATTGTTAACTGTAGTCACACTGCAGTCATTAGCTCTCCAGAACCTATTCATCTTGCATAACTGAAACTTTTTACCTCTTAACCAACATTATTCCATTTCACCCTTTACCCTGCCCCCGGTAACCATCATTCTACTCTCTGCTTCTATGATTTGGACTATTTTAGATTTCAAATCGAAATGAGATCATGCCGTCTGTGTCTTTTTGTATCTGGCTTATTTCACTTAGTATAATGTCTTTCAGGTTCATCTATGTTGTCACAAATGGTAGGATTTATTCACATACATACAGTAACATGTGTATGTATGTGTGCATATATACGTAATTTTTAATTACATCTCCTTTATCCATTCACCTGTTGGTGGACACTTAAGTTGTTTCTGTACCTTGGCTACTGTGAGTTATAATGAAATACACTTGGGAGTGCAGCTATCTCTCAAGATGCTGATTTCACTTCCTTTGGGTATGTACCCAAAAGAGATTGCTGGATCATGTGGTAGTTCTGTTTTTACTTTACTGAGGTACTACCATACTGTTTCCCATAATGGCTATACCAATTTACATCACTACCAACAGTGTACAGGGTTTCCTTTTTTCCACATCCTCATCATCACTTAATATCTTTTGTCTTTCTGATAATAGCCATCCTAATAGGTGTAAGATGATATTTCACTGTGGTTTTGACTTGCATTTTCCTGATGATTAGTGAAGCTGAGCATCTATTCATGTACTCGCTGGCAATTTGTACATCTTCTTGAGGTATATGAAAAGTTTGAGGTCTTATACTCATTTTTAATCAGATGATTTTTTTCTCTTAAGTTATATGAGTTCCTTAAATATTTTGGACACTAACCACTTATAGAGTATATGGTTTTCAAATATTTCCTCCCATTCCACTGGCTGCCTTTTCATTTTGTTGATTGTTTCCCTTGCTGTGTAGAAGCTTTATAGTTCGATGCAACCTTATTTGTCTATTTTGCTTTTGTTGCCTGTGCTTTTGGTGTCATATTCAAAAAATGACCCAGACCCATTTCGAGGCACTTTTCCCTCCACGTTTTTTTCTAGGAGTTTCATGATTTCAGGTCTTACCTTTAAGTCTTTAACCAATTGTAAGTTGATTTTTTAAAACGGTATGACTCAAGAACCCAATTCCATTCTTCTACATGTGTATATCCAGTTTTCCCAACACCATTTATTGATAAGACTGTCCTTTCCTGATTTTGTGTTCTTGGCACCATTGTCAAACACCAGTTGAACACAGATGTATGGATTTATATCTGGGTTCTGTATTCTGTTCCATTGGTCTATAGGTCTGTTTTTATGACAGTACCACTGTCTTGATTACTGCAGATTTGCAATATATTATGAAATAATGGAGTGTGATTCCTCCAGCTTTGTTATTCTTTCTCAAGACTGCTTTGGCTATTCAGGGTATTTTGTGGTTGCATGTGAATTTTATGGTTTTTCCCCCTTATGCTACAAAGAATGCCACTGTGATTATAATAGGGATTGCACTGAACCTGTAGATTGCTTTGAATAGTATGGATGTTTTAACAATATTAATTCTTCCAAGCCATGAATATGGAATGTCTTCCCATGTATCTCTGTCTGCTTTAATTTTCTTCATCAACATTTTATCATTTTAAATGTGTAAGTCTTTCACCTTTTTGGATAAGTTTATTCCTAAATATTTTATTCTTTTTGTTACTAGTGTCAATGGAAGTGATTACATAATTTCCTTTTGAGAGTCTGTTGTTTGTATATAGAAACACAATTCATTTTTGTATGTTGATTTTGTATCCTGCAACTTTAATGAATTTATCAGTCCCAATTATTTTTGTTGTTGTTGTTGTTGAATGTTAAGGTTTTCTCCATATATGATAATGTCACCTGCAAAGAGAGCTAATTTTACTTCTTCTTTTCTGACTTAGATGCCTTTTATTTCCTTTCCTGTCTAATTGTTCTGACTAGGACATCCAATACTACGTTGAAAAGGAGTGGCAAGAGTGGGCATCCTTGCCTTGTATTAGATCTTAGAGGGAAAGCTTTCAGTTTCCCCACGCTGATTATGATATTAGATACGGGATTTTCATATATGGACTTTATTGTGCTGAGGAGAGATCCTTCTATATCTATTTCATTGACAGTTTTAATAAAATACAAGACATTTCTTGTGGGGCAGGTCTAGTCATGAGGAACTCCCTCAGTTTTTGTCTAGGAAAGAGTTTCTCCTTCATCTTTTAAAAATAAATTTGTCAGGTACAGTATTCTTGGTAGGCAGTTTTTTCCTTCAGTATTTTGAACACATCATCCCACTCTCTCCTGGTCTATGTGGTTTCTGCTGAGAAATCCACTGACAGTCTTATGGGGATGCCCTTGGAGGTGATGAGATGCTTTCCTTTTGCTGCTTTCAAATTTCTCACTCTGTCCTTGACTATTCACAATTTGATTGCAATTATGTCTCAGTGAAGTCTTTGGGCTGATACTATTTGGGGACTTTTGAGCTTCATGAATCTGGATACTTCTTTCTCTCACAAAATTTGGGAAGTTTTCAGGCATTATTCTTTCAGGTATTATTTCTGCATTGTTTCAGGCATAATTACTGTTGCCCTTCTAGCCTCTTCTTCTTCTGAGAAGCCCACAGTACATATATTAGTTCTCTTGATGGGGTACCATAAATTCTATAGGCTTTTTTTCCCTCCACACTTTTCAGCTTTTTTATTTCCTTTTATCTACTCTGCCTGGATAATTTCAAATGACCTGATTTCAAGTTTGCAAATTATTTCTTCTGTTTAATTGAGTAAACTGCTGAAGTTCTCTACTGCATTTAAAAAATTCATTCATTGTATTCTTCAGTTCCAGAATGTCTATTTGGTTCCTTTTTATGATTTCACTGTTTTGTTGAACTCTCATTTGGGCCATGTATTGTTTTCCTGATTTCATTGAGTTGTCCATCTGTGTCCCTTGTAGCTCACTGAGAATTATTTTGAATTTTCTGCCAGGGAATTTGTAGATCCCCATTTCTTTGCAATCAATTACTAAAAAAAAAAAAAAAAAAAAATTTCCCTTGGTGGTATCACTTTTCCTGGATTCTTCATGTTTTCTGCAGCCTTGCACTGATGTCTGCACATCTGAGGGACCAGTCATCTCGTCCAGAATTTATGTTGGAAGAGAAAGACTTTCACCTACAGACGGTTGTGAGAGTGCTGGCTGGGTCAGGTACAATAGCTCTGGCTGCATGTGGGAGCACAGCAATGGCCTGTTTCTGGGAGAGTGGAGTGGTGTAGTCTCCATGGAGCTCTGTCAGCGGAGGTCAGCACTGGCAGAGACTGTAGCAGCCAACACTCCGGGTGTCCTCAGTGACAGTAAGGACTGTTGGGGCCTTGGTGGTAAAGGCTTCTGGGACCGTCTTGTTCTTTGTTCCCATGAGGGGGAAGTATTGGCCAAAGAGATCCCTCTTGGTACTGGGTGTGGCCCGCAGGTGCATATATGGCAGCAATAGGATCTGGGGCACTTTTGCCAGTGGTGACACAAATGTCTGGGGCATGGGTGCAGGTGGAGTAGCCATGGCTCAGAGGCATGCAGAACAACTGCAGTTCCGGAGAGGAAAGGATAGGTACACTTACTGTGGCAGTGGCACCAGTGTCCTAGGTGTGGGCACGGACGGAGTTGAGGTCCAGGGCCTGGGGGCTGCAGAACAGATGTACTTGTTGTAAGTGGTAGTGCTGGTGTCCAGGTGTGGGCACGTGCTGAGTGGCTGTGGAGACAGGGTCCAGTGGGGTTAACTGGCACTCCTCCTGGGAGAGGGTGGGTACAGCAATGGCTCATTCACTTGGGGTGGGGGGAGATGGGGCAGGGAAGCACAACGACATGGACTCTGGGAAGCTCTGTCAGCTAAGTTGAGGATCAATGAAGATGTAGAGGTCCTCAGTGGTGAAAGCTGCCGGTGTCTACAGAGGTGATTAGGATTGCTAGGGCCCTCCTTTTCCTTGTGGGAGGAGATCACACCAAGGGGGTGAGGTAACACAGCCAAAATGCTTTCTACAACGCTTTTCTATGGAGGAGTCTCAGTTTCTGTGTTCTGCAGGGTTTTTGCAGCTCCCCTATCATAATCCAGAGCTATTTTCAACACTATGCAGTTGTTTACTCACTGTTTTTGCTGCTTTTGTGGAGGAGATGAGCAGTGGAATCTCCTAGTCTGCTGATATCACTCTCCTCTTCTGTCTTCTTATTTTTAATTTCTTGGTTTCTGTTCTTATCTTTATTATTTCCTTCCTTCTATTTGCTTTGGGTTTGTTTTCTCTTTTTCTAATTTCTTGAGTTAGGAATTTAGATTATTCATTTAAAACCTTTCCTCATTTCTAATGTAGCCATTTAATGCTACAGATATCCCTGTTAGCACTGGTTTAGCAATCTCTCACATATTTTGATAGTTTGATATGTTTGATTTTAATTTTCATTCAATTCTATGTATTTTACAAAATTTCCTTTGAGACTTCCCCTTTAACCTATAGACCATTTTGCTCCTTGTTATATTTGTTACTGATTTCAACTTTGAATCTATTGTTGTCAAAGAACATTCTCTGTATGACTTCAAATGTTTTAAATTTGTCAAGGTTACTCTTATGGCCAAGAATATGGTCTAATTTGGTGACTGTTCCACTTGTATTCTGCTGTTGTTGGACAGGATAGTCTACATCCGTCTGTTAGATTTTACTGGTTGATTTTATTGTTCAGATCTTTTACATCCTCGAATATCTGGTTAGTAGTTCTATTAGTTGCTGAGAAGAGAGTTCTGGGCCCATTTATATTTTAACATAACTTCTACTTTGTTCTTTTGTCCACTGAATATTCATTAATAAATGTTGAGCAGATATAATGAACGTTATAGTAGCAGCTACTGATTGGCTGATGTTCATAAGCCTGGGGCTATCATTGATTGTTAACTTTCAGAAGTATAGTTATTGGAGTGAGGCTGTTATTGACTGGCTGGTTTGCAAAGGCATGGCCACTGGAGCGAGGCTGTCATTGATTGGCTGATTTTCACAGCATGTGTAGCAGTCCAGAGTTATTTCTAATTAATGATAGTTACTTATTCACAACTTGGGACTTCAGGCAAGAACAGTCTTTTCCTTTCTTGAAAGACATAAAAATTAAATACTTTTATCTCAGTTCCTTTCAGAAAAACCTACAGGAAAGACTACAAAGGACTACACAGATCTGTATTTCTGGAGGTGTCATTTTCAGCTACTATTGCTATTTAAATGATTTAAGTGCCAATTACTGAGGTGGAAAAAATAGCTCTAACTGCCAAATTTTGATATTTTATTGAAGAACATTGAATACGTGATATTTAGTACATCCTAATAGAGTCAACATAGGACACACAACAGAATCATTAAATAAAGGACAACTGGCTGCCCTAACAGTGAGAGAATATGTGTTTCCTGATCAACACTTTAGATTTCAGGCAGTAAGTACCATGGACATTTTTGAAATAGAACAAAGACATGATTACATTAGTATTTAGACAGGCTGGTGGGTAGAGTGGTTCAGAAAGTAATGACTAAAGGAGGAAGATTAGTTTAACTATAACAGTAATCCGGGAAAAACACAAAAAATGAAATCCATCCATTAGTGTAAGAGTACTTTCTTAAACAAAGGTCAGGAGAGAATAGAGAAAGGGATTAAAACTGTAACAGAGCTTGGTGCCTGGCTGGTTTTAGCCTCGAGAGCTTCAGACTGATACAGTGCTCAATTCCTATTTAATAGCAGAGTTAATTCCTCCATACTATTTATAGGAAAAAAACCTAAGCCTCTGGAATTACTCTTAGTTTTAGGGATTCGGGAGCAAGCTGGCTTGGCTCTTCAATAGCTTTGCTTCTGCAGCTTTTTCCACTCCTTGCAATCTCAAGAGCTGTTACTAAAAGCCTACAGCTTTCACTTCATCTCTGCTTAACTCTAAACTTCAGCTTAGAATGGTGACCGAGTTTGTTCAGACTTGTTTTTTCTTTGCCAGCATTCTGTCTGAATACCTATACAGGACTGCATCACAATATTTAAAATCTAGTCTCCTCTTTTCAAGCATTTTTACTCTGTCAAACCACTCCAACAACCTCCACAAACCAAGAAAATTTTGAGTTTTACTTTCTATAATTTTCATCATGAAGAAAATAGAAATAGTCAAAATAATGCACAGCCTGTGGAAATAAGGCTGCTGCCTCTATCTCCTTTTCAGAGTTACGTGTGTGTGTGTGTGTGTGTGTGTGTGTGTGTGTGTGTGTTTTAAAGTTACATGTTTATGAAGAGTGAGGTGCAGGACGCTAAGCGATGTTAGCAAAAGCTGCCAGCACGGTAGCTTTTGGCTTTACCAGCATTGCAGAGTTGGTGATAACCTAACAGATGGATTTGAGGGCAATAATCTAGTTTTCACAGCTTCACTTCACTGTTCACAGGGGACTCAAGGACAGCGGTTCAGGTATATTGACAAAATGACTTAACATATGCTATATAACATCCACTTATACTATTTGAGGAATCAGTCATTGAATTTTTAAATCTTCATGGAATAAGCACAGTAGTAAGAAATTTTTATAGTTGTGAGATTTTTCTTTTTTCAATCTAGGTCAGTGTTATAGCTTTAAATGATTCTTTAAACCTTTTCAGCACTTTCTAACGAAGCTTATAAAATACCAACTGGAGACTCAGGTATCCTTTTAGTGTTAAACATATGCAGCTAAAATAACAACAAATAGTCACTGAACGTTAAACTTAAAAATGAGAAAAGTGACAAGGAGAAAGAACCTGAACCTTCAGCTGTAGTTAAGCTTTCCAACCAAAGTGAATTATAGTTAGGCAAGATGAGGGGACTCCAGTCAAGAACTGAAATATTGAAAGATGAGTGACATACATATACCCCTGCAAATTTATGTGGAGATGATAAAAGTATATCTCAGAAACAGATGAAGAGTAGAGGTTTTATTGTTCTGAAAAACTTAAGAGAATAGTTCCATTTGGAAACTGGCATGAGAAAATTAGATTGACTATCATTATATTTATCTCAAATACTAAGCACAAAGCAGGATGTGTCCATAAATAAACAAGTTCAGAGTTTCTTGATTATTCATATTCATAGTCTTAGAAGTCCTGGTAGACAGGACTTTTAAAGTAAGCATTATAGAGCACGTGAACAACAGAAACTAGTTTTACAAACAAAGAAGACAAACAATTTAATTGATGTTATATGGCAACAAGTTTAGAAATCTTAAATTGTTTGTCTTTATTCTGTGGATCATGCTTTCTACTAATAACCTTCATTCTGGGAGATGACTCACACAGGTCCTAAAGTGAACATGTGTGACATCAACCCGAGCAATGATCCATAAAGTTACTTCTAAACTCTAAGCTCCCTCGCACAGGGAGCAGCACTCATGTCCAGCCGCCAGGAAGCACTGACGAATTTAACAGGTATTTTAGCCTCCTAACAAGTTGGTGTTTTGGGACATATTTGTACAATTAAGGCTCGTAAAAAGAATTAGAAAAAAAATGTGAGAAATTAGAACATCTAATCTAATGTCAAATGATAGCTGGTGACAGAATGCTAGAGAGCCCTTCACAGAACCTAACCTGCATTTTAAGATCTCTGTTGACTAGGTAACTTGTCTGTTAATATTATAACTTGTAAAGTTAATGTTGCTGAAAGATAATACAAATATGATCCTTTTCAAATATAATGTCGTAGGTAATAAACTGATGCGTCTGAAGTCAGTTTAAATACTACGACTGCATATCTCAACTTTGTAGAGAAATTTCCCATCTCTAAAACAGCGTAGGTTTACACTCAATTTTCATTCTTTTAAAGTAAATCAAGCTCTATAGTATAAGAGTATACTCTTTTCACCACCTCTGCCACCAAAACAATAATAAATGCTGACATTCACCGAGAGCTTGCTTGGTATGTGCTGGACACTGTGCAGGGACTCACCACACTAAATCTAGGAGGAAGCTACTGTTATTACTCTCATTTTTTATCCACAAAGAAACATCACTGCTAGCACAATCAAGAACAAGGATTTGAATCCAGGTCTGTCTGCTTTTAAATCACTGTGTTACAACTCAATTTTAAAAAATGAACTTAATGAAAGTCTACTGGCTTTCCGTTCACTTAACTGCTTTATCTTAATCCAACAGATGCAATTTAAGAAAAACAAATAACCAAACAAATCAGCTCTGTGGTACTTTCCCTTTCCCTTAATTTTTTGTAAAGCAGTTCTAATTGCTCTAAGTCCCCCACTTCACCTCGATCAAAGAGGCATCTTTAAAAGAGGCTACTATGCAAAAAGGTTCAGCAAAGTTCTTATTCCCTTTATTATGTATGGCGCATTGCAGGAAATGAAAGACCCGATGGATTTAGAGAACTGAGTAATAACCAAATTATACCGCCAGCAAATATCCAAACTGTGTTTCTACTAGCACTTCTGCTTCATATAGCTATTTTCCAAAGCAGCGGTCTGGTGTGTGCGTGTATCTGGGACTCTGCCTTAATATATTTATACTTGGTGAGTTAGCAATCTGTACTACTGTCAATCTATAAGTTAAATGTTTCTAGATGAAATAAATGTCAATAGATGGTCTAATGTGTCCCCTTACACACTGGGTTATAGTATACTCACTTTGAAGACCACAGAATGAAAGAAGCAGAATTTTTCTAACTTCTTATCTTATTAGGATTGC
The DNA here is from genome assembly GCF_009834535.1 of Camelus ferus. Classification (NCBI taxonomy): domain Eukaryota; kingdom Metazoa; phylum Chordata; class Mammalia; order Artiodactyla; family Camelidae; genus Camelus; species Camelus ferus. The sequence continues at coordinate 8,628,158 of NC_045716.1, forward strand.
CTCCAGACCCATCTGCAAAGGAGTTCAAATGTTTTTTTTCCTAATACTCATGAGAGTCAGTGGAATATCCAATCTCATAGTAACTGAAAGGGTTTTCAGGACAAGTCTGGAAAAGCCTTCCTTTTTTTGGATTTATACTTCGATCTATCCTTGAACTTTTATGATTTTTTACCTTTAAGAGAGAACTCCTTTCTACTTAAAAAATTCTACTTTTATGCTAATATAAATTCTGCACAGAATTGAAGCAGCCTGTGTGAAAAAGACAAAGGCAGAACATCACAAGCATAACCCATTGATAATACTTCTTAAATACTGCCATGTTCCAAGCAATATGCTAAACATTTTACATGTATTATTTTATTCATTCTCAATCTAATGGAGGCTTGGAAACAATTAGGCAACTCCCACAAAATTATGTATGTAGCACAAGAAGAGCAAGAATTAAAACCCAGGTTTACATGATGCTAAGCTCTTAATCACTCAGCTTGACCTCCAACTAAGCCTAACTATGTATGATTTTTCCACAAAAAGATTATAATAATAATATGTGCTTACTATGTGTCAGTATTAACTTAATTATTCTTGAAAATAATACTCTAAGTAGGAGTAGTTATTATTCTGATTTATAAATGAGGAAACCAAAGCATAAAAGGTCAAAAACGTGTCCTAGGCCACAGAAGGCTAAAAAGTGATTTAAACCTATGTCCTCTATCTCCAGAGCCCAGACTCTCAACCTCTACACTAAAGCAGTATGTTTTTCTCTAACAATTTCAGCTTACTAAAAGTTCAGCAGACAAATTTACCATGGCCTGGTACTGATATCACATTACAAAATAAGGTTGTAAGCATGAAAAGATACATACACATACACACATATGTGCTATCATTGGCTCTGTATTTCTAAAAAAACTTACTTTTGTTGTTCTTGTTGTTGTTGTTTGTTTTTGCAGGTGGGGAGGTAACTAGGTTTTATTGTCTATTTTTAAAGGAGGTACTGGGGATTGAACCCAGGACCTTGCGCATGCTAAGCGTGTGCTCTACCACTTGAGCTATACCCTCCCCGCGGCCCTGTATTTCTAGATCATTTGATGTTTAAACAAAATTATCTCTAAGTTGTATTCAAAACTTCCATATTGCAGAAGTAAAATCCTATTATTTTTTTTTCTATAAATTTGACCATTTTCCTCCCAGGGAGTTCAAAGCAGTTCTTCAACAAATAACATAATTTTATAACGCAGAGTGAAATATCATTACACCCACTTTGTGGGTAAAAAAAAAAACTAAGTCATAGGAAAATTAAATGTCAGGCTGCAATTCAACGAGTAAACGGCAGCACTGGGAATAGAATACAAGAGTCCTAGATTAGTGGTGTGTCTATAAGGTTATACTTTGATAAATAATTTTATAACGCAGAGTGAAATATCATTACACCCACTTCGTAGGTTAAAAAAAACTAAGTCATAGGAAATTTAGTGGTGTGTCTACAGAGGTCATACTTCAGTAGGTATTTATGGGCACACACTATATAGGATACATGGCAGACAATGTTAGGTTTGGAAAAATGTTAAAAAAGTCATTCTTAAATGGCTTATAATCTGGCAGAAAAGAAAAAGGCAGATGTATGAAGAATCATAAGGGAAGGATGAAGTAAGTACCAATAAAAACTGGGAGATATTTGCAAAGAAACCAAAAAAGGAAAAATTATTCTCAGGTTGAAAAACAGGGGAAAGCTTCAAAGGGAGTTAGCATTTAATCTGGACCTTAGAAACAGTTAAAATATTCACACATAAAGGCAGAGAAACATGATTCCAGAGAGCAGTATTATAAGCAAAGAAACGGTTTTCCCAAGAGTAGTTCTGAGACTTGCACCACGGTACACATGAAGGGGCAGTGACATGTAAGAGTGGAAAAGCCGGCCTGATGCAGACGGTAGGGCTTTTTCAAGCAGGCTAAGGAGTTTGGAGTTTTCTTCTAACCTAAGAAGAACAAGGAAATTACACAACAGAATGTGAGCTTCAAGGAGACTGCTCTGGCAAAATTTTCAGAAGACTGACTAGGGAAGGGGGTAACTGAGTGCATACTTACGGAATGACAGTATGCTTGGGGTACGGAAACCACTGGATATGTATGGAAGATCTTAAAATTTAATCTTATTGGACAATCTGGAGAGTTGAAAACAATAACTTTCTATACTCTTTAAAAGGTCTTTACACATGCATCAGAAGCATACTTTGCACACTGATCACAAAGTGGAAAACTATGTAAAACTCACATGACGACAGATCATTAGGGCGGTGCTCTAAGGCAGAACCACCGTCGTCCTCTCTACTCAACAACTAGGCTCCTTCTCCTTTGCTGGCTGTTGAAAATTCTAAGTTGCAGATGTTTGAGAAACACTATATACAGATTTTAATAATGCAAGTGGGAAGTCTAAAATATGACAATTACCAGCAAAATGGAAAGAGGAAATGGGTGGGATAGATGTTAGCGGTCAGGTTATCCTTCTGCCCAAACTCAGTTAGGTGCCCATCCTACAAACTTCCACAGAACACTGCACACTCTTGGCTCAGCACTTCCACCAGATGGCCTGCGTTCCTGTTTGGGTATCCCTTACTTCAGCTCATACCAAATCAGAGACTGCCTTGGCTTACAGCTGTATTCCTAATACCATGCACAAATTCTGGCTTCTAGTGAAAAACGAACATTTTCTTCGTATTTCATTGTAAAGAAAATCAGTTCATAGTCCTTTGAAAAGTTAAATAGGACTCTTTGCACCTCATGGTACAATATTTAAAATTCTATCAGGAAATACTCAGCAATAGGAAAGTGGTTCAATATACACAATAAAAGCCTAATAAAATATTATGCAGTCCTTACACATTAAGTTATGGGAAAATGTTTAAGGTCATGCAAAAATGTTCATAATGATTTGCTAGGTGAAATTTTAAAACATTAGAAGTAGAGCCTAGCATAAACAAAATACATATATGATTAGTTAGAAAGATAGCTGTACTTTCCCCATGAAGCATAGAGTTTTTCCTGGAATTTAGGAAAACTAGATTTTTTTCTTTTTCTATGTGAAACGTGTGGCTCTCTATCTCTGGTTTTGCATATTTTCATTCTGAACAACCAACCCTTTATCAGCAGAATGAAATCTTTCCATTTCATTCACCCACAGCTCCATCTAGAAATGTGAAAATAAATTTGTTACATATACGCTTTCTCTGATATCTGAATGTTCATTATCTGAATGACTTTTATTAGCCATCTCCTCATAGAAACAGAGCTGCCAACTTCCTTCTCTTTTATTCTTCTCTTTCCATTTTTAGTTGCCAGTGTTCTGTAAATGGAATTCTTTTCTTAAAACAGAGGCCAGTTAAAATGCTGTTTGCTTTCCTGACCAATATCTAAGCTTAATGTCCAATGGCACATTAATAAGAGTATTAAAATTTCTTGATATGCACACAATACACTTTGCAATATTATGAAACGCTACTGCAAAATACAGTGTAGAAAATGGCAGAATCTGATTTAGAAAATTTCATAAAGAAAGGAAAAATCTAAATTTTCTTTCAGAATCAGGAAGTACGAGAATTGACGGTATGGTGCATTTATTTAGCATCTCTGCTGAGAACTGACTATAGAGGACAGAGGAGACAGCCACACGGACATGACTACTTCCCCCAAATCTTTTACCATATCCACTAATGGGAAAGAGGGGTGGCTCCTTAGGAAGATGGGTTCTTAGTAGCAGTGAGTTCAAGGCCATGGGCTCCACTGATTTCCCCAGTTAGCTTTCTGTCCTCTGAGAGGAAGAAATGTGCCTTGATATCCACCTCAGGTTAAAGAAAGGTGATCATTAGTACAGATGTAGCTCCATGTTTCTCAGTCTTACTAAGCTACTTTGCACTTGGTTCAACCTCATAATATGAACTGTCATAGCAACTCATTCAACTGCCTCCCACATACAAGTTTGTAGTCTATTTTTAATTGAAACTTCATTTAAGTCATGGAAAAACTGACAAAATACAAAAGCTCAGCTGGAAAAGCATTTCTGAAATTATTTTTATGGCTTGTTGGGGGAGAAAGGAAAGGTAACTCTATTTCAAAGAAGTCAATAAATGAGATTGTTGGCCTTTTAAAGTTAAAAAAAATAGCAAGATAAAATTTCAATATCTATGTTCTGTAACTTAAGAATCTTCTTGGCTTTACATCTGTTTCATCCTATATTAACAAAATTGTTTTAAAGTGCAAAATAAATATACAATATCTAAATCTGCCTTCTTCCTTATTAAAAGAAAAAAAAAGAATTATTTAAAAGGTCTTACTGTGAAACCATACCAGGCAATAACTCAGATACTCTATCTTCTGCTCAAAAGAAATAACAATAGTTCTTGCTAAATGTTAGAGTATTTCCTTAAAGTGACTGTGCAATACTTTTATTTTAATATAATATACACTTTTTCCCAAAAGATAGTTTTCCCTCCTCTAGCCAATAACTTAAGCTATTATCTAAAAGGAACTACCGTTCTGATCTAAAAGTTACCACCTGTTAGCCTTATTACTGCTTGTTTTGATGAAAATCAATTTTTTTAAAAGAAAAATGTGTAATCCTCCCCACATTAGAGAAAAATGCTTATTTTTCTTGCTACTTAATCCATCATTCTCAGTCATCCTGGAAATGCGTCACAGTTTCATGGAAGGCACATGTTCATTCTCTCCCTCTCTGTCTTCTCACCTTCCCTTCCTCTATCTCTCCCTCCTCCTCAATCTATTTACATACACACACACACACACACACACACACACACACACACACACACACACACACAGAGTTGCAGAAAGTTAAAATTATTTTTGCTATGGAGTTATTCATTCTCCAACTGCCCCTTTAAGGAAAGTGCTATAAAAATTGAGAAAAGGCCATACACTAAATTTCCAGAGTTCTTTTTTCCCTGATGCTGGAATTACTCACTTGAATAAATTCTCTGAGTGCAGACCTCATTAATAATTAAAATACTGATGAAAGGATATTTGCAAAAAGGAAAAAATGTTATGATAAAAACCTGAGATGAAATGACAAGATTTCCTACAGAAAACACATCCACATTATTTTAGCATTTATGAATTCCTTTAACAGGAGGCTATCACATTCACTTAATATTCATTAAGTGCCTACCACATGCAGACACTATTGTACAAGAAAATGAAATTGAAGAAAATGTGGAATTTTAGTACAAAATCTTTCTGATTCTTATAAAATTATACACATTCAATTTAATTGTTAAATATGCTCGATTCTTCTATCAAGCCCATGGAAAAACTGAAGTTTTCTAATTCAGTGAAAACATGAGAATCAATTCTGAAAGATGAAAGCCTATTGTGAGAGCATTTTCATAACTACACAAGGAATATTTTTACCTCTGGAAATAATCCTTAGTCATTTAGGAACTATGTTTTATAAAATTAATAATTTCCCCTCAACTATGAAAACATGACTTTCAAGAAGGACAAAGTTGGAAGAAACTGCGAAATGGCGGGCTGTAAAATTGTAAATACAGAAGACATAAGATGTTGTGACTGCATTAAACACCTCAGTTGTTCCAAAAGGATTCTGAACACCTAACAGGCACTGGGTGCATCTTCTGGGGTCCTCTCATAATACTAACTATGTACACTAAAAACAAACTTCCTTTGGCAAATCAGTCACCTACTAATTGGGAATCTGCACACTGGCTAACACGTTGTTCCTGTGCATGCCACAAGCAATCATTGCTGATGTAATACATACAACGTGCAGAGCATGGAATTCTCTGAGATCCTAAAAGCCTAGACCTGCAAAGTTCTGGGCCTCAGGGACCATTCTGAAATCGTGAGATATGGAGAGAAGATTTCCTTTTAAAAATGACTGCGTACAATCCTGAAAAAACCTAGAAATGTGTGTGGGGGGGGGGCTATCATAGAAATTTTGCTTGATTTTATTTTAATTTTGACATATGTGCAGTGGAGGAAAGACATGGCAAACATTGCAGCCCATGAGATAAAACACAAATATTAATTTAGAAAATTCAAGGTCTGGTAAACTAGAATAGTGCTAAATATAGCATTAGGGGTCTTTATAGCAAATACCAGTTATTCACATCAGGAAAGTGTCACTTTAAAGTTCTGAAGTCCCAAGGAGAGAAGCAACATTCAAGCATAATTTCACGTAACAATCATGAAAGCATTAAGACATAGAATTATGACCTAATTTTAAGACAAAAACTCAATCTACTGGAATACATAAAGGTGATAAACTACTAAAAGCAAGGGCCATAGCTAAGACATTATAAAACCTTTGAATCTCATTGTGTTTCACAAAGATATGCACATGCACACACATTTCCGAAAAGACTCACAAAACTAAATACAATTCTACAGGCAGAATGAATAACCATTTCTTTGCCTATTTCTTCTAAATAATAATAAATCTTCAGTAAAATCTAATTCTGAACATCAGAATCAAATAATGCTTAAATTCAAGTGAAAATAAAAGCTTTACAGAGAAAAATTAAATTCATATATATTCTTAACTCTATTACAAAAAAAAAAAAAAAGCTAGTAAGCGCCCTTCAGAATTGTCTACTTTTAAGATCAAATACCTAAGTAGAACACCAGCATTCATAATCAATGTTTTGTCTGTTTCCACATTAAGCACAAAGGTAAGTATTTTAACTTTTACTCTCCAGATTATATTGATGTCTTTTCCCTAAAGATACTGTGTGTTCATATTGCATTCTGGTCAAAAGTCTCAAATATAACTTTAATAGGTACTATACAGTTATGGAGATAATTATTTTGTGTGTATTGTTTATTTTTGGCTTTCACCTCATTCATTTCTTTTTTTTTTTTTAACCTTAATTTTGTTGAGACTCATATGGTCATAATCTTTTCAATTTCCTACCTACACCTGCTAATGGTCAATTATTTCCTTTCATCCCTGAACAACCCCATGAAATCAGAAGTTTCTCTTAAAATATTTAAGTAACCAATTCACTCTTGCTTATTTTTGATACCATATACAGAAACACTTAAAAACAAAATCTTAGCAAAAAATTCAGGAGATAGAGCACATTAGCATCTTCTCTCCCGACAATGTTAGGGAAAGAATTGGGTTCTAATAAAGGGTATGCTTGGTGGGAAGTGAGAATGGAATGATGACTTATACAAATACATGGCTTATAACAAGTGTGAAGCCAGAAAGGAACAAAAGTGTAATTTAGAAAGCTTGGTTTAAAAACAAAAAAAAGCAAAAAAAATAGAGAGAAAGATTCTCCAAGTTTTTCACTCCTATATATTACTCCATACATGATACATAAAGCATTTATATTTTAATTATAAAGAATTTTAGCTGGTAAATAGGAGAGGGAGAAAAAGATTACACCATGGAGCCAAAAAAGGCAGGCAGGGCCATATTTATTCAATGATCAAGTGACAACAGTGCTCTCTGATGATGAAAGGCCTCCTCAGAACTTTCCCAGTGGTCACCTTTAGGCTATCTTTCTGAGTAGAGTTGGTAGATTTAGCAAATTAAAATGTAGGACATCTAGTTAAATATGAATTTCAAATAAACAGTAAATAATTTTTTAGTGTATGTACGCCCCCTGCAAAATTTGGAATAGACACATACTAAAAAATGATGAGTTGCTATCTGAAAGTCAAATGTAACTGAAAGTACCCTATTTTATCTGGCGACACTGGTTCGGATTCTTAGTATTTGCCATTTACTGAATCAAGTTCATTCTGAACTAATGTCAACAATAGTGTTAAACTTGAAATCACAGGATCACAAGTCCAAACAGGCTAATAAGAATTGCCATTTTAAAGACCACAGATGCCAAATGTCTAATTTCCTGTTTGCTAGTAGAAAGAATGGAGACTTGGGTGTTTAAATTACCATCCTGTGTGACCCTGGGCAAATCACTAAACTCCAAGGCTAAAATTTCACATACTACTGAAAGATTTTTTTTAAAAAAGGGTTGTAGAAAAAACTGGAGATGTATATAAAGCATCTTATACTACCCCTCAAGTGAGAAATATTGATATTACCTGAACACATTCTTGCAACTTTACAGTATATATCCACATGGCATTGTCAGTGAAATTGATTTTTATATTTCTATTATAGGTTTCCATTGAGCTCCTGAGATCATATATACATAATAACAAAGGTAGTTATAAAATACATACATTAATTAAATTACAATTATATATCATATATTTAGGATCATGTCAAAGGCAATAACAAAAAACATCCTCTTCTGCTTAGCAAAATTTCTTTTGGCTTACTGATTTAATAATTCCATTTCTAAAAATTAATTGTTATCTTTATCTTTCTAAATCAGCAAAGCTTAAGTATTATAATTATTGCACTAGAAACTATTCCTAGTTTTTCAAAACTATTAATTTAGTTAAAATCTACTAATTTGTTTATTATAACAATTTACTACAATAATTTACAAATAGGTCAGGCAAATGTTGCTTTCAAGTCAATTACACTCATGGCACTATTTAAGTACTTTGTTGACAAGTCAGTCCCTCAACTAGTGGTTATAACAAAACATTATAACCAATCCTCCTATACCCCTGTTGTACTTACTTAAAACTCTGCACAAAGCCCCAAATCCACCTAAATTTAAAATCCACTGTACTGTCAGATCTGTTCTGGGTAACAATTTAAATTAGAACTACTCTGCTTAACTTGCCGCATTAATATAAAAGCAGCAATGAGCTCTCTTTTGGGGGGGGGGGAAGTTACAGGAAAAAGTAGGATTAAAAACTGAAAATTGGGTACCTCTATTTTTAAAAGTAAATTCTCTACAGAAAAGAAAATTCATATTGACAAGGAAATACCAAAAATAAATTCCAGAGCCAAAAATATATTATTTATGAAGTATTTACACCTTGATAAGCTAATAAATTAATAACAACAAGCCTGGCTATATTTTCAAAAGATGTTGTCTGTGAATGACAGGCTAAGCCATACACATTTTTTTACTTTATTTGTTAAAAGTATTTAAGTGTCTATTAGGTACAAAAAGACCAAGGAAAACACTCTTAACGATCCTAGTAAACTATTTGTAAGTAAGCACTTGATAAATGTTAGTTCTGTCACCCACTTCTCCTCTGACTCCATTCAGGTATTATGAGGAATCCAAATGTGAATATAATATAGGTTCAGAAATATACACAATGGAAAGTTAAATATTAAAAGTATTCAAAGAAAACTACAAATCAAGTTCTGTGGGGCTTGAAAGGTAGAGGAAATTATATTCACGTGGAGGTAAGGCATCTGAACTAGGTCTTAAAACACACGTAGTGTTCTGACAGATGGAGACGGTCAAGAGAACTTTAACAATACACACAGCGGTCCAAGCTAACAGTATGAAAACCGGGAAGCATGGGGGATATGCAGAAGTGGAAAAGAATGGAGATGGGAAAGAGCAGAGGTCTGCAAAGCTTTTCTGAAATGGGTCAGATAATAAATATTTCAGTCTTCGTGGGCCATACTGTGTCTACCACAACCACTTAGTCCACCCTTATAGTACAAAAGCATCCTTAAACAATAGTCAGTGAATGCATGTGGCTGTGCGCCATTCAATTTTTATTTATGGACATTGAAATTTTATTTCATGAAATTTTCTCGTATCATAAAATATTATCACTCTTTTGACTTTTTCGGACAATTTAAACTGTAAAAAACCATTAGCTTTTAGGCCATATAAAAGCAGGCAGTGAACCATATTTGGCCCACAGGTTCTAAGCTGTAAACCCCCATTTGAAATCCTCAATAACTGGTACTTAAAAATAAAAGTTTCAATTTTCCAAAAATTCATACCTAACAATATTCAAAGTTTATTACTTTTTCTTTCCCTACAATTGAGTTCCCTTTATTTCAAAGAACAGCAGGTCAAAAAAAGTACCCCAGGACTTCACTATTTAACCACCCTTAATTTTACCTCTTAAATCAATAGGCCTATGTTCCCTTGATTTTTTTTTAATATTTTATTTATTTACTTACTATTGTATCATTTCATTTTATTTTATCTTGGTCGGGGGAGGTAACTAGGTTTATTTATTTTTAGAGGAGGTACTGGGGATTGACCCTCAAGCATGCTCAGCATGCACTCTGCCACTTGAGCTATACCCTCCCCTATCCTTGATGTTTAATTACACTCAATGTTTAGGCATCAAATTACTTTTCTTAATTCTTCTACTAGGTCTCATGAAGTGTATTATTGCTTCTTCCTCATTTTCTTTGCTTAGCTTAACTAATTACAGTTATTACTTTTTAGTTTCTTTTTGATACACAAACTTTTCTCTTTGTCCCTTGAAGCTTTCTTGACAACAATAATTGCATTCCATTTCACTGTACTTTTGATTTTAAGATACTGTAGTCATTGTCTCCACCTTTTGGATCTGAATACTTACAGAATCTTATTTAGAATCCCCAAAGCTTTATTTATTGAAACAGAAATGATGTCCTTATCCTAAATTCATCTATTTTTGTCTCCTAGGATTATTAAGGTCTTTGGTCACGGTAAAAAAAGTTTCATCCATATGGACCTCATAATGATAAAACAAAAAGCTTACCATATTCCAAAGAGAAAATGGTAGACTTAAGTTGGGTAAGGCAGGAAAAATTAAAATGTCTGCTGTTAAACTTGCTAAACTAATCAAAGATATTACCAATCAAAAATAAAAGGAGCTACTCAGTGGGACACAAATCCTTTACCTATGTGCCTGGTAATGCAAATATACCAAAGTTAGGAAAAACCATTTTGAAAACCATTTTTGAATTATTTTGTCTCAGTGGATTGAGAAAAGAAAATAAAAGATACAACATGGCACACATATCTTGGAACAAACTGTAATAAAAACCACCTCTCACCTTCAAATATAAAGAGCTAATGTACTTAGATTTTATTCTTCACCTTGTAATTACAGAAATCCAATTTTGTGTCCTGCAACAGGACACAATATTGCAAAAGGCTAAATACTATCCACAGTTCACCCAAGTTCAACTAATAACTGTTTGGTCGGTGGGGCAGAAAGGAAGTACCTGTTTATGGTAAGTGACTCACTTTTTAGGAAATAAAATATCTAATGTAACATAAAAGTCCTCCCCGGGGAAAAGATATTGCTGATGACGGTAATTTTAATAATGGCTGTTAATGTTGATTGTGTGTTTACTATGAGCCATACGCCGTTCTTTATTCTTTACATGTAATAACCCTCATAACATTTAATTCTCACAACCACCTTATCAGGTAGGTGTTATTATTATTCCCATTTTATAGATGAAGAAACTGAAACTCAGTGAGTGTAAGTAACTTGTCTAAACTCACAGAATTAGAAAAAGGCACAGGCATGCCAGAAACTCGAGCACTCTGGCTTCAAAACCTGAACTCTTTAACAACTATGCTATTCGTTAAATACGCAAAACTGTATTTAAGGCAGAGGATTATGGCTTTACAGACTGAAATTCAAATCACTTTAATTTTCAACGGTGGGAGTTTACATATAATTTCAAGTACAGTAAGGTTTAGCATCTAATCATACTACAAACATTTCATATTATTACTTAGTGACAAGGCTAATATTTACTAGTCAACAGATGGTTGAAAGCTGTTTTAAAATGATGCATGTGTATTATTTTGAAAATGTGACAATTCAGTGTGATGAATACCTTAAACAGGCATGAACTGGTGAATGGCAGAGGAAAAAGCACTGCTACCCTTCAGAATTTAGATCAGTGGTTCTCAAAGTGGGCTTCCCTAGCCAACAACATCAGCCTTGAGGAGTCCAGCTCCTGGTTAAAAACCTACATGTGACTTCCCAGACCTGACCAAAGGCAATTACAAAGACTTTACCAGGGAAGCTGGGGAAAGCTGCATTGCCAATCCTAGACTTGGTGCACACCCAATGTATTGCAGTTTCTAAAAGGAGTTGTACTCAAAGACTCAGGCCTCATATTTACAATCCTAGCCCAGGAGTCTTCATTCCTAGATCCCCAGGCAGAGGAGGGGAACATCACACACACACACACACACACACACACACACACACACACACACACACACACACACACACACACACACACACACACACACACACACCTTGAAAACATTTCCCCCACTACTCAGTACTTTCCCACTCACAGTCCTTCCCACTCATCCTCCCCAGACCCCATTTGGAGCCTTTTCTTCAGGGTTCCCTCAACAGTGTGCTTTCTACCTGATCCTCAACCAGTGAACCCTTCATGGGGAAAAGGGGAAAAGGGGAATCAATGTTCCCACCATATCTGGACTCTTGCTTATACCATAGCAGTAAGTGATTAAGGCTTTTTCATTTTTGGCTTGTTGCTTTAATTGCTACTCCGACACTTGGCAGCTCAACACATTCTCTTACCAGCTCAGCTGAGTTCCAGAGAAGCGTCACTTGGAAACTTAGTTAAAAAATGCAAAATCTCAGGCCCTATCCCAATTGGATGAAATAAACTCTGGGGGTACAGCTCAGCAATCTGTGCTTTAACAGGTTCTCCAAGTGATTCTGATAAACACCAAGCTTTGAGAATACTGCTTTAGAGAAACCCTCTCCTCACTTCTAGGTAAATAAATGATTCCTGGTTATTTCTTGGGACTTTTCCTAAGAGCACTTACAAGAGGAACGACCAAATTCACAGATTAGAAACTTGTGAAAGAAATAATGTAAGGTTTATTTCTGTTCCCTTTCTCCATCATCTTTCCAAATGGTTTGCTTCAGTCTTTAAGATCCTTATGTTAATTCCTTCTAGGAAATAAGATAAATTCTTTTAACTTACATAGTTATATTTTGACTGATAATATTTCAAAAGAGAAAACTGTTTATACCTATACATTAAAAATGCATACAAATTATCTTAAATGCAACAGAGTACATGAAACAACACTTAACCTTATTGTCTTAGCTTGGGCTGTTATAACAAATTACCATAAACTGAGTGGCTTAAACAACAAATATTTCTTACAGTTCTAGAGGCTGGAGTCCAAGATGAGGGTACCAGCATGGTCTGGTTCTGATGAAGGCTTTCATCATCTGGTTTACAGATGGCTGTCTTCTCACTATATCCTCATACAAAGGAGAGAGAGGCTAGCTCTCTTCCTCTTCCTATAAGGACAATAACTTCATCACAGGGGCTGCACCCTCATGACCTAAATCACCTCCCAAAGACCCTACCTCCTAATATCATCCTATTGGAGGTTGGGGTTTCAACATATGAATTTGAGGGGGAGAGGAACATATAGTTCATAATAGTTATGGTATCAAGTTAAACTGTGGCATTCAAAATTCGTATTTTTTCCTTAAAAAAAGGGAGGGATATAAACTACCTTCTTTCACCTTTTCACCATTGTCATGAGCATGATCTCAGTGAACCAAATTTATTCATAGGATGCACGAATGGTTCAACATACACAAATCAATGTGATACACCATGTTAACAGAATAAAATATAAAAATCATATGATCTCTTAATAGATGCAGAAAAAGCATTTGAAAAATTCAACATCATTTAATGATAAAAACTCTCAACAAATTATATATAGAAGAAACACATCTCAACATAATGCCTACAGCTAAAATTATATCAATAGTGAAAGGTTAAAATCTTTTCTTTTAAGATCAGGAACAAGATAAGGGTATCCTGTCTCAACATTCCTATTCAGCATAGTATTGGAAGTCCTAATCAGAGCAATTCGAAAGAAAAAGAAATAAAAAGCATTCAAATTGGAAAGAAAGAAGGAAAAGTGTCTCTGTTTACAGATGACATGATCTTATATACAGAAAATCCTAAAGAAGTCACCAAAACAGCTGTTAGAATTACTAAACAAATTCAGTAAAGTTTCAGGATAAAAAATTGATATAGAAAAATCAGTTGCACTGATAATATGCTAACAAGAACTATCTGAAAAAGAAATAAAGAAAATAATCTCATTTACAATTGCATCAAAAACAATAAAATACTTAGGAATAAATTTAACCAAGGAGGTGAAAGTTTTGTACATGGAAAAACTACAAAACATTGATGAAAAAAACTGAAGACATGTAACTGAAAAAAATATCCCATGTTAGTGGATCAAAAAATTAATATTGTTGTTAAAATGTCCATACTATTCAAAGTCATCTATAGATTCAATGCGATCCCTATCAAAATTCCAATTTCATTTTTCATAAAAATAGAAAAAATCCTAAGGTTTGTACAGAGTCACAAAAGACTCCAAATAGCCAAAGCAATTCTGAGAAAGAATAAAAAACTAGAGGCATCACACTTCCAGATTTCAAACTATATCATGAAGCTACAGTAATTAAAACAGAACAGCACTGGCATAAAAATAGACACACAGACCAATGGAACAGAATTCAGAACCAGGAATAAGCCACGTATATACAGTCTGCTAATATTTGATAAGAGAGACAAGAATACTCAATGAGGAAAAGAGTCTCTTCAATAAATGGTGTTAGAAAAACTGGATGTCTGCATGCAAATGAATGAAATTGGACCCCTATCATAAATCACTCATAAAAACTAAGTCAAAATAGAGTAAAGACTTAAATGTAAGACCTGAAACCACAGGACTCCTAGAAGAAAATACCGGTAAAACCCTTTGACATTGGTCTTGGCTAAGATTTTTTTTTTATATGACACCAAAAGCACAAGTGACAAAAAAAAATCAGGACCACATCAAACTAAAGCATCCATGCAGCAGAAGAAATATCAACAACATGAAAAGGCAACCTACAGAATGGGAGAAAATATCTGCAAACCATATATCTGATAAGGGGTTAATACCCAAAACATATAAGAAACTCATACAACTCAACATCAAGAAAACAACCAACCAGGGAAGAAGAACTAAACAGACATTTTTCAAAGAAGACATACAGATGACAAAAAATACAAATGATCCATTTAAACAAAATGGGCAGAGAACCTGACTAGACATTTTTCCAAAGAAGACATAAAAACAGCCAATAGGGATATGAAAAGGTGTTCAGCATCACTAATTATCAGGAAAATGCAAATCAAAGCCACCATCAAAATTTTAAAATGAAGTATCACCTATCAGAATGGCTATTATCAAAAACACAAGAGATAAGGGTTGGCAAGAATGTGGAGAAAAGGGAACCCCGTGCACTGTTAGTGGGAATTTAAATTGGTACAGCCACTATGGAAAGCAGTATGGATGTTCCTCAAAAAAATTAAAAATAAAACTACTTTATGATCCAGCCATTCCACTTCCGTGTATGTCTGAAGAAAACAAAATTATTACCTTGAAGAGATACCTATACTGCCGTGTTCACTGCAGCATTACTGCACCATTATTCACAATAGCCAAGACATGGAATCAGCCTAAGTGTCCACTGATGGATGAATGGATCAAGAAGACTGATTCACACATATGCATACATACGCAATGGAAATTATAGCAATCCGGCCATTTGAGACAACGTGAATGGATCTTGAGGCCATTATGCTAAGAAAAAACATCCGAACAAGAAAGACAAATACTGTATGATCTCACATGTGGTATATAAAAAAGTCAAACTCAGAGAAGCACAGAGTGAAAGGGTGGCCACCAGGGGCTGGGAGGTGGATGTTTCTTTGGTGAATCCCCAAAGAATATGTAAGCTTTCCTTCTTGGACTTATTACATTCCCTAAAGAAAATTCTTCCAGTCTCTTGCCTTGACAATATATCCCTGATTACCAACATCCCATGGCCTGGCAGAGAAGACTGGAATTCTTGACATTCGACGTCAAAAAATTTCACTTTCTAACCCTGATTTCAATAAAGCGCCCAGCTGCCGCCTGCCTTTCACTGTTTTGTGGTGTTCTTAGTCCTGGTACCCTTATTTTACCCTCTGCAGAAAATACGTCTTTAGACTTTAGCCACATAAGAGAGGCACTGTAGCCCAGCTACATGGTGCGGAGGATGGGATCTTGGAAATAAACTGCTTCTTAAATAGATTTTAAAATCAGTTCTCCAGTTTTTAACCCCATTTTAACTCCCACGTCCAGAGGTACCTAGCGTTTCCAATTCTGAGTGGTGTGAGATCCTGGTATGTAAATCAGAGGTTTCTCAGTGTCTCCACTGCCAACTTATAACTGAGCTCTCTCAGGTCGGCTAAGTTAGCTAGTGCTCATGCATCTGTTTTCCACCGCCCAAATTTCATAATGTATCTCCTTTACCATTTTCTTTGACTTTGTGAGTTTATTTAAAGCATCTTTATTTTCCTGTTACAGAGGCTTTGGGGAAGACTTGAGCTATCAGCATGTGCTTAATCTGTCACATCTAACTAGAAGCCCTTTTTACTTTTTTTCTTTTTGCTGTATTTCAATAATGAATCAAAATTCACAAAGCAAGAAATTAAATTTAGTCTGTAGCTGTCCCTTTCCAAACCTAGATTCCTATAAGCCAGAGAAAAGTGAAAATTTTAAATCAACTGGTTATTTCATCTAAATAAACCAATAAACTTACATGACAAATATTTTACCATGATTTAAAATGGACAAATGTTTTGCATAATTTAGAATGTGACTAAATTATCTGCTAAATTCCAATGCATCCAATCAAAATATTTTTCTTTTATGGCTATGATTGAATCAAATGAATTTCTTCAGCCTATAATAAAAATTCTTTATTTTCTGTGGAATATAAATTGTATTTGCCACTATCATTAACTTGCTGACACATTTCAAACCATCTGGGCCACCTAAACTCTTAAGTTTTTAATAGGTCGTTTATAGTTAGACACATTATATTCTTGATAATCAAACACTTTTTAAATCAGATGCCTAAAAGAAGGCCTGGGTAATCCACATGCTATTTTAATTTTGAATACAAAATTTCTTTCAACGTGCTAACTGATAATATAAAATATTTATCAGAGTTTTAAACAATCTTAAAAAAACAGTATAAAGAATTAAATATGATGCAGTTATTTTGTGTTTTTTCTATGGCAGTCAAGAAATGATTATTGAGAAAGTAAAAAGTCGTCACAGTTTAAATAATATATTTGATGGTATTAAATAATTAGCTCTTATCATAAACCTACTTTATTCTTAATAATAAAAATTCACTCTGCATCAAGCTGCTATGGCTGCATAACTTCACCGAAAAATAAATTCCTCAAGTTCTGCCATGAGGGATGCTGCCGACCTGAAGACTTTATTTTGAGAATAAGGAGAAAAAATAGGTAATTTTCCAGTTCATAAATGTCTCATCAATACTTAGAATTGCTTCCCAACCTATAGCAAGAGCGTTGCTCTCAGAGTCCTGGGGACGGAGGCTTTTCATTTGCCTTTCATTTCCTTATCCCTTTAATAAATGGAAACATTCCTGATAAGAGCCATTTCAGCAGGGCCCACCTCAGGCAAATGGGCTCCAGCTATAAATAGTAAAATCTGCCATCTGCTCTTCTATTCTTGTGCTGAATGCAGTGCTGGCACTGTGTTCACACTTCACTGGTGCCAGGCCTGATGCTGTATAGCCAGCAGCCACAGAAAATAGTAGTGCAAGACAGAGATAATGAGGTGAAGACCAGAAATGGCACTACTATAATTAACTGCTGTTTTGATATTCACCACAATAAAGCACACACAATGGTGTGGAGAGAGCCTAAAGCCACACTTTGCCTTCGCCTCATAAATGGGTTTGAAATCAAACTGTTGTTGGAGACCAGTGATTTTACATCATTGAAGATTAATTAAAATGTAAAGAACCGAAGCAAAGTTAGCAATATATGTTTGTCGTGTTAGCAAGAGGCTCCACAGTTGTACCGTGTACTTTTTATTCTAATGATATTTAATGAGGCATTTCTTTCTATAATCGTGGGTATTTTCCTATTCTGTTTTAAAGAGATAAGCTCTTTAATGATGAAAGATTTTGCCGCACCTGACCCTTACTCTCTCAGTTCTGAAACCCCATGCAAATTTTCATTTCATCCACAGTTCTCATTATTTCTTTTGGGATAGTTTGAATCCTCAGCTGCTGTTAAGATACAGATCTTTCCTCAGTGTTTCACCATTACATACATCCGACCTGTTTTAAGTAGAAAGTGACTGTCAAGGGAGTCATTTGCACTTTGTACTCAGAGAGGAATGTGTACAGGACAACTGCCATATTGTATATCCCTATATTAGTAACACTGTTACTCCAGTATTGGTAGTTACTGAAGCCATTAGCTTATTTATAGAACCAAGAGCCAACTCCAGGAGGCACCATTTCCTCCTGGACTAAGTGCCATTTATACAGAACACAACACGAATGGTTCCTAGGGTTGTGCAGCAGGGCGGTATTAAGTGTGTATCTAATGCCTAAGATGAGATGGCAGCAGAGTAGACAGATGATATAATGCGGTGGCTCTCGACCCTGGGCACACAGCAGAAACACCTGGAGAGCTAGTGAAACATACCCTTGCGTGGGCCTCATCCCAGACCAATTCAATCAGAAACTCAGATGATAGGCTCTTGGTATTGTTTCTTGTTTTGGATTTGTTTTTGGTATGTTTTATTTGTTTGTTTTTAACTTCCCCAAGTGGTTTTAACATACAACCAAGGTTGAAAACCACTGGCCTAGTAATATTAATAACTGACCCAAAGTCTTTCAAGACAGAAACAAATGATTTAACCCTCTGACACCCTAAAAATTTTACCTCAATTTTTTTCCTAGCTTTCACATTTTAAAAAATCAGTAATATTCTTAATTGGTTAATGCTAACAAACATCAAATATAAAACACTATGTCAATGCAAAATAACATCTAAAACAATGTCACTTTTGTAAAGGGATAAAATAGACGATTGGGGAATTACAATGTAGCAAAGTTAAGACTATGAAATATTCTTTGGTGGTGGAACACTTTGCTCCACGAGAAAAATTAATCTACTGAGTGACGTACCATCTGGAAGTCTAAACACATAGCAATTATAATGGCTTACCTAATTTTTTGCTTCCTGACAAGGAGAGGGGAAGGTTAGCAGGTACAGCTCCGGCTGACTGCTGTCACGCACTTCTGCAGGGTCTCTTTCTCTGAATACAGACCCACCTTGCCTTCCTAGAAGCTGTATCAGTAGAACTGGAGGGACATTATTTGTTCGCTCTAGATCTTGATGTTTTACTGCCTGTGTGGTCACTTGCGAGGAGGGAATTTCTGGCTCTCTTAGAAATAAAGATGGAGGATATTATAAGGCTTTTTAAGGACACAAAAATATTGCAAAAAAAAAATGTCAGTATTTCTTTCAAATTACTTTTCATGGGTCCTATTTAACCAAGCCCTGCTTCTGCATTTCCCCCTATAAAACAGATTTGAAATGAAATAAATATTTCCCATGTTTGACTTAGTGATATAATAGAGCCAAAGTATTCTATGTTAAAGTTAGATTGCCCCATAGTACTGCACTGATGGCAATAATGTTATATTTTGGTGAAACATTATTCATGTCAGTATCCAAAACTCCCCCATTAGTAAGATTGCAGGGATCCTCCAACTGGTTTCTTTTTGGGAAGAATTCACTAGCTCCACATTTTAAAGGAATTGTGAGCTAAAACTTGAATACAGACCTAAATTTATTAATATGAATTCTATAGTATCTATCATTCAAAAAAAAACTGTTCAAATCCCTGGGTTTAAAACTCAGCTTTGCCACTCACTAGGGCTAGCTACATAACCTTTTCAAGCTTCAGTTTCCTCATCCATGAGGGTATTTACAGTACCTAGTTCATAAAGTTGTTCTGAGGATAAAATAAGGCAAATAGCACTCACCACAGTGCTTGGCATACAGTGCACACTCAGTAAATGTCATCCAACACAATTACCCCTTATGATTTAATCAAACTGAACTGGTCTATATTTTGCCTTTACATTAAGCTGAGAACCACTGTTCTTAGGATGTTCTTCATGTCAACATGGAAAGTTTTCATCTTCGAGCTTCAGTCTTGGTCTCTTGACTTTCATATTTGCCTACATTGTTAATAAGAGCTCAATTTTTTTTTTTGCATTTGAATATTGGCAAGTGATCTTCCAAGAACCATTATTCCTGTTTTAATTAACAAAGATTTAGCAGATGCCTAAGAAATCTCCTCAATGGATCTATAACAATAATATAAATCATGTCCAGAGTTATGCATTTAACACCATTGTAAGTAATAAAAAAGACTACCTCTACTTACAGTAAACTTCACCTGAGTATGTCAGTCAACATGCATTAAACGCTCACTATGCATAGAGCACATCAATACAATAGGTCTAGTCATGGTGAGTTACTAGAGTTAAAAAATATTATTGTTCTTAAGGAATTTGCAATTCAACGAAAAATGAAGTAAGCATGGTGGCAACATTAACAAAAAAAGAGAAGGTAACCAACAGCAGGTATGTTTATTAAAGACCACATGTAGAAAACTAGCCATTTGCAAATGAAACAAATCAATCTTCCAACTACAGTGTAACACTTAGGAGCTCTCAGAACTAACAGATGTATGACCTCCAACTACAGACAAGCAGAAAAAAGAACTCTCCTGCCAAGTGGGAGCAAGCTTTATGGGACAGTTTTCTGCTGAATCAGTCACACACACACACACCCTTTTTAAAGCTAGAATAACTCAAGTACCTTCTAACTGATTTCAAGATTCTGTCTAATCTTATTAAAGGAGTGAATAGTTTTACTTTGCAAAGGTATTAGATATTTCAGATGAATTTCACTTGGCCTTAGTATTTGTCCATTCCTCTAGATTATCTGTAATTATGGGACCTACTGCATAGGATTATTTTGAGATATAAATGAAATAATCCTTGTTGAGTTTAGCACAACATTCAGTGTCTAGCAAGTGCTCATTACTGACTACTGATTCTTTTTCTCATTGTTATTTGGTAAATAACGTGTAATAGTGCTAGCAGTTTTTATGGAATGACTTGTCATGGCCCTACTGGTCCATAAAATACCTTTGTGCACGTCATAAAAAGCATCCCTCCCCACTGGCCTGGCAGGTGGTATAACCCCAAGCCAAGCTGCACATGTGGGCACATGTGGGTAACTGAGTAGAAACCTGCCTCCTCCCCAGGCTCCCTTCTGCTGGGTATCAGCCCTGAACAGAGTACCTGCAGGTGGATAGGCAGAAACACTACCTGAACAAAATGTGTAGGAGAGGCCGACATGAGGGAAGAAACATTAGAAAAGAGGAATATTAGGAAACAAATCAAAGAAGTTTATTCAAAGGGATGGCATGTGTGACCGTTAAAGAATAATGTATTTCATAAGCAAGATTACTTAATTAGAATAGAGATGAACTCAGACACAACAGGAAAAGAAGAAAGGCATCCGGATGGGGAAGAGAGGGTCCACAGTAAAATCCTGAAGGGACATGGTATACCTAGAACCATACAGATGTAGGTATAATGAGAAATTCAGATGCTATGGATAGAGTATGAACTGGCATGAAGAGGGGAACCAGATCCAGCTCCTGTAAGTTGTAAGTCTTCATACAATTAGTCCTTTCCGTTATACTACAAAATGTAATATATACTGGTGGGCTGATACTCAGGAACGCAGTATCTATAAACTCATTCACTGGCACTACATCAGCTAATTTCCACAATGAGAACCTCAGAACCTTTGAAGGCAGATTTGCAGAGGCTCTCCAGCAAACTCACACACTGCACCTAGGCACCCTGGATTGGTTAGTTTTGTGAGTGTCTCTAACAACTCTACTTAGTCAAATTTGCCAAGGATCACTAGTTTTCCCTCATTTCCTTCCTCTTTGCTACCTGTATTTATCATCTTTAGCACATTCTGGCCAAATGCGTATCATTATTCATGACTACTCTCCTCTTTACCAGACCATTCTGATGGTACCTGTCATCGGGTTCTTGGGAACAATGAGTTAACTCTCTCATATCCTTCAAGTTGTCACTGATTGTTCCTTTAACAATCTGACTTTCTTTCTCAACCTCTCCAGTGCAAATGATTTCCTGTGCCACCCCCACTCCTCAATTCTCTCATCCTCCACTCCTTAATTTCTCCTTGCCGATCACAGACTACAGTTCCACCAACTTCTCATATTCAAGGCCCAGCCATATACTTCTGCCAATCTATTCCCACCCTCATAATCCTCCCCCTTCCTTCAAAAGTGACCTTAATAGCCACACTGACCACTAGCACTTCCTGAACTTCAGTGACCTTCATTTCCACCCATTCTAATCACCTACCATTACTTCCATCCTAGTAACTAGGACCTGCTTCATATCTCAGACTCTGAGCTCTATAACCTTCAACTCTCTTTCCTCTATCTGGATAGATTCCTCACTCTACTAAACAGCCACCTAATCTCCCATTAATTCATCAAAACTCTTCCGGTTTTACTTGCCTCCTACCCAGCTCCACCTGCAACCATTTCTGATACATCATCAATAGCACCTTCTGTTCCTTTTCCTCTTGAAATTCTGAGAAGCAAAACTTACTAACTTCCAACCTTGGATATTTTCTGGTCTATTTTCTTTATTGTCAGTTCCTTTACTCCCATTTCCAAGATGCTAAGCACCGCTAAAGTCACCAAATCACACTTCTTGGGGCTAAAACAAGGGCACATCTAACCTCAGTATGGCTTTTATTATGGCTGAGCAATCCATGCTGTCTTTTCTTGTGTCCCCATTTCCCATAATGGTCACTTAAAATCTTTTCTACTCTCTTCAACTCCAAACTCCACCAGACCTACTCTGGGTCTGAGCAGATGACCTCACCTCTACTAAAAATCTGAAATTCTCTCTACTTCCCTCTTGATACCTCACTATTTGTTCTATTTACTGGATATTTAGAAATCATTCCTCCTGCTTTTCAGTGTAAACCCTGGACATGTGATTCTTTACTCAACCCTTTCCACCTTCCGTTATATCCTTTATGAGAACAACCTCTTACACTTTTCATTCCTTACATAGATTCTTCCGCAGTCAAGCAAACAAATAACCCCCCTTAACCTTAAGAGCCCCTCTCAAGATACCATCTCCCCACCCTTTTCTTTTATGGTTTAAACCATGACTGACTGGGCTTCCACAGTGAGAGAAAGGCAACTAGGGAGCATGTGCCATAATCTGCTTGGATGTAGAAAGGAGAAAAAAAAAAAAAAACTTTTCACATTTATTTTAATTTAATCTATTTTATTTATACTTCTGTACAGTTTACAACATGAGTGCAAAAGCATATGTGTGTAACTCATAAATATATAAATACATGAGTACAGTGGAATATGTAGATAACTTCTAAATAAATGTACAAAGATTAAAATTGTGTGCTCAAATATATTTTACTGACAGGGTACGCATTCAAAAAAGCTTGGAGAACAGCCAGTGGCAGCTCAGAGCTGGAAGGGAATATCTGAGGCCTCTCTTGTCACCCAGTCCAGGATTTAATGCCTCCAATTTCTTTCTGGGCATGGGTTTAAGAACAGAGGAAGAAAATGCTGCTGAATTTAAACCTTCCTTTACAAAGGAGAAGAAGAAAGGACAACAGGCTGGAAAAAAAAAATCCCACTGGTGCGATTAACTGAAAAGCCGGCGTAGCAATCAGAGCTTCCCAGCACGAGAGCACAAGCAGAGCACCGCAGGCAGACACAAACACACATGCTAATTATATGGGGGGTGAAGAGGGCAACTGGCAAAGAGCATCAGAACTTAATCCGGGGGCCTCAGGACCCTTTCAGAGTTCCTCAAGGTCAAAACTATTTTCCTGCTAATACCAAGATGTATTTACCTTTTTCACTCTTCCTCTCTTGAGTACACAGAATTTTTCTGTCACATTACATGTGATAATGAACAAAGTGAATGCAAGAAATGCTTTAGATTCTGTTTTACATTAAGCCAGATATTAGAGATTTTCAAAGACGTAAAACGCCATCACACTTCTAAGTTATTTTTATGTTGGAAAAGTTATTTTTCATTAAAAAAAAATGCTGTGGTAACATATAGTGAGCTTATTGATGTTGTTTTAAACAAAGAAACATTCAAAAATGTCTCAGTCCTTCATTTCTAACATGGTAAATATGAATAGATGAAACCCACATAAACAAAAACATTTTGTGGTCCTCAGTAACATTTAAGAGCGTAAAGCGTTTTAGTCCTGAGACGAAAATGTCAAGAACCACTGCCACAGACACATTAATGAGATTCCCAGGGCCTGGGCTGCAGATGTGGATACAATCAAAAGTATGCCATAAAAAAATTGTGATTAAAAAGAATGAGGTTTTAAAAAAAAGAATGGGGTGCCTTGTAAAAAAGAAAAGAAAAAAGGGAAGGGAAAGGAAGGGTAGGAAAAGAAAACTCACCATCTTGCTCAAAAAACCAAGGTTAGCTAACATTACAAAAACTACAAACAACCAACCAAACAAAAAAACCGGAAAGGTAAAATTCTCTGAGGGAAAAAAAAAAAACTCCACTGAACCTTTGCAGCTGTTAGGACTGTAGGTTCTGCCTTCATTTTCTTATATAGAGATTTTGGCCACTTATGAGTCTACTTAACAAACAATCAGAGTGTAATGTTTAAACAAGTGGGTGTCATTATATTACATGATAAAAATTAGTAATCAGTAAAATCAGTAATTAATGAGGGTAATTAACTCATGGCAAACTCCCTTCATCTATCTCATGGGCTTTAACGTCTACATAGCTCTCTCAAGATCAAGCTTCTGAAGGAGTTGACTGTGGTTGCTGCTGCACCTCCTTCCCATTTTTGCTCCCTTACAGTCTGGCTTCTACCCCAACCTAAAACCCTTAGCTTTGAAAGGTGGCAAATGAACTCCACCAACAAAAAAGATAACCTCCTCCCCTTTTTTTGGCTTAAAATGTAGCGCAAGCTTAATGATTTAAAAATCAAACAGCACAAAACAGCCGATGATTCCTCTTTTCACATGATTCCTCTTCCAGAAGCAACTTTTTTCCTCCTAGTAATAATTAGTGCTGTACCTAAATACCCATAAGCTTATGTAGCTGTCTCCTGATTCATGCATTTTAGATTTTAGGTACCTACTCTGATAGCTGAACCTTCATTTTTAAATGGATGTCAGCATTCATTGTTAACACTTGTTAGTTCTCAAGATTCTCTCTTCCTTTGACTTTCATCACACTATGTATCATCCCAAAATATACCATTAACTCATAGAAACATGTACAATTCACTTTGTTTAGTTTCATAATTTTTCATGTGAGGAGTGCTTAAAATGTAGTCTCTTTAATACACATCTAAGTTATTTGCACTAGACACTCATTGTAAATAATTTTATCTAAAATTAGTGTTAGATAATTTCAGTACACCATGAGGAGAAATTCCGTACTAAAATAGACAAGCTATAAATAAACTGAAAATTTTAAATATTTTTTACATCAGTCAAAACTTGATGCCAGTAATACACCTTAGCCTACACCATATGATTTCCTAGAACAGTTACAACTCAGAACAGTTACTAGGCTCCAAGTTTATTTCTTAGTTAGCAAATAATTCACTAAATGTCAGACAATATATTTCCAACTAGGTAAAAGAAAATAATACTTAAAAATACACTGAAAATATTATTGAGGGATAGTGTCGAATCACTGCTTTAAAAGAGTGTAATGGGTGCTAATAACTATCTAGGCCTTACGTGGAAGATTAAAATTGAAATAAAAGCGTAGTTTGGTTATAATAGTAACAAGTGTCATGAAGTCTTCCTTTAATGAATTTACATGATGTGCTATGACAGAACGCATTCTCAAGGAGAACTGTGACTATCAGAGAGACTTGAGTCCACTACGTTAACGTCACTACAGATGAAGAACAGGATGTAGAAAACCAGCACTACACACATCTCTGTATGTAAAACATAACTGCCCTGAACAACATTTTATACACGTGCATGTTTAAATATTCACTCTTCCCAGCAGAACAAGCTAGCCTAAAGCAATGTCTTCAACCATCTAGGCTCCAGAAAAGGATACATTTATCACCACGGTCCCAGAAGTCCCTCCAGTTCACCAGGTGAGCCATACAGTTCCAGATACTAAAGTTCCAATTTACTGGGCTACTTTATTCTTGGCCTGCCACCCCCACGTAAATTTAGAGAGGCTTAGAGAATGACTGAAGACTTACAGTATGGTCATTAGGCCCTGAAAACGTGATGTTTTAAACAAGCAAGATGGTCAGTTTCAGTTGTCCCCTGTACATCCAAGAAGCAAATGTGATAAAGCATAACATGTAAATTCCAGCCCAGTCTTCAGCACAGACTTCTACAGCTCTGTTCTGTATCATCCCTAATACAGTAAAAGGGGCTAAAATACCTACTACCACACGTTTCAGAAGTTATGTGAAGTATTAGTTAGAAAATTAACAAGAACAAGTTTGCCAAAAGCCAGTAACTAGAATAGAAGTGAAAGCGGTCATACCATCCTTACCACTGTCTCTAAGAGTAACGCCAGCTCTTGGCTATTACCATGAACAGAATACTGGGCCAGAAATGTTGTGTTCCAGGTGGTTAAGCCCTATCTTCTCATGAGCGCACCTGTGCTATGAATAAATACATGGAGAAATCCTTTGTTCTTACCAACTAAAATTAAGATTGGTTTACTGTTCATTAAAAAAATCATCTAAAATACTTCACAACATGATTAGTGATATAAAGAAGCCACATGCTACTGAGAAGTCCAACAGGAGAAAAGTTAACCAGGGGACTGGATCTGGATGGAGAGTCAGAAAACATAATCAAATGGAAGAAGCACGCTCAGTGTAACTAAAATTACTCCAGTAACCACGAAAAAAAAAAAAAAAGCATGACATTTTAATTTCTCTTAGGTGGAAATGATGGATTAATTTATTTTAGTCCCAGTGCTCTAAATCTGTGCTTTTAAGAGCAGGCTTACTTTAATCGTAAACAGTTAGGATTACATGTGAGCTTCCTAGATTCTAACTGAAGAAAACTGCCTATTTATCAGAACCTATCCTTTACTGAAAACATACATCCCTGCCTAGGTGTTTTGTTAGTAATGAAACGGATCTCATTCTCCTTCACTTGTAGCCTTCTATACATTATAAATACATTCATTCCTTGACTTTATACTTAAAATCTATGCTGTCCTTTTTCTCTCACATTCTTCCCTATAACCAAAGCCATGTGGCTGCCTTTTAGTGACATTCTAAGCATTTATTCAAACAAGAAATACTATAACAGGTTAGGAATATGGAGTCCCCTAACTCATGCCTACTAGTTAAAACTTCAGAGTTCTAACATAACATTTTCATCAAGATTCTACTCTTCCATCTTACCTAAAGTCTTGGTCATTTAATAAGAAAGAAAATATGTGGCTACTGACACATGGGAATATTTTTATTGTGGTTTGACAACCAATTTAGTGCATCTTGAAAAATCAACTAATTAATGTGCTGAATTAGTATCTTATCAGAATAGTCTGTTTAGCTATAGTAAGCTTTATAATTAATACATGACTTAAATTTCTTTGTCTACATGTAACCAAAACATGGCATGTAGAGTCATGGAGAAGCCCTGCATCCATTTAATGAGTAGTTCCATAGAAATGTGGATGTTTCCTTGTTCAGCACCTATTTGGGTTGTGGGATACCTGACCTCACGGATGAATTTTTGTTTGTTGATCCTTTGGCAAAGGTGAGAGGAGCCACAAGGAGCCCTCAGGTCTAATTTTTAAACAGTGTCTGCCCAACTTTTCCATGCTGTTTTGATGAAGAATTATTTAATTAGAAGAAACAGAGTCCACTTAATTTAGCACAGGCAAAGGGAACTTACTGAGAGGATACAGGACTCTTACTCAGAACCTTTGTAAATTCAGAAAAAAAAAATGGCTGAATCCCACAAAAGGTAGCTTCTAGTTTCTCCTTCATTCATGTACCTATCTATTCATTTAACCAATATTTATTGAGTATCTACTATGTGCCAAGCATTGTCTTAGGACCTGAGGATAGAACTGTGAACAAAACAGATGAAAAGAAAATCAACGCACTTATGAAGCTTACATATTAGTATAGAAAGAGAAATGGATGAAAAAGAAAGTAAAACATTTGAGGGGGAAAAATTCATTGCATTTGATGAATGTACGGCACATGTGTAAAAGGTGGTTGAAAAGCTAGATTGAGACAGGTCTTGCAAATGAGGTTGAAAATTATTGTCTTAGGTCACTTAAGATGCAGTAGAAACCTGGTGGAAGCATTTAAACAGGGTAATGGCATCATCAGACCAGAACTTAAGGAAGACTAGAGCTTTGAACAGGGATGTAATGGACTAGGGTGTAGGGAGGGGGGCAGAATGTGGAGACAAAGAGCAACGATTGCTACCTTCCAGGTGAGATGATGGGTTGGCTTACTACCCATTTGCAGTAAGTATAGAATGGAGGAGGTAAATTTGATGGTGGCTGTTATGTAAGTAGAATGGATATGTAATACTTTAAAAATTGTCAAACACGACTGACCGTGCCATGAACTGAAATAGTCAAGACTGTGTAGCAGAGGCTGGATGGTTAGAGAGAACAGAGAATGACTCTTGGCTTTGAAGACACTTGGTTTGAGGTATCACTACACTTCAAGTACAGATATTCAGGCAATGCAGTTTTTGGAGGACAGGACACTTAAAGACCAGAAATATATGTTTGGGAATCACTGAATAGAGAGTAAAGGTAAAAATACAAAAGGACTTCTAAGGGATGGATTAGATGGGGGGAAGAGGACTGAAGACAGCTCAATGAAAGATGACTTTATTTAAGGTTTGAGAAAAAGGGATAATAAATGCTCTGTCAGACAGTTAAGAACATAAAAACCCCCAGCAATCTCAACTTAGATTACCGTAGTGCATTTTTGTACATTACCTGAAGAAAAGGGATGAAGAAGGAGGAAGTAGAGGGTTAGGGGATTATATTTATAAATATACACAAGGTTGAAACATGATAAAAGAGAGGCAAGATTAATGTCTTTAATTTATATAAGCTGTTACATTACTAGGCCACATGCATTTCCCTTCTTCAGCAGGGATATAGAACAGGGTATTACAATTTATCTTACTCAACAGTACCCACTGGGCTCGTTTTGATTACATTGAGATTTCTAGGCTAGGGTTCACCATTTTGAATGTCAGGCATTAAACCTAAAATAAAAAAGGGTATCTGAGCAAAAGGTTCTCATCATTATTCTTCAAGCCTTAATTACCTTTCTCCAACACTATCTGAGACTAGCTATTTTTACTCAGAGATCTTCTAGCCAAAGATGCTCTAATTACCTTGCCCTGAATAGACTCTGCTCATCCCTATTTATATAGTGCTTTGAACATTTAAAATTTGCCAGTAGTTTTTAAAAGACGGTATAATACTATGTCACTCCAATTTAATTAAACACAAATGTCCTCTTTTTTTTTTTCATTCCTAACAAAATGAACACAACTAAACAGGGCTTGCATGTTATATAAAAGTAATAAAACAGACATTGTATATCAGAGTCACAGTTCTTTACAGTAATGTGTGTTTAATATCATTATTTCCAGGATGAGAAGAAAATAAGTCTTCCAATAAAAATATATGCTATTTGTTCAGAAAGGGCAATTATTTCCATGAGATATCCTCAGACTAGATGCATCTCACAGATGCATTACTATGAATAACTTTTCTGAGGAATGATGCTGTAACAATTTCTCTAGCACTCCCAGGAGAAACCATCTCCCTCAAATAGAGAGCTAGGTAGAATACACGATTGCAAACAACATGCCAATTCATCATATGTCATCAGATCTTAACCACTTTTTCTCTGGCTATGGCACCATTTAGCTAAAAAGCAATCAGGACTCTTCCAAAAAGAACATTGCAGAAATGATGAAAAACTATATTAAGAAGTAAGAAAATAACCTTGAAATTCAGTATCAAAGTAGACTGCACAATTGTATTGGTTCAGAGGAAAAGCAAAGGACTGTGAAACAAAAGTACGTAAAAGATTTACTAAGTACATCTCAAGATACATTGAAAATCTGGTAGACAACAACTTTAAAAAAAAAAAAAAGTTCTCTGCCAGGGTAGTAGAATTTAGGGGAAAAATAGCAGATAGGGACCTTGGGCCTTGTTTCACAGCAACCTGCTGCTGGAGGTGGGTGAGGAAGAGATGGGCTCCTGAAAACGGCAAAGTCTTTACTGCCACCATCACAAATACAAGTATGAAATCATGAAAAAGAAATGCTTTTGTTTATCCAAGATGTCATAATACTTACACAATTTTTAATGTACTTACAGATCTTTTTAAACTTTTGAAATGCAGCTACGACATGCTAGGTAGTGAAAATCCATTCATGATAAAGCATGCCTTTATTGATATGACTGTGTTGTAGAGGATACAAGGACTGAATCAAGTGTGTTTTCTGCCTTTAAAAAAAACTTCTAACTAGGTGAGTAATGGCTTTATTTGGCAAATATGAAATATAGTATGTTAAAGATACTTAGCAGTTGAATCAAAATTCAGAGACATTTTGCTATCTACCATTAAGCTCTAGAGTTTACTGACCCCAGGGGTACTCATCGACCCACTCAACCAATTCACTAAGGATTATCAAGGCCACTGTAACTCTTATATATTTCCCCCCTCTATGTTTTATATTGTTGTTGTTATTTTTACTATTACCACCTTACCACAAGGATGTGCCATGAGAGTAAAACAATTTTGTTTTGGTTTTTTGGTTTTCTTTTCTCTTTCTTTCTTTCTTCCTTCCTTCTTTCTTTCTTTCTTTTCTTTTCTTCCTTCCTTCACTTCTTTCTTTCTCTCTCTCTCTTTCTCTCCATCCCTCCCTCCCTCCCTTCCTTCCTTTCCTTCTTTCTTTTTGGCTTTTTGATTACAGCTAGAGTAAAAAGAAGCTGCTGTATGGAAGTTTTTATATTACCAATAACATTAAAGTAAGAGATGGAGGTCATCTATGAGTAAGAGATGGAGATTATCTGTGAGTATCAAATACCTATTATAACTGTCCCTTAAAAACAGATAATAAAAATCGATAGAATAGGGTGTTAGAAGGTATTCATACTTTTTTATGTCTATATATTTCCTATGGTATTTCTGTTGCCTTTTGTTTAAATCTGTGCTGAACTCTACGAATCTTCAGTGATACAATGGAAGCATCAGTATAACATGGCAACACTGTATCAAGCATAATTCTGATCATTATTTTTTTTAACTTTTTATCAAAGCAATAAATGTACATGGTTTTAAAATAGAACTACTAAGCTTCAGTGAAAAGCTGCAGTATTGTGTCCCATCCCTCTCCACTTCTGATTCTTATTCTCCTGAGGAAATCATTTTCAATTCTTTAGCTTTTTCTTCCAGTGTTTACACACATATTTCTAAATCACATGCATATCCTTCAACAAGCCCCACTAAATATTACAGGTATTGGCAGGGCATGCAGTATATACATGCCACTGAGGTGGACCAGTGGCCTGGCCAGTTCTTGGGGAGCCTTTCCTTTTGGAATGGTCCGTTTCCCCAGAGAGGAGTCTTTCAATTTCTTGACTATGTAAGTCTAGTTGCTAATACTCTACCTGGTGTTCTAGGTGCTTACTCTAATTGCATGAACTTTTTTGTATACCTGTTGCTTATAAAAGTTCACTGTCTCGGGAAATGTGTTTCTATATATATTTCAATAATTATGAAGGGCAGCAAGTTGGGATGCACATGTTTATTAACATAACTTTCTATTTATAATTTTCAGTTTCTGCACATGAAATACATCTTTATTTCAATTAATAGTTTTCAAGGAATCAGTAGTAAACTAGCAGAACTTTAGATACAGAAAAACTGCGAGTATCTTCTAGACCAGCTCCATCATTGTTCAAAATTAAAAGTTAAAGAAAAATTCATAGATATTCTTAGAATTCCAAATGGTATTTTCTCTCAAAAAGAGGGCATATATAGTATAATAAATATTTTCTAAATGGATATATTCTTCCCTACTGAAAACCTTTTCGGAAGAGAGAACAACCAAGTGTTCCAGAAACACGTACAAAAAGAAACTTATGCAATTTGGTGACGAGACCAAGTAGTTTATAAAATGCAGAATTTCAAAGGACATGGAAGCTTTTGTGTCTTCCCAAGCTTTGGCCCCTGCTCTAGACTTTGACTCAGAAAACATTAAGAAACCTAAGAGAACACTTACAACAGGCAATGCTTGTTCTTCAGTTTAGATCACTAAGGCTGCTCTTCTAAGAAACCAGACCATGTCTTCCACTCAATTAATGAGCTTACAGGAAAAAAAAATTACAAAAAAGCAACTTGGTATTCAATTTCAGCTGCAGGTAAACTGTGGCATCACAGTGATTCATCATTCCCATTTAACCGTGAACCAGTATCTATTAAATCTTTTATAGAAGCCCCAAGTCCTGATGAGCATTGAGTTGTTTTTCAGTGGGACTGAGGGCTATTGTGCCTCCTCTTTCCTTCTCCATCACAGGCTAAGCTTTGGCAAGAAACAAAACTATGAATAGTGAGACCTGTATCAGAGGGCTATGGTGACCATTAAATGGCAATGCATGTGACAGTGCATGTGAGCTTCCTGTCCCATAGGCTCTTCATGAACCTTAATCCCTCTCCTTACCTCCTAACAGCACCTCCTACACCCCACTTTTATAATCCTTAGCATACTACTGTGATTGTCAGTCAGTTCCTTTCTCTATGAGTGCTTGCATAGTAGGACACTATATTCCTCATCTTTATATCTGGGCATTTAGCATAGTACCTGGTACACAGTGAGGGTTTGGGTGAGTCAACTGTATTAACAGAACCCACTGACACCTGAATTGAATGGTACATAAGTAGCAGCATGTTAACAGTAAAATGAACATTGTCCCACTTATCAGGAGACCTGCCACAAGCAATTTACTTTGAGTAAATCACTTAACCTCTCTGGACATCATTTTCTCACTTGCAAAATAAAAGGTCTGGGCTAAAAGACCCCAAAATTCCCCTTTAGCAATAAAATCTTGTAATTATATGACTGTGACTCTAAACAGCCCAGAAGTTATGAGGGTCTAAAATTTATAATATTATAATATATGAACTTAAAGAAGAGTTCTAGGAATGGAGATTAAAAGGATAGTCAAGAAAGTGGTAAGTGATGTATGTTTCAGGTTTGATTTTACTGTCTCACACTAAACAAAACTGTCACTGTTGCCACCAGCACTAACAGCAATCACTGACGCGCAACACGTTTCAGGCACTGTGTTAAACTTATACTGTGTTAAAGTCATACCGACTGTATATATACACTAATTTTAAAACCTTTCAGGATAACAATCATCTTTCTACTGTACTATGACCTTTAAAATTATTAATTCACATAAAAATGATCCAGTATTTTAAACCTGAATTTCTAAGTTCTGTATGATTTCATCAAGAATATATGAACTATATTATAATCTAAGCCACTTCCCAGACGATAATGTGTTCTATGTGACAACTGATCTTGCATATAGGAACTCATTTTTAATGTCTTCCCAGTTCTACTGTGTACGTTGCATTGTGATGTTTTACCCTTTCATAAGATTGAAAGAAAAACAACTTTGGGTGAATAATTATTAATGGATAGAAAGAATTAATCTCTAATATTATCCAAAAGGAATTTAGAATAAAAGAAAAATTTTTGTTGTAATACAATCCATAGCACATCACCAACTAATATTGGCTTAGAAATTGTTCTTCTGAAAAGAGAGACTTCTTGAAGTAATAAAACATATAGAAATCAGTTTAAATTATTCTGTGAAATTTATCTTGTGGTCTGACATTAGATAATAGAGATCAAAGAGTCAATTCTTAGCTTTTCTGAGAAAGTAATGCTAAATTAAAACTCTGTTTCCATTAAAAAATGCTTATTCCCCATATACATAAGATTCAATAAATCTTAGATTAATCTACTGATTAGATTTACTGGAATCTACACAGTAATAATGGGAAATCATTAAAAGAAAGATTATAAAACATATTTGATTTCAACAAGCTCTTTTTATCGATGAAAATACCTAACATGTGAATATTAAATAATCACATATAAGTAGTATTTATGAAACCACATGGGTATTTCTATAAATAGGTTTACATGTAGATTCCTACAAAACCTCACTCTTCCTTAGCTAAATTATTATACTCTTATCAATTATCATATTTCAATACTAAACAAAAAATTAGTTCTAAAACATTAAAACGGCTAAATTATGACATCTTTTCTAAACATGATTTAGAACTTTTAAAAACATATAAAATATATAAAACTGGTTTTCCAAATGTGATGAAAGCAACTAACTTATCCATGAAACTAACAGCATCTTGAAATAAGTCAAGCCTGTAAGGTAATGTGCTTTCAGGGATTTTATTTTCCCTTCCAGGAGATAACTGCAGTAGCCACTGTGTAGTTAAGACCTCTGAGATAGAAATCAGTAGCGAATTTAATGCAAAAGCAGTCACTGTCAGAGCTGCTAATACTATAACACGTAACTCTCTGACATTAAAAGAGATACTCAAACACAGATGAAGTGGCTAATCACTTTTTTTCAGTTAAGCAAATCAATAGCCAACCTACAGAGGGTTCCTGGAATCTTTTGTTCAAATGACAAGGTTGCTGTTCTTTCTAAGCAGTCTTTGTTGGACTGAGACAGAGAGAAAGAGCAAGGCAATCTGCGAGAAGCTGCCAAAGACAAGAGGGCAAAGAGTGGGGGAGAGGGGAGCATAAAGAACTGGCTCAGAGAACTGGAAATGAGTGTAACAGGAAGACCTCAGGTGATCAAAGGAGGGAAACAAAACTCATACGACACAGAGAGACCAGAAAACCAATGGAACAAAGTGGTGGGGGAAAGGGAGTACGTGAAGACGAAGAATTTACGCAAAACACAGTGGAGGTATGAGAGAAGGGCTGGAAACAAAAACGCAAGGCAATGGGATGCAACACAGCTTCTGTGGTTCAGAGCGCGCACTCCAACTGTAGTTCCTTAACTTCCTTGTGCCACTTCTCTCATATAAATGAAGTCATCCTCACAAAACATGACGTATGGACATAGTGCTGGGACACAAAAACACTTATCAAAGTTCCCTATTATTATATCTGATAAAAGAAGCTATTATATGTAGATAATTGTTATATGATGAAATATGATGGAAATAGGTTAGTAAAGACAGCTACAGGTAATCAGAAGTTACTATATTTGTACTCAAACAGAATTCCATGACAAATATTAGAAGTAATGTAGAAACCTATTATGTTGCAATCCACGGTTCACCCTGGGATATTCCTTACATGTGGTAGAAGTAACCAGAGAAATACTTGCCCAAAGCATGTATGCATGTAAATGCATGTGTGTGCGTGTGCGTCTGCGTGTGTGTTGGAGAGGAGTAATAAAATGTATATACTAGGACTCAGATGTACAGAGAACATAAAATTTCATTGTTACAATAATTTATGTAATTTTTCTCTTAAGCATACATTTCCTCTGACAGTGGTGGCTGTGAATAAGGTTGAGGGTTGTTACAAATTTACCAACTGTTGGTAACTCAGCCTCTGCCAGCTCAAAACAGCCTCTTTTAGGTAAACAGTCATTCAATTAAAAGTTCAAATTCTTTAAAGAATCTCTCCATTTCCTCTTCTTTCTTGGGATGGCAGCTAATTACAAGAAGGAGGTTGAGTTGTCATGGTGAAGGGGAGACAGGTGCTGATTCACTTGTAGTCCAGGCCATCAGCTGGCTTCACCTTAGACATGTCACTCTACCTACTCACTGTGCATCTTACGCTTGTGCCTACAAGATTTGGCTGGTCTTTCTGACTGATGACCTTGAATACTGCTATAGCCTATGGTTTTGAGAGCCTCTAGTTCTGTGGTCCAGATACTCGGCAGCAACCATGCTCCCTCGTTCACTGGCTTTGGCTAGTCTACCAGCACTCTTAGAATTTCTCTGTCTCTAGAGAGTCAGCTTCTTCAGGCAATCCTGCTATTCTCAGATTCTCTCCTGAAACTAACTGGTTGTTCTTACTATCACCATCGCTATCATCATCAACACCTCCCTGTCTTTTACTGTGATTTTCAGCCTCTGAAAAGGGGAATGAAGACACTGACTTACGGCTCTTCTCAGTGCTGGAAAAGATTTCTTCTGGTCTGGTGGAAACTGCCTGTATCATCCTGAGTCCTTCATACAGCATTTGCTTATAGTGAAATTATGTACAGATTTTCAAACTTTGCTCTTAATACACGCTGAGGAGTTTGGAAAATTTAGAACATCTTTATTTCTCTCAGAAAATCCAGAATGTCATGACTCCTACAAATTTAAAACTCAGAGTTAAAAATACTAAATTTTGATCCAGTAATTCTACTCCTAAGAATTTATCATATTAATAAACTCATATGCATGCAAAACAACATATGCTCGGGGTTATTCACTGTAGCCTTATTTGCAAAGCATAAGATTAGGAACTGAAATGTCCACCAATCAGATAAGGTTACTATAGCTGGTAAGAATGAGGTCCTTTCATATATACTGATATGGAACTGTAGAAAAGATATGTGAAAAAAAAAAAGCAAGGTGTTCAAGAATGCAAACTATGTATTTTTTGTGTGTACAGAACTCAGTGACAGAGAGTAAGGCTGGAGGCCAGCTGGGGAGAAAGTAGGGGGAGGAGATATATGTAAAATTATATCCTTTTTTACCTTTTGAATTCTGTTATTACACATGTATTTCACATTAAGAAAATAAGGTATTGAAAATAAAACTCAGAGTGAACAAATGACGCCTTTATTCCAGGCTGTATCTACCTTCATCCTGAAATAAATACTGCGTGTCAATGATTCCATGGATGGATGGGGAGAGCCCTGGAACAAACAACAGGAACAAGGCAACACTTGGAACAAACAAATACATTTAATCTCCCCCAAAGATTCCTCACATCCCCATAGAAACTAGGCAAAGTCTCACTCTCTGACACTTCCATTCTATGAATTTATGAAACTGGAAGAAGGTAAACTGGAATGATGAGATTTCATGGCATACATCTCAGAGGGAGACCAGGTTCCATCAAACACTCACACGGTAGAAAGAGTTCCATGGACTAGAGCAGACACTCACTGAAGCCTTACAACCCAGGCTGGAGAGCCCCACAGGCTTCCAGGGGGAAACAGTCTCTTCCAACAGTAGTTTAAAAAGGCATTCGAAAAGACCAAAGATTCTGGCTGCTAGGAATTCTTTCTAATGGCCAACATAAAATGTCACAATAACAATGAAAACTGAGGGAAAAAATTAACTTTATTAACTTTAATCATCTAAACTGGAGGCAAAACAATCTAACGGTTAAGATTCTAAAACCAAGTATAGGTCCAAATCTCCAGAGGATCATTTCATTTCACCCAGAAATCCATTAAACCTCTTGTAGATTATAACTAGTTGGTAGAAATTATCTCAGAGGAACTTTTTTCCCCAATAAAAGAACACAATAATAATTCAACTGAGGATGAATATGAACAGTGTCAAGGTGTACCAACCAGTTCCATAGTGCTTTAAATAGCAGCAAAACAGAGCAAACTTCCTTCCCTACCATGTTCTTATCTTACAAGAGACAGCACCTACTGGCCCAAGGGAAAAACAGTACATCAACACTAAAGCAGACCAGCTGAAGGTGGCTTTGGCTTTATCTGCAGGAGCCCATCAACAGACATAAGCCCACTTAATTTGACCTAAACCCTTCCAAGCCTCTAAATGAGTAGTATTTCCAAAAGGCAAGAAACAGATCAATGCCATTTTCTCTCTTAAAAAACTATACACAATCAATGTTCTAAATATATGCTCATAGAAATGCTAGACTCCAATGAAGAAAAGTCACAGAAAAATAAAATTATCTCTTAAAAAATAATGTCTAAGTGTAAAACGGCAACTTTCAAGAAGTGTTTAAACTCAAATATAAATATGAAACAGATTAAGCTTGAGATTAAACGTCAAGTTTGAAGTTCGAATAAACTTCAATAGTTCGCTTAAAAATAAAAATAGATTTTACAGCTAGAGATTGCATTCTGCCTATAAAACTATTATTAAGTGTAATACTGGGTAAGGTTATGAATCTCAATAGATCAGCAAATAAAGAACCTTAAAACAATTCTTTACATCTATTTAGATCATACTATTTTTGACACATTTTAAGATTGTAACTATATTTCACGAATGTCATTCAATAAATATTTATCAAATACACATCATGCCAGACTCTGGAATTCAACAGTGAGCAAAAGAAGACATAGTCCCTGACCTCATGGAGCTTGCAGTCTAGTGAGAAAGACAATTGAATAGGTAATAATACTGCAGTGTGTTAAGGCTGAGATGGGAGTACCAGGTGCCATGGGGACGCAAAGCAGGTACACCTGACCTGTATGGAAGAGTGGGCGGGGCAGTGAGAAGTGAAGGAATTTAAGCCCTTCCTAAAAGGTTTAACACAAAAACCAAGACTTTAAGGATCACTGGGACTTAAAGGGAAAGAGGAAGAAGGCTCCAAGTTTGTATAAGAGAGGAGAGGCAGGGTAGGGAGGGAGAAGAATTCAGTGCATTTGAGAAACTAAGAACACTTAATTCATTTTTCTTAGAATGAATAAAAAACATTCTCCCTTCACTTCTCAATTTCATTTGCTTATTAATTCAATTAATATTTTCTGAACTCTAATAAAGTTAACTCATATATCAGGACCCACAAAATAGAGGCCGCCTTGCCTCACCGGCCCAGCTCACATCACAATGTGGGAGCCCATGATTGGGTTAACAAATTGTAACAATCCCAGCTGAGTATCTCCTTGAAGACGTGCTTAGTACCTGCCTTGAGGTTTTAGCAATGACCCAGGCCCCCGGCTATAAACGCTGGGCGTGCCTGCTGTTAGTCTTCTATCCCCAAAACAGCCTTGGGCTGGAATGGTAAAAAGCTGCAGACTCAGAGCTGAGAAGGCTGATTAGCCAATGACGGGTAAGATCCCCTGAGGGGGGCAACCTAAGACAGGCACAGCCGCCTGAGTCCAAGTTGTCAAGCAGCTGATTCCTGTACTTTGCGCCCTGATAAGCTGAAAGGCCCACCACGAACATGATTCACCAGAAAGGGTCTTCTGACCTTGAGCCAAACACCAACAATGAACAAAGCCTTTGTACTCATTGTGATCCCACCTTGTCCTTTCCTAAATTCCTGCATTCCTCCTTTGACTGTACTCAATAAATATGAGAGATCTGAAAGGCTCATGGAGTTGGCTCCTGACTCCCTCTAGCTCTCTTGACTTTTCCACAGTCTTGAGTAATTCATTCCGTCTCGGTGGGACTTCTGCTGGCCAGAACCCACAACTGGTGACGAACCCACATCACAAATCTAAACTTAGGTTTGCCTGCCTACGCTTATGGGAAACACCTCACTGTCAAGGAAACCTAACATATACCAGTCACAACCCTCCAACCCAGCTTCAGCGGGCTTACCTTACCCTAGAAAACAGGACCTGCTTGCCTAATAAGGAAACCCTTGACCTCCTAGCCAATCATATCATTTCTGAGTTGTCTCTTCTACGTTCCATAAAATTTGCTTTTGCCCAAAATCCCTCCAAAACAGAGCTCCGCTGTACTCCTCCAAAGCATGGATTGTTTTCCCTTGAATAAAGGACATCACACTCGTCACTAAAATGTTTTAGTTTTGTCATTTCAAAGCTCCTGCGATTAGCTGCTCTGTTTAACAATCAAGGTATCTTTAGCTTTTTCAGATTATAAAACCCAAATAAAAGGAAATCAATACATCCTATAAAGGCTCTTTCTCTTGGGATGACTACACTGCACATGATCGGAATGCAACCAGAAAAACAATTATTGTAAAACTGATAAATTCCGAGAAGGAATTAAGTCTTCAAATAATTGGTTTATTTACTGTTCCATTTTTCTTATTACATTATATCTGAATTTTCACAATATGTACCTCTTACATTTCAATAGGTCAGAAATCTGTCACCGGTCTCACTGAGCTAAAATCAAGGTGCCAGCAGGGCTGTGTGCCTTCTGGAGTCTCCAAGGGAAGAATCTGTTTTCTTGACTTTTTCCACTTTTAAGGGCTGCCCATGTCCCGTGCTTGTGGCTCCCTTCCTCCATCTTTAAAGTAAGGGCTAGTCAAGCCCTTCTCATACTGCATCACTCTGACTCTCTCTTCAGCCTCCCTTTTCCACTTTTTAGGACTCTTGTGATTATCCTGGCCCCACCAGGGTAATTTCTGTATTTTAAGGTTAATTCCATCTGTTACTTTAATTCCCCTCTGCCATGTAACCTAACATATTCAGAGGCTTTGGGGATTAGGAATGACTGGGGAGTCATTATTCTGCCTATCACAGCACATTAAAACAAATATTTAAGTTACTGAATATCCACAACATTGAGGAAGCTGCAATCACCACTGCCTTTCTCCTCCTGTGATTTACATCTACTGGGGTAGATAAAAAATGTGTACAAAATCATACTGTTGTCAAGGAAAAAAATGCATCCTAAAAGTACTTTAAGTAGGTACTAGATGACTACAGTCATGAAAAAGAACATTTATAAGAGCTTAAAGGATACAATTCAATAACAAAAAAACAAACAACCCAATCAAAAAACAGGCAAAGACCAAAACAGACATTTCTCTGAAAAAGATATCCAGAGGGCCAACAGGCGCATAAAAAGGTGCTCATCATCACTAAGTACCTGAGAAATGCAAATCAAAACTACAATGAGGTACCACCTCACATTGGTCAGAATGGCCATCATTAAAAGTCTACAAATAACAAATGCTGTGGAGAGGGTGTGGAGAAAAGGAATCCTCCTACACTGTTGGTGGGAATGTAAATTAGTGCAGCCACTATAGAAAACAGTATGGTGTTTCCTTGAAAAAAAAATAGACTTGCCATATAATCCAGCAATCCCACTCCTGGGCATATATCCAGAGAAAACTAATTCAAAAAGATACATGCACCTCAATATTCACAGCAGCACTATTTACAATAGCCAAGACATGGAAGCAACCTAAATGTCCATCAACAGATGAACGGATAAAGAAGATGTGGTATATATACACGATGGAATACTATTCAGCCATAAAAAGAATGAGATTATGCCATTTGCAGCAACAGGAGTGAACCTAAAGATTATCATACTAAGTGAAGTAAGTCAGAAAGAGAAAGACGGCGGGGGGGTATAGCTCAGTGGTAGAGCACATGCCTAGCATGCACGAGGTCCTGGGTTCAATCCCCAGTACCTCCATTAAAATGTAAATAAAAATAAATAAGCCTAATTACCTCCCCCCCAAAATAAATAAAAATAAAGTTATAAAAAAAAAAAAAAAGAAAGAGAAAGACAAGTGCCACATGATATCACTTATGTATGGAATCCAAAATACAACAATGAATTTATTTATGAAACAGAAATAGACTCAGACACAGAAAACAAACTTTAGATTACCAAAGGGGAAAGGAGGTTGGGAGAGGTATAAATTAGGAGTCTGGGATTAGTAGATACAAACTAGCATATATAAAATAGATAAACAAGCACCTACTGTATAGCACAGAGAACTATATTCAATATTCTGTAACAAACCATAATGGAAAAGAATCACTTTGCTGTACACCAGAAACTAACACAACATTGTAAATCAACAATACTTGAATAAAAAAAAGTTTAAAGAGAAGATGGCATAAGAAATAGGTCTTAAAGCACAGATCAGATCCGTAACAGGCAGAGATGAGAATGGGGTGATATTTCAGGTGGGGGCTTTGTGTGACTAAACTGAAGGAAGATTAAAAAGAAAAAAAAAAAAAAAAAGGAAGACCTAGTAACCTATCCCTGCTGGATGGAGAAAAGGGCATTCAATGAGAAGCAGTGGAAACAGAAATTTCGAGAAAGCAGTCAAAAATTCAAAT
The DNA here is from genome assembly GCF_009834535.1 of Camelus ferus. NCBI lineage: Eukaryota > Metazoa > Chordata > Mammalia > Artiodactyla > Camelidae > Camelus > Camelus ferus. Next base: position 8,670,158 of record NC_045716.1, read on the forward strand.
GTGGCAGCGATGAAGGAACACAAAGACACAGAAGAGGGCACTGGAGTTTTAATTAGTGGATCACTGGTGAACATCAGGTAAGCGCTCAGTCAAGTGCTGGTGTCAGGAGCCAGATGACAGCTCTTACAGAACAGGCTAGCAGCAAGAGTAAGTGATTCTTTTGATAAATCTAGATTTAAAAAGCAAAATCTTCTTTGAAAGAAGTCTGAGATGACAGTAAGATAAAAGGTTTGGCAGTAAACCATATACCAAGGGGAAGAAATCAGTGAAATGGACATATGATTAAAAAGCCAGATCAAAGATACAGGTTGAAATCCTCAAGTCAGTACCTAAGGGTGAAGAACTTTATAATAAAGTTACTAACAATACCTCTTAAGAATCTGTTCTAAAATTTTAATTTTGGGGGTAAATAGTAAGGCAGGATTCACCTACAAACCTCAGTTTACAAACAGACTACAGGGCTAAGTCCACTGAAAATACTGTCTTCATTCTTCCCAGATTCAAATATGAAATGTCCTAGGAAATTCCACAAGCAAAATAACAGTTTCTCTGGCAAAATTAGAACTCCAAAAGAAAGTCTATAGCAGTAACGGTCACTACCCAGCACGTAAGAAAATATAAACTCAAGTTTTTCCAAGTTTTACTGATGGTTCCCTTTAAAAGAAGAAACATATATTAATTGCTTGAATTCTTAAGATAATAAGGGCTTCCAGAGTCTCTCCTCAATGACGGAGAGCATGGGAACAACCTAACGATTTAAAGACACAAACTGTTAGAAACAGGAATCACAGACCCTAGAAGCTGTCTCTCTTTGAACACAGGCTGAGATAGATTTCTTAAGGTGTTATTCATAAAGTATAAGTCATAGCTACATTATGTCCATCTTTTTTCTCCCTTCTGATAATGTAGTCTTTTCAATGCCTCAGTCTAAGAAACCACCAAGAACAGAATTAAGTATTTAATTGTGTTGCAGTGAGGAACTACATCTGACTTAAACAGGTCTGTTTCATGTTCCAAGACCACTGTAGTCTGTTTCTGCATTTTCTACAAAATATGAAACACTGGCACCAAAGGAATTACAAGAGCAGTGGTGGTAAAGCTGTGTCACACAAGAGCCAGTGATCACAAAGCAGAATGGCGGCCGAACATGCCCTCTTCACCATGGTATTTTCTCACACTTTTTTCTAAACTTCCTGAAGGTGCAGATAAACATTTAAAAAGTGAATTACTGAAAACACTAGTAATAGCGGGGAAAAAAAAAAAAAAAAGAAAGAAAATGGCAAATATAAAAATTTGATTACAACAGAATAAAATGTATAAAGAATAAACATAAAGTACTGAAAATATTAATAGCAACTTTAAATTTTCTAGTGAAATCAAATATAGATTAATACCTATTAACAAACATAAACAAAATGTTAGAAAACATCACATTATAGTGCTCTATGCTGGAATTTGACACAACATTGTAAAATGACTATAACTGAATAAAAAAAGTTAAAAAAGAAAACATCACATTATAAAATGAAGGCTACTACTCTTATTAAAAGTATCATTTATGACTGTAAGTAACTTACTTCATTTCATTAATCACAAAAATATTTGGACAGTTTTGATCACATATCTGAGCAAAAATCACTCACAAGCAAAGATAGTATGACAAACTATTACTCTAAAAAACAAAAAGCTCCATACTGAAGTCTTCAGTACATGAAAAATGGGCACAATAGGGATTATCCCACTCAATTTGTGATTTCTGAATGATCACTCTGCTTCAGTTAAATGAGGTAATATTATTTGCTTCCTATTGCTCTCCCATGTTTTAGAACATACTACAGAAGTTTTACTCCTGAAAAGTTATTCACTTCAATTAGTTTCTAAATATTAACCTTTCCCATCCTCTCTTGCAGTTAATATTGGCCAAGTGAAAAATATAAGTCCTAGACAATAAAATATTAAGTCAAAGTGTTCTATGACAGTTAAATGGGAAACTTTTTTTTTTTTTTTTTTTTTAAAACAGGGAAGCTTCTTCCCTTCTTTCCCTCTTTCCTCTGGCTGGAATGCAGACTTGATGGATGGAGCTTGAGCAACCATCTTGAATCTCAAGGTAGAAGCTATGAGATGGCAGGGCAGCAACAAACCAAGAAATGAGGTTAGGCTCTTTACACCAAGAAGTTATCTCACTTGTCTTAGATTGTCTACCCACAGATTTTATTTCCATGGAAGGAAAATAAACTATTTTATTTAAGCCACTGTAATTTATGGTGTTTGGCCTTATGTTAAGTGAACTTGGTCCTAACTGATACAATGTACATATTATCCTAACAACTCCAAACCTGGCATATACTCATAAAGTCTAGACCAGTGCTGTCCAACAGAATGCCAGAAATAACCTGCATCTCTGCTGTCCAATTCAGTTGCTGCTGCCATGTGTGATTACTGAGCAACTAAGATTTTTTTAACATTAAAATAGAATTTAAAATTTTATTTAATTTCAATTAAATTTAAATAGCCACATGTGGTTAGTGTTTATTGTATTGGACAGCACAGCTTTAAGCACCAAGGAGCATCAAAACTGTAACTGAGTTAATTTAAAATGATATAAATTTTCTCCTTAACCTATAACAATATAATAATAGTATAAGTATTATTTTCACGAGAGATGTGCCTATAATTACATTTTACTAGAGTAATTTTATTATGTCTACCTTGAGCCATACCTGTAGAAACTCAGAAAATGTTAGTTGTGAAGATGAAGGCAACTTGACACTGGGTCTGAAACAGACTTTCTACTTTAGTACAAAAAGCTATTCTAACTTTCTTCTTAATTAGAGACACACTGCTCTTAAAAATGTGATAGGATTGAAATACTTTTTACATTTCTTTTTCATTCATATGTTCTCAACTCAAAGCAGCTAGAATATATAAAGGAATATCTAGAAAAGTACAATGTCTTTTCAATTCATTAACAACTGGCTTAATATTATACTGGAGAATATCAAGGCAAAATTCTTACTCAAATTTCAATAAAACTACTTCCCAGCATGCAATGAAAAATTTTGGTCTGCTTTAAAAACTCACAGATACTTTTCCTCCCCAATGCTAACTACCTACCTTTGTGTCAAGAGCTACAAATATTATGGATAATGAAGCACAGTTCTTAGGTTATTAATAAACCAGAAAATTCACAACAGAACGGTACTCCAAAAAGGTCGCTGAGTTTTTATCCTCAGCTTTTGTCTGTCTTCTTCTTTCCTTTCCCTTCAAACAGAATTAATCTCTGTGATCATCAAGTGCTTGGTGTGACAGATATGCTTCTCACACAGCATTTACTATACTAGGTCATGATGGTTTTCAAAACTGTCTCTGCTCTACACCATGAAATTCTCAAGGGCAAGAGAGACCTCAGAAGGGTACTGCGGCAGTGGAACAAAACTATCCAGAGGTAGCACAGAGGAATTTGGTCTTCAGGGCAGAGGAACAGAAAAGGAAGAATGCAATCACAGCTCACAATCTCGCATTTCTGCCCAGCACTGGCCTTGGTTACAATCTGCTTTAATTCAATTCATCCTGTAATTCGTTTCTGGGTATACTTTTGTATGCTTAAAATTTCTGAATTGCAAAAATCACATGAAAATTAGTGAATAAATGAGATAACAAATTTAAGCATATGATGGATTAATCCTAAATAAAGTTCTTAAATCACTTTGGTTAACATTACACAATTTGCTATTCTAAATGGCACTCACTGTTTCTGGTAAGATTATCTAATAACTGCAACCTCTGCATAACCCTTTTGTTTTAAATAATTTATACAGAATCAATTAGCTATTATATAAATACCACCCACATCCTTAAAACAGTGACAAGAGCAGATGAAGAACTGACTTTAGAGTTATGAAAAGATGTCATTTTAAAAAATTCACTTTGAATGACATACTTTTAAATTTTAACTTCTGCCTTAAACTAAAATGACAAACAACTCATTAGTTACCTGAATTCCTTTTTTTTTTTCTAAACTTGAGAACCAGCTCTGTATCCTATACATGGAACAGGCTAGACTTACGACACTAAGTATATGTGATAGCAAGTAATTCTAGAGATATAAATGAATCCCAGAGAGAGTACATACACTGGTCAGAAGAGCCAAGAGAAGAATCAATACTGGCATCCATTCACCATATAATATACCTACCCACCTTTTTTTTTTTTTTTTTTAATCTCTAACCAATTATACAACTAAGACCCCTTCAGGGCTAATTAGGGATTAAATGAAGCTATGGACGTCACCATGGATGTATTATAATAAATCATGCACCTTCTGCTTGAAGCAATGGGATAGAAGAGGGAAACATACAAAATTATACCACCGCTTCCTCATTAACCAAATACTACATTGGCAGTTGAAGCAATCCCATTTCAGATGGGCACTTCATTGCATCTTTGGCTTTAAAAAGCTGTCATTCCAGAAAGGATTGAGAATTTCCATAGCAATTCCAAACTTTAAAGTACTATTTCTTAAAGTGTGGTCTTAGATGCAGATTCCTGGACTCCAAATCCCCACTAAAAGGAACTCTGAGGAGTGGAGCCCAACTTTTAGCAAACACTCTTCCACAAAATTCCAGTGCTTGTTTAAGTCTGAGAACCACTACGTAACAACAAGCTCTTCCTGTGACACTTGATATGTGCCTTAAGAAGCACCAGACACACAGCTATAACCCACACTTTCAAGATATGATCTCCAGATCGGGAGTAGCAGTGTCACCTGGGCACTTGTTAGAAATGCAGAATCTCAGGCCCATTCCAGCCCTGTTGAGTCAAAATTTGCATGTTAACAAGATCCCCAGGTGATTCATATTTACATTAAAGCCAGAACTGCTCTGGTCTAGAGCAGTTATTCTTGAATGCAGGTGTCCTGGGGCACCTTATATCAGTCAGACAGAAAAGTGTATTAGGGATATGGTGGTAAAACACCTGGAATATACTTTACAGTAAAATAGGCAATCAAAGCCAAGGCCCTGCTGAAACACAGGGAAGATTTTGAGTGTCTTTTGGTGAATTTTTAAATGTTCGTGATAATGTTTCTACCTAGCATTTATATTAGTCATGGAAGACATAAGTCATTCCAAATACAATGAAGCTCAGACAAAAGCTGAAAATGCACATTTCATAAGCAGCACTGGTTTGTCAGTCACTTTGGGCCCCAACTTAAGACCCACTTAAGATATAACCAATAATCGAGACTATTCATTTAAGTCAGCACATTCTGAAAGTTGCTTTCCCATGTATGAATGCACTGGCAGCTGAAGTATAGTTTCTTATTTAATAAAAAGGTTTGCTGAAAAGAATCAAAGAAAAATGTTAAGAGATGGCCTTCCTTGAATCTTTTTTGTTTTGTTTTGTTTTAATAAGGTAGGGCACAAACCAGAGGTGACTAAAGTCCATAAAGATACACTGGAAAACTGGACAGGCAAGTTAAGAACTAACATTATTCTATGTAAATATCATGCTACCTGACAAAATATTACGTTGCCATAACTCAACAATGGGAATACTATCTACATATTCAACTTATAAAATATACTATGCAGATGTGATATAAAAACTTTAAAAAATCTCTGGAGAAATGATCTCCAAGCAATCATTTAAGCACTAACTGATCCCAATAATAAATTTTATGTTGAGTCAAGTACAAAATAAATGTCAAGTAAATGTCAATATCCTCTTGTATAAATATAATTTTGCTATTATCATGCACTATGTCAGGGTCCCTCTTGTATACTACAGTATTAACTGATTATTTCATCAGCCTTAAATATGAAATATGTATCACAGCTTGATATGGTACTGTCCAGATGTCTAGCACCTTTCCTCCACCTGAGTACCTTTAGAACTGAATTTGAAAACAATGTTACAAGAAGCAAATACCAGAAAATTATGTGAAATAGCTATCATGTATTTGTTGACTTTAAATCAACACCAAACTCAAAAGTTACATTATTTCCTCTTCAACTTTCTATAACAGAAATTATATAAAAACCCAATACTTAGTTCATTCCTCAGAAGTCCTGAATGTTAGACAATGATGATTACTATATGTACACATCACAGCAATGGCTACAGCCAAGAAAATAACTCCAAGATGCTTAGAAGTACAGTGGAGGTTATTTGCTTACAAAAAGCAAAATCTTAGTTTGCAGTATTATTTGTCCATATTTCAATAGTCTGGCTACTATTTATACATACAGGTTAGCTGCAAAGATTTGTGAAATAAACCTACCGAGTAATAACTTCTGCATTTTATCTGGTGCCCCCAAAATAATACTTTAATTGTAATAATGTGGCAAAGGTCACATGCATAGCTCTGATATCTCAACACACACAGTTCTGCTTCTGCAACTATGGTACTCCAGAAACACCAACCCCAGACCCAGGAAAGAGGGGATACTGCCACAAATCTTGTGTTTCAGAGGATCCTAGTATCACAAATGGCCCAAATTAAATCTACTGAAGAACATGTGGATGCCTTCAGCCACTCAGATCTGGTACTCAGATGGACACAGTCTGACCCAAGACCCTAAACATCTATTCTTCCAAGTAATACTCTTCAAGCCCCAGAGAAATGCTTCTCCACATCTCTTGCCCTTCCTCCTCAAGATAAAAGGGGATTATGTCAGAATACCCTGAAGGTTTCTGGGCTACACTGCTGCTGAAGACAGAGATAGATACTGCTTTGGAGCAGCAGGAGGATTCGAGGGATGAAAGCACTTAGGTAAGAGAAAAGACAAATTAATTAACTTGTCAAATCCTTCCTCTCAGATATCATGAACGCAATAAATCCCTGCTTAACCAAGTATCATTTCCCAACAGTGCCAAAGTCCATTTTCTTGCTTCACATTTTAATTTGTGGTTATACAGGGACTCAAATTAACATGGTATTGGCAAGAGTTGCATATAGGAACCAAAGAGTATTTTACAACACTAAGAAATTCATAAATCTCTTCTGTTTGCCCTTTACATCAACAGATAATTTTGCACATATTAGGAGGAAAATAACCTGAACATAATTAATCATTTAAAATGTTTACATTTGCTTTAATTTATATTTTTATAAAAATGTATTCAAATTCTGGTGAAATATATGAAATATTCGATCAGTCAGTAAATTGCTCCAAATTCTATTAAAATCTTATTAACCAAACGAATACAATTAAATTAAAAATAGTATAGGCACAATTAACTAATTTTAGAGTACTTGATACTCTAAAAAAATTAAATTTAATTTAAATTCAGAACACATAAGATTAGAAAAGTATTGTAGGTGAGATATTTTTTACATAGAAGACTAGGAGCTTTGCTGACGTTTTCTGTATAAAGTATCATGAATGCATAGAAGTTAGAATTAACTCTGAACCTTCCAAGGTTAATCTGCTAAACTTTGTTGGAGCCAAAACCAAAATTCGTATCTTCTGACTCCCAACCTAGTGGTCTTTCAATTTCAATTTAGGAAGATTTATAAAGTTCATCTTACATGGGATATTTAGGTTTACCTTTGTAATTTCTTGACCTTCAGGTAACCCATATATAGCAAGAAGAGAACAGCCAAAGACTTAATCTGCCTTTATGTGTCAGAAGTCCTTGCCTGGTGTCCTTTCAAATTCAAAATCTTCAAAAGTAGACAAAATGATCATGTTTACCTTGTTTGCCATTAACTTTCTGATGCCCAGCACTGTAAACTTTTAAAAACAGATAATGTCCTTAGCATTTTTTAAAAAAACAAGTTGTTCAAAACAAAGCAACATATAAGTTCAAGATCTTATTATTAGCTACTTTTAAAACATGGTACCGAGGTGGGGGAGGGTATAGCTCAGTGGTAGAGTGCATGCTCAGCATGCATGAGGTCCTGGGTTCAAATCTCAGTACCTACATTAAAAATATATAAATAGACCTAATTACCTCCCCTCCACTATAAAAAAGAAAAGAAAAAAAAAAAAACACGGTAACAATGTCTGGCAAGACATACAATGATTGCAAAAGATAATCCAATCAATCATTTAACATATAAATAGAAAAAAATGCACAATGGGAATCTTGAATAATCTAGCACCTTGCTATTTCAAGTGTGGTCTCCGGATCAGAGCATTAGCTTTATCTAAGAGCTTATCAAAAATGAAGCATCTCGGGTAACACCTCAGATCTACTAAATCTGGATCTGCAATTTAACAAGATCCCCAGGTGATTTGTATCCACATTTAAGTTTAAACACCACTGGACTAGTAGGTTCATCAAGGCACCTCCTTGTATATGACAGCTATCATTCAAGTATTTATTATGACACACATTGTACTGCTAGACACTTCATGTGTTCTTTCAGTTACTTATTACATCATAGTAGATACTATTCCCTATTTTATAGATGACAGAATTAGGGGTCAGAGAAGGAAAGTAACATGGCCATGGTCCAAAGCTAATAGGTGGGTAGATTCTGGATATAAATCCATGTTATTTCAGTTATACATTGCCTCTGTATCCACTGGCCTCCTGAAAGAAGCAGCACTCTTAACTGTTGTCAATGTCAGGAATATCTTAAGAGGTACTAAGAAGGGAATAAAGCAATAGTATCATGACATCTTCTATGAGGTTCTCTTTGGTTTATCAAAGTGCTTCTGTTATGATGAGTTTTATGGAGAGGGGTAGACATAGAAGGTTGTAAAGAATGACAATCTAGGTGAAGAAACAAAACTAGCTCACATAAACTAACACGACAACCATAAGAAATTAAAAAAAATCAACGAATGCAAAATGACACTTTACAAACTGAATACTTAATATCCACGGCAAGTACTGAATAAGTGTATTCATTTTAATATAACATTTATTAACCACCTAATATATGATAGGATTACATTAGGCACCGAGGATCTAAACTTAATTATTTAAAAAATAGACTCAAAACCTCAAAACAACCTCAAATAACCTCAAAAGGTTAGGGACTATGAGGGAAACAGTACAATCATTTAAGTATAAAACAAAATGGCAAGCATTATGTGATAGTGCATACAAAGCACCACAGGAACAGCTTATTCCACCATGCTCCACAAAGAAGAAAGTGAGTTTAGTCAGAGGAGTCTATAAAAAGTTTGGTAAGGCCCTGAAAGAACTGATGGATATGGATTAATTCCATGGGCATTTGTTTTCTAGTTTACAAAACAAAGGAGTTAGAGGAGATCAGTAATCCCCGAGAACCTGTAACACCCTATACGGGAGCTCAGGGGAATGGCTGACTGCAGGACTCTTTAACCTGCTTCAGTTAGAGCAGCTCAGCCATTATATGTCACATATATATGTATCTAAAGGAGATTTTGTTGGCTTTAAAGTAAGTTTGAAAACTTAGAAAATTTTAGCACTGTGGAATTACGTATGCCAAATTATGCTTACCTCAAAGCACGTCTAGCCTGCCAGGAGACTCTCTCTATTAACTGCTAAGGAGCCTCTAAGGTAAGAAATCACTCTACGGGGGAGAAAAAGGCTGTAAGTGCTCTAAGCAGGGGAAAAATTATCAGGGCGTCCTGTTCTATGGGTGCCCTTGAACCTATGCTGTGTCCATCTCCCAGTTCTCCCTGGGACTTGTCCCAGAGCTCAGGACAGCAGGTGCTACACAAAGAACAAGAAAACAAGATGTTGCTCAAGAAATTTCTTTGAGATGCTTGGAGGACAAGACAGGAAAGCTTTGGGATCCATGAAGTGGATTATAACAAACCCACTTCTGGGGGGTGTGAAGAGCTGCAGTTAACTAAGGTAACACGGGAGGCAGCATACTTTGGCAGAGCTCCAGAGAAGGCAGCGCACACCTGGCATATGAGGAATTTTGCACACCAGTATGGTTCACAGAGGTCCTGTGTTGTCAGGAGACAGTACTCTCAGCACAAACATCAACTGGCAGCGGCCTCCCACGAGGCAGAGGTGGACATCACCAAACCGCTGTGACTGCAAGAGCGTGACGGCCAGGGCAGAAGAGAAAGAAAGGTAGACAGTACAAACTGAGTTCTTGAGTATGCATGCAGTGGGGAGAACGGATAGGGCAGAATCAGAGGAATGCCGAAAACCCTGTGACTATTTCTGTACCATAGTTTTGCTCCTATTATGGTTAGGAAACATAATTTGGTGACTTGCAGGTAGTATAGGAGACAGTATGTTGGAAAATACAACAGCAAAGAGACATGACTGGCCAACACTTTTGTTTATTGTACTTGACTTTCGGAGGGAGTAAATTTGCTAGTTTGTCATTTCTACTGCAGGGAGTTCAGTTCTTAGCACTACTTTGGAGATCATAAAAAACTGTCTATCTCCAACTATTTGAAAAGGTCCATAGAGTGAAACAAACAACACGGATGTTATTCCTCTGACTTCATGACAAACATCAGAGGCCAGGCTAAATCCTCTTTATTATAACTACTGTATTTTTCTTTCGCCATCACAATTCTTGATTACACTCACAACATCTTTATCACTCAGCTAAAAGGGATGTTTCTTTCTGTTTTTCTTGTTTAACATCAGTAACTAAACAGTAAGACCTTGGACAAACATTTTTTGAAAATTCACGTCACAAAACTCAAGAAATATCAATCTTCATTTTCAAATTTAAACTAAATATTAGTCTAGAAACAACCATGGATGACGTTGTTCTTGATGGTGAGTTTTTCAAAACCACTTAATGGGCTAGCTCATGGCTGAAGTTCTGGGTACCAGACAGAGCTCTGCTCTTGTAGGCCTGAAACAACTGGAGCTTTTTTTCCTCTAGGCAGCGTAGTTCTACAGTACTTGGCTCTCCTGGCTTCAAAGGGGTAAATAAGGTCTGTCTGGCAGTGACAATCTACAGTGAAGGTAGCTGAGCCACTTTCCAGGATGCTGTCAAACAATGAAACTGAGTGAATCTCTGTTTCCTTTCAGTACTGGTCTAGTGAGCAATTATGATGTTCCTGTTTTGTTCCAGTCCAACAGCTTTAAAAAAAAAAAAACAACTGTATGTTTGGTTCTAACTCACACCGACACAATCAGTGTCTCAAAAATGATGAGTTTGGGACTTAAAAGGGGCAGAGAACTCATGGTGAAATTCATCTGCAGAGGCCCCAAGATCCAGCCCATCCCTAAGGGCAGACACTTCCAGCAAAATTTAATACAATGATTCTCAATCTTATGAGTGCAGAGGGAAATAACCTGCAGAGCTAGTCAAAAATTTGGGTTCCACAAACCCACATCCCACATACTCTGATTTCGCAGGTCTAAGGTGGTTTCGGGCAATCCTCAATTCTAGTAAGCACCACCAGCAAATCTGATGTAAACCATTAGCAGCCTGCACTTCTGAGAAATGCTAGATTAGTGACTAATTCACATTCAAGAAAAGATCTGATTTACTAGAAAGTGGTAAGGATATCTTTGCTAGAAAAATATAGGCAACAATATGAAATTTTCTGATATTTGGTAACCAAAATAATACTCCTTATTATCAAGTATCCCTATAAAATTATATACACATGCAAATATTTGAGCCTATTATCTAGAACAATAAACTAAAGCAGCACTTACCTGACATTCAGCAATTTATGAGATGCTGTTATGCAGTCAAAACTATTATTTCTAGTATCAGATAAAAAGACATGAGCATAAACACACACAAGCAGGTGTTTGGTACAGTAACCTCAAATAGGTATGCTCTGTTCTCAGCTTTTGTATAAAACACTTTGCTAATAAGCATCTAGAAATTCAGGAGAAAGAATCATAAATTCTTAGAAATATTCAAGCAAAACTCCAAAATAATCAGCAGTGCCATCAACTCAAAAGCAAAAATAGTCTCATGTTTTATATAATGCTCACCTCTAAAGTCAAGACACTCAGTCTGTCCACAAATACTTATTGAACACCTACCATGTGTAGTGAGCTGATTTGGGTGACAAGAACACAGTGATGAATGTGACTAAGTCCCTGTCCCCATGGAACTTAAGGTTCTAGAAGGAGGAAACTGGAATCATTTTATATATATATAAATATATATATATAATATATTATATATATACACATACATACATATATATATACCTATGTGTATATATATATATAAATTGGAATCATTTTTTATGTATTTTATATATATATATATACACAAATGTCTAGTCTTTCTTCCCTGGGTTTTTAAAATTTTTTCTTTAGATTCCCTAGGGTAAAAATGTCCAATATCAGCCAAAGGACCTAACCACTATTTGAAATTCACTGTTTAATATTTACACAAAAATATCTGCCCACTCCATCATATGGATCCTGTTTAATTTTACTTCATCAATAATATCTGTTTGAACTAGAAGTAGATAGTAACTATATATTATGCTATAACACTGCAGGATTACAAAATCAATACAGAATGTGAATCCATCACTGAACAATGATCAGGATGAATTCTTACTAAAAAAATAAAGCACATTTTAAATATATACAATTTTATTTCTCAATTATATCACACTACACCTGGGGGGAAAGATTATAAAATTGGGATGTCAGACAATAAGGGTGATATCGATTTGCATTTTAATATTTTAAAGTAATTTTTTATAAATATGGTTGACAGAAAGAAGAAATAAACTACTATTAAAAGCCTTGATAAACCACAAAAAAAGCAGAATTATCTAATATAAAATCAGCCTACCTGTACTTAATTTTTTGTGTTAAAACTCTCTTGCAGAATTTTAGCCTAAGTCATCAGAATACCCCTACGATAAACTGGGCACCGTGGTATCTCTTGCACACAAAAGAATTTTAAACTTTCTATTCAGTTATCTTTACTCATATATAACAAGTTTGTATAACCATTAGATTTAGAAATACAAAAGAAACTTTTAAAATACAACGTATTGTAGAGAAGTATGATGAAGAAAGGCAAGAACTGACCTAAAATCATAATAAAAATATTTCAGATACAAAAATACTAAAATAACCTCCATAAATAATCCTACATTTTATAACTGTTAAATGGCCAGAAAACAAAACTCTTCTAACTCTAAGATTCCATGATTTTATAATATTTCAAAAATGCCATAAAGTTTTCCTACCTAGGAAAATTGGCCAACTTTAGTCCTCATCAGTTCTCTGACTTTGAAGATCTCTACAGCAACCCTCTATTAGCTTCCCAGGGACAGAAGTCCAGTAAAAGAAAAAAAAAAAATAGTGGCTTCAGTTTTATATACATGTCAGTATAATGTTAACTGCCAAATAAAAGAGGAAACAGAGAGAGAGCATATATTGGAGTGGAAAGGACATGGTTCTGATGTCAGACAAAACTGGATTCAAATTCTATAGATTCTGCCACTTAGTAGATGTGAGATAACCTAGTATTTAAATTCAGAGGCTTGACTTCCTTGCCTGTGAGATAGACTTACCAAAAGAGTTAAATAAAACAATATATAAGAAAATGTTTTCACAATGCTTGTCATAGAGTAGCTATACTAGAAATGTGATTTCTCTTCCCTGCTGTAATTTTATTCTCTGTGCTAACAAAGATGAGAATGATGGCTAAGTGAAATACCGAAGGAATCTGCAAATTTATTTTCAGCATCCCATGCCTATGTCTCACTTTCAGCTAGGCTCAATGATAAACCAAGGTAGCTGTTAAAAGATCACTGTTACTGCTAATCTTTGGAAAACTGTAAACTACCAGAAAGGTGATACATGATTAGGGAGAAGACAAAGTTTAAGCTGTCAATAAGAAAATATAGATTTCAGATATAGTAAGTTTGATGCTTCTTCTAGTAAAATTCTAGACAGATGGTTTATAAGACTTAAAAAATAAAGATACTCATCAAAAAACTAAAAATAGACTTACCATATGATCCAGCAATCCCACTGCTGGGCATATAACCACAGGGAACTCTAAATCGAAAAGATACATGCACCTCAATGTTCATAGCAGCACTATTTACAACAGCCAAGACACGGAAGCAACCTAAATGTCCACTGACAGATGACTGGATAAAGAAGTTGTGGTATATTTAAACAATGGAATACTACTCAGCCATAAAAAAGAATAAAATAATGCCATTTGTAGCAACATGGATGGACCTGGAGATCATCATTCTAAGTGAAGAAGCTAGAAAGAGAAAGAAAAATACCACAAGATATCATTCATATGTGGACTCTGGAAAAAAAAAAAGAAAAAAGAAAAAAAGAGGACACTAATGAACTCATCTACAAAACAGAAACAGACTCACAGACACAGTAAACAATCTTATGGTTACTGGAGGGAAAGGGAATGGGAAGGGATAAACTGGGAGTTCAAGATTCACAGATGTTAACTACTATATATAAAATAGATAAACAACATGTTCCTTCTGTGTAGCACAGGGAATTATATCAATATACTGTAGTAACCTATAATGAAAAAGAATACGAAAACAATAACAAAAAAAAGATGTTTCACTGTGTCCATCCCTAAGAAAAAATGGCAACAATCTAGCTATGTTTCTCTTTGTGTATGTGCAGACATTTAAAGGTTTTTAGGAAGGGACAGACTAGGATTTCAAAATGTAGAACAGATAAACAAGATTGTACTGTGTAGCACAGGGAAGTATCTACAGGATCTTGTGGTGGCTCACAGCGAAAGAGAATGTGACAATGAATGTATGTATGTTCACGAATAACTGAAAAATTGTGCTCTACACTGGAATTTGACACAACATTGTAAAATGATTATAACCCAATAAAAAATGTTTAAATAAACAAACAAACAAACAAATAAATAAATGTTTTTAGATAACGAAAACCTGAGAGACTATACTTAATTTCTGCAGGGCTGACAACAACGACTACAGTTGCTCTTGCTAATACTTACTGGACTCTTTTATATGCCAGGCACTATGACAGGCAATTTATATTCATTATCTTATGTACCCCATGAAGCAGGTATAATCATCAGGAAACCAAAGTTCAGAGAGGTTAGGTAACATGGCCAGTATTACACAGATAACAAGAGACAAAATAAAAAACTAAAACCCGAATCATTTTGACTCTGAAATGCTGAATGAATGACTATGCTTCACTCTCTTTTGCAAACATCCCATGAAATAATTAAAAATAAGAGGGAAAAAATGAGAACTAGCTATTCATACTACATAAAATGGGAATTAGCTATTAAGCAGAGTTAGAGGTAGATATACAGCTATATTTAAAATGTGCCAACTAAATAAAGCAAAATCCATTTAGAAGGAACCTTTTTGCTAAGTTCTGTTCTAGGAAGTCTGCTTACATCATGATAGCTGACTTGAAAGACAACAGAACAGCAAGCTTTTCAAATCTGTAACAAGATTCAAGAAGATCACATAGAACTAGAAGGAAGGGCTAGTAAGACAAAATTTCACAGGAATGACTGTTAAACCCTGCAATTAGGCTCAATAAATTGATTTTCCAAGTTCAGAATAGGAAAAATCAGGATGAAGAATAGCTCAAAAATGACAGACCTGAAACAGTTCACTACAAACCTAGGGTGACCCTGCTGTTGAAACAGCTAAGTATACCTGGGTCCACACTAATGAAAGCACACTGTTTAGCTTCTGACAACTACTAGTCCCACGGTACGAGGTGAGAGCACAATGGGCCAGGGAATACTGGGTGTGAGTTCAACAATAACCCCAAAGATCTCAATTTTTGTGTCTTCCTTTCAATAGTGGCCTACTGATACTGTAGTCTATTTGGCTCCATCTCACATATAATTAAAAAGCTTCTACCTTCCTGTGTATACAGAGGACAGTAGCAGGTCAGAAGTCTATCATTATAAGGATCTGAAATGTGTCAGAGGCCAAGCATGTTGTTGTAGCTGAGGGCAACCAAGACAATGAAACATTTGAACCACCAAACAGCCTCCCACCAACACACCCTCCCTATCCTATAACCCTGTTTTATTGTTTTCACGGCATTTATCACAATCCAAAATTGTCTTATGTTTTACCTGTCAATGTCTTAACTTGGAATACTTTTTTTTTTAACCTTTATTTTGGGCATAAGCCCTATAAGACAAGAGAGCTAATCACTCTTGTTCACCACCATATTCCAAGTATCTCAAAGTGACTTGCATCTAAGAAGCACTCAAAAACATTTGCTGAGTGAACAAACGAGCAGTGTGGGGAAATAAAGATGTTAAATCTAGGAAGAGAAGAAAGATATGAGTAGTTTTCATGTATCAGAAGACACATGAAAAGAGGAGATTTATTTCTGTTTTCTCCAGAGAGATGACGCAGCATCAAATGGTAGACACTTCAAGAAAAAAGGTTTGGGCTCACAATTCAGAAACATCTTCTACGTCGCAGACTTGCCTAACAACTGGAGAGGCCATCTTACTCATCATGAACGGATTCCTAGGGCTATGTCCGTAAGTCATCAGTTAACCTAAATCTCCTATTATTCAAAGTACGTTAAGAATGTAACAGAACTATACATGAAGACTGAAAGAAAAGAAAGTAATCTAAGTGGCTACTCAGAGATGGTACTCAAAAGACAGTGAAGAAAGAATCAGCACAAATTGGATTCTGAATGAAATGCGGAGTGAGGGAGAAGGCAAAGTCCTTATAGTCTTTTTTCTTCAATGAGCATTTATTAAACACACAGAGCTGTAAGCTGGAGAGCAAGGAAGATACTAGAAAGGTACCAATGAAATTAATAAGAAAACAACACAACACAAAAGGAGATGGTCAGTTTAAGGAATAAGAGTTGGCAATAATGTATTCTTTTTGTTATTGCTCAGGTTTCAATTCTTATGAGAAATCCAGAATGAAACGGCTAAATACATGTGACTGGAGAACAGGTACAAGGCCAGATTTAGAGAGAATCTCACCAAAGGACAGTAGTTCAATCCCTGAGAATGGATGAGCTTTTCTGCAGAAATATTCAAAGGGAACAATATATTAGGGATGGGCAGAGCATCGGCAGTATAGCTCTGTAAGGGTCACTTTTAAATGCCACCCAATCGTTCACTTGTCCTCATGCAGAACTGCACTTAAATAAAAACACCAAAGGTCATTATCTTTCATTTTCTTAAAAATCTCCACTAAAAGGCTTAAAAATCTCCCTGCAAAATATGTTCCAAACACTAAAGATATCTGTACGAAAATCTTCCTATTGTTAAATGTAGTTATGGAATACAATTGGTAAAGTTTCTTATAATACATGCTACCTATAATCATATATTAAATTATATTTTGATTTGCTAAAGGGAAATAAGCAGAAGGGCTTAAACACTTCTTGGCCTTTAAAAAGTTCACAAGTCAATATACAGTATAAGCTGAGAAAATAACATATTCTCTTCTGATTAAATACGTCTCAAATTAAATACTTCTCACATGGTGACAAATGGTTTCTGCATTTCCATAAATGCCCTTGTACTATACAACAAACAATACCTTTCTGAATCAACTTGAGATATTACAATTCATGCAATTTAAATTATGAAGACCCAGTTGTATTTTTCCAAGTTGTGATTTGTTGTTGTTACTGTTCATTCTCTTCTCATTCTTACTCAATAATAAACAAGGTTAAAATAATAATAAAAATCAGGAAAACTAGGTTCTATAGCATCTTTATAATTTAGCCATTTGGAAGTCTAGAATGTACAAAATTAGTAAATATTTTACAATTGGTATTCGAGAAGAAGAAGGAGAGGCAAATGTTAAATATTCTTATCAAAATAATATGTTACTAAAACCGTTGTTTAGAAGAAATCAACATAAGTGTTGAGGTAAGCTGTATTTCTAATGAGGTCTACTGCTGTGAAAGGAACAGGACTAATCTCATCAAAAAGCATAAAAAGAAATGAATGGCTCCCCTTGATGTACACTACAGGAAATTGTATTCCACCAATATCCTAAAACACTTACGCTACACATGTATTCTAGTAAATGTCAACATAACATAAATTATACAAAAGAGTTAATACAGCAGGCCTGAGACTGTCTATCCTTAGAACAGCCTCCTTGCAAGGCTGGTCCTTGGCTAGCTTCTGGGAACTTGGCTGATGAACAGTTTCCTACAATGATATGAAACTTCCCCTAAATGATAAGCATGGCTCATTATGCCTGGACTGTTCGTGCAAACAATATGGTTTATGTTAAACATCTGTTTTACTTTGGCAAGTCTGGAATTTTGGTACGTGTTAGGCAGAGGATGCCTGTATGACCAGCCCTGAGTAAAATCCTTGAGCAATGGGGCTCTAAGAAACTTCACTGGTACACAACACTTTGCACGTGCTGCCACAGCTCGCTGGAAGAATAAAGTGTGCATTGTATGACTCCACTGGGAGAGGACTCTTAAAAGCTTCTGTCTGATTCCCTTTGTTAATTTTGCTTTAAATTAACCTTTTGCTGTCATAAATCTTAACCATAAGTACAACAATATACTAAACCTTATGAGTCCTCCCAACAGAACACAAAACCTGGGGATGGTCTCGGGGACCCATGACAAAGTTAGTTTGAGACTGATTACTAAACATCAGTTACCTGGATTTACACATTAAAGATAGTTATCACATTTGCAGATCCCAGAAGTTTAATGACTATATTGGAAGATAAAATGAAGTTTCAAAAAGGCTGGAACAACTGAGCCAACTCTAACAAGATGGAATTTAAGGGAGATAAGGATAGTCTAAAATTGTTTTTAAAAAAACACAAACTACTGTACATATAGGGAGAATGAACACGTAATTAAGTAGGTATGAAAAAGACCAAGGGGTTTATTGAAAATAAACTCAATATGTTAAATGGTAAAACAAAACTAGCAAAGATACCTAATTTATTCTATGCCGAATAAAAAGCAGTACAGCACAGCAAAGGAAACCATAAGCAAAACAAAATGACAACCTATAGAACAGGAGAAAATATTTGAGAAAGATGAGACTGACAAGGGCTTAATCTCCAGAATATATAAACAGCTCATACAACTTGATAATAAAAAACAAACAACCCAATCCAAAAATGGGTAGAAGACCTACACAAGCAATTCTCTGATGAAGACATACAAATGGCCAATAGACATATGAAAAATTGCTCAATATCGCTAATTATCAGAGAAACGCAAATCAAAATTACAATAAGGTATCACCTCACACCAGTCAGAATGGCCATCATTCAAAAGTCCACAAATAATAAATGCTGGAGAGGCTGTGGAGAAAAGGGAACCCTTCCTCACTGATGGTGGGAATATAGTTTGTTGCAGTTATATTGGAAATTCCTCAAAAGACTAAAACTAGACTTACCACGTGACTCAGCAATCCCACTCCTGGGCACATATCCAGATGAAATCTTAATTCAAAAAGACACATGCACCCCAATATTCACAGCAGCACTATTTACAATAGCCAAGACATGGAAACAACCTAAATGTCCATCAATAGATGACTGGATAAAGAAACTGTGGTACATTTATACAATGGAACACTACTCAGCTATGAAAAATAATAAAATAATGCTGTTTGTAGCAACACGGATGAACCTGGAGATTGTCATCATAAGTGAAGTGAGCCAGAAAGAGAAAGAAAAATACCGTATGATATCACTTATATGTGGAATCTAAAAAAAAAAAAAAAAAAAAAAAAAAAAGACAAACAAACTTATTAACAAAACAGAAACAGATTCACAAACAGAGAAAACAAATTTATGGTTACTGGGGGCAGGGCCAGGGAAGAGGGCAGGAAGGGATAAATTGCAGATACGAACCTACATATATAAAATATATATTTGCAATTCAAGATTTTCAGATACTAACTAATATATATAAAACAGATAAACAACAAGTTTATACTGTGTATCACAGGAAACTATATTCAATATCTTGTAGTAACTTATGGTGAAAAAGAATATGAAAATGAATATATGTATGTTCATGTATGACTAAAGCACTATACTGTACATCAGAAATTGACACAACATTGCAAACTGACTATACTTCAATAAAAATATATATACAAAAAAAAAAAGCAGTAGGGTATATAACCAAGGGAAAATAAGAACCTCATTCTCCTCTGTTACTGTCATATGACATACAGAACATTATATTAAGCCATTTAAAGAAGAATATATTAGAGCACATTCACGGAAAAGCTGGCCATAAGCTTCAAAATCATATTTTACAAGGAGTGGTTCAAGACTAAGAGAAGACTAGAGATAGGAGCAATGGTACTACCAACATATACAGAAGGTTCTTGGGTAAAATACGAAGTTTAATTTTTTCTGTATAATCACACTGAGAAGAAGTCAGAAAGACATTCATTTCAGTTGAATATAGATACAAATTACCCAAAATCCTTTTAAATCTTTTTAAATAGTCCCAAATTTCCTTGAGGAGTAATAGTTCCTTAAAAATTAAAAATAAAATCTATAATGAATCTTGATGGAAGATGAAAAAAGAGAAATTAGCTATGTAGAAGGGATGAAAATTAGAGAAGGCAGAATTTCAAGATAAGTTCACAACAATTGTCCTTTTACAGACTCTGTAATTATGGAAGGGAAAGTGGTGGACATATGAAGTAGAGACACTATCATAACACTCAAATTATTTCTATAAGAAACCCTTGAGATCTTAAGACCCTCCAGTCCACTGACTGCTCTGAGAAAAGCAGGAAGATCTAATGGCCCTCTGAGATGGTTCTTAAAATCAACTAATACCAAACCTGACAATTTACTATTTTGTAACATCCAGCTTTACATGAAATTTTCCTTTCATTCATTTAGAAAAAACATACAATAAACAAATTATAAGGGTGCTCAGCCAGACTACATGGGTTCAAATGATGGCTCACCTACCTCTGACATGGAAAAGCACTGAGTGCACAGAAAGCATATATAATAATTGTTTGCTTTTATTCTAATGAACCAAATGAAGTGTGTCTTCAATATCAGTTTTAAGATTATTCATTTTCTCACCCATTTGACTAAACTTCAGGAAAACCAAAACATTCTGATGACTGGTTTTAAACAGCATCTGACAATGTCAAAAAACCATAAAATGCCTTTTGCTGTAATAAATCTTAGCCATGAGTGCAACTACATCACTAATTTTCTAACTTACATTTTACCAAGAGCCTATTAATAATGTTATATATCAATGCAGAATTATAATTTCTCTTAAGTCGTACACATTTTTGAGTTGCATACAAGTTCGTTCTTACATAGCTAGATCTTCTGTTCTTTTGTTTTACTGCTTCTTAGAGTACTGCAAAAGAGGACTACTTATTTACAAGTAAATCAATTTTTCAGACTTTAAGATTATGATTTATTGAAGGAAAGTTTAACAAATGCTTTTGATGTTTGAAAAGTACATCCAATGTTAAGCATTACTGACTCCATACTTAAAGGTAAAATAATGTGTGATGACACTACATTAGCAGTTGAATAAAAAGACTAGGAAGTAAGTTTTACACACAAAGAACTTTAGCCAAAGAGGAAAAGATTTAAATAAGTATGTAGATTAACTGTAAAAGGTAAGAATTAATTAATTAGAAAGAGTACGTCTGTGTTTCATTTAGAGTGAGGTAATCAGTTGACAAACCACTGGAATCACAGAGGAGGAATCAATATCTACAGTTTTACCCGTATCAGAAATTTTCCTGATACTTGGATGAACCAGGCTGCAGTTAGCAATCACTCCTTATGAAATCCTTAGCAATGACAAAAGCACAACATTCTGTTACTGTGAGTACCATGTATAAGGTATACATAATGTTTTTACACCAGGGGTCAGGAAATTTCTTCCTGAAAGGGTCAAATAGTAAATATTTTAGGTTTTATAGGACATAAAATCTCTGTCACAACTAACTCTGCCATTGCAGTATAAAAGATGAAATCAGCCATAGATTGATTCATAAATGAATGGGTACAGCTATGTTTCGGTAAAACTTTTACAGTAGTAAGCAGTGCACTTTGTCAACTCCTATCCTATACTATAGTTATCTACATTTAGTCTGTATATCCTCTATTAATAGTCTATATGTGCTTGGAGAACTGAAAATCTGTTTTACTTATAAATGTCATTATCTTGCATAGAATTTAGTAGAAAGTAGATTCCCCAATAATCAGGTGACAAATATTAGGGGGAAAAAACAGCAGCAGTGGTCTAGGATGATATCTGAGTTGGTAGAATATGTCCCATGTGCAGCCCCTGAAGCTACTTCTATGCATGTAAATATTCTTACCCTGATCTCAAAGCTTATACTTTATACCTAATGATTTCATTCCAATTATGTTTAATCCACATAAAAGAATATTTTCTTTTTAATATACTGCATCCTGAAGTTTTCCTGTATTTTTCTCAACAACACATTTGTACTATGTTGAATACTGAACATTTCCTTTCCTTTTACCTAAAAACTTCTCAAATATCCCAAAGTATCCTCTGAGACTAAAGCATCCAAACACATGGCTAAATATTCATCTTTTAAAATGCATAAATCCCTCCAATTCTTCCATCTATTGCATTGTTCCTAAGGCTCTTCTGCAATCTCTTCCTCAAATTTTGGAAATTAGGTAATATGCCCCCTTGTTTGCTTCCCACAATTCAGTAAGTTATTCTTTGGACTTAAAAAGGTCCTAGAGTATCTGCAGAACCACAACTTATGTCACATAAAACACAATCAATAAATATTTATTGTCCTAATTTGTTGATACAGAATGTAAACATAGCTGGTTAATTCAGATTTCAATAAATTGGATTTTGCAATGACTCAACTCACAAATCCTTTTAATGAGTATCAAATTCTCACAAAAATTTTAAATGTTTAAGACGATAAACTTTTGAAATAACTCAGTAGAAATCATTTGTATTAAACTGATGCATATACTAGAAACTAAGAAAAGGTTTCATCTAAGGACATTTATAAGGCAATCCTGTGTTAGCCTAATTTGAGTTCCTTTTCCTATAACCATTATTATAAAATAAATAAAACTGAATTATATATTAATAGGGTTTTATTTGAAACATCACTAATTCAGACTGATCTCTCTAATCCCCTGAGTACAATTTCTTAGGCTACACAAAAAACATATATAAAGCACTGTAGCCAAAAATGTCAAAACCTTTCCATTATAATGCTTCAGAAAAACCCATCCCACTATGACTTCAACAACATTGCAAATCCACTACAAAGAACATTCAGAACATAAAGTGCACAGCTATGCCATGTTTACTTTTCAGAAGTAGTTATATGAATACTGTAGTGTGTTTTTGACAATTCTTCATCATTAAGGTTATAGTTTTTTAAATACATAACTAATACTGTTCAAATTAGTCTATATATCTCAATACATTCAGCAGATGACTGTCATGTTTTTAAAAAGAAAGGTCAATTTCCATTATCCTCTATGGATGAGAAATTGTTTTAAGAAATACCAAAACAATGAGCAGTCCTGATAATACATCTCATTTAAATTTCCATGATCTCAAAATCCAACCTTCAGTTTAAGGTAACCTTTCCTACTTCATAAATTGAAAAATGGAATTTTTCCTATATCAGCTAAGTCTTCATTTTCTACTCAAGGAAGAAAGGTCATGTTACTCTATTACCAGCCATTTATAAATATATTATTCAAAAACCTTAACGTATAGGCAAAACCACTGCTACAGAAGACATGGTCAGTAGTACCTCTGTCTGGCCATATGATCTTGCTGGGTTCATTTAAAAATCTTATCTCAGATTTCTATATGTGAAATTAGATAATGCTTACTCACAGAAGTTTTTAGAATACATCTAATTCATAATGCCATGGGTATTATACATGTTCAAAAGCATTTTAAGCTTTTTCAAATTTTAACTTGCAGCGTTTTCTAATAACTACCTAACACTCACACTTGACAGGAGAGGCAGGTTACTGGTCTCCATTTTCCTCATGGTACAGGGAATCATTTGAATATATCCCATTTTAACATGCCAAATCTAGGACATCACTGGTAATCTTACCAAAGAATGTTACTTCAAATCCTAATATGTCTTCTACTGAAAAATGTGTACCTTTAACTATGGCAAAAGTAACTGAACAGTCTACAATGGCTGCAAGTTGAGGATGCTGGGATTTTCTCTCCTAAGTCTGTGGCACGATGAAAGCATTACAGCAAATACACACATACCCACATGCACACTCCTTTATTTGTCCCACAGATAAATGCTATCACAGGATGTCGTGGACTTCAAAATCCATAAAAGTAAATCAAGATATAGTCCTCTAATAAATTTTAACAGTTTGCTCAATTTTAAGTGTTAAATCACACTTAGAAACTGAGAAAATAGGGCTGATTATGTGAAGCTGATGACTGCAATAACAGAAACCATCACAAGATCTATTTAACATTACATTCTAAATATGAGTCTTCAAAATGCACTTTTCCAGATTTATTTCCAAGTAAATACACCTAGGAATCCAGTAAAGTTTTAAGATCTTGCACATGTAGTAAGTTTAAAAAAATTCTGCTAGGGCAACAGAAATAGGAAGTGTGATAAATCTGATTTTGGGGATGTCAAGTTTTTCCTCAAAATCTATTTGAGGAGAGCAAAAAGTGAAATGAATAACTACTTGTAATTTTAATTTCAATACAAATTATATTTTAAAATCTAACTTATGGAAAGAACACTTCACAAAAACCTAGATGCACATTATACAGAAGTTTCCTTGCAAATAAGAAACTATGTTCTCTTTTGAAATTGGTAACTTTAAGCAATTCTAAAAACAGAATTTTTAATCCTCTTTTCCTTACCAAACTAATAAATAAAAGAAAAATTCAAATATAATTTAACTTGTTAAAATATTAAAACCAGGATTTTTTCACTTGCTTATTCAAAAATTACCTTTCAATCTTCCCCAAATCCATCACTGATAATATCTATTTTACCAATTTAGGATTTTTAATTATAAAATTCCTGAAAGAGTAAATGAAATAACTGTGAAGAAGCTATTTATTATTATAAAATGTACAATCTAATAATACCTATTTTAAAACTTCATATTGTATTAGGAACATAAGTAAATGTTTTAAAACTGCATTTTACACAGGGTATATACATGAATGCATGTCAGGCATAACCTCAGACAAATGCACGGGTCATTTCTTGCTACAGTCTGCATTTCAAAGATATATTCTGAATTTTAAAGAACAGCATAGACAACTTCGAACTTGACTTTCTGTATGTGGGCATTCTACCTAAAATAATACCACCACTTGAATTTATAAAGTATATCTGGGCATGTTTAACTGTCATCAACCTTATTTACACTTATTTAAGTAGAAAACATAAAATAAAATTGGAGTCAAATTTCTAAAATCAAAGATAAATGTGATTCCTCTTGCATAAAGCAGCATTTGGGTGAAGTTTTAGAATTTAAGCAAATATTTCCATTCAATAAATTCTATCACTGTGCACTATTTTTCTTGATATTTATCACCTACATATTTTAAAAATTCACAATATCAGAAACTAATCTGGTCCTATTTACCTATAGTGAAGATTACTGACATCACATATGCCTTTCACGTTAGTATCTATCAGACATAACTGACTCCTGCTAAATTTATTACTCTAATTTTCTTCACCTTCATAGATAATCTTATATAAAAGTAGAAAAAAGTTACCATGAAAGTTATAGATCTTTTCTCATGGTAGCTCACAGTGAAAAAAAATGTGACAATGAATATATATATGTTCATGTATAACTGAAAAATTGTGCTCTACACTGGAATTTGACACAACATTGTAAAATGACTATAACTCAATAAAAAATGTTTAAAAAAAAGTTATAGATCTTTGGTGATGGAGGACTGAAAGCAGAATCTTGCCTATCTGGGAAATGCAGTTAACACACCAGCTGAATGATAATTCCCTAATGCAGGGTCATCCTTCTGTTATTTAAAGATATTAAAAAAGCTGAAAAGGTGTCATCAATGATGCATTTTTAAAAAATGGTGCCCAAAAAAGGGGTATAGTGATTGAGATTAATTTCAGATTCAGCAAATAAATTTCAAACTGATTGTGATGAAGCAAAATTAATTCAAGAGCATCTAATATCATAAGCAGGGCATCAAACTTCTCTGAAAATAACAAATATTACAGAAGTCAGAAAACTACATAAACTATCTTCAAAAGAAAATAGTATTGAGACAAAATTGGATAATGTTACTTGTAGAAACAACAAAACCGTTTTGTGAAACATCAAAATATTTTTAAACAGTTAGCATTCTTTTTAATGAAACAGTATTCTGATTATAAAAGAAGTAAATGCTCACTGTAAAAAAAATTTAAAAGAGATTATTAATAAAGAAGAAAAACCTGATCGCATCGCTTTTAATATTTTAAAAGACGACCGTTTACACTACTAAAGGAACTTTAAAACACTTCAAATTATAGTGCAAAACTAACATTGGGTAAAACTTTCACTTACAAGAAACACTGAAAAGAGGATCTATTTTTTTTTCCCCTTTTCAGGTCATATTGTTTTCCTCAACATCTATATATTTGGTTGTGGATTATGCCACTTTCCACAGATTCTTCTTCATCTTTAAGTTTTGCTCAGGGAAAAGAGCAACTGTTGGAACCTGTACAACAGAATAGAGCATCAGCTCAGTAACATAAGCTCCTATGCAGTTTGATGGTCCTACCTGGACACAGATGATGCTATGCTCAGCATGTTATACCAGTAAATTCCCCACATCTTAATCTTTATCTGTTTATCACCTATTTATATCTTTTCCACATCTAATGATTAGCTTCTAGGGTAGAGAGAGACAGAGGAAGGTTGTTTAAGGCAGCGACATCATTTCTAATCTTACATAATGAATAAGTAGAGCAAATCTGCTTATTAATCTTTGTTTCTCCCGGGTAACACATATATGACAAAGTATCTTAAATTCCATTTTAGCAAATGAGGAAAACTAAAACGCAAAGACAAACGGCAAGATATTCCTGAACATTCCTTTCCCACTATTGCTAACCTGATAAAAGAAAAAATGTTTAAGCATATTTAATACAATAAAGTAAGGAGGCAGGTTAACCTCAAAATTATCCCTATCTCATCCCAACATCTGCTTGCTGGACCTCTTTAATCTCAAATGATGTCTCATGAATAACTATTTGAGTGTAAACAGATTTGAACAAAAATGCTATTTTAGAAAACTCTAATTGTTATAAAACACAATTTTCTTAAATTGGAACTATTGATCTTTAAGTTGTGATGGCAATAAATACAGCAGTCACAAAGATAATAAAACAGCAGCTACCACATTCCCAACACTTTGTATGTGTCAGGAACCATGCTGAGCACACAGACTACATTATCTCATTTAGTCCTCAAATCCGGCCTAATAGGAGGGTACAAGTCTCTGGATTTTTCCAGATGAGAAAACTGAAGACTTAGAATATTTCATACCTTATCTAGGGCCAAACAGCTCATGAGGGCCAGGGTTCCAGTGCAGGTTTCACACACTGGTAGGTTATAAAGCCTTCCAACACTGTGTAACTTCAGTAACAACTCCACAGATAATAGAACCTTTAGCAATAGACCACAGCATTATGGTTTGGCTGTCATTTATAACCAAACTGGATAATTACCACAGAATACAATATGATGATAAGAATAATGGTTATGCTTTCTATTTTTAAAACACATTAATCTAAAAAAGACAGAGTAGTTTCAAAATAAGTCTTATCTTACTCTATAAACACATATTAAAATATGTCAAAAGGAAGTTAAGTAGCTTGCCCTAGAGCTAGCTGTACCTGAAACATTATAATCAACGAAGAATTTAAACCTAGATCTGGCCTTAGAGAGGCTCTCCTTTCAGCCACAATAAAGCTTCCCTTCTCCACTCTTTTTCTTCAAAAAATTTTTTTCAGTAGGAAATTTATAGAGACTTGAAAAAGCTATTGAATGAAAACTTAAGAAAAATGAGCAAAAGTAATGTCAAGGAAATGTCATGCCCCAGGGTTTCAGTTTGATCATAGACTAAACTGGCAAGTTTGGGCTTATCAGATTGCTGCTTTAATAAAAGAGAGTTTTAAGATCAAGGGAAAAGATATCACAAGATTAAAAAAAGAACTGAAGCAAAAGATTTAAGTGAGAAAAAAAGAAAACTCAAAGAGGTTTTGTAGGGAAAATATAGACAGACACACAAAGGTTTGAAGGCTTTGGGGGCGCTGGCGGTGGGGAGGCAGTATGCATAATGGTTAAGTGTATAGGCTTTGGCTTCAGCCTCAGCCCAACTGAGTGTGAATGAACCTCTTCCACTGACTGACTGAGCGACCTTGGAAAAATCACTTTTTTTTATAGTTTCCTCATCTTTAGGATAGGAATAAAAACAGTACCTATCTCAAAGGGTTGTAGTGAGGATTTAATGTTAAAATATACGTAAAACTTAACACAGTGCCTGGCACATAATTACTGTTATTAACTGTCCTGAGGGAGAGCCACAAGAGGAAAAGTCAATAAGCACAGCCTCAGGTTTTCTGTACAGAGGACTCACTGGATCTTTTCTAACTATACCTACACACCAAACTTAAGGAATCAAAACTTGATTCCCAAATAATACACATAATGTTGAAGGTTCTATTTATGTCAACTGAAAAGTTGGCAGTATTACATTTCCACAAACTCTGTTTTCCTTGAACTGGTCTGAACTTAAAAGGCGCATTTCAGCTTATCCAAGATGCCACTGGCAAACAGGGGACAAGAATTAATATAAACAACCCAAACCTCAGAAATGCCAAACAATTAAATTCTGATCCTCCAATAAGTTAACGCTTATTCTAAGTAAATGCTTTATTAAACTGAAGCAAAGTCTGGTTTTGATATGTAGAATACTGTTTTATTCTTTATTTTAAACCTTTCTTACATGTCTAAAAATATACAAGGGTTTGGAACAATCTCAATAAAATGATGACATTTCTTTTACCAAAGGACCTCTGAAGTCAAACCACCAGTGTGCAAACATGGTCGGCTTCCAATTAGAAGAGTCATAGGCACATTTCACTAAATGCATTTCATAAAACAAAGAAATCAAAAATGCTGAGAAGAAAAATACCCAGTAGTTTCATACAAATTTTAAAATATCTGCCAGGCAGGAAACTTATGGTTAAAAAAAAAAAGTAAGATTTAGATGTTTTAGCACTTACTCCTGATTCCACTGCTAATTTCCCAAATGCCATTTTGCTACATCTAAACCCCTGACAATTTATTACACAATTCCGTGTAGCACACTAAAAAATAAATTAACCTCTGGATATGAAAACAGATCATTACAAAAGAAGATACTGACAGTTCTTAGCTGTATTTGATAATTAAGTATATTGTATTTTCAGCAGCACTAAGAATGCAGGTTGGCCTAATATAAATATCTAAATACAACTACACAAAAGTATTTTTCTCTTAAAAGAATTTTTTGTATATTTTTTTCCAACGTTGATGACTTAAGAAATATTGATCTATATATTGTGCTAAGAAAACATTAGGCACAGATCACATAATGTAATTTACATTTTTCTTTGTTGTAAAAAATATAGTATGTGCAAATGCATTATCATACAAATTGGTGGACACAACAATAAGCTCTGTAGACCTACTACAAAAAGGTTAATATTTTACTCAAAAAAAAAAAAAAAAAGACACACAGACACAACAAGTAGCTCTAAGAGTGACACTTCACTTCTGAGTGGGTACTCTGCATCAGCATTAGAATTATTTGTGAATTTTCTTAAAAGAAACAAAGCTTAACTATAGGAAAAAAAAAAAGACATCACTTTGGGCACATGAACTATTTCAAAAGGAACTAAGAAAAATGTTTCCCAAAGCCATTAAAAATATTTCAAACAGTCTATAGATTGCTTTATTGGAAGGAATGAATTATTCAACATTATGACTGTTTTATATAGCAGATTCTTTCATCAGCTAAGACACTTCTGGATTAAAGTACCAAAGGATGCAGATGAAGACAAATGGAGGAAAAAAACAGGCTGTTAGGAAGGAGGAGGGAGCATAATTTTACCCAGAAGAAACAAAAATATCATTTCTTTTTGTTCACAGCAGAAATTTTGTGCTGCAAATATTATGAAAACACAAGCAAAAGGGTTGTGTTGCAGGTAACAAAATACATGCTTACTATGCATCCTCCATGGAGAGACCATGTAGATTAGTGAGTTTAAAAGTACACTTTGATGCAAAAGGTTATACTTTACTACATATATAATATGTAGCATTTTTCTATTAAGGGCAGTTTATATTAAGTAACTTCCATAAACACAAAAAGAGTGAGAGACAGAGACAGACAGAATGAGAGACAGAAACAGAGAGAGTCCAGTCAGATAGAGAGACAGACGCCAGGGGCTTTGTTCATGCCCTGTGGAAGATCTGAGATACTTTTTCATCCTTAGTGCTTAATTTTTCTTATTACTGCTCACATACTACAATTATCTTACGATATTACCCTCTATACATCCTTTTCTTTATTTTTTTCCATGAAAAAAGGGGAGATTTATAAAAAAGAAACCTTTAGTCTCTTCCTCTCATAGTCAACCATTTAAGTAAATATTTCTCTAGTGGCAAATTTCCAGATGAATTAAGAATACGATCCAAAAACCACTGTCAGATTACATTTGATTTACTGCGTAGCCCTGTTCAAATGGAGCAGGAATTAGCCCGTTTCCTAGGTTTGGGGTCTCGTGCTTCCTGATCCTTCACACACATACAAGATGTGCACATCGTCTCAGAAAGTCTTCGGAGGCCTAGCCGGAAAACACTGTTGGAAAGGCTGTATATTACACAGTTACAAAAACTATTACTTATAGCAAGCCAGGTTGTTAGGAAGGACAGTGTTGGATTGTCCAAGACGCGGGAGCTTTCTAGAAGAAAGTAAATGATATAGGGGAGCCACAGCATGTAAAACACACTGGTTATCCGAAACAAAACCATAGCGTAGCGACGGTCGGGGCTGTGTCCAGTCTCTCCAGAGGAATCCACCTCGTGGCTAGGGAATCGGGCCCTCCGGTCATTTATCTCTTTGGTGTGCTGCCGGCAAATTTTGAAAATGTGGAAGTAAGTGAAGCAGACAACAAAGGCAGCAGGAGCATAAAGTAAACAAACAATAAAGCCAGTAAAATAGGCACTGGTGAGCCAAGAGGAGGCACACCACTCAAAAATGTCTCCGTGGTAACCAGGTTTCCCCCAGCCAAAAAAGGAAGGCAAGAAAATTAGGCAAGAGTAGATCCAGATTAAAATAATGCAAATTCTCAGACGGCAAGGGGTGACCAGTTGATTGTAGGAAAGAGGCTTGGTTATTGCAAGATAGCGATCCACACTTATGCAAGCCAGACATGCCATAGAAACACTTTTTAGAACTGAGATGATATATCCAAAAACCTGGCAAGTCAGTGACTCGTGAATACCTGTAGAGTAGTGGAGAAGTGAGAGAGTAGGAACCAAGCAGCTAACTCCAACGAAAAGGTCAGCATATGCCATCGTCTGAATGAAATAGCTGGTTGTATAATGGTGTAAGAGTGGAGCACAGTGAAAGACAAAGATGACCGTTAAGTTCCCAGCAATGATCAGAAACGTCAGCAAGACAATAACAACTGTCTCAAAGATGCAGACATCCACCATACTGTAGTGGCCAAATCCAAGCGGGCAGGAGTGACGTTCAGACACATTCAAAATGCCACTGCTCGTGTTCAGGCTCCTCCATTCAGTCCACCCGGATTCATTCATGGCTTGGAATTAAGGGAACCTGCAGCCTTGGCTACAGCAAGCAGGTGCCCTGCCCAGCATCTGCTAGACTCTGCCCATGAGTGTCTCAGAATCAGCTTCGGTAGACAGTGGCAGCGCTCCTGTCACAGCTGAGCATCCCAGAGAGGACTCAAGTCTCTTCATCAGCCTCAGTGCAGCAGTAACACACCTCAGCTTTGGGGGAGAAGGGAGGGGAATAAGCTAGAAAGGAGGTGAAAAAAGGTCACTTGATTAGCTTCCTCTACTGCTCTCAAACAACTTTTTGCAGACATAAGGCACTTCTAGAGAAAATGGACCTACTACTTTGCACTACAAAAAAATTGTATCTGTAAAAGAAAAGAAAAAAAAAAAAGCAATTGCCAAGGGAAGAAAAGCCACTGTGAGCCATTTGTTCTCAGAAAGGTAATGTCTTAGGGATCAACTAGAAAGAATGAGAAAAGAAAAAGTCTTAAATATTCTCAGGCTGTTTCAACTGTCATGAGCTGTGAATTCATATTTTAGAATTTTAATAATTAAGATCTCAGATCTGGCTGGAAAGCTAAGAAAAAAGTTCACTGTGGCAAAGTGTCTTTGAGTTCAGCTCAGGGTTTGGTGCTGCTGGGTCAACTTTATGATCTATTTCTCTCTCATTTCTCTCAAAAGCTAAGAACCCCCTTCTCCAACAAGCTCAATTCTAGAAGACTCACATCTCTATTTGGGCACAAAGGAGCAGAACAGAGGTAACAGGCTCCAGATTGCCCTAAAACTCTCATGAGAGAAAAAAAGCATGTTTCCAGTAGGGAATATAACACACAATGGGTCAAAGCTGACAAAATATGATAAATTTCTGAAGTTTTAATTCTGCATGCATTTTTTTTAAGCATTCAGATGAAAACAGTCCATTATAGTTACTGGTGCTACCATCAGCAACGTAATTTATACTTCTTCCTTTCCAAAAGGAAAATAAATCATTTTTGCTATTAATTTCAGCTAAAATTAACCTTCATTATGTGATACGCCACCTTCCTTACAATGGTGCATGGTCATAACTTATTTCTCAGCTTTGCAACCACACCTATGTCTCACAAATATATGTAAATATATGAAATTCAGACAATAATAGAAACTTTCTTATGTACTCCGAGCTTATTTATTTATTACTTAGGTATTGCTAAGTAGGCTTTATAGTCCATATATTTCTACATCTTTTCTAATTTCACTAAATGATTAACACATTAAATCATTACTTCAGTTAAATCTTTTGAAAGTGGAAAATTTACCTTGTTTGTTATATTTTCAGTTATATAGCAGCCATATGTTAAGAAAATGCCACTTCTATTTCTGTATTCTATTTTGAGCAAGTGCTCAATTAATACAGGGGCCATTTAGGTAGGTTATAAGATGTTCCTGTTTTAAAATACTTCTAAAGCATCACGATGAGTTTAAATCTTATAGTCTGAAATACTGAAAGGCTGACAGGATAGAATCCATCCAAAAGGCTTCCAAGGTCATTCTGATATCAGGTTAACATTTGTCAAAAGTCTTTTTTAAAGTATAGGCATTTCAGAGAGTCTCTTGTTAGTCTTTGTTGTCATACCTTTTGAAGAAGTAACATGCATTAGAAATAAAAACATTTCCTTCAGGAACAATGCAGCAGCTTAACAGAAAGCATTCTTCTGAAAGTTATTTTCTTGTGCACCACCAAGTCATGCAGAGAAGTCCTTTTTCTTTCATAACAGCCACAGGATATTTCTCCTTGTACATTCCTAGTTTCACTTATCACAAAATAGTTCTCTTGTTACAGGAATAAAACAATGCTTCTCACCTACAGTCACTCTTATCAGCTGCTAGGCTGGGCTGCTTGATTCAGAAGTCCGATTTACTGTGATGCAGTTACCAAGATGCTGTCGGTATATTCTTAACAATCTCTCAGTATCACTGCCTCCACCTGAGCCGAAGCCCTGCTCCTCCTCCTCATCCTGAGCTGATGCAGAAGAACTCACCATCAGAAAGGTGACTCGGTCCTCCTGCCCCAATCAACAGCACAGTCAATGGCTACTGCAGCTGAAACTGTCACTAGGTAACAGTTGCCAGGCACATGCAGGCTTATAGACTTACTCGGCAAGCTCCGATCAAGATTGACAAAAGACAATGGAACTGACCGATCTTTATAACATATTAATGACATGCAAGAATCTCTAGAGGTATTCTCCTTATGGCATGTTGTAAAGATTATTTCCTATGAGCAGGACAGAAAAGAAAACAAACAAACAAAAAAAACCCCTGGGATACACCTTTAAACCCTGTAGAGAAACTACCACAAGGTACTATGGCACTAAAAAGTCAGCAGTAATCTAATACTCATTGGCAGAAAAAACTTATTAATTATTAAAAAATCAGCTAAGTCTTCATGAACTCAAGTGATAGAGCTACTATTTTTACTCTCTAAAATATATTATATTTTGATTAATAGAAGTTAGGTCATTTTAGAATCTCTCCAATCCTTGCCACACCCACACTAAATTGCTGAATTTGATGTATTTAACTATACAAAGCACTGGAACTAACACCTCTGTACTAAAATCTACTTGGGGAAATATTTAAGGTCAAATACAACCTCAGAAAAGGAGGTATTAGAAATAAATGGAACAACTGCTTAGTCCACTTTTTATACTGACAGAAAAAGAGTCAAAGAACTGTGTCATACAGTGCCTGAGTTACTCACACCCAAATCAGAAGACAGTGACTTAAGCTCATTTATCTGATAAAGGTTAAAAACATTTCCATTTACTTAGACTTACTATAGACCTGAATGTTTATTTACTATTCGAAGCATATTTCTTATGGGGTCAACAATTTTCTTAAAAGTGACTTAGAACTAATTTACAAATTATTTCAGAAATAAATCAGGAAATTGAAGATGAAAATGAAAGATAACCAACCTTTGTTAAGCATATTCTATGTGCCTAGCATGATGCTATGGGCTTCATATATTTTTTCCCTCAATAAAAATCTTAAATCTTTATGAAGTCGTGACCCATCATTATTATTCACAGGAAGAAAGTGGGTACCGAGAGAGGGTAAGTATAACTTGCCTACAATTACAGGACCATGAAACTAGGAAGTAAACAGGTCAAAATTGTAATTCTTAACACCATTTTGATGAACCCTTCTCTCATTTCCTCTCCTTTCTACTTATAGCAGCTAGTCAGGAAACATCTTACAAGAATTATTTTGGATTTCAAAAAATGATTTCTAAATAATAGAAAACCCTATTCTTTCCTCCATGCTGAACTGTCTTTCAGGAAGACCATACCACTGTTAAAATCTTCAGGGGGTTAGGTGATATAACAGAATGGAAGCACATTTCTCATTGTCAGAAAAAATTTATAAAAACAAGTTAGAATATTCAGTTGAGAACCATATTAAGATTTAAAAGTAAATATTTAAATTTAATTTTTAAAAGGCTAGAAAGTCCTATTTTACAGGGAAACTTTGACATTTAGGGATACATAAAAGCATGAAAATCAAACAAGACTGGATTTAACTAACATTCTCTTTTACAGTAATAATTAAATATTCAAAATAAAAATTACATTTGATGAATATTAATGAATGTAGACAGGTCTTACATTTCATACAAAGAAAAGTTAATACTAAGCTTTACTACAAAACTTGAAAAATAAAACGCTATCAATCATTAAAGCTACCTTGTTGACAAAATCTAAACAAATCATTTTAAAAGTATAGACTGTACATCATTTTTCAAGTTTTGAATTGTAATATTTTTTAAATAAGAGAAATGGCAAAAAAAAAATCTCATTCAGGGAAATTCAAATACTAGAACGCTTTAGTTTGACACATTTATTTCCAACAAATAATCTGACTGGTAGAGGGATTTGAGTCTAAGGCTACTGTAAATTATTCCCAATTCTAATGCTGGCAAGGGTATAAGATAACATGAGAGGGAGAGTTCAAGGAGCAGCACATATAATCCACTAGGCTTCCTTCTTTTCTTCCACCAACTTCCAAAACACACCTTCAGATGTTCTAACGAGGTAATTTTCTTCTTTTCTGAGACTGACTCTACTAGCCCTTCACTTTTCTTCCTTTCCATTCTTTTTTCTGATCTGATTATAATAGAAACTAATTTATAATGTGAAGCTCTA
Source organism: Camelus ferus (assembly GCF_009834535.1). Taxonomy (NCBI): domain Eukaryota; kingdom Metazoa; phylum Chordata; class Mammalia; order Artiodactyla; family Camelidae; genus Camelus; species Camelus ferus. The sequence goes on from NC_045716.1 coordinate 8,706,081, forward strand.
ATAACAAGAGTATTAATATTATGTATTTACATAGCTCATTACATAAAGCACCCTTTGTTTTCATATTAGGCATAATTCTCTTCATTTCAGGGGTCATTAGGTGTTTTATCATTGCCACTCTTAGTACAATCATTATCAACCACCCCTACTCCTTTCAACAGATGAATGCTAGTCAGGAACTATCTTAGAGGAATTATTATTTGGGATTACTTCAGAATTACTTCTAACAGCTGAAACTGTGTAACTTTTTGAGATGATACATCACAGGTATTTAATTTTTCATTAATACCTTATATATGTCTTGTATGTTCTTTTATATGTACCAATACTTTATTATTAAACATTTAAGCAACTACTCAATTGGATCTAAACAGCAAAGCAAGTGAGGATCATTAGCTATCAGTGGTAAATAGGATTAACAGTAGGCAATGATTTTCAAGGAGAACTGCACTGTCATAAAAAAATCATTATCATCATAAAAAACAAATATAGGATAAAGTAAAAGTTTTCTAAACATATTTTAAAAGGTACAAAAAGGTGTTATGAATTCAGAATTTATTTATTTCTTCAACTATTCCTGCCATCTGTTAACTTTTCTCCATCTCCACTGTCACTACTCTGAGCAAGCTACCATCATCTTGTGTGTGGACTACTAAAGCTGCTTTCAATCTGGTCTCCCTGAGTTGTCTGTGGCCTCTCTTCAATCCACAATGTGCAAAACAGACAGAATAGTCTTTCCAAAATGCAAACCAGATGACATCACTCCCATTTAAAATACTTCAGTGGTTTCACACTGCCCTTAGGATGAAATCCTAACAGTTCCTATAAAACCTGGTCTCCATATAGATATCCAATCTAATTTCTCTTCTATTTAATCGGGATTGGCTAGACTGGGTCTACCTCCCCTCGCTCCATCCTTCCCCCAGTCCCGTACATATTTGCTATGGTCCTTGCTGCCTCGGGACCTTTGTACTTGCTGCTTACTATGCCATCACATTCTATTTTTAGTTAATTTGGATTCCTCAAATTCCTAGATTAGACCAGATTCCATACTTATAGTTTATATCTACTTTCATTCAATTTTGTTTTCCTGCCTGGACTGCAAGCTCCATGAGGGGAGCAGTGTCTGTTTTGTTCCTCATTATACCTCCAGTGCCTACACCACAGACTGGGCACAGAATAGGAGTTGAACAAATAAGTGTTCAGTATAATTTTAACCTAAAGCATACAAATTAGTTTGAAAAGTTTATCAGAAGACAAAACACTAATAACCAGTTCTGTTAAGCTCAGAATATGCAAAGTTCCTTGCAATCAATCTCCTGTATGACATAAAAGCTTCACAAGAAAGCTATAAAATATATGACCAAATTGCCAGGGGAAAATAATTGGCCTCCTAATATATTAAAATTAAGGGCAATGTTATTCATCTATACTTCTACTTAAAGGTAATTCAATATGAATACTTGACTATTGCTTTGAAAAATCGTATCTAGCAAGAGATAATGATTATTTACTTACCATTTTAAGAATGACAAATGCCACAAAATGCAGTATCAATGTATTTTAAATGTACTATCAAATGTAATACCAAAGCAACCTGGTCTAAGTGCTAAGAAAAAAATAAACCCTCTAAAGTGGCACATATTAAAATCCACCGATTTCATGACTCCTCAAGAATAGAAAACAAGTTTATATTGTTAACTTCATTTTATTACGAGACAAGTTATCAACAATTAAAGATATTTAACAAATGTTAAGTTAGTGGCATGACAGAAGAAAATTTCCTCAACCTGATAGACACTATGGGAAAACCTACAGCTAACGTGATATTTAACAGTAAAAGAATAAATACTTTCTCCTTAAGACTGGAAACAAAACAAAGATGTCTTCTCACCACTTTTATGCACAATGTTCTGGAGGTCCTAAGCAGTATAACAGGCAAGACAAGGGAACAGTTAAGTGATACAAGAAAAGGAAGACATGACTGTATACAAAGAAACACCAAAAAACATCTACCCAAAAGCCCATTAGAATTAATGAGTAAATTTTGTCAGGATACGAGGTTAATGTATAAAAATCACTGCATTTCTATGCAACAAACAATAGTAAATGAAATTTTAAAATAATAAACTATTTATAATAGCCTCAAAACAAAGAAAACATAAACAAATTTAATAAAAGATGTATAAGACCTCTACCCTAAAAACTACAAAATGTCACTGAGGAAAAAGTAAAAGGTCCTAAGCAAATGGAGAGACACACAATCTTTATGGATTAGAAGACTCAATATTTTTAAGAATGTTAGTTTTTCATAAATTTATCTAAAGATTTATTACCATTCCAATTAAAATCCAAGTAGGTTTTTGGTAAAACTAACAAGTTGAATCTAAAATTTATATATAAACACAAAGGACCTAGGATAGCTAAAACAATCTTGGGAAAGGATTGAAAAAAAGTTGGAGGACTGGCACAACCTGATTTCAAGACTTATGATAAAGCTACATTAATCAAGATTTGCATAAGGACAAATAGATTACTGAAAAGAACAGAGTTCCAACATAAACCGACTGAATTTCAACAAACTCTAAAACAAGCCAAGGGGAAAAGAAAATCTTTTCAGTGAAGAGGACTAGAAAAATCTGAATATCTGGAGGAAGATAAACTTAGACCACTTCCTCATAACATACACAAAAATTTATTTTAAATGATCACAGACCTAAACACAAAAAGTAAAACTGTAAGTATATACTTCTAAAATAAAGCTTCCTAGAAAAAGAGTATCTCCACGACATGTGACTAAACAAAGATTTCATAGGATACTGAAAGCAATCACTATAAAGGAGAATTTAATAAATCATACCCAAAATCAGAATTCTGCTTTTCAAAAGATGTCATTGAGAAAATACTAGTAAAACATACAACTAACAAAAGACTTGTATCCAAAATACATAACTGACTCCTACAACTTGTTAATAAAAACACAAATGACCCAATTAAAAATGGAAAAATACTGGCATAGACACTTCACAAAGGGAGATATGCAAAAGGCCGTTCAAGAAAATGAAAAAGTGCTCAGCTCAACAGACATCAGGAAAAGGCAAAGTAAAAATCACAATAAGGTACCACTATATACCCACTAGAATGGATAAAATTAAACCACTGATAAATACTAAACATTGGAGAGGATGCAGGACAATTGAAACTCTTATAAATTGCCAGTGGTAATGTAAAATGGCCTAATTTCAAAATTTTTGAAACAGTTTGGAAGTTTCTTATAACATTAAACAAATCTATCCTATGACCCATCAATCCCATCTAATAGAAACAAAAACATATATCCACAAAAGACTTGCATAGTAATGTACAAAGCAGCTTTATTTTTCATAGCCAAAAACTAGAAACAACATATACATCCATCAACAGAGGAATGGATAAACAAACTGTGATATACCCATACAATGAAGTTCTGGAATAGGCAGGGGTGTGTGTGTGTGTGTGTGTGTGTTAAGGAAACTTTCAGGGATGATGGAAACATTCTGTATATTAACAGCTGTGGGTTACATGCATGCATACATGTTAAACTCACCAAAGTACAACAATTAAGATCTGTGCATCTCACCCATATGTAAGTTACAGCCAAAAAGAATGATAAAGATGATAGCATTTGCTTGTTTCAAGTGCTCCATTTCTGAGCAAAACCACCAAATTAGAACCCTAAATTATCTGAGTGAATTTTAAGCCATTGCCAGGAAATAATATATATTGTTTAAGAAAGGAAAATACCAGAATCCTCCAAAGCAATGCCCCATCAAGGATAAAAGCCACTGACACGTCTAAAACAACAGATACTGCTGGACAAAGTACATTTAACCTCTGCTTCCTTTCACATTCTCTCAGTCATTGTACCTGACTCACGGCTCAGTGTGTGAACTCACAGACACAACAGCCCAGATGCAAGTGAGACGCTGAGTGAGAAAAGACTTCTTATTAAATGCCGGTTATACAACACTCTGAGACTGCCTCAGCTAGCTGGGATCTAACACGACTGGCCGAGAAGGCAAAAATCTTTGAGAGAATCCATTATTTTTAGTTTATCACAAAGGAAAATGGACAAAGAAAATACTAATTTATGTATATGTCTAACTCTTAGTGGGGGAAACCCTCAAATATAAAATATACAGTTAAAATCAAATTAATTGGTCAAAAATAGTATAAAGAGCAACAAAATAAAAACATGCACAGGAAGATCTTTCTTTCCATTTCCCCAAGCTATGTTATTATCTTTAATAAACATGTATTAAGTCTGAAGACCAGGAAAGACTGTGACCTAGAGAAGAGAGAGCACAGGCTTTGGATTGAGTCAGATTTGCGTCTGCACTGGCTGGGGCCTTGGGCGTGTCACGCTCTCCATGTGCTGCAGCTTCCATCTTTAAAATCAAGGTAATAAGAACTTTTAAAGTTTCCTGGTTCCTTAAACCAGGAAAAGTACACGGCAATTGTTCATCCAAAGCTCACTGATAGTAAAGTTAAACATACTCTTTACTACCAACAGGCTTTTTGTTTAATCATTTCTCCTTAAGAAACCACACCCACAAGCAACCTGTTCAGATTAGGAAATTAAAAAATAATACCTTCATTCTTCTCTTGAGTTGCCATCCCCTCCAACATTTTTTTTTTAAAGCACCTTCTTAAAAGAAATACATTACCTGAACCTGACTGTGCATATTAGGAAATCTATGTGATTAGCAACACGGTAATATAAAAGTTACCAAACCTTAGTCCATAAAAATCTCAGTTACATGGATCCTGCAATTCCCAGAAAACTGAAGGTTTCCCTTTTTAATTTTTTCATTTTATTTCATTTTATCTAATTTTACATTTAAATCTGTATAAGATGTATCATCTACTCCTCTGCCTTCTTAAGCTGAGAACTCTGAACATAATTTAATGTTTGCCTGGTAGGCTCGTATCATCACTGTTAATGTCAATTAGAATACTGTCTTGATACAATCATACCTTTGTAGCTGCTGTATTCAATGTACATGAATATCAAGAAGGACTTTAATTTCTACAAGTAACCAGGTGCCTAGAAAAGAATACATAGCTTCCTATATTTTCTGACTCTATATAAATACAGCAGTCCTCTTCCTTCCTCTTCTAATTTGCTATCTTTAATTGTCTAGAGGATTAAATATCATAAGCTAAGCTTATAAGAATTTTTTCTTCAAGAGTAAACAGAAGTACTGCTCTATGAGTAAAGTGCCAACACTCAGGCTTGAGCTGTCAGTTATTTCCAGGTAAGTGAGGTGGTAACTATTTTAGAATGGCAATGGACATAATAAACACAATCCAAAATAACACAAGAGAAAAGGAAATTCCAAGCTTTCTTATATCTTTCATGTAAGAGCTATCTATCAATCATGTTCTCCTTTTCCTTCATCCAACAACAAATCTGGAAATTAAACTGTTCAATAAAATTTTTATATCAATGAAATCCCATCAAATATTAAATATTATCTCACAGAATGGGTTCAATACAGTCACCTCCCTTTAACTTTTGTACAATAAAAACATAAAGGGGAAAAGTTGAACCTTAAAGTATTTCCTGGGAAAGTCTGTTAAAATTATATGAAAACAGAACAGCATAATTACATTTTAAATAATGGGTTCACATTATAGGAAAGAAATGTTGATTCAAATTCATTTTTAATTGAAAGAGATTTTTCCCTTATAAAAGAAAATTGCTATTTTTTAAGATATCTTATTGTTATGGCAACTGAAGTGCTAAAAATAATAAAGAAATATCAAAGTTGTTATAGCAACTGGAATTTTAAAAAGCCATGAAGTGTAAAATAATCAAACCTTTACTTGGCTTGAAATGCAACATCTATGACTCAGTTTTCAAAGAAAATTTGAAGTACTCATGCTCTTGTCTTTACAAGTTGTCTCTGGAGTCCAAATTTAAAAAAAATAAAATAAAAAAACTTCAGCATAACAGTTGAAATATTTCTTATATTTCTAAATATCTCTCATCATTCTATGCATATTCAACAATGCAACTGCTAACCATGACAAGTTACCAAACTTCATGAATAGTAGGAAACATGGATTACTCAGTAATTGCATGTTGAACTGAATTCAACTATTCAGAGTTTGCACAAAATCTGGATTTTTCTGGTTTTCTAACTTGTTTCTTACCTCCAGTCTTCACTGCTCTGCTCCAGAATACACTAAAAGTGGGGGAAAAAATTACTCACTGTCAAAGCACTCTGTCCAGATTCATCCAATTAAGAGTTCGAGTGAATTAAAATTTTATTGAAGGCCTACTGCAAGCCAGGTACTTTACAAGGTTCTAGGACCTTTTCTCATAGAGTTCAAGACAGTCTAGTAGAGAATGAACCAAAACCAGTCGCCATCTCTTAAATGTATAAGTGCAATAAAGGAATATAATGAGATTATCAAGAGAAAATTCATGAAGGTCCTATAAGCAGTGGTAAGATCTTTGAAGGAGTTAAACCAGGAAGTAGCATTAATTTATTATTTTCTCAGAGACGCTGAGATTAAGAAATTAAAATTTCAAATTTACATGCTTTGCACTAGAAAATCAAGATAAGTCTTTGCTTTCAGTTTCCTTTGTTTCTTTCTAGTAACTAATGACCAAGATTCAGGTAACAACCGTAGTAACATAGCAAACAGTGCTAACATAGCACATTTCTCTAGCATTTATGGACTTCAGAGAATTAGCTGGAAATAGACTCCTTGATACCCTTCTGCTTTATTTGTATCCATCTGCTTTTTAGTACTTTCCCCCCTAAAACCATTGGCTTATTTTTAAACTAGCAGAGATTTATCTTGTGAGCTAGTGATGACGACCTGAGAAGCTCACACTGGGCTCAGTGGGAAAGAGGGCCATTATTTGCCTTAGAACTAGAAAGGGGAGTTGCAGTACTTGTTGGCTAGGAATGTCTCCTGTTACATATAATATGGAGTCCGACAACTCCACAGAAAGAGAATGATTACAAAAGCACAAACTCTTCCCTTACCTACCTTACCCAGTAAAGAAAATGAATAGTGATGACTACTACTCTTTTGATCCTGAGGCCAATGCAATTCTATTGCTTTTTATTAAAATAAATAACTGTTATTGTCCTTTACATGAACGATTTGCAGTATCTTGCTTTATTCTTAATCCATATTAGTATTATCCAACAAAATCTTTTTAAAGCTTTTACAAAAAAGAATATAAGCACTCAAAAACACTAGAAAAGGAACCTAATTTAATGTCACACGGCTGTATTAAGTGCTTAGACTGTATGTATAAAACAAAAGTAAATTATTCAATAGTTAATTTGATTATATTTAACAATATAGTAATATATATCCATGTAGTACCTGTATGATTAATTTTATAATAGTTGTTGGATTTCTACTTGTTTATGCCACAGATATAGTGTCTACATATATGTATATAATACACATTTTATAATATTTCTCAAACTGGAGTCCAAGGAATCTTTGAGAGTTTTTCTTTAGGGGTCCACAAATATTCTACACTACTTTTTAATTTTCAATTTTTGTTTCCACAACAATCTAAAAGCTTTACTAGAAGTAGATTCTGATAATCTGACTGCGATCTCATAACAAAGTATTATTATGCAATACTGGTGCCAATATTTGTTAAGGCATTTACCACTGTGTTGGAGCCAAGTAGTTCTTAGTTTGTGCAGGCTGAGAAAATAGAACATAAAGAGGTTTAATATGTAAATGATGTAAGTGAAGGTCACATGACCTACCACCACACCATACAAATAAATTTTTCCAGTGGGTTGGAAAAGTGTGCTGGGAAAACTTAATCATCTGAAGGCACATGGCCCCATCAGCATGCCAAGCTCAAAAAAAACTGTGTTATAACTATCAGGATCACAGGCACACTGTGAGCAGCCATTTAGTTTCAGGAAAATAACTTCATCCATAACATTAGTATGGCAAATGCACATTTTTCTTGATTCTATAGTTTGCTTCTATTAGATTTATTATAGTCATGAAAGCTAAAAGTATAGAGTTGAATTTTATATCTCATATGTTACATACTTAGGGAATACTGAAATAATATTAATAGTCAACACTGGTAGAAGGGGATTGTTGAGGATTTCCTTCCCCATGAAATGCTATGGCGTATTATTCAAATTAAGTGCTCTGGCAATATAAGTGAAAGGGAAGCAAAGCTAAAGAAAACATTTAACTAGACTAGTAAGAAATTAACAATTTTTTAGTCTACAGTGCCCATTAAGCTTATGGAAAATATCCAATTACAAATCATTTGAACAGATAAAGTTATAAGAGAGAATATAATTATCATAAGATGCTCATTTAAGCATACATTTGCTTTTACATGAAAGCACTAAAGAAATGTCTTGATTGTCACCTCCTCCTCCACAAACTTCCCTTACACCCCATTTCCACCCCATGCCCTGCACTGTCAGCTCCAAGGCCTAAACAATACTCTCATTTTTCTTTATATCGCTCATTGACCCTAACACACAGTGCTTCAATTGCAGATATTCAGAGCATGTTTGTTAAAAGGTACTGTATCTGTTGACCCAGAACTTCCCCCCAAAGATCGCATAATGCTTTATAAACAGACATCACTGACTTTATAAATATGTTGTATGGCTTACTCAAGATCACATTAAAAATATGATTGAAGAGGAAATGTCAACAGAAAGGAATTAAATGAAAACCCTCAAACCCTCAGGCCAGGGATATACTGACCACAAGATCATTAAAATTCTGTTTCAGGGACCTAAAATAATTTACTTATCAATTTAATTCACCAACCCAAAAAGGTTTAAGTATATTTAACCATCTCATCACTAGGTTATGAGATCTTCTGAAAATATATTTCATTACTGTTACCCTGAGTGGCAAGCAGAGTGCCTGGCACATGTTAGAAAGTGATATTTGCTAAATAAATCAAATTGACTGATCTGTGTTTCCTTCCTGCTGAATATCAACACAAAAGATTATTTTATAAATGTAGAGTCTAATCTAGAAAAAAACAGCAGGATTCTCTTAAAAATATCAGAAATTAGGCTGGCTTAAACTCATTCAGGACATCAAGCTTTTCAAAAGAAAGCTAAAAATATTACACTGTCTCATCATCCTTGGGTCATGTTACAGGGGAATGAGGAAAATGAGAAATCAAACGAATTGACCTATATCTGCCAGTACAACTTTATTTTTCACCAGGCAGTTTCAAAGCTAAGTGGCTAAAGTGATTAGGTAGCACAGGGAACAACTCAGAATATTAAACCTTTGACAGAAATCACTTTTAAGAGACAGAAATGGAGAAAGGAAAGAATAAACCTATTATGTTGTTTTCAAGACATGCCTAAAAGAGGAATAAATGTTGCTAAACTGGCAGAAGCTTGGTAAGAAAATGTCTCTATTGAGAAGTATTTAAGGTCAAAGAAAATGTAATTAAAAATTGAATTAGGAGACTGAAGTAAGGATCAGCGGTTGGCTTGGGTAATTTTTGGCCCCACTAAGCAGCACCACACAACAATGTTTACAAACTCCTGAGTTGGGGGACAGGACTTTAAATAAAATGAATATTCATATAGATAACCACACACACATATCCACAGAGATTAACTGTTCCTGTTAATCTAATAACTGACATCTCCACAATGCCAGCTTCAACCCAGCAATGCTGGGGATGTTTACAGAGGTGACCGTAACAGAGGCTGAAGCTTGCTAAGTGTGGCTCTGCAACATGAACTCATACTACAAACGTTACAGTCACTGCTGTTTCCATTCAGTCTCTCCTACCTATCTCTACCTTTAGAAGCTGAAATAACCTGATACACAAGCAATAATATAGAAAGATGATTCATAGAAATACAGGTATTTAAAATTTGAAGATTTTTTGAAAAAATATAATTTTATTCAAAGAAAAATATACCTTGGGACAAAAGTAGAGTCTCAAAAGATTTAAATGGGCCAGTAAGGCAGAATTAATTGGGTATTTAAAAATCAGAACACTAACACCAAGTAGTTTATAATCAGTATTTACACTAGGAAAAAGTACGCATAGAATTTTATTCAATACCCAGTACTCTGAAATCTTGTATAAAATAACAATGATATATATAAATACATATGTATCTATAGAATATACTTCTATTCTTTTTTCATTATAGGCTATTGTAAGATATTGAATATGGTTCCCTGTGCTATACAGTAGGACTTTCTTATTATCTATTTTTTATATAGTAGTATCTGCAAATTCTGAACTTCCATTTTATCCCTTCCCACCCCCTTTCCCTCCATAACCATGTTTGTTTTACTGAATCACTATATTGTACACCAGAAACTAACACAATATTGTAACTCAATTATACTTCAATTAAAACATAAAATAAAATTCAAACTTGAATTTCAAAAACAATAGCAGTGAGATAAATCAACCTGATTCTTTTTTCTTTTACCATATTTTTTCCAGTGCTATGCCTTTTAAATAATATCAAAACCTTGGAGTCATAATACTCCAGTCTTGCAGCAGACTTTACAGGGAGAAAATGTGCATTATAATGTATTTATAATACAAAAGTTTTTTAAATGTTTAGGAAGGAAACCATTTATCCAACATCCCTAGTATGTCTTTATACTTGTAAATTTAATAATCCTGTTTAAATGCTTACATATGCAAATATCACCAAATTTTTGTACCAAAAGGTGGCTACAGAAATATGAAGGATTCTAGTTATAGCAATGGGTTGGAATGACATTTTCCTTAATAACTCCTTTTATAAATGTACCGCCCAAGCTGAATGTCATTATGGGACTATTTATAATTTAGAACTTTCTGTCAAGATGATTTTATGCCCTGACATGACACTGAGTAGGCTGGAAACAGTTGTATGCCCCAAAGGGAAATGAAATTATTGGTGTCATTCAAGAGCAAAGGTATTAAATATGAAGTATTTCTTACAGAACTTCGTGAGAATGACGGTGGCTAACTGATAGTAACATACAGTATAATTATGCCTTTCAAGTAATAATAAGTAATAATAAGGTTTTTGTCTGCACAGAAAATGGGTATTAAAAAGTTTTGGAAATTTTCAGACAAACCATTTACCCAATACCCCTCAAATGTCTTTCTTTGCATTTATAAATCTTAACCTTGCATAAAATGAGTTTACCAACATGAACAAAATCAAGGGGAAAAAGTCAACTACTAGGTAACCTGAGAATTAAGTGTATTTGTGGAAAACACCAGTCTAAACCCCATCGTTAATAAAAGACAATAAACAGGACAATCAGGCTAAGGTGTTTGTTTCCATTTCGTTCTATTTATTTTTTTAATCTATTAAAATAAAAAATATTAGATTATGTCTAATTTGCTTCTTATATTTTGGGGGCTTTTCAAAAGAATTCAAGTTTGTGAGAATTCTGAGCAGAACTGTTGCAAACGCTCTTCACGTCTCAGCCAAATGCTACTGGAAATGAGAGGAGAAAGCTCTAGTTCACTTACTCATCGCACAACACGGAGAAAATCACTTGACTTCTATCATTGCCAAATGTCTAATTTGTCTCATTTATAAAATAAGATGGTTACCATATGAAGAGTGTACTAGCAACACTAGATACTCTGTTAAACTTCCTGAGAGCCCTGAAATTCTCACATTCAAAATGGTGCCTATTAAGAATATTATAAGTGTGAACTGAAACACAAAGACTGTAGACTTAATAGTTACAGAATACTACTAAGGAATAACATACTACAGGATCTGCTGGTTATTACAGGTCAAATCCTATATACAGCAAATGCCATAACAAATTCCAATGAAAAAACTCAGCATGACAAGAAGATTCCCAGTGCTGTGGGTGATGACCTACACGTCTCAAATAATATTCAGTATATAGCAGTGTTCCTTACCAACTGAAACAGAAAAAAATAAAAATAAAAAAAGGTAATAGAAAGTCCCTACTATTTGCTTACAATGACCAACAAAGATGACCTAACCATTCTATTCTAAATGTTAAATCATATTCCTAACATTGACTTATTTTATTTCTACAAAAGGTTGCACTCCAACTGTATACTACAATTTTACAACAACAGTAATGCTAATAAAGTGTTAATCATGGGCACAAATAGAACATAAAGGTGTACTGTAAATGATGCTACCTACAGGTCAATAAAATGCATTAAAGGCTGGAATTAACTCCTGTTTTTATTTCACAGTAACAATAAGACACTTCAGAAAGAGTATGATTTCAAGGAGATTACTGTATTGAATGTGGTTTAAATTACTCAGCACCTTTTCCCAGCAATTTTGATTTAAAATATAGTTATTATTTATTTATGTAAAATATGATTGAGTATACATGGCTGAGACGACTTACATTAAAGTCTGAAAAGTATAGAAAACATTTCTAAAAGTCAACACGATACATATTTTTACCATTACCAAAATGTATTTAATAACTAAAAAAAAATACAGAAATAACATGGACTCAAGGGAATAAATGAAGGTTAAATCTGCAGTTTACTAATTTTAAATGCCAGGTTGAGAATAGCAAAGCAGCATAAGTTAACTATGAGCCAGTATCTCTACTTACCCTAAGGGCATGAAGTCTGAGAGTAAGACACATAAAGGTTATTACTTTCACACCATAAGCATGTCTTGTTCTAGACTAACACTACTGAATACAGCAATTTCACAACCTCTCTTTGGCAGTGGGTCAGGACAGAAAAAAAAAAAGATACATCCTATATTCTAGGTAGGCCAAAAAATGTAGACACACATTTTTCCTTCATTCATCTTTCAGTAAACTTTTTCTTGAAAGCCTACTATATATCATGCCTTCTTTTTGAATTCCTTTGATTTTGGTCAGATACATCTTTTCTCATAAACTGAAGTGACTTTTCCTTTAGGAAAAAGGGTACTTACTTCTTAGATCATTTGCCTTTGGCCTACATATCCCAAAATAATTTTTTCTTTCCTGTTTCTGAAAAGAGACAAAGTTTAGTTCTAAACAGATGTCATATATAAATCAAAAGTAAAATGAACACTTAGTCTGCCTTCTGTACTTAAATTACCTACAGAAGTTGCTCCAAAATTAGATTTGAGGACTTGGCAGAAGACAGAATATAGCTTTTACAGAACAGTACTCTATGCTAGGAAAAGAAAGAGGGAGGAAAGAAAGGAAGGAGAGAGAAAGGAAAGGAAGAAAAGGAGCAAAGAAAGAAAGAAACGTTCACAAGACTTCCATAAAGGAACTTTAGAAAAATTATTAAATATATTTATAATGCATTTTTATCCCAAAGCATATTACTTAGCCTTTAAGTAGCCCCATTGGCCCAGAATTCTTTTAAATGTTTTTATTAGTTGATTCAAAATGCAAAGAACAGGTACACAGCACCTGTACTATGGAAATACTGCAGTTCACTTTGAGATAAAGAAAAAGCAGTTTTATTCATAGTACATTTTCCAGAAGAGAATAAAGAAAAGTCCAAAAGACATCAGGTGATAGTGACAAAATATTTATTTTTATTCATTATCTGTCGATTCAATAAAGTGTTAAGTCCTTCCCACAATGTCAGATGCAGTCTAAGGATACTATGGAGAAATGTTGGTGAGGTAAGTATATATTGTGCACTGTCATAGTCACCTATAAGCAAAATAAGATAGTGTTGTCTAGAGGAATTGACCCAGAACTTAGTGCTGCAGATCCAGCCTATAGCATCTGATCTTGTAATTATCACTATGCATCCTATACAAATAAGGTCTTGTTCTTTTGATTTCTCATCTGAAAAAAAGGTAATACACTGATTGTTTTGTTTATTCCACGTGGTTAGTTGGAATATTAAATGAGAAAATATTTACAAAACATTTGGGCAAAAAAATTATAAAGTACACTAAAAATGTCATTTCTACCAATTATACTTAAAGGAAAATATTTTAAAGCAGATTTAAATCCAAGAAGAATGGATACCTGACCAACATAAGACTACTTCACGTAACTTCATTTGGGCCTGTATTTTCACATCAATAAAGGGAGGAGAGTTATTACTGGCCTAACTCAGCATTATATGAGGCTTTCAAAAGGATAAAATCACATATAAAAAATCTTATAAACTATGAAGGGCTATTTCTATGAACTTAATGTTTATGTCCTACTAAAACTCGTATTTTGAAATTTCAATTTTGAAATATTAGGAAATGGGGCCTTTAGGAAGTGATTATAAACACGGTCCAAGAAAGTGTGCCCCTTCCACCATGGGAGGACAAAGCAGAAGGTACCACCTATGAACCAGGAAGTGGGCTTCAGACACTGAATCTGCCCGTGTCATGATCTTGGAAGTCCCAGCCTCCAAAACGGTGAGAAATAAATTTCTGTTGTTTATAAGCTACCCACTTTATAGCATTTTGTTGTAATAGCCCAAATGGACAAAGACAGCTATGAAATAAATATAAATGATAATTCTTAGTATTATGAATTTAATTTTCTATTCTTAAAACATTTTTTGGATGTTGTTCAAATGTTTAAAGATCACTTAAATCTGATAACCCTTATTAATCAGGCAAAGGCAGCCTAGATACAAGGCAATAGGCAGGGAAGATATTATTGTTTGTTAGATTTACAATATACAAGTCTCCCAACTGAAAGAAACCACAAAGAGCTCTTTTTCCCTATGAAGAGTAATCTAAAACTTGTGTTCTTAAACCAGACAGCTCTACTGTTTACTATGACTTTGGGCATCTTATATAAAATCTGTGTGCTTCAATGGCAACCTCATACAGGAAGATTAAATGAGTTAATGAGTTAATAATTAAATAATAAATACTGAAAATTATTAACTGTCAGTATTATATATCATTAGTATTTATATTTAAATATATGTTGATTTCATACTGTAACTATAATTTTACAAATTACAAAATTTCTACCTTTTCAGCACAGTATGCTAGTAAACCTCAGCAGAATCACTCCTGCTTCCCTTCAAAAGCACTGAAGCTTGATACGTACAAGAGCTGTACTTCTGGTCCGACAGGGTAAGCCCCACAACAGACCAAGTATGAGCTCTAGACTAAATACAAAGAAACCCAACCCACTGAGGGCTTTAGAGAGAGAAAAAGAGCAGGCAGACGTTGGAGAGGTAGTCCAAACTTGGAGAAAGGGAATAGCTGAGGTAAGTCTGCATTTGGAATAATGGGGAAAAGAAAAAGCCAGAGAATGAGAACCCTAAATTCTGTGTATAACATCTTCCCAAGTCTCTGGGTAATCCCCAAACCAAGCATACATATGTCAAATAACAAACTGGTAGGTTCAAGTAAAGAGACTGAAGTGAGAACTGGGCTGCTGGTCACCATAGGCAAGACAGAGTTTATAGTTTAAGTAAAACAAAGTTAAACACTTGCTCAATACTAACATTCACAATTTCCAGAAGAGAATCCCCAAATCATCTGACAAACAAGTACCAGAAAACTGTAACCCATTTGCAAAGGGAAAAGCAATCAACAGAAGCCAACCTGAAGATGACTCAAATGTTGAAATTATCAGACAAGGACTTTTAAGAAGCTATTATAACTATGCTCAGTGACGGGGAAAAAACTATACTTGCAATTAATAAAAGGAGAAGAAATTTCAGGAAAGAAATTGAAAAAAAAATCCAAATGAAAATTCTAGAACATAAAAATGCAATAAAAATTCACTGGATGGACTAAGAATTGAGATTTAAAAAATAAATAAAAGGTTACATAAACTAAAAGAAAGATTAACAAAAAGTATCCTGTCTGAAGAAAATAAAAAGCTAATAAAATAAAGAGTTCCAGGGATGTGAGTGGACATCAATATATAGAATCCTAGTAGTAGAGGAAAGAATCAAGGAGTAAGAAATGTTCAAAAAAAAAAATGCCTCAAATTTTTCCAAATATGGTGAAAGACACGAATTCATAGGTTTCTGGCCACAAGCAGGATTAACATGAAGAAAGCCATGCCTAAGCATATTATAGTCAGGTTTTTGAAAAGAAAAGTGAAAGAGAAAACATCAAAAGCAGCCAAAGAAAGACAACATACAACATACTGGGGAGCAACGATACGAATGATGCAGGGCCAGCTATACAATTTGTGGGTGTCAGTGCAAAATGAAAATACGAGGCTCACTGTTCAAAGCTTTTTTTTTTTTTTTTTTAATGGAGGGAGGTAATTAGGTTTATTTATTTAGTAGACGTGTTGGGAATTGAACCCAGGACCTCATGCATGCTAGGCATGCACTCTACCACTGAGCTACACCCTCCCCCTCATTGTTCAAAACTATTAAGAATTTCAAGACAGCAACAGAAGAAAATGTAACCGATCACAGAGCCCTTCTAAATTTGGGACCCTATGCAACTGCACAGGTAACATGCCCATGATATCGACTCTAAAACGATCATTTACTTTCAACAGGAATGGAAGCCAAAGGCGGGGGGAGCAACATACTTAAAATGCTGAAAGAAAAAAAAACTGTCAACCCAATAGTGTATATCCAGGGAAAATACCCTTCAAGGATAGAAGCAAAGTAAAGACATTTTCAAATAACGGAAAACTATGTTGTTACAAACAGACCTGCCCATAAGAAATGCTAAAGAAATTATTTCAGGCTCAAGGGAAATGACAGCAGAGAGGAAATACGGATTTTCAGTAATGAATGAAGAAAACTGAAAATAATAATAAATATCAGGATATTGTTCTTTATCCCAAATGCATTTCTGGAAGTTTTTTAAAGAGTTCTCTGGCCACAATGTTGAAAACGAGCTGTAGGGAAGGGGGGTTGTGAAAAAATAGAAGTGGGCAGATCATTTAAAAAGTTACTGTTGTAACAGTAAAAAAAACCTACAAAGTATTTTTTCAGTTTGAGATACCAGTAGAAGATGAAGCTTAGCTTAAGCTTCATTCTTTCCTGGAAGGGTCCCACCAATATGTTCACAACATTATACGCGTTGATAAAATTTGCACACACACACACACACACACACACAAAAAGACTATTTTCCTTAAAAAGCTTCCCTTCCCTCTCCTCCAAATTATATATGCTTCTGGCACAACAAAACCTGAATCCACATTGGATATTCAGATAAAACTAAGTAGCATAAAAGGGAGAGTAAAGGGTATATTAGAAATGAAAATTATAAGCTAGTTTGTAAGTCCTGTTGGGTATTTAGCATAATCCCAAACATGTCTCGAATGATGAGTGTCATTCAAAAAAGCACTCTCACAAATTAAATTAGTAACATTCAACCTAATGGTTCTAAATCAATAATCTAGATAAATACATAGTATGTTTAAGATTCATATAATTATGCCTCTCAGTGATTAAATATGTCATGAATAACATCTAAACTCATTTTCTTTCGGGGAATGATTTAAAGATAATACAAATAAAGAAGCATTGGCGGTTAATGCATTTAGTGTGTGTAACTTCAGTTCCACAGCAAAGGCACTGGCTAGCTTTTCCCAGAGGACTGTTTGGCACAATATCCTTCTGGCTACACATTCGCCCATTTCCAAAAAGAGGAAAAAAAAAAAAAAAAAGCCCTCCAATAATCTTAAACTCTGTGTTGAGCTACTATTTTCATGATAGAATATTTCAAATTAACATGGTTGACTTTCACTGTAAGACTCTTCTCCACTATAACTCGCCAGAAGGAATGGGAAACAGGACTTATCTTCCTGGAAAGTAAGATGTATTGCAGTTTTAAATGTGATGGGTCGAGGAGTACAGGAATGAAGAAAGATAGAAGTAAAATTTAATTCTTGTTCCTTAAACTCAAATGGAAAACCTAAAAGGCTCCATACATTTTGAGAATTAAAGAAGCAGCCTGAATCAAAAGTGAATGTGGACAGCCAAAACCCAGGGGAGCAAAATTGTTCAAAAGATTCATCTACTTCTTTTGATTCTCTGACTTTCCTTCTTCTCCATCAAGTAAAAGCCAAGTATCAGTTGATTTATTTGTTCCATAAACCAAGGAAAAAAATCATAAACCTTATCTGGCAACTATGTGTAATCCAATTTATATGTACTTACATAGTATTCTTTTCATCATGAACTACTGCATAACTATTTTAGTTTTTAAACTGTATTGTCTCATCTGTCCATCTTTAATCTATTAACGAGGGTGATCCATGATTATAAAAAATTTTAACTATTTTATAATAAATAGTAAACTATATTGTGACTTTTTTAGTATATTTATCTTTCTTAACTAAACCATAAATAATTACACTCATTCACTGAGCTAATAATTATTCTAAAACTATTTCAGAAACATTTTACAGTTTAAGGTCTAGGACCTAGCCTCCTGCTACTTGAACTGTGGTTGGTGGACTAGTAATAGTGTTGGTGGCATCATCTGATGGGTTACAAATGAGAATCGCAATCCCCATAGCAGACCTACTGAATCATAATCTGCATTTTAACAAGATCCAGATGTACAGTGAATGCCCATTAAATTCTGAGGTCTGTCCTAGATGTTTTTGACCAAAAAAAGAAAAGAAAAAAAAAAGGCAATGGTGAAGTTAAAACTGAGTGCAAACAAACCAAAAATAGATTATCAAGAATTGACCTAGTGCTTTAACAATTAAACCAAAACTTGCAGAGGGATATAGAACTGGCCTCTTAGACTGTATTCTAAGTTTATACTCTACATAAGATCAAAGTGACACAATGTTGGCATTTAACTGTACTGACATATTTTCATGGGACTAAACACTCTTTGGAGTGCCCCCTGAAGCATCACACAATCTTAGACAACCCTTAAAATTACCAAGATAAGACAGGGTTTCTCTTGTTTTTCAAGGATGTTTCACTGCTACGGGCATTGTTAAAGAATATCCCTGTCTCCAGAATAAAGACATAGTCATGATTTAATTATAACCATTCTCTCAAAGTATTAATATGCCACCAAAGGACCCTACATTTAAGAACTGTTAGTGACTTAAGACAGCAAATGAATTTGGTACAAACTAGATAGAATTTAATACCAAAAGAATCTCTCTTAAATGGTAATAAAATCACTCTATGAAGAGTTCCACAAACAACGTAAGTAGAAATAATATCCACTACCTTGCTGAATCCCAACATGACCTGCTACCTAAGAAAAGTAAGTGACTGAGTGCCTAACTTGGAACAGTTCAGCACCCCTTTGGAGTTCAGCACCATTTTCATCCATTGCCACGTATACACCCAGGAGAGTAGGTATCCACACTGGTGAGCAACCCAGATGAACAAACAAAACAGGCTCTACACATGTGCTGCCATGCCTCTTTAGTGTTTAGTCTCAGAAGGCAGTATTTATTGATGAAAACTTTCATAAGCCCACAGTTTTATCACAATATACAGAAGAAATATTCGCTACAACTTTATGCTCCAAGCAATGTTCAAAGTAAAACATTAAAAAGAGAATTAGAAACCACAGATAAATTATGAGTAAGTCCAGTTTTTATTTCCAGTTGTGACACACATTTAACCTTGGGCTGAGTATTCAAACTTTCTGACTTCTTGTATTGTTTGTTTTCTGAGGGGGAGGTAATTAGGTTTCTTCATTGATTTCCGCTTGGAGGAGGTACTGGGGATTGAACCCGCAACCTCCTGGGTGCTGAGCATGCGCTCTACCGCTTGAGCTATATCCTTCCCCCAAATTTCAGACTTCTGTGTTAACTTGTAATACTATTACCTGAAATCAATCTAATCCGTAGATAAGTCACAAAGATAAATATTCCTAAATCAATTCTTTAAATTAATGTATTAAATAATCATATGAGAATACTTCAAATAAGTGAACATTTGAGTAAATGAGTTATGCAAATTAACACAAATCCACACACCCAAAGTTCAAAGAAAACCCTTAGACAAAAATTAGCCCAGACATAAAACCTGAATAAAAGCTATGACTCCTGGCTTTAATACTGTTCTTGCTCAAGAAACTGTCTTGCTCTCATCAGATGTATCACATATAATTATAGACAAACTACAAGTCTAATAGAAATGCATCTACCTTTAAAGAAAGCAACTACTCCTTCATTCATAAGACTACGCTTGCCCTAGCTAAGCACGCCATGAAGTTTGTAAACATTAGATTGTGGAGCACCAGCAATCTTTTGTACAAGATTTACCATCTTGGTCTATAACTGATTTGAAATAATAGCACAGAATAAATTGATTCCCCAGAGGGCCACAATTCAAAATAGCTTCATGAAAGTACGCTCAGAGTCTACCGTGTGCCAATGGGTGGGAGTGGGCGGGTGGAAAGGATACGAGGGAGGGTAAGTCTACAATTCAAACCCTTACTGAGGGTAGTTCTCCAGCTCTTATCTCTCTAATTTGTCCAACTACTGCCCATTTTAGAAACTAATAAACTTCTGTATATGTTTTAGGACAAATATCAAAAGATAGGAAGTAAAATTAACAAAAACAACTAGGAACAATTATCAAGTTCTCATTAGCAGTTCATAATCAATTTGTAAATTAAGAAATATCTGATATGCTGGATATGCTAATCACCACAGAAACACAAACAGGCCTGAGAAACAAGACATATGATACGTATGTAAAGCAGATACCTTTATGAAGGACTTTCTCATAGTCAGTAATTCTCTAAGATGACTTTAGTAAGTCAGGTCAAAGAAACTGTTAAGCTAACAGAAATGCCAGTATGATTTAAATAGATAAATTCACTAATAGTTGTTCAATATTTATGTTTATTTTGATCTTGCATAATTGTTTAAAGTTATATATAATATATATACATACATATTCAAATGTTGTCTACTAAGATTCTTTCTATGTAGCATGGTTTGCTCCATAATTTTAAAAAGATGGTAAGATTTACAAGTTAACAAGACTTGCAGATCAACCAAAATATTCTAACTCCAAAATTATTGCTATTATGTAAATTTACATCTGAAAACAAGTCTATTAAATATCACAGTTTATTACTACAAAATAAAATCTGCTAGAAATCCTTAAATTACCCCTTCCACCTGAGACATAAGCAATTAAATAACGTTGCTAGAGGCTAGAGAGCAAGTAGCTGAGTCTACAGTTTCTTTCCATAAAATAGCCTGAGCAGGCAGCTGATGAGCAGTTTCCTTTTTAATTAGAATCATTTCCTGATTAATTAGTCCCAGAACACTTAATGCAAGACTACACTGTGCCACTGGGATGAACAACAATTCCCCTCGTGGTATTACTAAGTGTCATCTTTTCCCTAGGATCAAGCTCGATCTGTTTTCTGTTTAAACGGGAAAGGGTCTTTTCTCAGTGAAAGAGAGCTAGAAAAACTATAGCTCCATGTGGAGAGGTACCTCACCAGTCTCAACAGGAAAAAAGAAGGTGCAGATTATCTAAAGGAATTCCTTCATCTCCTTAATTTAAGGTTCTGCTACAGTTTTATTTACTCAGAAAATATTGATTTTTAAATAGTACATAACAAAGATCAATTTCCCTTCTGACTGCATGATAAACTCTAGAGGACTGAACGGGACAGAAATTTTATAAACATACCCAAATCATCTTTGCATATACTTGAGCTTTAAAAAACTTCTCAAAGTAAAGATCTGAGGTCCCTAGAAAGTTAAGTAAGAAAGCCTCAGACTTCAATTAAATAATCTGTATGAAAAGGAACCTTACTTAGAGTACCTAAGTACCAACTAGACAGATGGGTAGAAAAATTAAGATAAGCTTTCAATTAAAAATTACAATTATACTTTTTCAAATAAGAACTGAAGGCTTAAAGCATTCAATGGAATTGCTCCTTTTCACATCATTTTTTGCAGGTATCAAGATAAAGGCTTCATGATGCTGTCTTCAAAAAATCATTCATCTATTAAAAGATTAAGTAGCTGTTATAAACATGTCAGAGATCATCCTCTTAAAGGGTAGAAGTGATTGAATTATTCTGACAGTAGTAACAAGTAAAGCTCTCCCATAATATTCCAATTCAGGAATAAAAAAGTTTTGAGCAACTTTTACCTAGTCTATTCATCATTCATTAGAAATAAAAATGTTTGTGTGTAAAAAATTAAAGCCTGTTATAGGCTTAATAGAAGCATAAGTGATAAAATTAATTGTAAAGCTAGAAAAAGTAAAGATTTAATACAGAAAAAAAGGAACCAAATAAGAATCATAATATGTTATTATGGTATAACTATTCTTTTAAAATTGTAACATATTGAATTAAATACAATACTTAGTTTGAAACACTCTATGGAATGGATATATTAATTAAACCAAGAGTCAGTTTATGGAATAAAGCTTTAAAATCTGAAAACATTTTATAGCAATAATATCCCCAACATGGTATTTATCCAGCACATTCTAGAAGAAGTTCAAGAAATTTCACAAAGAATCTGAATTTTTCTAAGGCCTACAATAACCTTAAATTTACTCAGTGGTTCTTTTGCTTCTTTTTCCATTTGTTTATTTTTTGCTATTTGATGGAAAAAGCAGGATCTAGGATGAGTCTGCCGTAGGAGACATACTCCTGCCACATTTGGGGGTCTCCATGTGTGCATATTATCAATTACATATCAACTCCATAAGCTCAAAAGAAGTAATTATTTATCTTCCAACAAAAAAGAATAAATTAAAAAGATAACTTTTCAATGACTAGTCTTGTGTCTGGTCCCTAAGAGCCACTCATTAAATGTGATGAAAAAAGTGAGACTTCAGTTAATCAGCTCTGGTCCATAACTTGAAGTGTTCTATTTAAAAAAAAAATTCGTAACTTCTAATCCAGTTCTTCACTTATAATGCCACTGACCCCTACTTTTTTCCCAGTCATGGAACACTGACCTATAGAATTTAATTCATATAGTCATTCAACAAATATTTATTAAGGGCTAATGCCAGGCTCTGGGGATACCAAGTACAACAAAATGACAGTTTCTCTGCTCTACCATGACACAGTCCACTGTACTGTCAGTTTAAAAATCAACTAAAAGTCACGCAAGTAAGAAGCAGCCTAATCTGAGAAATTCACAGGGAACATGACACCTAGCAAATATAAAACGACAAATAATAAAAACCACTTTTTCAGAGCTACATTATGTGCAGTTAAGAAAGGGAGGTAGGTAATGAAGAGAATGAAAGACACAATGGAGAGATAAAGAAATATAAACTACAAAGAGATACAAAAAGAGAAAGAAAAGATGCCAAGAGATTCATGCAGTAATCAAGCAAGAAACTACCCAACAGAAATGTCACCAAAACACAAGCAGAATCCTGTAATATGTTTGGGAAGGAGGGTTTTTGGTGTCTGCCTCATAGGTATCTGCTGCCTCATTCTTTTTTTTTTTTTTAACCTTGAGGCTAATTAATGGTAAACATATCTAAACATAAATGTGAATGGAAAGGTAAATCAAAGCAAAGCAAAGCCCTGGAGAAGACTCATCACACCATATTACCCAATAAAACACACATATGCTCCTAAGTATGTGCAGATAAGTCTAACAAAGTTATTATGAAATTGGGATCCAGGAGTCACAGTATAATCCTGGGTTCTTGAAAATATCAGAGCTTTCCTTTTATCCTTAACTCTCTAGATGTAAATACAGCTTTTACGCCCCTGATATATGCTCAACAAGCCCAAAAGTCTTCCCTCAAAACCGTGTACACCTACTCTAATTCATTAGAAAGTCATCCTTTCCTTAATTTACCTCAAAACTATTTACTATGTTTAAAGAATAACAAAAACAATACTTATTACTAGAAACAGAACATTATCACTTAAGTACATGAAAATAATTAAGAATATATTTTAAATTTTTTACAGAAACTTATTGATGCTGGGGGTAAAACTTTTAGCCTCAGACTCACATATATAACTGTAGTTTTTATACATGCAGGTGTCAATATTGATATGATAGAAAACGAAAGACCTCAGGACATGAGGACCAAGAAAATTTGATTAAAGTTATGCTGTGAAAAAACAATAAGCAAAGGTATAATTATGTAGTAAGAAACCACTGCCTTTATTACGCAAGAGAAGAGAAAATAAAAAGTACATTCTTTTAAAAAATTCTTTTTTTTTTTTTTGGCAGGGGGAGGGGGGAGTTGGTAATTAGGTTTGCCTGTTTATTTTCAGAGGAGGTACTAGAGATTGAACCCAGGAACTCACGCAAGCTAATCATGAATTCTACCGCTTGAGCTATACCCTTCCCTATTAAAGAATCTCTTTCACGATTCTCAGTTTCCTTTAATAAAGACCTCTATCTTTATCTACATGTTTAAGGCATTTACATTACAACACACTGAGTACTCTTCAGTGTCCTTGCCCCTCTTATTTTTTTGGTTAATAAATTTTAAAGATCTATAAATTTTCTGGAGAAATTTTTATAAATTTTATGGTTACACCAGTAATATACCAGTACAAGAGTCTGTGACTTTCATAACATCAATGGTACAGACGCAGCAGGAATAACCTCATTCTATCAAAAAGCTCATTTCCTACAAGCAGACAAGGTGATGACAGAGAACAGAGCAGCCATGTAATTAAGCAATGCCCTTCCTCTCAACAAAACTAGGGTTGAGTGTTATTTGACTAAGATACTGCATTGACTTTTAAAAAAATAAACCATGTAAAGAAAGAAGCAAATACCTGTCTGGCTAAATGATGTACAGAGTTTAATTTAGTTGTGAAAAACTTATCAAATTAAATATATATATAACTGATACCATAATTTGACTTTTCAATTAAATTACTCACTCAATGTTATTTGATCATAAGAAAAATACCAATTTAAACATTTCCTCTTGAGAATATCCAGTAATTATAATTACAGTACGTTCCACTAAAATAGAGTAAAAATTTTCCTTTAGCTACATGTTTTATTAAAAGCCATCTGCTACAATAATACTCTGGAGAACAGAGAGAAGACAGGCTTTACTCTGAGCAATACCAATAATCTGACAAGAATAAACACAGTGAAGTTTTATGTGTCCATACAATGCTCAAGAAAGCAGAGAACTTGCAGAGTCTTAAAACAGGCCACTCTCGTTGTTTTTTATTTATATTCCGAAAAGGATTTTTGGCAGCCAACTACCAAAGTCATACTTCCAACTTTGCCCTTTTTGCTCTCTGATAGAGGTTTGAGCCCAGGCTCTCTCTGTACTTGGTCAAATTAGACTTCTTCTTTGCAAGTTTATACTGTTTCATATTTAATCGATAGATGGTATTTTTCAGTTCACTGATTTTAAAAATTAACATGCATTACCATCCTAGCACAGTACCTGGCACATAACAGGTACTCAAACATTTACTGAATAGACACTATATTATTACTTGTTAAAATTCTATTACATCAACCCTAGGGGACCAATTAAATATATCATTTTGATGTGACATGTTTTCTGAGGTTTTTCACTTCACATACTTACTCTAATGAGAATAAAATTGTAGTAACGCTCTTCCCATTTTACAAGGTGACCAGCACTGACTCACAGACAGTGGATGTGATGTAGCTGGCCGACTGAGGTGGGAGTGAGGGAAGGAAGGAGCACACTGACTTCACTTCCTAAGGCTTCCAGGATAAGCCAAGCTAAGTCACTATGTGGCAGCTGAACCATTACGTAAGCTACTCCCTTCTCCGATCCTACGCGGACATATTTAATTCCCACCTCACGCATCATCTTCCCCATGAGGTCTTCCTTGGTTCACCCAAGCAGGGCTGTCACTACCTCTTTTGTATTCCACACATTTGATTAAGATGCCTATTATAACCTGAATCATAATATACTTGACTTATCTGTGTACAGGCCTGGCTTTCCCTGGGCCATGCTCCTCAAGGTTGTGAGCCCTTTTTATCTGCAAAGGCCTAGAAACCACACAGAGCCTGGCCCATAAAAGATGCTCAATAAAGAGAGTTACTGAGTGAATGAGTGAGTTGATAAGTGAATGAGATTAATACCTGCCTTGCAGTCTTGATTATATTGGCAGTCATTAGGAGTGGTTTTTAGAGAAGATCATTTGACTTTATGATACAGTTGAATATGCGTAATCACTAAAACGATAATTCAGATAATCACTAGTCACGTTTTAGGGTGCCATGATATTTACTAGCCAGGAAAAAAAAAACACAGAAAAAGACAAATGTAACACTTCATATTTCTAAAAAGATTACTTCTCAATTCCATCAGCTGCTGTTTACATCATGTGCTCTTGTGAAAATTATGTGACAAGTTGTCCAACACATTAAAGTAGAAATATACACTAACACCAATATCCATTATTACTATTATCACATATTCGTATCTTGACTACTTACTAGATGCCAAGCACTTTGTCATTTTATTTAATTCCCACAATTCCAGTAGGTAGGATTATTATCCCTGCTTTACAAATGATGAAACTGAGGCTTACAAAGTTGAGATAAGTTTTCAAAATCACAAGATAATACATGAGAAGGGTGAGACTTAAATCCAGGCCAAACTGAACTAGAACTGAAATCCTTTAAAAAGAAACTCTGTGTGTGTGTGCGTGTGTGTGCGTGTGTGTGTGCGTGCCCGCGCGCGCACGTGCATACTTCTTGAAAAGAAGATCTGTCTGGGAAAAAACCAAGTTCGAGTGGTAGAAAGAAATGGCTTATCAATTAAGAACTTGTTTTAATTTTAACAAAGCATAAAGTATGAATGTTATAAATTAGATTACTTCTACAAAAAAAAATATAATCTGATATTTGCTGTGTTATATAAGTAGTGATCAGCAGACTTGATAAACTATAATACACATGCCATGTAATTACTGAACTTACACGTACAGTTCTGTAAAGCTATATAAAATTCAGGTTGCCCTAAAACATACACAATCTCCCTGATGTCATAAGGCTCATGTGTGAAAATGTGATCATTACTCAGTGGCTCCTCAAGCCAGCAATTAGGATTTAATCCTCAATTTAGAGGATTTAGGCTTTGTATTCTGCTTGTTTTCCCTCTATGGGGCAGCAAGGTCACAATCCTTCCATTGTCCCTTCAGATGACCTCAATATTGGGAAGAATGCTAATTTAATAGAAATAACATCAGAAATTTCAATGATAAGCAATAAAGAACTTAGAATTTTCTACTTTATGGATTTACTAACTCTGTAACTGTGTGTTTCTTAATCTCTCTGAACCTATTTCACTGATGGTGAAAATGGGAATTACACCACTGAAGCTGTTCAGGTTCACATGGAAAGGGCATATGAAAGTGCTAGATGTGATGCCCATCACACACCCACCAGTTCTCTCAGTAAGCATTTTCTAGCATTTACTAGAGGGCAGTCCTAGGGTTGCGTGCTAAGAGTGCAGCGGTGAGAAAAATCCAGACACAATCCTTGCTGACTTCGAGTTTACAGTCTAGAGTGTCCTCATGGGCCATACTGGACTTCCCCCAGCCTCTGACCACGGCAGGACCTTTCACATCTCTGGGTCTTGGGCATGGCATGGCCTCAGCCTAAACACATCCTCCTGGGCTTTGCTCCTGAGCAGAATGGGCGACCTCAGTCTCTGTGCCGCCTTATCAGCTTGCTCACACCTCTGGCCAGCACTCAGCCATGTTACCACGTTCCTCTGCTTTCCGGAATGCCTCCCCCATTGGACTGTAAACTCCCACCACACAGGATACCAGTGCTGCTCACCTTGGTATCTCTAGTGCTTAGCATAGTGTCTAACACAGAAGACGTCTTAATGTTTGATAAATTAAAGAACGTAGTAGTGGCAGAAGTAAATAGTAGGGTGTTACACATATCTTGTTTTCCTTCTTTTTATTTCTCAAATGGATGTCCTGAAATCTGCACAGGCATCAAGAACCCATAGTAAACAATGTATTTCCTACAGTCCTTTTCTGTGCCATTCATTTAACATTGAAACATACACTGCTTTACAATGTTCCTCATTCTGTATCACTAGTGAGTGCTTACCACATATTAGGCATGCTCCGAGTACCTCACATGAATTATCTTACTAAATCCTCACAACAATTCTGTAAGGTATGCATTATTAAGCCCATTTTACAAATGAGAGAATTGAGACTAAGGATTGTTAAGGAACTTGCCCAGGGTCCCAAGTTAGGAATCAGCAGAGCCTGGAATCTGAGCCCAGGGTCCATAGTGAGCACCAACATTTCCTCCCGAAGTGGAGCTACCACTTTTACCAGGGCAAGTTGTACCCAAAAGCCTCCTGGATGCTGGCGGTGGGGTCAACATAACTTCTCCATGATTTAAATGCAACAGCTCTTCTGGATGATCCTGCTTGGTCCTCAGCTCCAGATAGTCTGCAGACCCTGTCCTGGGTCATCTTCACCTGAATCTAGTCTAGAGCTTTTCATCCTCTTTAAACCTTTTGTCTCTATAGTCTTTTCCTACCAGTCAAAAAGATTTGCAAAATTGTATTTTCTGTCGATTACACTACAAAAACAACAAGACCTGAGCGTGTGACTATTCCACACTGTAACCCCGGCCCTCTTCCCTGTTCAGCATTACTCTCTAGCCTTGACCTACTAAGATTCAGGATGACTCAATCTACATCCCCAACTAGTCATTATAAAACTCTCTATGCCAGTAATTCTGAGTGGCTCCTACCTACTCCCTGGCAAAAAAAAACAACACAGGCAAGCACATCAGAACCTGCTGCTCAAATTAACCCACTGCTTATAGCTTTCCCCAACTAGATGATAAAATTCCTGGGAAAAAGACAGTGTGCTTATACTTTACCAGCTTTACTCACAACACAATGTAAGGCTTATATAGTTTAGGGGTTTAAAAAAAAAAATAAATGACTATAAATAAGTCAACAAACGATATCAAATCCCTCTTCAGAGGGACAAAACCAAATTGTCTTGATCATCCAGTATATGCCAGGCCCTATAACAGACACAGGGTATCCCACAAAGTAAAATAGTTGTGGTCCTTGCTCCCCAGGAGTTTAGAGTCTGCTGGTGAAGTAGACATTAATCAGCTAAAACCACGCTGTGACAGGTCCCACCCCCGAGGCAACGGTCCATATGCTAATATTATGGAGTCACAAAATCAAATATATTTGAGAGCTGGACAGGTATTACAATGTATGAAGAACAGAGAGTAAATAATAAAAAGCAGTAAGTCTATGACAAAACAGAAAGCACAAACTTGAGTCAGAAATGTATGCTCTTTTTTAACGTTCTGTACTGCAGATTACACAAAGCATATTCGAGGCTGGATGCAGCCTGCTGGCTGTATGCCACCTCACCTGAAAAGACTGCTTCAGAAAGTGAGTTGTTGCTTCAAACTGTGGACTTGAGCACTGCTACTACAGGATTAAGTGATAAACAGACTACTTTTTCACAGAAGCCAAATCTTAAGTAGGTTTTCTAGAAATACTTCATATTCCTTCTTCCCTATGGAATCCGATGTCTTTGGTAGGATTTTTATAAAGCAAGTCTGTTTGATCAAGCTGAACTATTTCATTAACTGACCCTGAAATCTTGCCATTCCTTTAATAAGAGAGGAAAAATTAACTGGACCAAAGGGGGGCACTACTAGCTGCTGAACCATGACCAGAAAATACCAAATATGCAGGCACCTCTTATGGAAAATCCTCTGGGTGTACATGTTCTTTCTACTGAGTGGCTGGTTAAGCTTATAGACATTCACCACATACACCACAAACACTTGCTGTCTCATTTCCACCCAAAAGCACAGAGAAAGAACACAATCATCTTTAAAATACTGACATTATTCGTCTTATTTTTATTATCTTGGTTATGAATCAAGGAAGACAATGAAATTAAATATACCATTGTACTTCCTCTCACAGAAATGTTATGACTTGAGAGCTTGAACAAAAGCACAGAGTGAAAGGAGTCTGGGGATACTGTATTCAATGAAAACATTTTTTCTGTCATTCTCTCCCTTGATCTTAAACTTTTTCCCGCAAATTGTATATTCAAAACTACCCCGGTGCTTGGTATACATGGCAAAGCTTTTATCACATGTATATGTGTGTATGTCTGTGTGTGTGTGTGTGTGTGTGTGTGTACTGTGTTGTCAGGGGCTTATAAATAATATTGTGGGAGACTATTTTTATTTTTCTCACAAAGTTTGAAATCTTGAAAGGTATGAATCAACAAAGCCTCATAGTGTAGGAAGGGATAGAGCAGTAGCTGCTACCCCATGAACAGCCATTAAAAGTACATAGTTTGACACAACATTGTAAACTGACTATACCCCAATACAAAACAAAAAAAAAAATAGTACACAGTTTGTTAATTATATGAAAAAATTATCTGATGCCAAAAGTTATGGTCTCTGGACATTTTTGCTCAGATACCTTTGTCAATAAAAATGTCTGAGCATAAACTTCCAATATAGGTATATGTATTTTATTATTTATTTGTATTATGCACAGATGCTACTGTATTAATATGAATAAGCATAGACATGTAGACAGAATGTAAAAACGATAAAAAGAATGAAAAAAACTTTCACTTCACAAAAATGCTACAAAAATACTATTAAGTAACAAATATGAGTCATTTAAAATTTTTTAGTTTGTATATTTTTTCAATTGAGATAAACTTCACATAAGATAAAATTCACCATTTTATAGTGTACAATTCAGTGGTTTTTAGTATATTCACAGTGTTGTGTAACCATCACCACTAATTCAAGAATACTTCCATCACCCCAAAAGAGCAACCCCATACTTGTTAGCAGCCTCTCCCACTTCCTCCCTCCCCGAGCTCCTGGCAATCATTAGTCTATTTTCTGTCTCTACAGATTTGTCTACTCTACACATTTCATATAAATAGAATCATTCAATATGAGTGTTTTTTAATATGTTTGTTTAGCACTTTATGAAATGACAATTTGAAAACTTCTTGAAATTAGTTTTTTGATT
Organism: Camelus ferus; assembly: GCF_009834535.1. Taxonomy (NCBI): domain Eukaryota; kingdom Metazoa; phylum Chordata; class Mammalia; order Artiodactyla; family Camelidae; genus Camelus; species Camelus ferus. The sequence continues at coordinate 8,736,985 of NC_045716.1, forward strand.
CATGATTTTAATCATGATCATATCTGAAAAAGACTTACAAAGAGCCATGGATCCAAGCAGGGGTGCATCATTTGTTTCAGTCCCACCCAACAATCATTTTGTTGAAATCTGGCTGGAGATTACTCATTTTCTCAAAGTATTCTTAAGAATAAATCAGAATGTGTTGCATTTTCAGACTGTGTTGTAACAATTAGTCTCAAATTTTCTACAACTATTTGCACAAGTTTTAAACATGTCTGAAATTTCTAATTGCAGGTTTTAAAGTAAGAAAATGGTAAGAGTTTTATAATAAGGCATGCATGTAACTTTCAGTCACAAACTCAGTGATGTTTAAATTGCCTAATGTTTCAAATGTCCTTCTCTATAACATGAATTTATTCCCAAAAGCAGTCACTTTGTCATCCATTATTATAACATTAATTTTTGCTTGAAGGATAGATTAGTATTTTTTTAAGTAATCTTTATATGTAACACCCTGTGACAGCCATCGTTTTAAACCACTCATCTATCTATTTTTTTGGACATAAGCAAAGGAATTTACATTGGAACCAGAGGCTCCTGACAGAATAAGGATCTGGGCAAACTATCCACATCATTTAAGTATAAAGTTACACAGGTACAGAAGGCCTTACAATTTCATTTTAAGTTGATTTTAAAATTATACTAGCATATAATTATACTGTGTACAGCTGTATATAAATCTCATACCATAAGAAAGGTTAATTGAAAATACTTGAGATATAAGGATATTTCAATTTAGTAAATAGTTATTATAAAGTCACTCGAACGAAAAATGAAAGCCAAGGCATAAAGTGTTCACAGACGACTACAGTGCGTTGTTTAACGCTCTCCAACAAGTGTTCAAAACAAAAGGCAGAGCTATTCACTGAACAACACCAATACAGTTTTTAAAGACGTTCAAAGCATTTATGACTTACTGCAGCTATGAAAGCAGGATTTACTTAATACATTGTCCCATAAGAATAATATGAAAAGCTCTCCTACCTTTGTGATGAGAAGTCGGTACCTATCCAGCATTGCCTGGTTGTCATGGCAGCCTGCTAATAACTGCCATACCTCTGCTCTCAATGCTTCAGGAACACCACTCTTCACCAGAGTGGACAGCCCTTTCGGTCGTGCACCAAGGTTATTGTGCCTGAGAAAACAAGAAAATAAACCATTCATACTCCCTTCACCAATGTGAACTGCTGCTGTTATGGAAAGTATATTAATGAGTTTCTTTAAAGGTGTAAGCCTGGATCAGGAGAAAAGTGGAGGATGGGGCATGAAATAATAATATTAGCATTTAAGTTCAGTGGTATCTTCAACTCTTCTTCCTTGATCATATCTTCTTTATTGACAAACCATGTTATTCCACCCACAAGAAAGGTTTTTCCTTCCTCTCATTTACTTGTTTTAATCATCCTATGAACTTATTCATAATAATGAATGCGTTAACTATGTATTTCTAGGCAGCATTTCAAGGCATTAAAAAGAGCCACCTGAATCCACTGAGATGAACGTACGGCAAGCTAGCTAATGGCATGTTTACGGCAAGGGTTGGGGGCAAGGGATGCTGAAAGCGAATCAGAGGCCTATCACACCTTGACTGCACCCCTGCATCCTGGCCCAAAGTGCACCCTACAGAAAGGACCTGGCCCTTTCTGACAAAACTTACACAACCTAACCAAATCACCAGCAACATACACTTGTCAGCCTTACCCATTCCCAAGGGTGTTTAGAATTGGAACAAATATCTCTTGTCACAAAGTCAATGATCACACAGTAGGTATGCTACTATGATCCTCTGCCCAGCTGAACAAGAAACTGAACTGTAGTTCCCAGTCTATGCCTAGCTTGAACCTGGAGCTATGGTCTACAACTTTTTGCTCTGATTTTATCTCTTCTTGTATTTGCTCCTCACTTTTGATGTCTTAGAGCTGATCCTACTGTAACCATCCAAACTCCAAACATTAATGATGTAGTCTGGTTTGGTCTAATATCATCCCAGCCTCTGGTTTCAAGTTTTAAGCCTAAAAAGTCATAGAAACAATTATGGCTATTTTCTAAAATTGGCCTCCCATCTACTTTACCTACTTCTCTATCTTTACACATTCTTCCAACTCCAGCCCAGACCTCAGTTTTGGCATGCCCTTCATCTGAAAATATGTTCCATGCTTTCCTCATTCTCTCATAATCCTATCTTGGGAAAACTGTAATAACTTCCATAACTCAAAAGTTTGAGTAAACTCATCTCAGCTCAGTGATATTTTTAATAAACTATCAAATTTATATCCATTCTGCTTTCTTTCAGCCTCTTCAAGGAAAACGTGTATATTGTTGAGTTAGAGAACTGACCATACTGTCAAGGCTTAAAGCAAGACAAAGTAAAAGGAGGCAGAGCTTATATGATTTAACATGCTATTGCACCATTAAAGAACATAATTATGCGAGCTAAGTGAAAAAAGCAGGTTTCAAAATAGTATATATGGTATTCTTTTAAATACACATTCTCTCTCTCACACTCTCTCCCTAACACATACTATTTTGAAACCTGCTTTTGACATGCATAGGAAAAAAATATGGAAGAACAAACTCCAAAATATCTATGTAATAAAAAGTATTCCTTTTATTTTCCTGTGCTGTTTGAAATATTTACAACAATCTTGAATTCTTTTATAATCATACACACACACACACAAAAGTCATTTCAAGTATTTTAATTTCTCTCATGGACTCAAATTAAAATATAAATTTAGTTAATTTGGAAAAACACCATAGCTACATATATGCCATAAAGTATTTCAAGTAGAAAGAGTATTAATCATTCTTGAGGAGACCTACACCTGATTAAACTATGTGACACCTAGACGTCCTTCCAGCTGCCACTTCTTCGCTATCCAGCTAAATTTAAGATTAGCAAAAGAATACCGCATCACGAGAGCCTGGATCAGTCATAAAAGGATCTTTTTTTGTAATTTATTATTTGGTCCTGATAACACTTTTGAATAGGAAAAACATATGTGGTGTGAGAACAGCAGAGTTTCTGTATTGTTAGTGTAAAAAGAAAAACTCTGTTCACTAAAAACAACAGTGTGCAAATGGTCAAGCTCATTTCCTATGAAATTAAATGGAAAATACTCTGATTTATGCGTCCCACAATGTATAACATCATACAAGAAGAATTCAAAGTAATTAAATATATTACACATTACATGTTATATAGAGATCAAAGTCATCACTGTGTATCTACAGCAATTAAAACTCCAATAAATAACTTCCATGTAAAAGAAACCTTCATTCAGCCCCTCACAGCACTCTAGATACCATACTGTCACCTATCTTGGGCATCACATTTCTCAAAAGAGGTGCTGTATACTCACTATCCCTATGTCTTCCCTCTGCATTTATTCCCCAATTCAGCTCAACATGGCTTGTCTCTTTCTCCTAGAAACAGTTTTCACTTAAGTAATAGATGATTTCTCTCCACGCTGCTAAATTCAAGGGACATTTTTCCAATCATTTCACTGTTGACCACTTTGTTTCCCTTGGCTTCAATGACAAAGCATTCTCTTTTTCCTTCCTCAGAAACCCCACTGCTGATTGCTTCTCCCCTGTTAGCTTCTTAAGTGTTTTAAGCTCTCTCTCTCCACTCTCCCTCAGTGACCTAATTCTCTTCACTCTCGTCTCTGGACTTTACCACCCATGCCCATGTATTCTGAGCTCCAGAAATCAACATGCCCAAATTAGAACTCATATTCTTTCTCCCTAAACCTGGCTCTTTTACAGGATATCCTGTCTCAGTGTCTGTCACAATTCATCCAAATTAGAAACCTAGGAGTTATTGTTGACATTACTGTCTGCCACGTGATCCATTACTAATCCATCAAGAAGTCTAATGCATTTTATTTTTCTAATCTCTCCAAAATCCACACACCTGTAACACACTTCTATCTCCACTGCCACCAGTCCTAGTTACTGTACAACATCTGCAATGACCTGCTCATCCTACTATTTCCAACACTGCAAGCAAAATGAGGACAAACAGTTTAATTATATGTTATTTTGGCTCAAATTACTCTGTACAATGATTTATATAAGATTTTGAATCTGGAGTATCTCTTCCTACACATGCATACACACAAATTAAAGTTAATATTCAACAGTCTCTAACACACATTTCACCATATTATCCAACTCAACCAATGTTCAATGTTTCTAGCTGACCTTCAGCCATCTGTTTGGCCAGCCATAACAGAAAAAAATTCTTCTCCCCTCTCTTAAAAACCTAGACACTATTTATCTTTACAGACTGACACTTAAAAAGAGCTAGGTCATTCCTAACACTACATGATTACTAGCCTTATTTTACTGATTATTCTGGTAATGATACAGTATTTAAGAGATTCTAATGGATATTAAGCCAAATATATAGTATATATCTATAACCAGAGAGAATTCAAACTGTAGAAATAGAAATAATGTTAATAAAACAGAAATAATCCAAACTACATAAATAATCATTGTTTCAATATTTCTAACAAAAAATATAACTACATATGGCCACTGCTTTAATACAACACTAACTGCAGCTATCAGGAGATTTGGAAATAGGCAACTAGTATGACACATGCTGAATTCTGCACTAGGAACAAATATCTGATTATTCAAAAAGTCACACATAAACCAGGTGCATACTAAACATATAATAATTATGCAGTTTTTGATGAATGAATATAAAGTCCACAAGGGCAGGAATCTCTGCCTTTACTTATGTATCCCAAGCACCTAGAACAGTGCCTAACACATAAAAGGCATTGAATACATTTATGAAACTAAATTAATATGATCAACTACTAAGGCTAAGCAAAAGAAGAATGCTTTTTTAAAAGCAAACATTCTCATTGATTTTAATAGGATCATAAAGCTGCTATATATTCAGCTAGTTACCTTCAAAGAAGCATCTTTTCTTGAAACTATCTGGGCATGTAAGAACTTTTTCTATTTTTAAAGCTGTCCAGGAGAGCATTTCAAAGGGAAGGGATTATTTCTAACAAAAAAAAAAAAGAAGAAGAAGAAGAAGAGGAAGAAGAGGAAGAGGAGGAGGAGGAGGAGGAAGAGGAAGAGGAAGAAGGAGAAGAAGGAGAAGAAGAAAGAAGAAGAAAGAAGGAAGAAGGAAGAAGAAGAAGGAAGGAGGAAGAAGGAAGAAGGGAGGAAGGAAGAAGGGAGGAAGGAGGAAGGAGAAGGAGAGGAGGAGGAAGAGAAAGAAGAAGAAAGAAAAAAGAAAAGAATTCAAGAGATGAGAAGAAAAGCCACTGAATGACAGTGAGTGGTCACTGATGGAGGCAGGGCAACTCTGATAGAGGGGAGGTGGGAGCAGGTGGCTAGAAGATACGAGAATGCGAGCACAGCAACTTGACTGATTTTAAGTTTTTCTCTGAAAAGGGAATAGCTAGAACTGAAACTTAAAGATGGGGAACAGCAAGTAAAGGTGGGGATTTGTCCTTCCCCAGTAATGGTAAGACCTGATAGGTAACCCTAGGTCTTACTTTAAGTTAAACAAGCTACATTAAGAAGAGTTTCAAGAAAAGAGACAGATTAAAGGTCATTAGGAAGATCAAGAGCACTTTGTTTTGATTTACATTTTTGCCAGGTTTTTTTCATTAGTTGAAAAAGGACTACTATATTGATGTGAAAAGGAGGGAAGCTATGGCTGTTCATGCTTACTGATTCTAATCCTTCCTGTTTCCCCAGAGTTTAGTTCTAACAAGTCTTGTGTTATTTTTTACATGTCTGTGGCACTTTTTCCCTTTCCTGTGTGTGTGTGTGTGTATTTATTTATTTACTTACTTACTTACTTATTTATGGGGGGAGATAATTAGGTTTATTTGTTTATTTCTAGAGGCGGTACTGGGCATTGAACCCAGGACCCTGCGCATGACAAGCACACACTCTACCACTTGGGCTATACCTTTCCCCATTCCCCTGAGTTTAGATTTTGTTTTGTTTTCCTTATAGCTTGCTGATGCTCAGCTAGGCTGAGAGACCACAGATTAAGAATACATTTGCCTACTTTGATAATAAGTACAGCCATGAAGAATACAATCAAAATGCATATTCAATGCGTATCTATTTGCTGATAGTCGAATAAAAGAGAATGAATAGTCTGAAGACAGTTTTATTTATATATAACAAACCAATACTCAATATTTACCTCAGAGGTTTGCTTATTTCTTTTGGTCAGAAAAACTTCTGCCACAAAAGCTGACTTATATCTAAGTGTTCAGGGTCAGCACTGTGTTTTCCTAGTCTTTAAAAATCTCAACAACTTGGACATAATTTCAAAACCAGAAACAGTTATCCAGAAGTAATTTTGCCCAATTCCTTTAATTTCTTAAATAGCTTAATATGCAAGTCCATCAGCACTACCCTTCTGAATATATTCAACATATAAAAGAAATCTTGCTACCACTTTCAGTTTGGTTTTCCCAAGTCCTCCCATCACAAATGTTTCCTCAGTTCCTTTCTCCCTGCCCTGCGCCCTCTCCTTCTCTATTTCACTCACTTTTTTCACGTAGCTCTTTCAAGACGCCTTACCTCCAATCTTGCTTGAAGACCTCCATTACCGAATTTGTTACAGTCTGTTTTCTATCTTCTTTTCCATAGTATGCTTTTTTTTCTGATAATTTCAAATTAGTATTCGTTTTCCTTTATAGCTAATAGTATATTTCATTATCTGAATTCTTATTTTATCCATGTAAGTTTCACTTTATTTTAATACAGGGGTCTAGCTGTTTTGTAATAAGTTCAAAATAGTTTCACCTACATTTCATTCAAAAGTTCCTTGAGAACACAGGCTGTCTCCTCACTTAAAAGTGTCCCCAAAGCACAAAATGTATTGTTTTCCATTATAGGTGCTTTACCTAAATCAATCTCAGAAATATCTTCATGTAAGTACCTAGCTAGTATTCCTAAGGCCCCTTGAAAGGTTCTAAATCTAAAAAAGGTTAATGTTCAAAAAAGATATTCCAAGAGTAATTTTAAAATTTCTCAATCCTCATATAATAGGTATAAACTTTTCACAATTAGGCAAATTTTACCCTTTTCATATGAATTGTCATGACACAACCGCAATAATGAGCCAAATAAAATAGAAATACTTGTGAAAGGTCCAGCAAGCTTTCTAAAGGTCTAAAAATCAGTTATCTTAGTTCTTTAAAACAGTTCCTTCAGATTCTTTCACTGAGTTCCTTGAAGTCCACTACTAAACATATAAATTTAGAAAGATTGTATTTTATTTCTGAAAAATAAAGTACACTGAATTATAGCTGAGAAACCCTGTCAATTCTATCTCAGAATTGCTTCTCCATTTAAAGCCTCCTCTCCATACATAAGATAAGGCCTAGGAGTTTGGTATGGACCTCAGCAATCCACGCAATTATCTCCTAACTAGCTTCTCTACTCAGTTTCTTCCTACTCCAAAATTACCTTTCTAACAATAAAAAGCATCATAGAAATTTCACCTTTAAAATACTTGGTAGGGGTTCTCTTTCTTATGTTGATAACTACTGAAATTGGATGATGGGCATATGAAGATTTATTGGGTTTATTTTTTTTTTCCTACTTTTGTGTAGAAAACTTGAAAATTTCCATTGGTTCCTCAGTGCCTACAGAAGCATTTATCCATTATATCACAACTATCTGTTTAAATGTCTATATGCCTCTATAAGATGGCAAAATTAAGGGGTAGAAATTAACTCCTGTTTGTTCATCTTTAAATCAGCAGGTTCTAGAACAGTTCCTAAGAAAAAAGTAGATGATTCTTTTAAGATGGTTGAAAGAATCAGTTAATTGTCATTTTATAAAAAAGAAATATAACAAAATGGTTGAGAAATCTGAAACAACCTCAGTGTTTCGTTTATTCTGTTAAAGTGGCCTGCTATGAAGATACTTTCCCATCCTTCTTGACTATGAACCGCAAAGGCAGGCACTGTGTTGACCTATGCATCTCCTAGAGCCTAAGAAGATGCTTCATAAAAGTGTACTGAACCAAGTTATAAATCTCGCATTTTATAAACAGAGCAAAGATCTCAACTGGCTGTTTATTTGGTCATAAAAGTATTTTGTTTTCTCGTCCATACTGCCGTTCTCATGATCTCTCTTTAAACTCATTCTAGAAAGCCCGGCAAGGGTATCAATTTTCCTATGTATTCTCTTCCTTACTAAAACGTCTACCTGCTTCTATAAAAACTAATCCAGCAACCTACCTACATTATAGAAATGGCAGTCTGTCCAACTGGTTAAAATAAGCTCTGGCTCTGGAGCCAGACTGTCTGGATTCAAATCCTGCCTCTGTCATTTACTTGCTGCATGATCCTGGGGAAATTATTCACCGACCATGGGATCCTGAGCAAGTTACCTGTTTGCTGGCATTGTTTGCTGTGTACTTTTACACTAGCCACCTGATATAGCTGAGCCTCAGTTTTCTCGTCTATAAAATGAAGATAATAATCCTACCTCAAAGGGCTGTTGTGATGACAATTAATTAAGGTATCTGAAGTACCTGGCACAGAGTAAGTACACCTAAGTCAGCTGTCACTTTCGTAGCCATGCCTGCCTTTCCTCCTGCTATGATGAATTTTCTGTGCTCCTAAATACAACTCCTCCATTAGTCAACAAGACCATCTCTTACTGCCTATTCATCTACTTCTCTTATAACCATGTCTCCTTCCTCTGGCATTATCAAATTTTCTCTCTCTACTAGATCATTTCCAACAGCATTCAAACATGCTGTATTAGCCATCTTAATTTCTGGAATAAGCTCTCACCCCACATCCACTTCTTAATATGTCCCTTACTCTTATGATCCTTTTTCAGCAGAACTACTCTGAAGAGCTATCCATCCCTGCTGGTTACTTTTCCTCTTACACACGGTCCAATCAGGCTTTCACTGCTACCTCTCCATTGAGAGGTTCTTGTCAGAGTCACCAGGGACATTCAAACTGCTGGACTCAGTGAAATTCTCAGGCTTTCTCTGACTTGACCTATCAGCACTTGATTGCTCCCTAGACTTAGTTCACTTGATTTCTGTCTTGGTTCTCCTCTTTCTTATTGGTGGTGTTTTCTTAACTCCACACAGTCTTGCCTACTCAGCTTTCCAAGAGCCAAACGCTGGAGTGGTTGAGGGCTCAGCCCCTGGATGACTTCTCTATCTACATTCACTCCTTAAGTAAACTCAGTATTAACAGTAATATTAAGATATATAAACATATAGGTTTTGATTAATAAAACAAATTAACATCAACTATGTAAATATAAAATTTTCAATAAGAAAAATAAATTTTTACCATCTTCCTAGTAATTCTCCCCAAGAATATAGGATCTTCTCAGGACAATCCTTAGACACATCACCTGTTCCACTTGAGAGTTCATTGTCACTCTCTGCAGAAGAAACACAAAAACAACAAACATTATATTATATATAATACACATAGATATATATTAGTTACATATTATTACGTAAGAAACATGACTATGTGTCTAATAAAACAACCAAATAATACTTGTGCTTATATTATTACATTCATTGCAAAAATAACAGTATAAACTTCATTAATATATTTTATCTTTAGTGCCTAGATAAATATTTTCAAAGCATCAAGTTTTTATGACAATTCTTGTCAACCGTTTTTTTACACAGTATAAAACTGAAAATACCTATAAATAAGTATCTTTACCCAAAGGGAGCAAAATTTAAAATCTAATGGTAACACAATTAGAAATTCCTATATGGTGCATTACTCATCAAATCGACATAGTCAAATATTAATATTTTATTAATATTATAGTTATTAATATTAATATTTGGTGAGAAAAATAAGTACTAAAATCAAGAATCAGACATATATATCAATCTATGACACTGAGAAATATTTATATTATGATATAAACACAAAAAAACAGAAATCTACCTTTTTTTAAGTTCTTTTTAAAGATATATTGGTAAGTACAAGATATTTTTGACTAAGGAAAGATCAAACTGGCCTTTTAAAATGGCAACTCTGTAAAACATCCCAAAGTAATAGTTTTAGAAATAATAAAATAGGTTGAGTTAGTTTATAATCGTCAGTGAAAATGAGTAATTCTAAGCCCTGTAAATCTTGTAAAGTGGTAACAGAGTTGATACAGAAAAGAAACGTAATAGGCACAATTTATCCACATTATAACAAAGCCTTTGACACAGTACTACATAGAAAAAGGCTGGAGAAGTACTGACTGGATGAATGATAAAATAAGCTAGATAAGAATCTGTCTGGCTGATAGCAAGTACCAAGGTTTTATCGATGCTGTGACAGTATAATAGAGACTGGCATTAAGTGAATCCCACAGGGATCTGTGTTAAAACCAGTATTACTCAGCATGCTACAAATCCAATGATTCAAGCATAAACTAATTCATACCGGTGGATATATTCAACACCAAAAAAAGTGATAAAGGTTTATTTAGCCAGGTTGAAAGATTTGATCACGTCCACTTTATCACATGTTTAGTAAAATATAACCAAAATATAGGCACACACACAGACAAATGCTTCAACATCTTTAGGACAATATGAAATAAACAAGAAATATGAAAGCCATTTTTTCCAAAAAGTGAACATTATCCTGCATACCGAGATGAAGGTTAAGAGGATATACACTAATATCACTGCTCTAGAAATACCTCATATAAGCAACTCTATGAACTCTGTAACAAGTTCATCATGAAAATAATAGAAAGGAAAAAAATGTGCAGGATACTGTATATATGTATTTACATGCAATATAATGTGTATGTGCAGTCGAACTGTAATAATTCTACCTAATAAAAGTGAAAAAGAAGAAAATAATATTTATCAAAAAAATAAAATAATAGAAAGGAGAAATTCTTTTTAAGCTACAGCAAATGAAATATGACTAAGTTCTGAAGGACTAATGCAAAAAGAAACAACTAAAGTTTTAATATTAAAATATCCTAATGTAAACAATAATCCCTTATAATCCTTACAATTTTTCAATTAAATTGAGACACTTTTGAGAGTAACATGAAAATGAATAAAGGAAACCTCATTTAAAATGAAATCAGAAAGCCCTGAAAGAGGAGTTCTCAGGCACATATCACTCACTGCAGGTTACAGACCCCAGCAGGAAAAAAGATTTCCTCCTGATCCAGCAACGGCAAGCTGCCCAACATCGCCAGCAAATGAAAACCACCACAGCCCTCCCCAATTTCCTCCCTCCCTCTATAAAAGCAAAGCCTTCTCCTCTGTTCTCTGGACACACCTCTAGTTCACCATAGTTCACTTGTCTCAAATAGCAATTCTCCGCTATCCTCAAATAAACTCATTTTTCTGGTGAAATAATTGGACTTTTTTTTTAAGGTCAATAGGAAAAAGGGACACTACTAAAACTTACAGTTACACTGGAAAACAGGCTAATAGACTTACTCAGGCAAACAGGGACTACTGGTCACCCTTCTTATAAATTAGTACCAACTATGATATAAGTACTTAAAAATACAAATTGATATTCGATTAAGCAGGGTCCAAGATGATGCCATATTATACTCTATTTTGCAACACAGTAAATAATAATATGCCAAGGTTCCAAATTATTTGATGAAGTTGTGCATGCTAAATTGGAGACCAAAAGCTAAGGAACACTATGAAAAGAAAAAAGAAAAAAGGAAACAAATATTGATGCACATCATTAGTCATGATTATAATAAAAATCAGAAAGTACTATTAATACAGAGAATCTTTCAGATTATTAATTATTCTTATGGGGAAAGGATTCCCTAAGCATGAAACAAAACCAAGATGCCACAAGAAAAGGTAAGAAATCTGACAACCTATGAATTAAAAACCTCTATGAAGTAAGGTACAAAATATATTTTTAAAAAAAACAAGCAAAACAACTATTTTCAACATATGACGAAGCTATTTTATCTAATATACTAAAGTCTTACTAATCAATAAAATAAAGAACAATCCAACAGAAAATTGAGCCAAGGATATGAACCCAGTACAGGCCACAATATATAAAAATACAACTAGCCAATAAAGATATTAAATAAAACCCTATCTTGTTAATAATTTTTCAATGCAAATTAAAACAATGAAACATAGTCACCAATTTGACTATGCAGTATAAAGAACAATAATAAAGATTAATAACACCTAGGACTGATAAAATATGGGAAAACAGGCAAGAAGTTTGGGGTTTAGATAAGAGCAATCTTTTCAATTTATTAAGATTCTGAATTAATATATCATTTAACCCAGCAACTCCACTTCTAGAAATTTATTATCCAGAAATACATATGCCAAAGAGATACACGTGAAAGGATTTTCATTGTATCACTGCTTGTAATAAGAAATTAAAAACTATCATCATTAAAAGTTTTATTAACTAAATATAGTATATCCATTCAAAAGAACACTATCCAGTAGCTTAAAAGAATTGGGTAGATAATTATATGCTAATATTAAAACCATCCAAAATATATTGTTTTGTGATGAAAAGTAAGAAACAAGAGTAATGTACTATTTTATTTTAATGAATAATATTACTTATATGATTACAAAGACCTTTTAAAAACAGCTGTATGTATATACACAAATTATTAACAGCAATTATGTTCTGGCATCTAACAGTACCTTATCACATAGTAGGCACTCAATAAATATTCAGGGAATGCATCTTTCACTTGAAAGTTTTATATTTCTATAATTTTTTATCTTTTAAAATAATTGTGCATAACTAATAAGCATGGGGAAAGGATTTTTATCTTTTAAGTAATCCCTGTTACTATATAAAACAAAATCTATTTTATTATTATAAACTTCTACTAATATGTCATAAAATCATCAGTAATAACAACAATGTCTTATCTTCCTGACAATCTTCCAAGTTATTTTCCACTACAAAAAGGAAATCAGAACTGTAAACAACTAGATTGGCAAAGGAGAACCCCAAGGAGAAGGAAAGAAAATGAGCACACTGAAGTGGAACCAGTTCCCTGATGGACAATTAAGGCAGAAACGACAGCAAGTCAGGGGTCAAACGTCTGGATGAAAAATAGGACTTAGTCAAGGAAGATAAGAATCCCAGCCCTTTGCTGAATGTCTGCCTTTTTAACTTATATTCTAGGCACTATTCTAAGTTTTATAGGCATTAACTCACTTATCCTCTAAACAACCTAATAAGGTAGTCACTACTAGTTTGCCCATTTTATTTTTTTAATATATATATTTTTACTGAAATATAGGCAGTTTACAATGTGTCAATTTCTGGTGTACAGCACAATGCTTCAGTCATACATGAATACACACAGATTCATTTTCATATTCTTTTTCATCATAAGTTACACGATATTGAACATAGTTCCCTAGTTTGCCCATTTTAAAGATGAGAAAACTGTGGCACAGAAAAGTTATGTACTACTGAACATGAGTTTTTAAATCCTGGTAGACAGGCCGAAAGGGGGCTGAAGAATAGTAAAGTTTTTGTATACTAGATAAGACAGTTTCTAGGTAGGCTGAAAGAAATAAACCAAGAAATAAGACTGAAAAAAGACAGTGGAGACCAAAGTGCAGTAAAAAGTAGTGAGGAGGCTGACAAGTAAGATGTGACAAAGAAGAAAAGAAAAGAAACAATGGAACCATGCAGATACATAAAAGGGTAGCTAAAGGTTTTGAAAAAGCAACTGTATCCCATTTCACATAGAAAAAAGAGAGAGAGAATAAATGAAAGAAGGTTGGGATTCCTATTCTCCTTGGCTAAGTCCTACTTTCCCATCAAAATTCTGGTTAAGGGTTACCCTCTCCTGGCTAGGCTAAGTGCACCCCCCACCCCAGCACTTACCACACCACATTACAGCTGTCTGCTTTCCTCTACATCTTCTCCCATCAGACTCAGCTTCTTGGCAGTGAAAACTATTATTTCTATATTCCCAATGCCTACATTGGCCATAAGAATGTTACAAGTTTCCTAAATGAATAATCGGAAGAGAGGGGAGGAAAGAAAATCCATTTCAACTAGGGGGAAAAAAAAATGTATGCCTTGAAAATTAGTGACCTTTAGATTATCGGCATCTGTGTGCGGACATGGGTAAATGAGAACCAGGTCCGTTCAGTCATTTATAATGAATCCTGGAGCCAAACTGCCTGCATTTGAAACCCAGTCCCAACACTTACTAGCTGTGACCCTCCCTGGTCAAGTTACTTAACCTCTCTGTGTTTCAGTTGCCTATTTCTAAAATGGGAATAATAGTAGTATCCAAAAATAGAGTAGTTGTAGGAATTAAGCAAGTTACTCTATGCAAAACGTATACTAGAGTGCCTCGCAAAAGGCAAGAGCTATATAAATGTTAGCTATTAAAACCATCTTCATTCAACAAATATGAAAGCCTAAGATGTAGAATGCTGGGGTGGAAGCTGGAGTGCAAGGTTTGAGGAATGAATGAGTGGGAAGTAAAGACACCAAATGTAGATTTTTCTTTATCCAAAGTCATGAAATATGGGAGGTAAGAGAGTAACACAGCTAAAGGGAACTCTATTCAGGGTCAAGTCGAACATCACACTTCCTTTATCAACCCCCATTTCCCACAAAACTGGCCGGTTCTTCCCTTTGGACCCTATACAGGCTCCTACAATAACATCTAAAAGATTTCCATGAAAACATGCCAGTTTGCATTATTTGCTCATGCACTTAGTATCTATAACATTCATGTCTCTCTCTTAAAATCCAGGCTCTGTGAGAGCTGGGGCTATGTCTTATTTGTCTTTATGTATTAGCCCTTAGCTCACAGTAACACTCAATTGTGGAATAAATGGAAGGACTGGTTTGTTACTGCTTTAATTTTAGAATATGTTCATACATTTAAAGTAATTGGGAAAGGAAAACAATGGAGAGAGAAAGATGAGAAATCACCTGTAAAATTCCCTGCAAGACCTGAAGCGCCCAGGTTTGTGAGTGTTGCCTGGTGGGAATGACATTTCATATTTCAACGGCATATGAGGCTTTGGAGAAGTCTGAAGGTGTTCACAGAGTTAGCGGAGGCCACTTGTAGCTAATAGTTTCAACTTCCTCTATGAAGTTTAACTTTGGGCGAGGTCTGTGAAAGACTCTGCTTAACTTAGAGAGTACGATTTGGTAGAGAGTCCTCTAACATGCGTAACTTCAATTCCTTCTCATGAACATTTTCCTCATTGATTTCAATTTCCCTGCAGTTGCTGGTCTCCTTCAGAAAGTAGGACCACACAGA
Organism: Camelus ferus; assembly: GCF_009834535.1. Lineage (NCBI taxonomy): Eukaryota > Metazoa > Chordata > Mammalia > Artiodactyla > Camelidae > Camelus > Camelus ferus. The sequence goes on from NC_045716.1 coordinate 8,752,291, forward strand.
GCATTTTAGATATCATCGGACTCATACATAGGACTACTATTTTCTTTTAATCTAAACATCAGTGAAATGGAAATAATAGTTTCAATCAGATGGTGTTATAAAAATTATATGGAAATGCATGTGAGGTACTAAACACAGTGCTTGGCACACAGTAGTACTCAAGTGTTAGCTATCGCTTCTCCTATTAATTGTTACTGAGTCCTTAGGTTCCTGCCCAGCAGCACTTCAAAGTAACTGAAAAAGCATTCCAGGTTTGTTTTTTTCTTATTATCCACTGATTCCTAGCATGAGAGAGCAGAAACCAATTGTGCAACACCAAAAGAAAATACAATAGATGTAAATTATTAGATCAAACAAAACAAAAATGTATAATACTTCAATCAAAATAATTTAAAGAGGGTCTCAACTTCGGCCACTCCCTGCTTTGAAAAAATACTGTGTTTCTATTACGAATGTTTTTCCATCTTAATCATAAAAGGAAAAGTTCAGAACCAGTATCAACAGACATCATAAAAGGAAAAAATAATATAGGCACATACATATGCAATGCTTTTTTTTTTCAAATAAAGTTAAAAATAAGTTACATAAATTAGGAACAAGTGAGAACAAAAAAACTCATTCTTTTTTTCTTTCAACTGAAGAAAGATGGAAAGTAACACAGATTAAATGTGACTATGGAGGGTTTTTAGAGATTTTCCCCTTAATTTTATTCTTTCTTAAGTAACAAATGTTTGCTGAAAATAAAACAGGCAACCACAGGTTGCTATAAACTCTCTTCTAAACGCATTGGGGAGAAAAAAAAAAACAAAACTTTACTAATTGTGCAAAACCTATACAGGAACACAGGTCTGTGTAATGATACCTACCAATCTAGAACAGTACAACAGTGATTCATTTCGGTTACTTAATACTAAATAATGTCATTTTTGACAGCCAAACACTACAACTACATTCTTATGACTGTGAATATAATATAATCCCTCATTTTTCACATGACAGAGTCAGAATATTGCATGGTCTATATGGAAGCTGATATACAAATGTAAATCATCAAAGGAAAACAAAATATATTCCTTAATTTCTAAAATGCTGTAACATTTCCCACTGTCAAAAGAAGCTGATTTATTATAGAAAAAAGATTCAAGGTAGAGAAGCTCACAAATTGCATATTTCTTTCTGAATAAATCATCGTCACTGTCATTCTGAATCTAATTACAAGTTTCTAATTAATAATCCCTGTAGTTGCAAAGCATAAGTGATTAATAAAATGTATCATTAATCGTTGAAATCTGTCAAACATACTCAAGAGACCCAGGGCAGCCAATACACCTAACATGAAGGACAATTAACAACATTAAGCAAGCTGCTTTCTTAATCATAAGACTAGCAATTCGTGTGTGTGTGTGTGTGTGTGTGTGTTTCCTTTTTTTTTTTTTTTACCTTTTTCTGGAATATTGACTTAGAATTTATTTACATTTTGCATTTCAGGGTTTTTTTTTAAATACATTTTAACTTTCTGCCCATTTTCCCTTTTTTAAAATGGCTTTATTGAAGTATGACTGACATACAAAAAGCTGTAGATATTTAATGTATAAACTTGATGTGTTTGGACAGCGTAATATTGTCTTATAGCAAAAAAAAAACAAAAAACAAAAAAACCAATGTCCATTTGAATGTACTATCTATAACTTTTTTTCATAATAAAGAGGTGGTGAAGAAGGAAAGAACTATTTCACAGATTTTTAAAAAGAATGTAAAAGAATATTATATTAAAAATTATTTTAAAACATATCATTCAAAGGATGGCTTTTTAAAAGGCAGCCAATCAATCAGAGGGGAAAAAATTAAGGAAGGGTAACAGAGCAAAGAGGAGCAAGGGAAGAACTCATCAGGATACATGGAAAGGGAGCTCACTGACATCTACCGTGTGGCACAACATACACAACATACTCAAGAGTCCTCTGAGCAGAACACCCTCTTCAACCAAGAGTGCAACTCTGAGAGGGAAAACGCCCACAAAACCAGCCAAAGCAGCCCCATGAAATCAGGCAGTCAAGGAAGTAACAGTGAGATCAGTTCACTTCTGCATTTGGGTTTTTTATATTCCCCTCAGAGTCTGTATTTCTGAATATGAACACAGTTGAGTTACTGAGAAAATTACATAACTAGACATAGTAAAGACAGAGTAACATTCTCTTCTTCCATCTATTTATCTGTATGTACATGTATGTATAACGTGTATACCTGCACACACATGGATACACACACTGTGTATGTGGAAAGGAAGAAGAGGGAGGGAAAAGGAGAGACAGATGAATGTTTCCAAAAAAGGGGGGGGGGTAGTGGCAAGAGAATGTCAAATCTGGAGGAAAGGGTTCTCTTTAAAGGAAAGCATATTATATAATGAAGAGACTGCCAAGTATAAAACACAATGGAGAGGGGGGCAGAAATTGCCAAAATAGATCAGTCTTTAATACAGACTGTCTCTTACACATAGGACTTTAAAATTCAAAAGTGGCAGCAAAAGTATTTGTGAAAACAACAGAAAATAGTACAGTTTTGAGAAAAACTCAAGTGCCATTTTGGTGGGCCTGTCAAGCATTCTCTGAATGGTCCTATGACAATACATCTCTCTATAATGGTCTGAATCCTTGCCTGCCTGCTTTTCTAGACTAACTTAAGAAAGAGACTGTGTTCCAGTCGTCACTGTATTCCTCCCTACCAAAATACCTGGCAGTTGGTAAACATTCAACAAGTGTTTGATGAATAAAATAAGAAACACAGTATTTTCAGAATCTACATATCACCTGCTTACACGCTATCTCCATTTGGATATAATAAAATCTAACAAGATTTTAAAATAAAACTCTTACTTTTCTTCCCACACCTGTTCCTTATTCCCCACCTCACTATTTCCATAAATGACAGCAATATCTATCCAGCTGCTCATCTGAAAATCCACACATTATTCTGGAAATCTTTTGTCCTCAACACTTATTCATTACCCAACCCTGCTGACTCCACCTCTAAAATGTTATCTCAAATCTACCTACTTTTCTCCCTCTCCAAATACAACTTTAATCCAAGCCTCCAACATTTTGGCAGAGTATTCCAGATGGTCTCCCTGATTCCATCCCTGCTCCACTGAATGCCGCTCTCCATGGATGAAGCTTGTGTGGTATTTTTAAATCATGTATCAAATCTTTGTCTCTTTCTAGCTTAGAATCCTTCAAAGGCTTCAAAAAGAAAAGAAAGAAAAGCTCCTCACTGTGGCTTGCAGGAACTTACATGATGCCCCTGACTACCTGTTCACAGAGCTCACACTACACCCTTGCACGCCCTCCCCCGCCCTTCTGTCCTCCTTCCTCTTCTTCAAACACACCAGGCACACTTTCATCTTTGAGCCTCTGTACTAACTGTTCCCCCTCCTGAAATATTCTTTCTCCATCTTCCAATGGCTGGCTTCGTCTTGCCACTCAGATCTCAGTTTAGATGCCACCTTTTCAGAGAAATTTTTTGTCGAACACCCAATCTACATTAGCTACCCAGACAAACCAAGTATTATTAGTTCTTGATATTTTTCTTTATGTATCATCTGTCATTTCTCCCCCAATCAAAAGCAGAGAAAATTTATCTTATTATGTCAGAGGCCTTCAAAGATCGCCCCCAGGTTCAATGATTTAATAGGAGAACTCACAGAACACAGCATCAAGTTGTACTTACAACTTATGATGTATTACAGTGAATGAATGCAAAGCAAAATCAGCAAAGGGAAAAGGCACACAGGATGAAGTCCGGAGGACACCAGGCACAAACTTCCAAGAGTCCTCTCCCAGGGGAGTCTTCTGCCAAAGGACACACTTAACTCCTCCAGCAATGAGTCGTGACAGCACATGTGAAATGTTACCCACCAGGAAAGCTCATCAGAGACTCTGTGCCCAAGATTTTCACTGGGGCTGGTCATGTAAGTACCCCTGCCTGAAATTCCAGGCTCCAGAAGAAAAGCACATATTCAGCATAAACCATATTGTTTGTACTAATAGTTCAGGCACAGTGAGCCACTCTACCCAGTTAGGGAATGTGGGAACCCTCCTGAAATCAAAGTTTACCAATACCAGCCAAGGGCCAACCTTCCAAGCAGGCTCTTCTAAGGACCGCAGTCTGACGCCTGCCACGTTAACTCTTTTCTACACACTTATTCACCCCTGTATCACCTATGTTAACTTCCATCAACAGATTTTAAAAACAAAAATATGTTGTCCTAGTCTGAAATTAACATTTCAAAGAGATTTCCATTCATCAAATATTTACTTAACACTTGCCACATGCTAGACAATGGGAACTCCAAAAAGAATAAAATACCATCTGCCCCTTAGGAACTCACACTCTAGAAGGTGAGAGAAATGAATTTAAAAGACCGTATTTATAACAAAGTATTTTAAGAATTATTATAGTGGTGTGTTCCAAGTGCTACTAGAGCAAGATGGTAGAAAGACTAACACTGCCTCAGTGTGTAAGAAAGAAAACTTCCAGAAAAAATTGAGAGACAGAAGAAACAGCCTACTTTATCTAGAAATAGTCAAGGAAGATTATCTGAAGAGGTAACACCTGAGCCGTGAGCTGAGCCCTACACGATGAGGAAAAGGCAGTCAGTAGTTCTGATGGAAGCACCTTCCAAACAAAAAACAACACATGCAATCACACTGAGAAAGATCCATTAGCGGGGAAGCTCGTATATACCTAGCATATAGTAGACATTTGATAAATGGCAGCTATATTATATATACACATAATATATACTATAATATTATGTCCTCTTCATGTATTAAGAAATTGACGATTTAAGAGATTAAACGTATGAAGTCCATAACACTGGTACATGTGTGTCTTATTTATATCTACCTTATTCATTTACCAAAAAAAGATTTGAGCCAGAAGTTAAAAATAGTACAAGTAAAATGAAGCAAAAATCAATTAATTCTTCATTCATTCAAATATATACTAAGTACTACATGGCCAAACCTAAAAAGGTAAAACAGACATGCTTCCTAACTTTGAGGAATTTATGTTGTAGTAGGAAAAAAAGGAAATGGGTAGAGACACACGAAGCAGAGCAGAATACATGCTGTAATAGAAACAGGAACAGAAAAGGCCAGTGGCTGGAGTGGGGAAGGAAAGATGCCTCAGATCAGAACACCTAAACTAAAGCAACATACATTAGGTAAATGAAAAACTCTAAGCCTTAACCTGCTCCAAAAACAAGGCAAAGAAGGGGGAAAATGAAGAGTTACAACCACAACCCTTACTGTTAAAAAAAAAAAAAAATCATTAAGAAAGTTAACTTTTCCCAAGCTGTGTGAACAATTTATCTCCCAAATCTTTTATATAAAATACCGTGAATATTAAATCACGTCTAAGAAGATTTTTTTTGGTGTTTTTTTGGGAGGGTAGTATTAGGTTTATTTGTTTATTTATTTTAACAGATACTGGTGATTAAACCCAGGACCTCGTGCATGCTAGACATGTACTCTACCTCTGAGCTATACCCTCCCCCTGCAAGAAGACATTTTTAACATAACTGTAGAAATATCTCTTATACCAACCTTTGATTAAAGCAGAAAATTAGCATGACATAAAAGGCCCTCCATTACCCAGTCTCTGTATTCTCTCTAATCTCATTTCCTAACATTTCCCACCCTTACAGGTGAACTATACATCTTTTACTGCACACATAATGCTGTTTCCCATCACTGAAAGTCTCCCTTTGCCTAGAAGGCCTCCCTTACCATGGCATCCAGATATTTCTAGTTTGATAATATTCATTAATCAAGAGTGAGCTCAGAGGCATAATTTCCAAGAAGTCTTCCGAGAATTTTGGGGCCAAACTAAGTTCCTTTTAGTCAACTTACATTATACCCTGTTCTCATCTTATTAAAGTTGGCCCTCATCATCTGAGCGTTCTGCATCCTTGAATTCAAACAATCACGTATCATCGGAAGGAACCTGAGCATCCAAGGATACTGGTATTCACAGAGAGTCCTGTAACTAATCCCCCACAGATATCCAGGAATGGCTCTACTGAATTTACTATATTTTACTAAAATTATCTATTTATGGGTCTTTTTCTTCAATGAGACTTTAAGCTCCTCAAGCATAAGAGTCATGTCTTATTTTTGTGTCCACAGCACTTAGCAGAGAAGTGGGTGCTCACTAAACATTTATTAAACTTTAACAATCTGTTATTTGATAGACTCTACTAAATAACAAATCTGAGTAACAGATGGCTTTCTAATGATCTGAACTGATACAGAAACCATACCTGAAAAGCTTAGAAGGATAAATCATTAATGTTTCCTTTAGAAGGAACATACTGAGTATCAATCACCTACATTTTTCACAGTCTATAGAACAGACTCTTTAAAACCGAGATCATAGCAAGTGCCAAACGTGCCTGTGGTGAATAACAGAAGATCCAGTTGCTCTGTACACTTCTAAGGTGAATGAGTGGCAAAAATGGAACTGCACCACAGAAGTCAAAGAGACTTCCATGCATTCCCACTTAGACTGAGGACCACTAAATCTCAGCACAGGTGATCTTCTATAACCGTTGGCCCTCAATTCTTTCTACCTCTACATCATTCACATATGTAGCCCATTCTAATCAATGCTGTTTTTCGATGCACAGTGAATTGTCAACTCAGGACATACACATCTGAAGTAACAAGGCACTCCCATATGTTGAGAATTACTGTTCTACATGTATCATTTCAATCTGAAAACATCACATAGGATCTGACATATTAATCTTTTATGAGTATACTTATAACTTATAATACATTTCTTTCCATTTAAAAAAAAGTGATAAAGGCCAACTAGTCTACTTAGGCAAAATATCATCCTCTTTTCAAGAAAATTAGTGAGAATGAAACTCAAGATTTCTTAAATTATGGAGTTTTAATCCCTTAACTGGATAACATGACACTAATTATTGAACACAAATCTTACTTTGAAAATGATCATAGGTGCAAAGTCTTCAAGAGGTATCCAAATTCTAACTACTGGAGTTCAACTTAACCTTTCTCTGAGTATCTGTACCTCTAATATCTTGCATTTGTTTTACACATGTCTTCTTCCATCTCTAGACTGTAAGCTCCTTGAAGATAGGAACTGATCTTAAGCATTTAATACAGCATGTAATATATGTCTTGCACATAACAGGCTCTAAATATAACCAAACATAAGAAGGATCAAAGAACAGAATCTGGAAAGGAAAGGTAAGTAGGACAGAGCAAAGCTTGGGAATGGTACAAGCAAGGAAGAGAAAACTAATACTAGAGAGTCATAAAAGTTATATGGAGAAAGATGATTACAAAGACTATTAAGCAGGTTACAGCTGGGCAATTCTGAAGAGACATAAAAAATCTAATACCTTTATTTCTCTGATATAAAACGTGTTTGTGGTTTTTTGTACAAAGAGAAAGGACAAATTAAAGCTCTAATTATCTAAAACCAAACTTCTGTTTTATTTTTCAAATACCACTCAAAAAAATTTTAATGTGCTCAAATGGGTACCACTTAGACCTTTTATTGAATAATTTGCCTGTCTCTATTTACAGTATGATAAAAACACTCCCAGTACTGTGTTATGTAGACCTACTGCTGACACACATTTTACAAATATTTACTCCAGCCCAAATAGTAAATCTGGTGTATGTTTAGCACTAAATTTTCAGAGAGCTCTGTTTCTTTCTGTAGTTATAAGAGATCTGAGTCACTCAATTCCCAACGCCATATTCAAATCTAGAACGTCATATCCCCCTGGTGTAACAAGAGTCACGATTTCTCCAACTGAAAAATTAAGCTCTTTCCTTCTAGATAGTAACCGCTGCTAAAGGGAATGGCATATGAAATACTTTCATAATCTTTCCACAAATAGTAAATAAGCACTCAGTCTTGCTTCAGCTAAAGGAGTTAACCGTTTACAGAATGCAATTATAAAGTAATCAGGAGCCTTGTTTCTGGTCCTTATACTGTCACTTAATCAGAGGATCTCAATTTCCAGAACTATAAATGAGATAGCTCAGTATAATTAAATTCAAATAACATTTATTAAGTACATACTGTGTGCAAATACATAATGCCTAAGTTGTTACCAACCTTCACCATTTAAATATTTTAATGATTTGAGGTTATCAAAATTGTCCTGATTTAAATAGATTATATAAAGAGAACCCAATAACTAGCACCCTCCTCCTCAGGGCCTCCTCAGACACCTACCTCCCCAACCCCTGCCCAAAGACAGGCACTTGGGAGTCACAGTGGCTCTCAGCAATTTCTGACTTCAACCAAAACCCCAGCATGATGCTGATACCTGAAATGAGGGCTTAACCTCCCTAAAAATCAATTCTTCTGGGCTAAAAAAAAAGGATAAAATACCACCTTATAGGGCTGGTGTGAAAATTAAACAGATAATTCACATAGCTTTCCATATATAATTTTCATTATTATTAATAAAGGGAATTCCACTTCAGGAGAGGGCAAGCAGTAGGCGACTCTAAGGTCTCTTCTAATTCGACAATTCACTGAAAATATGCAGCTGTACCACCATCACCAGGATGTACAAATGATCACGCCACGGTGGTCAGTACAGTCTTTTAGTTTGAATCTTAATCACTAAGTTGGCAGCAAAAGGGGGTGAGGTGGCCACACAAGTGCTCCTAGACACAAGGTCTCTGAAGTGGGCTTTGCGTAACTACAGACCATTTACTCTGGAAATAAAAGGCTAGAGAGGGTCAGTTAACCCAGCACTGAGCCTCTGAGGATGGCAATTAAAGGCAGGTATGAAATCACTCACCTTCTCCACCATTCCTCCAAAATCGGTCATTTTCTATTTCCAGGACCAGGACCCTAGTTCATGATTTATCTCCTCAAATTAGATGTACATATCATACATTCTTCACTGTTCTTAACTGCATTTTACACACCTTACTACCAGCTTAACCTTCCTAACTCAAATCTTTGCTCATGCCATGCTGAGCTCAAAAATCCCTCTAAGATTCTCCACTGCTTCACACAAAGTCTACGCTGGTCAGAGTTTCTAGTGAGTTTCTCCAAGGCCAGCTCTCCACTGGCTTCTCCAACCTGACATTCACCTTCTCACAGGCATAGACTCTGCACCCATTGAATTCATTCTGTTTTCACTAATGTCAAAATGCTATACTTCCTACTTCCTACTCTTCTAAATCCCACTAACTCTTTCAAATGTTCCCTGTCTTAGTTCACTTAAAAGTGAATGAAAGCTAGCATTCACTGGTGACCCACTGGGTGGAACCCTTTGATAGGCTCACAAAGATGAATAAGGATCTGAGCATCTCAGAAGGAATTTACAGTTGAGTAGGGGAGAGAAGACACACGTTAACTATAACTTAATATGGAATATCATAAATGATGCTAAAGATGGTGAGTAAAATTACAGTGGAATTCTGTAGTCAGGGAACAAGAGATCACTTCTGACTGGGGATAAGGATGGTGAGAAAAGCATCATTTAAACTGATACAGTTGAACCCTGGTATCAGTAGGCAGAGATGGTAGGGCTCCACAAGTAATGGAAACAGCTCAAGAAAAGACATTAGACACCCACAGCAATCAGTGCTCTTAAAATTCATTTGGCAATTCATCACATACTGTTTTAAAGAGTTGTTTAGATAATTTTTCGGTTAGCTAATACTGCATACATTTACATCTTTTAATGGTCCTAGTCCAACAGGAGAAATGAGATATAAACTAGTAAATTAAGGGAAGTAACAGTAAGTATCTTGCCTGGTTATGGTGACAAGTGAGATAACGTGTGCAAAGTGGCTGTTATATAACAGACGCTTGGAAAAATGACAGTTCCTTTCATTTTTGTTACAAAACTCTTTAATACAGGCAGTTCTAAGATGGTCCCTAAGATTCATGCCTCCTGGTATACACACCCTGTATAATGCTCACCCTTGAGTGTGGGTGAGGCACGAACATGGTGAATGACACTGCTGTGATCACGTATTACATGGCAAAGGTGATGGGATTCTGCTGATATAAAGTCCCTAACCAGTCAGGCCTTAAGTTAATCAAAGGCAGGCTATCCCAGATGGGCCTGGCTTAACCAGGCAAACCCTTAAAGAGCGCTTGGGTCTTCCATTAGAGAAATTCTCCTGCTGGCCTTGAAGCAAGCCCCAGTAAGTGCTACAACTGCAAGGGAATGAATTCTGTGAGTTTTGACGAGAACTCCAAGGCTTAGATGAGACCAAAACTGCGGCTTCATGAGGCCATGTAGAGAGGATCCAGCTAAGCCATGCCCACATTCATTATTAATCCATTGAAATTATGAGATAATAAATGTGTATAAAGATGCTAATATTTTTCGTAACTTCTTATAGAGTAATAGAAAACTAATTAATACACTCTCCCCCTCTGCTTCCTCTCAAACACCTTCCCTTATCCAATGTTTTTTTAATCATTTTAATTTGTTGAAACAGATAATGTACAAATGCAAGAACGAAACAATATTATAAAGTCCTTTCTTCCCTCTCACTCTCTCTCTCATATATGCACACATCCCAATTTTATTAATATAGGAAGTATCTAGTTGGAAAATAAAACAGTATCTAGCATGCCAAAATTATTTTATTGGAACATATTTCCTCATCTGTAAAAGGGATATAATAATAGTATTTATATGAGAATTAAATGAATTAATATCAGTAGGCAATTTAAATCCTTGCTACTCAAAGTGTGATGTAACCAAAAGCAATGGCATCTGGTAGAAATTTTATTTTTTGTTTTTTTTTAATAAGGCTTCATTTTAACAAGATCTCCAGGTAATGCATGTGCACATTTTGAGAAGCACTTCTTTAATCAGAACTTGTCACACGTAACTCCAATATGATCATTATATTTCCTTTAAAAAATTCATTTCCTTTTTATATCCTCTGTCTTCATTTAAATACAAAGAAATTTCATTTGCAAACTGATTTACATGGTAAAAGCTGCTTGTGACTGTCTTTTCTCTAATCAGACTATGAGTTAAGAAATTAAAAGGAAATAAACCTCTAGCTGAGTTTTAGACTACTTTGCTCTCTAGTTATGAGTTGGAACTAGTATTAGACAGCTAACAGTCACTCAGATCAAGAGGAAACTTTTTTAGACAGCATTTAGCAAATACAAACACAAAAACAAAAATGCAGATTATACTAAACATAAAAAGCATAACCAAGTGTGAAGTTTGCTTAAATTACTGTAAATCTCATCTTTTACAAATACTTGAACATGTGTTTTAAAAGAAATCACACAGTATTTGCCATCAGTTATCTTCCTGTAACTCACTATCTATGTCACAAGTAACTAAACACAAGTCTGAGGTCAACAAACATAAAACCAGGCTGAAGTTCAAATGAAGCAATACCAAGTACACCTCAAGTTTCAAAAGCAGGGGCAATTCAGAACATGTGGGAGTATACAAAGGTGACAAGGTAATTCAAAAATAATCCCTATAATGTCACAGCGATGGACTTAACTTTCTGCTAAGATTCCTTGCATTCAAATTAATACCCTTTAACACACTTCATTTTTTGAACAGCATTTGAAAAATATGCAAAGACACCTTAATTCATTTTACTTTAGATCTTTCCCAGGAAATTAAGAGCAATTTTAGTCCTTTTAAATCTGCATCCCTTTTTAGTTAAATTACAGGCTAAGGTAAGACAATTTAGAGTGACTTGAACTTCCACTTTTGCTTTGACAGGCAAATTGCTGAAAATAATTAAATAAAAGAATACTCCAGTTTCCCCAGCAGGAAAACATTTCTATGCCACCTCCAGCTCTAACTTTTGATATTTGCGTTGACAGAAATGTCAATTACAGACCTAATAATAAAGTGTATTGAAAATGTATGAAACGTCTGATCTATAAAAGAAAAGAAACCATTCCTACTCTGTGATTTTTGTAGCTTTTTTAATATAGGTAATGGCTAATAGATTTTCAAAAGACAAGGTAACATCTCAAACAGTGAAAAATTGTTAAGAACAGAAGCGAAAGAAATTTAGGGAAAAGCAAAAATCTGATGCCTTACTCTTATTCAGACCATATACATGAGAATGAGAAATTGAAATCTTCATTTTTTCATATTTTCAAGTACAATTTCAGAAATATTATCTGTTTTTCTCTTTCAAGTTTTTTTTTAAATTTTTTTTTGGGGGGGAGGAAGGAATTTATTTTATCTATTTAATTTTAGTGGAGGTACTGGGGATTGAATCCAGGACCTCATGCAAGCTAAGTACGCACTCTATCACTTGAGCTACACCCTTCCCCACCCACAGGTCTTTCTTAATATAAAAATCATTTTGAGGCACTGAAAGAGGAAAAATATTTATTTATTATTATAATTTTATTATAAATACAATTATTATTTATTATTTGTTCATCCATTTATTATTATTCTGCTTACTGAGTATGCAAAAATCTCATTGAGAAGGTAGTATCTGAAAAAAGATTAGAAAGAGGGGAGGGAGAGAACCATGTGGCATTATCTAGGAAAAAAGGAGTTCCAGCCAAAACAGCCCAGAGGCAGAGTACTCCTGGTGTGTCTAAAGAATAGCAAGAGGACAAGTGTGGAAATCTGTGGGGCACAGAATGACAGGAAATGAGGTCAGCAAGGTTAAAATCAGAGAGCAAAATCACGTATGGCCTTCTAAACCATGGTAAAGGCCTCTGGCTGAATGAAATGAAAAGCCAATGGAGAACTTTTAGAAGAGAAGTAATGTGATCTGACAAATTTCAAAAAGATGAGTACAGCTGATGTGTGGAATACAGTCCAGCGGGGTGGGGACAAGGGTGGAAGGCAGGAGATCAGTTAGGAGGTGTTACAATAAGCCAGTACAAGAAATGACAGGGCCAGAGAGAGGTCAGATTCTGGATTCTGAGATTTGGAGCCCAGGAGTTGCCCTTTACCAACAAGGTAAGACTAAAGGCCTGGTTGTGGGAGAATCGGCCTTCAGCCGCTTACTCCACCTGGAATACAGATTCTCTCCACAGAACAGAAGAGAGAAAAGCAAACTCATTAAGGAGACAAAATTCTGAAAACACGCCCCCATCATACACATGCATGGTCTCACATCCACATGGATCTGTGACTAGTTGGGGCCCTCTCTTCTGTTTCCTGAGCATGTGCACAGCCTTGCACATGTACTCAGCCTTCCAGACCAACAGTGATAGGAAGAACCTTATGAAGACCTACTCATTCCTCACATCTCATTACAATTTGGCCAATCTGTGGCTTTTCCCAAAAAGAATTACAACCCCATGCTACTGGCAACATTGGCCTTCCCATTCTTTTGCCACAAAAATCACTATTGTTTCCAACAAAATCCAGAAATATGGGGGCTTTCTATGGTTGCTCTAAATCAAGTGAGACCCCTCAGGCAATGAAAGGAAAGTTACTAATTTTCACGGCTTGCCCTACCCTAGCAAAATCACCACAATAAGCCAGTGGGAATGAGGAGAATGCGGAGCAGCATGAAGGGTGAAAAACCACAGACTGTTCTCACCCAAGGTTCAGTAGTTTTGCTTAAATGCTTCTCAGTTTTGTATATAATTTGGTCACTTTCTCAAATCCTTAACTGGCTGATTTTTGACAATTTTATTAACTTTTATCATTGCTTTTTTGATAAATAGATTTGCCAAGCTCCTCAATCAAGCCATTCTGCATTAAATGCATTTTAAATATAATTTGCCTGAGCAACCTACTAAAAAAAAAGTCACAGAAAATATTTTTAAACATTTCTAAGTATAGAAGCTCCCAGTATGCTAAAATCACTATTTTCTTTTGGCTGTTAACATGCCTTTGTTGAAGAGCTTACTCATGTGGATTTAAGTAGAAAAAGCCTCTAAGCAGAGTAAACAGCATTTACAAAGACACAGAAGCACCTCGGGGAACTGTATGGTTTACTGTTGGGTGGGTAACTCTATTTTTAGCTCTCTCTTTCCAGCTACAGATGAGTTCAAATCTCCTACGTCCTTAAAATGCCCTTTGCTGGCCAGGTGCAATCCACTACAATGAGGCATTTACCCCATCTTTATTAAAATTACCCTCATAGAGAGGTTCATAATCTCTCAAAGTTACCAAATCCAAGTAACAATCTTTGGTCCTTATTATACTGAACCTCCCTGTTCCATTTGTCAATACTGCACATCACTCCCTCTGTTCAAATCTCAACTCCTTAGTCTATTACTACATTGTCTCAGGTCTCCTCATATTGTTCTGATCATTTTTCTGCAGATCCTTTAGCTGGGCTTTCTCTTCCTATCCCTTAAGTGTTAGTGATCCCCTAAACTCTAACCCACCCCCTCCCACATTTTCTCCCAAGGAAATTTCAACCATTATCATTGCTTCATGCTGGTGACTCTCAAATCTTTCTCTCTCACAATTTGAGACTATTTCTAACAACTGAAAAATAGTTCCACTTTAATGTTCCACAGTTAGTTCAAATTCATCAATGTCTAAAACTGAATGACTCATACCCCCACCCCCAAACCAACTCTTTCCTCCAGTGTTTTGTATCTCATTTGTTGGCATCAAGATCATCCAGTTACCTAAAGTAGAAATCTAAAGAAAATCTATGATTCTTTCTCTCCCATCTCTACTGCTCTCCGTGACATCCAATTAAGTTATAAGTCTCACTGATTTTACCTCCAGAATATTCTCAAGTCTCTTTTCTGCCCCTCATTCCTTATATTCTGAAATAGCCATTTTTGACACAACTGTGTCAAAAGAACTCTGTCAAAATGCCTACATCAAAAAATGAAGCTTGAACCCAATTTATCTCTCTACTAAGACTGAAAAATGATGGTCTATCCAATACTCCCTACATGATTTTAAGATCCTAGCAGTGACTGTTGCTGAATATTTTGTTGATTGAGAACAAGTCAAAACTGGGATCACTGGGTTTGCTGTTTACTTTCAAATGTATCAGTTTTCTAGTAATTTGCTTTCCACAAGTGGTTCTTCCCTTAAAGTGCACCTTCACAGAACTTTCAAATCTCATCAACCCTCGAGTAATTTTCACTGGATCAAAAAAATACATTTCTAAGACTTGAGTCTGGAAATTGAGAACTGGCATTGAGTAACATGTCAGACAGAATGCAAGGGAAATAAACTAAAGGTGTAATTGTGTGTCTGAAAGACTTCTTTTGAAGAGAATATTTTGGCTTCCAATAGATTTTTCTACAACCTGTCCTTTAAAGAAGTATGTGTGGCTTCTAGCTGACATACTTGAAATATTCTATATCTAAAGTTTTTTTTTTTTAATGCACCAGTTTATCTGCATGTTTGAAATCACCCTTCAAAATGCTTTCACATTAACAGTGCTGTTTGGAAGACAGGGTCTTTTGTTATATTTTTCAGATGATATTGCATTATGTCCTATCCAAAGTCTGTGATTTTGGATAGATCTAGAATATGATCTAGAAAATATAAGATCTGTAATATCTTGTCTCTTAAGGGAATACTAAAAATACTACCTTCTAAGCAATTAGGAGTGGAGTTAATATCAATTCATTGGTTTAAAGAAGAATACAGGCATACCTCATTTTATTGCACTTCACTTTACTGAACTTCCCAGATACTTTACAAACGGAAGCTTTGTAGTAACTCTGGGTCAAGCAAATCTGTTGGTGCCATTTTTCCAACAGCATTTGTTTGCTTCAAGTCTCTGTGGCATATTTTGGTAAGGCTCACAAAACTTCAGACTTTTTCATTATTATTCCATTTGTTATGGTGATCTGTAGTCAGTGATCTTTGATGTTACTATTGCAAAAAGATTATGATTCACTGAAGGCTCAGATGATGGTTAGCATTTTTTAGCAAAAGAATATTTTTTAATTAAGCTATGTACTTATTTTTAGACACAAAGCTATTGCATACCAAATAGACTGCAGTGAAGTGTAAACATAACATTTATATGCACTGGAAAACCAAAAAATTCTGGTGACTTGCTTTATTATGATATCCCCTTTACTGCAGTGATCTGGAACAGAACCTACAATAACTCCACAGTATGCCTGTACCTTGATTTTGTGTGTCATGAAAATTCATGGGCTTTAAGATAAGACTACCATAGATTTGAATTCTGTAATATCATACTTATCAGCCCTATGACCTCAAATAATTTACTTAAATTTGTGAGTCTATTTCCTCATATATAATGTAAGGATGATAACAGTTATTTCTCATGGCTAATGTGAGTAAAATATGAAGCCAGGTCTATTAAATATTTAATACATTACATGCCACAAAGCAGATGTTTAATCCATGTAAGTTAGTCATCCTTCTTTTAAGTTAGTGGATAGAAGTGAGGAATTTTTATTTACTGTTAGAATAAAAGGCATAATTATGTGATACTAAATTGTATAATGTATTTTTACTGAGTAGGGCTGGTCATTCTATAATTATTCTTCTCTCGAAATTCTAGTTCCATATATTTTTCATTTCTAAAAAAATGTCATTTTTACAAGGCATTTCCTGAAATCTTGTATTCAAGCAACTTTCTGGTAGATACTTGCCTCACCTGCTTATTCTTCACCCTGAGCACACAGCTCAATTACATCCCCCAACCACCCCTATGGTTCTTGTCTAGCAGAAAATGATGTGCACAGCTTCTAGGTCTGACTCAAAATTCCCCTGCATGTGATCTCTGGTCTTCTCCTCTTTATGTTGACTGGGATAGAAATGACCACAACAATGTTGCTGGAAGTCTTTTAAAAAATACAGTGGAGTCACACAATGG
Source organism: Camelus ferus (assembly GCF_009834535.1). Taxonomy (NCBI): domain Eukaryota; kingdom Metazoa; phylum Chordata; class Mammalia; order Artiodactyla; family Camelidae; genus Camelus; species Camelus ferus. The sequence continues at coordinate 8,769,111 of NC_045716.1, forward strand.
AAGTAAGGGCTGAACTCTATGATCAACAGAATACTAAGGAACCGATGTTGTATACCTCCAAGGTTAGGACAGAAAAGGCATTGTAACTTCTACGTCAGTTTGCTGGTGAAAGTTAGCCATTATACCATCAGGGCACCCAAGCAGCACTACGTGGAGAGGAAGTGAAGCCTTTTGCCAACCACCAGCATCATTTTGGCAGCTATATGAATCAGCCCCTTGGAAGCTTCTCAAAGCTTTCAGAACCACCCAATGAAGTCTTCAGATGACTACATCCCCTCAGGAAATATCTGACTCTTCCTAAGAAACTTTTGGCCAGAATTGCCAGGACAAGCCACTCCCCAATTCCTGATCCACGGGTACCGGGAGATAATAAGTGTTTTTCAAAACACACACACACATACACACACACACACACAGAAAAACCTCTGACCTATACCTCCAACCATGTGTGAAACTTTAAATGGATCACAAATTCATTAAGGAAAAAAAATGACAAATTGGACTTCATAAAAGTTAAGCTTTTGCTCTTCAAAAGGCATGTAAAAAATGAAAAGGCAAATGACAGAGTAGGAGAAAATATTTGCAAAACATTATCTGATAAAGGACCTTTATCTATATACAAAGAAATCTTAAAAATCAGTAAGAAGACAACTCAATTTTTAAATGGGCAACAGATTTGAATAGACTCTTGACCAAGAAATATACAGACAGCAAATGTCATATGAAAAGATGCACAACATCATTAGTCATTAGGGAAATTCAAATGAGTATCACAAAATACTATTATACACCAACCAAAATGGCTAAAGTCTGAAAAACTGATAACGCCAAATGTTTATAAGGATATGAAGCAGCTGACCCCTCTGTTGCTGATAAGGAAGGAAAACGGTACAGCTACTTTAAAAAACAGGTTACTGATTTCTTATAATGTTATAAACATACACTTACCCTAAGACCCAGCCATTCCACTCCTAGGTGTTTACCCAAGAGAAATGAAAGCATATATTCACCAAAGACTTGTTGTACTCAAATATTCATAGCAGCTCTATTCCTAATAGCCAATAGCTAGAAACAGTGCAAAGGTCCAATTACTGGTGACTAGACAGACTGACAGATCATGGCATATCTTTATACAAGTTTACTACTCACAATAAAAAGGAACCAACTACTGACACAATATATATAAAAGTTATACACATATATGTATCTCTAAAGTATTGTGCTATGTGAAAGATGCTATATACAAAAGACTGTGCTATATGATCTGTTTTACATAAAATTGTAGAAAAGGCAACTATGGTGACAGAACAGAGATCAGTAGCTGCCAGAGACCACAGGTGAGGGTAGTGTAAAGGGGCATGAGGGGAATTTAGTGGGGGTAGTGGAAATGTTTCATATTATGACTCTGGCGGTGGTTATACAGATGTATCCATTTGTCAAAGTTCAATGAAACATACACGTAAAATGTGTACATTCTATCGTATGTAAATTATACCTTCATAAAGATTTTCTTTGGTTTTGTTTTTTGTTTTTTTTTGAGGGGGAGGTAATTAGGTTTATTTATTCATTATTATAATTTTTTAGTTTATTTAATGGTAGGACTGGGGATTGAATCTCAGGAACTCATGCATGCTAAGAGCGTGCTCTACCACTAAGCTACACCTTCCCCACCATAAAGTGTTTTTAATGAAACACTTAGAATAATGTCTAGCATAATAAGCACCCAACAAATATTAACTAAAAATACTATTATTTTTCTGGCATCCAAGAAAGGAATGGTTTCATAGAGAGAAAGACTGAGAATTCTAAAATACTTTTTTCAAAAATAATACAAATTCAGAAACTTTCTTTTAATAAACCCTATCCTCTAAGCAGATAATACAAGGGTTTAAAGTAAAGATTCAACATTTAGCTCTAGTTTCTATAAAAAGTACTGAGCACAGAGCCAAATGAAGCATGACTCTCATGAGGTTGGTAAGCATCTCTCAGCAGCACTCATGTAGTAAACAGAGCAGATATCAGCTCTTTCAAAACAAGTGAGTTGATAAGGCAACAACAAAAAGACAAGTCAGAACTGAACAATGTCAAATGAGGAGTAGGACATGACATACCACTAAAAACATCTCAGAGAACCTGAAACTTCTTATTGAACACTTCACAAATACTTAAAATAGGAAGCAAGACAGCAAAGTTAGGCTGTCAAATTTAAATAGTTGCATCAGTGACACGGAGGACTATGCAACCAAGGAAACCAAATGGACCAAGTTCTCTTCCGCATCTAGTAGAAACTAGTCTAAGAGTATCAGAGACTAGGAACAGTCACCACTCCTCCCCAAACCCACCACATAGGCACACAGACAGTCACAGACACACACACACACATCCATCCATCCATCTTTGAGGATTATAAGTACAGCAGCTATATAAAGGGAGGGAACTGAGCACGTTTCACTTCTCACCCTCTTCTGCTTCATCCTCCTGCGGTGACAGTGGACCCCCTCCACTAGTAGGTGTGACTGGTTCCTCCTTCTCAGACTCTCGCTGTAGACTCACCACTTCGTATATTGCATCTCCAGCACTGGTATGGCCTTTTCTCTCAGACTGAGAAAGATATAAACACGTGTTTCAACATTAGAAATCTGAAAGGAGCACTAAAAGGTAGTATTTCAATGGTCATTAAAAAGAGCTGAAATGAAGAGCAGCACATCATGTTTGATCTACAACATTTCTGAAATTGAGAAAAAATTTTAAAGTATGTTGTTCTCCACATGATATTCTAAATGTAGCATTATTTTAACTAATACAATGAAACCTACTAACCATTTTGAAAGCACTCAATTTCTTTTATCAGAAAAATCTTCCTTGGCATATATCTGGAGAAAAATATAACTCAAAAGACACATGTACCCCCATGTTCACAGTAGCATTATTTACCATAGCAAAGACATGGAAACAACCCAAATGTCCATCGACAGATGACTAAATAAAGAAGATGTGGTGTGGAGGGGGGGAATACTACTCAGCCATAAAAAATAATAAAATAATGCCATTTGCAGCAACACGGATGGACCCAGAGATCATCATTCTAAGCCAGAAAGAGAAAGAAAAATGCCATATGATATCGCTTATATGTGAAATCCAAGAAAAAAGAAGACGCAAATGAACTTATCTACAAAACAGAAACAGATTCACAGACACAGAGAACAAACTCATGGTTACCAGGGGGTAAAGGGGGTGGGAAGGGACACACTGGGAATTCAAAAATTGCACCTCTTGGGGAGTGATAGAAATGTTAACTGTCTTGATTCTGATGGTGGTTTCATGGGTGTCTACATCTATCAAAATTCATCAAATTGTACATCTGAAATATGTGTAGTTTATTGTACAGGAACCATACCATAATAAAGGTGTAAAAAAGAAAAGAAAAGAAAAGAAAAACCTGAGGCACCACAGATTCTAGGGCAGACAGATAAGAAAGTAATGCTAGATTCTAAGGACTGACTACCTCGCCCTGAGGTAAAGAGAGACCAGCTACAGTAATCAACTAATTTATAGAAGTAGACATTTTTCACCTTATAAATGGTTTACATTCTAAACCATTAAGAAGGAAAAATTAAGGCAACTGCCAATTAACCAATGTACCATAGCCTACAGAAGCCCTAGGTAAATCCGACCCTGCCTGTCTCTAGCCTCATCTCACAAAGAACATTTGTTACTACATTCCAGCCACTCTGGCCTTATTTCAGCTCTGGAAACTTTCAACTCAAGGCCCTGGGACATCCTTTTCCTCCTGCCAATACAGCTTTTCCTCCTACTCTCTGCTATTCCCATTAATCCTGGATCCTTACCTCTAATGTCACTTCTACAAAGAATCTAAACCAAGTCCCCATGGTTCTGATTCTCATCATGCCTTGTCCTTCCCCAACACTATACTTACTACAATGTAACTACACATTATATTTTTATATTATTATGTTTACTTGTATAATGGCCATCTCTTCCACAAGAGAGTAAGCATCATACAGACAAGGATTATGTTGATTTTCAATCAGAAATAATACAGTACCTGACACATAGTACGTACTTGACAAATATCAGTGGAATGAATGACTAGACTAATGGTAAAACGTGAATTCTGAAGTCAAATAGACCTGAGTCTGAACTTAATTTCACTATGAATAAGTGTGTGGTCTTGGACAAAATATTTAACTCTGCTGAATCACAGTATCCACATGAATAAAATGGAAATAAACCATCTCCAACATTATTAAGATGATTAAATATAATAATGCTTTGAACATATACCAAAGTACCTGGAATAAATTTATTATTATTACTACTATTATTTTTATTATCACCATTATTATTACAACACCATGCTAGGCACTAAAGAACACAGAATAATACAAGTATAAATATAGATATTATCTCTAATATCTACCTGCACTGTAATCCATCTAAATTATGAAAATATAACTATTTTAATTATTCACTCTTTTCAAGAATTACTTCTGAGCCATAAATCAAATTTCAAGTTCACTTTTGAATTATTTAGAAAATAATAAAATTGTCCACTGCATTAAAAATAGAAAAAAAAAAAAAAAAAAAAGACAGCCATGGTAAGTTAAGTGGTTATGTTTAAATCAACCAAATATTTATTGCATTTCTACTATATTCAAGAAACAAGGAAAAACAAATCCCTAGAACAACCACTAAAATAATCACAAAAAGAAATATAATAAAAATAAAATACTAACTAAATGTTCAAATAATCCAAAAGATGGCAGCAAAGGAAAAAAAAAGAAATGTAAGATAAGAAATAAGCAGAAAACAAATACTAAAATGATAAACTTAAATTTTAACATATCAACAGATATGTCAATTACACATCACCAAATATAACAATTAAAAGAGAATTCTGAACTTACATTAAAAACAAGACACAACTATATGCAATCTACAAAAAAACTCACTATAAATACAGCGGTATAGTCAAGCTGAAAGTAAAATGAGGTTAGAAGATACACCATGACAACAATAATCAAAAGAAAGCTGAAGAGACTATATTAATATAAGACAAAGTAGACTACCAAGCAAGAAAAAAAAATCACTAGGCATAAAGGACATTGCACTATGTTAAAACAAGCAATTCAACAAGAACACTTAAAAATCTTATAAGTGTATGCACCTAGCAACAGGCTCTCAAATGTACAAAGCAAAATTTCATAAAAATGAAAGGAGATAGACATACCCACATTTATAATAGGTGACTTCAACATTCCTCTCACAGTAATGAAAAGAAGACATACAACACAACATTACAGAAGAACTGAGCATCACCAACAACAGGATCTGATGTTTATACACCACTTTACCCAATAACAGCAGAATACACAGTCTTTTCAAAAGCATGTAAACATTCACTAAAACAAATCATCTCCTGGGTTATAAAACAAACTTAAAGAAAATTTTTAAAACCAAAATTAAAAAATGTTTACTGAACATAATACAATTAAATTGGAAATCAACAACAGAAATATATCTGAAAAATCCCCAAATACTTGGGAATAAAACAACACTCCTTCTAAGTAATCCATGGATTAGAGTCAAAGAAAAAGGCTCAAATTAGAAAATACTTTGAACTGAACAAAAATAAAAATACAACAAATCAGTATTAGTGGAAAACATCTAAAAAGTGTGCATAGGGAGATACTATATATATATACACACATACACACACACTATATATATATAAATGCTTATATATATTTCAAAAGAGGCATCCCAAAATCAATAACCTAAGTTTCCACCTTAAGAAACTAGGAAAAGAAGTACAAAATAATCTAAAGCATGCAGAAGTGAGAAAATAACAGTAACAGCACAAATCAATAAAATTGGGAGCCCCAAAAATTAAAAATCAATAAAACCAAAAGGTAGTTCTTTAGAAAGAAAAATAAATTGATAAATCTCTAGCTAAATTCATAAAGCAAAAAGGAAAGATACAAATTACCAACACCAGGAACAAAAAAGTGGCTATCACTACAGAACCCATGACATCAAAAGGATAACACTGCAAACAGCACTATGCACATTAACTGTGCACCTTAGATAAAATGAACCAATACCTTGAAAGCCACAAAATACCCACACTTACCCAAGAAGAAATAGATAACCTGAAAAATGCTATCTCTACTAAACAAATTGAATCTGTAGTTAAAATCTTTCTGAAAGTGAAAACTCCAGGCCCACACGGTTTCAACGACAAATTCTACTAAACATTTAAAGAAGAAAATGACACCAATGCTAAAAAAAAAAAAAAAAAAGTATCTTCAAGAAAATATAAGAAAAAGACTAATTCCCAACTCACTGCAGAAGGCCTCCATTCCTCCAATATCAAAGTAAAGAAGACATTACAAGAAAACAAAGCCACAAATCAATATCCCTCACAAAGACAAAAACCCTAAAATAATCGCAAATCAAGTCCAGCAATACACATAAAAAATAAAATATTATGACCAGCGGGGATTATCCAGGGAATGCAAAATATGGTTCAATACTGGAAAAATCAATGTAACCCACCATATTCATAGACTAAAGAAGAAAGACTACAGGATCATATCAAGTAATACCAGAAAGAATTTTAAGAAAATGCAGCATTCACTCTTTCATGTTAAAAACTTTCAGTAAACTAGGAATACAAGGGAGTTTTCTTAACTGGATAAAGGATATCTACAACAAACCAACAATTAATATCATACTTAACAGTAAAAAACTAAATGCCTTCCTCCTGAGAGAACAAAGCAAGGAAGTACATTGTCACCACTCTCAGGCAAAACTGCATGAAAATCCTATTTAGTGCAATAAAGCAAGAAAAGGAAAGAAAAGGCACATAGATTGAAAAGAAAGAAAACAGACCATATTCCCAAGCAATACAATTCTTTATCAGCAGCTGACAAACTTTTCCTACAAAGAACTAGATAGGAAACATCTTAAGATTTACAAGCCATATGGTTTCAGTCACTGCTACTCAACCCTGCTATTGTAGAAGGTTTTCAATAATAGTAAAATATTTCATTTTCCTCTACAAGCATAATTTTCTTTACTACTATCATCTTATGTAGACCTAAATATTATACCTAGCAACTGAGTTTCAAATACAGAATTTTTTAATAAATTCTGGAAAAAGTTGTTGTAAAAGACTCAGGAAAAAGTTTTTACCTTCCCCCTAACTGCCTAAAAGAACTTAGATAGAGGGCCTGTTCCAGCTATCAGGAGAGATATCTGCAAAGAATATGGGCTAGGTGTGGTGGGGGAAACTCAGCAGGGCCTAGAGAGCAGAAACCACTCTGTATCCCACTGTCTCGGCATGGCCCAGCAAACTTCCCTTTACCAAACCTTTGCTTTTCTATCTCCATATGAGTTACCTTTTTTCTCTTTCAAGTTGCAAAACGCTAATCCTAACCCTAACCCTAACATTCTCTTTTGTCTCTAACGGAAGATGGTATTTAAGGTGAGGGCTCCGAATACGGTGACAAGTTGCTCCACTTTCCTGTGTCTTTCCCATGTGTGCATGTTATTAAACTTTTGTTTGACTTTTCTCCTGTTAATCTATCTCATGTCAATTTAATTCTTAGACCAGCCAGGAGAACCTAACAGAGTAGAGGAAAATTTCTCCCACCACAACACCCTCCTTGCCTGTTTCATGAGATTCTTTCTCTTTTCTGAATCCAAATTTTATTCCTGGCAGACTCAAAAAACAGGTAAAGTACTTAGAACAGTGCTCAGCACACAGTAAGTGCTATATAAGTGTTACTTCTGGTTACTGTTTTGTGCTGTTACATGATACAACACTTTGAGGCATGAGATACTTTAAACTGTGCTACAATATGCAGAATAATTAAGACACAAAGATGACTTCCACATCCTATTCCAGTGCTATTCTAGAACTCTTTCTGGGCAAATAAGTATAATGTTAATAATACTACACAGAGCAAGCATTCAATCCTGGCAACAACCCAAGCTCATCACTTGAAAGGTCACTCTCTGGATCTTGGTAGGTTCCCTCTTATCACTCCGACCTCAGACATTTAAATGTCTCTTTCTTAGAGAGGCCTTCTTTGACAACCCCATACCCACTCAATCATCATAGCACTCTGCTGCTATCCACTGTCTTGCCTTTTGTTTGCCTGCCTGCCTGCCCGCCTGCCCGCCCCCTCCATGTATCGACCTTCCACTAGAATGGAAGCTCCATGAAGCAGACTTGATCTGCAGTGCTTACCATTATATCCCTCAACGTCTGTAACAGTAATCTGTCACGGAGTAGGCAGTTAATAAGTGTTTATTAAATGACTTAACTAATACATAAATGAGCAAACAACTCTAAACACAGTACGCATTACTTTTACCTCCATTTTACACATAAAGAAGCTGAAGCTCACAGATACAGCTACCAAATGACAGAATAGGCAATTAGCCTCTCACCTACTATCAGAATCAAATCGTTAATATTTTGGCTTACTTTATAGTCTACAGACATTATCTTATATGCTAAAATATATTTCGGGGGAGCAGAATTTGTCACCCCAAAATATGCCACATTAGCATGAAACCAAGCAGAACCTTGTGGGGCCCTCCCAGGTACAAATCCTTTCCGTCTCCTCCATTTCTTGTTTATAGGAAATAAGCTTCATTCAGCCTCCTAGACCTTCCCTGAGTTCAAAAGGGCAGATTCAAACAGTTGCTTATCAAGGCAGGGAGGGAATGCAGAAACAAAGGAGGAGCAGCCAAGAAACAATAGTGCAGCAATGGGCAGAGTCTTGGTTCCTCCTCAAGGAATATACATAACAGTATCTTTGAGTTCTTCTGCACAACTAAAGCCCCCACCATGCTGCGGATGGTAATTTCAGGCAGAGCACCATATTCCTGTAACATTGCCCTGTTACCTCACCACCAACCAATCAGAAGAAAGTCTGCTTGCAGTGGAAGATAAACTCAACTCTGATCACATCCCAAAATGATTAACTGCAATTAACTTCCCCTTTCTCACTTTAAAAAACTTCCACGGTTGAGCAGAATCTTCAGAGTTGGTTCTTGGACATGAGTCTGCCTTCTCCCCAGGTCTCCTGAATAAAGCAGCCCTTCCTTTCCAACCAACGAGTATTGGTTTTCAAGCAGTGAGCAGCCAAATCTGAGTTTGGTAACAAGCATAAGGATTACTATTTTGAGCTAAAAGCAATCAAAACCCAGCAGATTCAGGAAAGCTATTTTACCTCTCCCTCAACTGCCTAAATTTACATAGGAAAGGAAGCCTGTACCAGGAAGAGAGCTTTTACCAGATACCTTTTTATCTAAGAAAGTTATCTACATAACAAGGCAACCTCTGTTTCCCAAACATCTCCTCTCCCTGCCTTCCTGTCCTTTGTATCCCTAGACTCCTCCCTTTCTTTGGCTTAGAATGGTATATAAGCTTCAATTACCAGTTGTCTTTTGAGTCTCTATACCTTTATGGGGCTCCCATATGTACATAAGTAAATTTTTCTGCTAGTAATGTCATACTTATTTAATGATTAGACCAGCCAAAGAACCTAGACTGGAAAAAGGGAACATTTTTCCACCCATACAATATTACATCTCTTCTGTGATCAGAAAAAGGACTCACATATATCCTCAGAGTGACTTCTTTCAACCATCACTTTGTGTCACTCTGCTATGGTCCCTCCTTTGTCTAAATCCCACAGCATTCTGTGTATTATTTTCATCTAGTATTTATCATAGCCTTCTTTATAAAATAGTAATTTTAACATATTTCCTTACTAATAGGAGGTGACACAAAGTTCCTTTGGGGCTAAGGGTTATATTTTAAATATCTTATCCTTGTTGTGCCACTACCACAGATGCTATAAATTAACTTTGAATTAACTTGACTACAATAGTCACGGATTTATTTGTGCTAAAAATCTCTTATACAATTCACTAACTCAAATGTCATAGAATTTTAGAGATTAAAAAAATTCAGCAATACTATTAACCCACATTCTTAGTTTATAATAAGGAAACCAAGGCTTACACAGATAAATGGGCTTCTAATAGGTTTATTTTTTTATTACCTACTGAGAACAAGCTTCACCTGACATTTATTTCATATACAAATTCAAAACATTTCATGTACTAAGTCCAAAATATATGATACACACTACACAGCTGTATTGGAACAGGCAATTCCTTTTCAATCAAATGTAAATTTCACTATGTCTTTTTAGGCCAGATGCTCCAATAACTAAATACAACTTAATTTGTTATTATTATTAGAGTTTAAAAATCTCCATAATAAGCAGTGACACATTTTTTTCCAGAAAATTTGTTCATCATGATAATCATATATGCTAAGAGAAATTATTTAAATTATTTAAACCTTACCAATTCTACAACATATACTTTGTGTCTCAGGAAATGTCAGTCTGCATTAAAATACTCTGTGCTGGCCTCCAAATGTTCTGGATTTTCTAAACTTATCTAATGTAAATAACATTTCTTAAGATTATCTTTAAAATGAATATTATATAAGCACTTCTTTCTTCATAACATTTTTTATATAATTGCCTCAAATTGTTTTTTGTAGCTTATCACACATCCCCCAAATAAGCAAGAATTCAAAAACCACCCCCTACATGTTTTCCTCCTGCTGACTCAGTTGACCCCTTGATAACTGAACTGTTTTACAATAACTTCATCTAATCAGCTAAATCTGCTCCTATTTTTCTTGAACTCTATCCTATTCATAGAAGCCTAATTATGAAATAAAAGATCACTGAGTTCACTGAAGTAAGCGTTGCATTTTCCAAGCGATCTCCATTTGCTTCCACTCTTTCATACCTAATATAACTTTGCTGTTACCAATTTTTACTACATTTTGGCACCAGCACAAAGTCAAAAACCTTTTTATAAAGAACAACACAGTTAAGAATGTTGCATACTATTATTGGGGGGGGGGGGCTGTTACCTCTGTTCATAGAAAGTCATTTCATTTCAAAATTTTGAACAGGTAGTATTTTAAGAGTTAATACCATAGTCTTAAGTGCAAGAATATTATCTGGACCTAAAGAAATTACATCTAACTATGAATGAGCAAAATCTTGTTATTAAATGTCAATTACATTGCTACTTCCCCATCATACTCATGTGGCTCTCCTTGTCACATTACTCTCCAGGTGAGAAGCCTTTTGTTTTTACTTACTAAATTTTCAACACATTAAAAGAATATAAATCTTTAGATAAGAGGATTATTCCTCACTTACAGGCTACGCGGTAATAATGTTTTCTTAAACTCCACAAAAGAACGATAAGGGAGAAGAATGCTAATACTTAATGAAAGGATCCCAAGTCACTTTGCCTGCCTTCTTGCTTTGCTTAACAACTATCGTATTACTTCTAAAATGCATTGCCAAAGAGTATAGGTAAGTAAGAACCCTGTATTTTCTGGCTTAATTTCAAATATTTAAAAACTAATTTTTCAGAATACATCCTTTTCATTCAACTAATAATTCCTCAAGTTTTTGACAGTTCCATAATAAACCACCTATTCTTATTTCAGCACCCAGAATGAAATAGTGCTTCAATTTTCAGTTCAATAGTGTATTCAATTTTATTTCCTTTGATACAGTGTCATAGTGAGACACACTTTATAGAACAATAAAAGCCAAATTTGAGAGTAAATGGTAGCCCCTAAGTATTCCCACTATCTTATAGTTCTTTAGGCTAAATACAACCAGCAGAATCCAAAATTATTCTATGATTTTAAAAATTATAAAACAAAGCAAAACAAAAACACTACTATAAAGGTTATATTCTAGTAACTTTCCCATCAAAGAATCCTGCCAATAAATATCTTATGGATGACGGAATGCATAGCATTTATTTTCAGTAATAAGAAAATGAAGAAATAATATTTCATCAAATTATTTTTTAAGTAATTTATTAGTGGAGCAACAACTAATGTCACTATAGTTTAAAGTTATGAGTATCTCCAATATGAATTCTATTTGGGGGTACTTTAAAACTGTCATTTAAAAAATCACTTTGAAATAACATGATAAGAACATAAAATCTGAAGGAACAAAACTTTCCAAAATTCTAATTTTGTTTTCAGCTATTATAGAAGTCCTCCTATAAATTAAAAAAAAAAAAATTTAAGGAAATATCAAGTGAGGCATAACTTCTTTTCTTATTGATATATAATTGACATAATAACACTATGTAAAGTATACAATGTATTGATTTGACACATTTATTTATTGAAATATGATTACCACTGCAGCATTAGCTAACACCTCTACTGTGACATATCATCATTTCTTTTTTGCTGTGAGAACAATTATAATCTAGTCTCTTAGCAACTTAAAAATTTGTAATACAGTAAAGTCATCCCTTGGTATCCATGGAAAGACTGGACCCACGACCCGTCCATTGATACCAAAATCTACAGATGCTCATGTCTCTTATATAAAATGATGTTAGTCCAACTGGCCCTGAGTATCTGCAGGTTCTGCATCCATGAACTCAACCAACCAGGAAGGGATCCATGGACTGATCCACAGACCTGAATCCACCCTTGTACAACCCACAGACAGAGGGTCCACTGAACTGTTGACTATAATCAGTATGCTGGCCATTAGATCTCCAGAACTTTATCTACTAGTTGCCAGTTTGTACATAATTTCTTAACTACACCATTTCTGCAGAAAGAAATCAGTTCACTTTTTAAAATATTTGTTATGCCGTTCCTCTAAAGGTTGGCAACAAAAGCTTTTCAGCACTTGACTTCATATTTTGATGGGGTATTGATTCAGCAGAACCACTAGCAGAAGTGTTTAACTTTCAAACTTGGGAAAAAGCAGAGAGAGGTTAAATTTTCTCAATATTCTAATTTTATATATAAAACAAAATAAAGTGTATCCTAAGACTTGGATTTGTATTCAGCATCTCTTTTGTTCCCAGTTATAAGGGGTGAATTATAACATTCTGTCTCCCACTCAACTCTCAATCAACTGCAGCCTGACTTCTGCCCCACTTCTCCTTTGAAACTGTCCAAGTTTTACAGTCCAAGATCTTTGATTCGTATTTACCACTCAGATCCCTAGCTAACCTCCCTGCGGTACCTACTGCGGCAGGCATTCTCTCCTGCTGGAAACAATTTCCTCCCTTGCCTTTCCTGGACTCATTTTCTTGGGATTTTACCCCTAGATCTGTGCTTATCCCTTGACAATCACTTGGCTCAATCTTCTTCCTCTGCCAATCTTATAAATGTCTCCTCATTCAACACTTGGCCTCAGGATAATTTCACCTACTCCAATTCACAATTCTCAAGCATCAACCACTTTCAAAATCTTTATTTCCCAAGTTTAGGATACAAATATCCACCTACTTACTAAACCTGGAAGTCCACAGAAATGTGAAATTCAGCATATCTGAAACTACGCTAGCTTTCCTCGTAAGCCTCGAAACAATTCTCCCTGAAAGTCTCTCAGTCAAGAAGGTCAACAACCACCCAGTTACCTGGAAGTAACCTTAGGCTCCTTGTTTTACCTCAACCTCGCATCAAATCAAACACCAAATCTTGATTTTTACTTCCCTAATGCCTCTCAAATTCATCATCTCTACTGTCCCCACTGCCATTCCCTTTCTTCAGGCCATGATCATTTCTTATCTTGGCCACAATAGCCTTCTTACTTCGTATTTATTGCCTCCAGTATCAATATCCTTTTCACCGCTGTCAGAGTGACCTTTCTCAATTATAAATATGGTATCATTCACAGCTTAAAATTCTCCCAACCTAAGGATAACGTACTAAGCATGGTAATGATCTACCTATTTAGAATAATTAACCACCATGCCCACCAATGCTTCAGCAATATCTAATTTCCTACAGATCTCGCACATATCATGTTGCAACAGAGCTTTTATCAACTGACTCAACTGTTGTCTCTGACTGAAATGCCCTTCTCCGCCTTACCACACTTCAAAATCCTGACCTTTATACCAGAGTTAGTTATTCACTTATTGATTCATTCATTCATTTCTTTTAGGCTTAAAATACGAAGGATTCTGCCCAGAAAAAGAATACAGACTAGACAAACTAGTAAGTATTAAGTAACATTATTACTAGCAAAAATAGCTAACATTTATTGAGCGCTAACCGGGTAACAAGCACTGTCCTAAAAGATCTTACATGAATTCCTATTTATTCATCATGACAACTGTAATACTGTAATATAATAAGAAATACATATTTTGGTCTTCATCCTGGCTCCTGAAACAGCCATAGCAATATAGGTGAAAGAAACATCTTTTGTTCTATTTGGTGTTCATCTCACCTGTGAAATAATTCCAGAGCAACAAGGGTAAAAGGAGCATCTTATGTTATTCCTAACAAGCTTCTTTCAACCACACCAGAGTTTAATGTTAACGAGGTGACTGATGGAAAGTCCCTAAGGACACTGAGGGACAGGGAGGAAGCTGGACGCCAGGGGAATCAATCACATGATTAGAGGGTTGTAACTTTCAGTCCCACCCCTCAACCTCCAGGGACAGGAAAGGGGCTGGTACTTCAGTTAATTACTAATAGCCAAAGATTTACTCAATCGTGCCTACAGAATGAAGTATTTATAAAAAAACAAAACAAAAAACAAAAAAAAACCCTAACTTAAGGTGTTCTGAGAAATTCTGGGCTGGTGAACAGGGAGTTGCTGAGAGGGTGGCAAGCCTGAAAAGGGCATGGAAGGTCACACCCCATCCCCCATACCTGGCCCTATGCATCTCTTCTACCTGGCTGTGCCTGAGTTCTATCCTTTTATAATAAACTAGTAATCTAGTAAGTAAACTGTTTTCCTGAGTTCTATGAGCAATTCTAGCAAATTATCAAACCTGAGGAGGAGGCTGTAGGAACCGCCGATTTATAGCTGGTTGGTCAGAAACACAGGCAACAACCTGGACTTGCAATTGGTGTCTGAAGTAAGGACAAGGGAGACAGTCTTGTGGGACTGAGCCCTTGACCTGTGGGGTCTGTGCTAACTCCAGGTAGTCAGTGTCTTAACTGAATTGTAGGACATCCAACTGGTGTTGAGTTAGAGAATTAACTGGTATAGGAAAAACACAAAAACACCCACCCATCTGGAGTCAGAAGTCAAGTGGTGTGATAGTAGTAAAGTAAACAGAGTTTTCTTTTAACAATTCTATGACATGGTGTAATAAAAATTTCCCATTTCAGAGATGAAGATTATCCTAAGGTTAAACATGTAGGAAGTGGTAAGATGGAATACAACCCATAAATCTGACTTCAATCCAATGTAGTCAGCACCACTTCCACACTTTGCATATACCGTTGCATGTATCACCTAGTATAATCTTTTTACCACTACGTTCTTCCCCACTTAAAGACAGAGAACATACATTACTCATTTATATATTCCCAATATCTAGCTTAGTGCCTATCGAGTCATAGGCACTCAATAACTGTGTCACAAACCAAACTATGCAGTGAAAACCATTTCTAAAATGAAAACTGGCCATCTCAGCAAACTAATTTCACTTCCTGTGATACAGGCCTTTGGCCCTACCTCCTCAATTTAGTAACACTTCATGTCAAGCAGGAATGCCCTCTTGATTTCCTAATCTTGACCCCTAATACAACCTAGCCTAAGGAAGCAGTCTTATCAAACTCATTAATAATGAGGACAATGTGACTGGTAAAAGTTATTAAAGACTACGTCCTGGTGATATTTGTATTTCAACAGGTAGAAAAGCTTTAAATCAGCACCTAATAGTAAAATATCAGGCCGTCATTAGTATTAGAAAGGCTTTTGGAGAAGGGATCTTTTTGCAAGCAGTTTTCAAACAACTCTATATAAAGCATAAAGCTAATCTCCCCAGAGTAGCATCACAGATCACGAAACAGTTCAGAACCTGCTTTCTCAGAGGAGTAACCGTGCACTGCCAATGCTTCAACGTTACAAATCTTAGATTTTCTTTATACATTCTTCACACACTGTAAACCTACTGTAATTAGTGATGTCGACAAAGATGATGCAAGCAAAGAAAGACAAGTTGAAGTGAAATACAACAAAAATGACCAGAACTCACATGGAGAAGTTTTCGGGGAAAAAAAAATATTAATTTTAGTGTTGTGGCTAGCATAAGCATTTCACAAGGACAATTTTTAGGGTCAAACTGCTTAGGTTTAATTCCTGCTTTATCACCTAATAACAATCTTCCTGTGACTAACTGCTTATCTGAGAAATGAGAATAATAATGGTACCTACACTTCAAAAGAGTTGTACTGAGGATATATACCATGTAGTACACTATTTAAATAACAGTTGCCATCATTACTACTGTTTACAGTAATAGTCAACAAGAATGGAGAGATCTCAGTGAATACACAGAAAACTGAGTAGCAAGCACAGGAAAAACTTATCACAGAACTTAACATAGCTGACATTTATAGAATGCTCCACTCAGGGGGAGGATATAGCTCAAGTGGTAGAGTGCATGCCTAGCATGCACAAGGTTCCTGGGTTCAATCCCCACTATCTCCCCCAAAAATAAATAAATAAATGAACCTCATTACCTCCCCCTACCAAAAATTTAAAAAGTTAATTTAATTTAAAAAGGAAGTACAATACTCCACTCAACAACTGTAGAATACACATTCCTTACATGTACTCTCGGAACATTCACCAAAATAGACTGGGTCATAAAGTAAGTCTCAACAACTTAAAAGGATTCAGATCACACAGAGTATAGCCTCTGGTCAAAATTAAAAATCAGTATCAGAAAGGTTTAGAAATCAAACCATATACTTCTAAACAATCCTTATGCCACAGAAGAAATAACACGGGAAACTGGAAAATATTTCAAATTGAATGAGCACACAAAATACCAAGTTTTATGGGTGTAGTTAAAGCAGTGGTTAGAGGAAAAGCTATAACCTTAAAAATGAAAAGGTGTTAGGGAAAAAAGGGGGAAAAAAATCAGTGATCTAATCTTCACATGAAAAAACTTTAGAAAGAAAACCAAGTTAAATGCAAAGCAGAAAATAAAAAGGAAACAAAAGGAATCAACAGAAGATAAAACAGAAAAACAATAGGGGAAATCAATGAACCCAAAATCGGTTTCTTTGGGGGAAAATAAAGTCAATAAAATTAATAAATTTTTATAGCTAGGCTGATAAAAAAAAAAAAAAGAGAGAGAATATGTAAGTTACCAATATCAGAAGTAAAAGCAGATTCCATAGATCCTAAAGACATTAAAAAGAAAAAGGCAGTGTTTCAAGCAATAAATTAAATATCTTTGATTAAGCTGAAGATTCCTTGAAAGATATAAATTACCAAAAATGACTCAAGAAGACATAAAAATAATAGTAAACAAAATAACACAATATCTACTGAAGAATTTAAATTATACCACTAAAGTTAGAAACCATCTTCTTATTTGATATTCATTTAAATCAGTCTCACATTTAGTGGAGCTGAACATTATAAGTGAATCTAATTTAATCTTTTTAATTCACATGAAATGGCATCACATAGTATCTTTAATGTTTAATTACTAAGAAATTCTTATCTTATGGTACTTATCATTCAGTCATTTAACATCAGCAGTTTTAAAAGTCTGAAAATAACATTTAATAATAAAAATCCACTCTAATGTATTATTCTTGAAATTTATATAAATTTCAGGGTTCTTGTTTATCTTGCCATATATATATACGTAGGGGAAAGCTAACTTTTGTGGGGGGAAGGAAAGCTACCTTTTTATCAACTCTCAAAGAGGAAAAATTCTAGCAAAATAACTTATTAACTATCACTAGAATGATGACAACCACTTTCTATACTCCTTTACTCACTCTTATGTAACTCTGGATAATCCTCTGGCTCAAAATGACAAATGAATTCTTTGATAATCATTAACAATTAAGCTACCAAAAGAAAAGAAAAAAAGAAAAACATCTCATAATAAACTGTGAAAAGATACTCAGGAGACTAAAGTTTTGAATACTGTTCATATAATCTTCATCAGAATATGCTACAAAAACTAAAAGAAAGAAAGAAAACAGTCCACACAGTAATAAAAGCTATGTTAAACCACAGTTCCAAAAATTTTATGAAAAATGAAAACCACAGCAATTTCAAAACATCTACTACATGAAGCCTAACTGAGCAACAATGACAAGTATTTTTAAAAATGAAAATGGTTAAGTGGCTTTTACATTTGTTCACTGTACTAATGCTTGCTTTTACCACACTGCATTCCACACATAGCATATGAAGTAACAAACATTTTTAAACTTGGGAGAGAGGAAGCACTAAATAGGATGTAAAGGACTTCCATTTTTTAAACAACATTTTACCCTGATTTCATAAAACAGACACTATTAGAATTCAAATTATTTTTCACTTCTTTACAAGACAAAAAATATGTTTTACCTAATAACACTGTCTAATTTAAGGATGTCATAGAAACCCTAATTTTGCTTATTTACTATTAAAAGAAATTTATAACCTTACTGTAAGCCAAACTATACATTCATATAATATTATAGGTAGAAATAGCTATTATAATTGGTCAAGTATTATTTGGAAATTTTTTCATTATAACTTTATAAAGATATGTTATTTCTGTGCCCTTTTTGGTTTTAAATAACTGTATATAAAAGGAAGAAAAGTTGTTTTAGACATAGATTCAATATTTCTATTAAGTATGTTGATACTTTACAGGTACACATTATAGGTTTCTAACAATTTTTCTACATAATTACCAGTTTTCTTAACTTACATTATCTACATACAGATTTTTCAAACACTCCATTGGTTGACTCATGTATCATTTGATTATTTGAGGAATTTTACTGCTTTCTATTGTTATTTAAGGAATTATGATGACATTAAAGAAAAAATGGTAGAAAAAAATATATGCAAAGAACAAAAAGGTCCTACCTGTTTCAACCTCATGAAGAAAGTCTCTGTGAAAGTCTTTCTGCTGAAATACCAAAATCGCTCATTTGCAGGGTACACACGTACTACTGTCTCCAGGAGAAAGCGGACAGGCTCCACCACCTCCGTGACTACCATGTCCACTGCCACAGTCATGTACACTCGTTTATCTGTAGTAGAAATTTTCTGTGGTTTATGCTGGCTTTATTATTACTTGATTATTTAAGAAAATAAAGTTAAAGAACTAAGGTTCTTTATAACCACGTAACCTTCCCTGTTTAATTTTAAATGTCTTATTGTCACTTTGAATAAATAGGTAATCAAGTATCTCAAGTATGTTTCTCAACACTCTGATCCCATCTTAATCAGAAGTCCAAATCTCCTCTGACAACTTTAATTTTTTCTTCCCCAAATCAGGTCCTTAATACAAAAAATGAATAAAATTAAAATTTTAGAACTTCTTTTACACTGAAACTATCTTTTAGATTTCCCAAAAACCCTCTGGAAAATCACAAAGACTTGCCTTTTCATCTTATAAAAAAGAGATACTAGAAATTACTAGGTTTGTTTGATGAGTTGCATGGGAAGGATTAGTAAATCCAAGGAGATACTCAACCTTCACTATGTTAAATTTGTATGGGAAAATGTCATTAAAATGAGTATTTCAATGTTCTATGCTTTCAGGGAAGTCCCTGAAGATTTGTCAGTACATTTATTGTCCATAATATATACTGTTTATCCTCAGGAAAATCAGTGGCCAAAGCTCTAATGAAATGGTTCTGTGCAGTTTTCATACATATATATATGTACACATGTACACACACACATACTATATATATATTATGTGTATATATATCTTGAGTCCTGGAAAGTGATTTTAGACTGCAACATTATACTGTTATCAGTCAAAATTTCAGTTAATATTTAGAATGTTTACTTGGCCATAGCCTGCCTTTAATTTGAATCCAGGATCTTCGAGGCCAGTGTCTATTGGTTTTCTTTAGTTTCACTATGATAAGTTGAAATACGGCTTTCATTTTATTTTATTTATCCTGCTTGAAATTCACTGGGGTTTCTGAATCTGTGGTTTGGTTTTTCCATATTATTTTGTCATTTCTCTGTTATTTTTTAAATATTTATTTCAATTTATTTTGTCTACCACTTTTAGTTCTCAGTTAAGGGAAAGTTCAAATAACCAAGCCTACCATTAGAAGAAACTTTCAATGGTATCTTTTCAAACCATTATACAACATCTAGACTCATCAACTATACTTCTATTAACATCATCACATTCAACAAAAAGGTATTACATTCTTACTAAATACAAGCACTCTACCTGCCAATTCAAGAAAAACTAGGATTCTCTGGACACTGAACTCAACCCAGAGGACCTCAGAGTCTCAGGGGAGAAATGCAGAGGGGTAAGAGAGAATCATATAAAATACGGAACACAATGTACAACTTGTTACAGTGAAGAGGTCCAAGACATTCCATCTCTCAGGGCTGCAACTTCAGTAGTTCTTGATTCATAAATCCTGAGTCATTTATAATTTCAAGGACACCATTTAAAAATTTTAGAAATTAGGCCAACATTTTCGATTGGCATATGAAATGATTTTAGATTTAAAACACATTAGCTTTCACATCAGCATATTATATAGTATTATATAGTTTCTTTTAATAGAACAAATGAATTTTAAAAATATATTTTTAAATTGAGGACCAAATAAGTATTACAATACAAAATGAAACTGAACTATGTGTTAACATTAAAAACAGATAAAAACGTGTGCTTGCTTTGGCAGCACATATATTAAAAACAGATAAAAACTGCTTTTATAAGTTATTATTTGAAATTTCTGCATTTTATTCTTCAAAATTATCAACTGGCTTATTTTTTCTATTTTTTATGTTGATTTTTTGAATGATTGTAAGGAAGAAGTTTACAGACTGGTATTCACAAGCCTGTATCCAGAAATAACAAACTGTGGGTGTAAAGATTATTTATTCCTAATATATGAAAAGCTAAATTTTACATAATCATCTTTATTTTTTTCTCTTTTTAGCCTTCAGTTTGAAATAGCTTGATGTGTGATCAAATGCATGCAACTTATGAAACTGGTAAATACTCTTGTTAAGGAAATTCAAGAATAACTATCATTTAATGCTCTTCCTTAATATATTTCTATATCAGTATTCACTAATGCTCCTGTCTTTAACTGAAAGTCTACTGTGAGTATAAACTAAATAATATAAAATTAAAGATCAAACAAGCTGATCCTTCACTCTCTCAATATAAATTATTGATTGAATCACATTAAAGCATTTAGTGTAAGATTATAACTCAAGAGGTAAAACTAAATTTCAGTTTAAAGGCAGACAGTAGAGGAGCAAAAAAGTAAGATGGGCAATTAACAGATATCTGGATAAAATAGGAATAAAAATAAATAACAATGGGAAAAATGACAAATGTGACTATTCACAACTTAAAAATTCTGCTCAACACTAGACATATTAAACAAAATGAAAAGGTTAACAACTAGGGAAAGAGTATTTGCCAGAAATGAAATCCTAAGTATATTTTACTAAAATCCTAATGGTCAAAAGACTAGACTGAAAAAGTAGTAAGTAAGAAAAGATAAGCAATCTGTAATACAAAGAAAAAATTAAAATAGTTATCAAAGACATACAAACATTCCAGAATTTGTTTTCATCATTTCTTTCATATTTTTCCATCATTTCCCCCTCAAACAAACAACTCTACAATGGCATATGAAATACAAAGCCCAAATGCTTTCTATATAATGTAATAAAATTAATTCACATATTTTTAGGAGAGTTCCTTTTGAATAGTGGAGGTTTTCCTCAGATGCCATAAAGTATGAAAAGAAGAATTACTCCATTTAAAATAGCACCACAATTTTTTTTTAAACATAGCAAAACACTCTTCACCATAATGTAAATCTTAAAGCAAATAATAAGCAACCTTTTAAGAAAATTTACCTTTGGGGGTTTCTTCATTAAGTGCCAGAAATATTGGTGCATTGGGGTTCCACATGCCAGTGATAACATAAGCTCTCCCATCATAACTCTTTCCCATGGATTCCTATAAAAGTTCAAACAGGAATCACTAAGAACGTATCCAACAGGAAAATCACCATTTTAAATTATACCCTACTTTAAGCAATCAATTTATTAAAATTTGGATTTATGATCAAACAGGGGACATACTTTCTTTGTAAATTATTTTCTTTCCATAGAAACATTTCTTTAAATATTAAATTCTCCTACAGCTTTCTACAGAGTTTCAATTTAGAGACACATACTCTTGGATAAAAGGAGTTATATACTCTTACATGCTGACTCACAAAAACATAATATTGGCATGAAGTTATATTTAACTTTACCTCAGGCTGGTTGTCAGAGTCTCATACATACACATACAAGATGCATGCAGTTTCTATTAAAACTACAGTATAGATCTCACCGAAGACAGTTAGGGTAGCTATACTGAATTAATAACTAATCACAGGAAAAGAAGTTAGAATTTTTCTTCTAGTTTTCTAATTTTTAATGTTTTCTTGAACTATTAATTTACTTTGTCACAATACCTTTAAAGTTAATATTTTTCTATTGTCTATATGTCAGATATATGTACACTTACTTACAATCATAAATCAGTATTAGGGGACTAATATTGGATGGTAATCAACATCCAAGGTTATTAACTATCTCCCTCTACCTTTATTCTTACTCCCTCCTTCTTCCCATCTCTCCTTTTCCCCTTTGTCTTCATTTCCTCCACTCTAAGACTTTTACCAAGCCAGCTCTTGACCCACTAAAGGAGGCAGCAACTCCTACAGTGAAAGCAAGGCTACATATAGTTGTGCGTGTGTATGCAAGTGCAAGTGCGGTATGGGAGAGCTTAGATGTTCTCCCACAGGAGAACAGCATACAAATATGTGCATATGCAAAAGAGTATTATCTACAGCAGTTTCAATTTTCTGTACCATTTCCTCATATTATGACTAGAGAGGGCTAAGTCAGACTAAACAAATTTTTTTTCAATATTACCCCCACACAGACACTTCTCCAAATCCCTACTAAATTATTTCAGTCATTTGGTAATTACTATACATATTTTTCTAGTGTAGTGGTGATATTTCACTAATCAGATTTATAGCTTGAGTGCAGGGACCCTGAATTTCAGAAATGAAACACACTCAAGGCTATGTAAAGAAAACCCACTCAGTACCTCCAACACACTCATATATTCATATTCATTCTCTTTCTCTTTCTCTGTCTCCCTCCCTTCCTCCCATATGCCTATCCTCTCTCCCTACTCTCTATTTAGACCCCCATTCAGAAAAAGAATGAGCACCTGATTCAAAAAAACCCAGTCCATTTCTAGACAAGAGCCTGCGCTATGCCTGAGCCCAACAAGATGAGCTAGACCAATCAGATTCTTTCTTTCAATTAACAAGGAAAGTGAGCATTTAGCAGTGAAGCTGAAAGGTTTTGATAAAAAGTCAGGTGATGACAGGCCACACACAAAACGAACTTAGAATTTAACGCAGGGAAATACAGGAAGAAGAGCAGAGTACCAGGAAACTGCTAAGTGGTAAGGGAAAAAGGGAGAAAACAAACACCCAAAAAGAATCCTTAAAAATAATTAATCACGCAATCAAAAAATAAAAGCAGATACTAGAACTCCAGTTGAGAGGGCAGAGAGAGTGAGCAACAGAGAGAGAAGAGCAGAGGGGAGGCAGGGAAGGAGATAAAAAGGGGAGGAGAGGGAGAAAGAGAGAGAAGGAAAGAAGCAGGGAATGGAGGGAAGGAAAGGGAGGGAAAGGGGGAGAGAAGAAGGTGCAGAAAGAGAGAAGAGGGGTGGAGCACCAGGCTGGGAGAGCAGGGGCAGCAAGAAAGAAGCTCACAGAAAGAGTAAGCCCCTGCTGGGAGGGGAGACAGACAGGAAGAGACCAGAGAGCAGAGACCACTCTGCAGGCTTAGGTACAACTTCATGAAGATCAGTAACTCTTTTAAGGTGCTCTAACAGATTCTTTGTCTCTTGTAACCAAAATAGCCTAACCAAAAAAACAAGAGCATATTTTTATTTCTTTTTAGTCCCCACACACACGACCACAGTAATACTGTCTTACACATCAAAAGCCCTCAATAAAAGTTCCTCCTCATAAAGTCATTTTTATTTATTGTTATTGAACTAGACATTCTAGACATTTCTATTACATAGCTTAGCTGGCTCCCATCCACTCATCAAGATAATTTCACAATCTCTGCTTTAGAGTTCTTTCCTGAACTCTCCTAACAAAAGTGACAAGACTACGGACAGCAGGTAAAGGACATCTGGACAACAAAATACCTCTGCCCAAACTAAGCCAGGATGGAACCACCAGATGCCTTTTATAAAATTTTTATTTATTACAGTATTATTTAATTATTTTATTGGGGGGTAATTAGGTTTATTTATTTTTAGAGGAGGTACTGGGAATTGAAGCCAGGACCTCGTACATACTAAGCAGGTGCCCTACCACTTGAGCTATACCCTCCCCACTCCCCTCTTCTTCATAAACCAGGAAACATAAAGAGAATACAGCACTTTGCAATGGGAACAAGGCTAAAGAATCACACACTAAGCCATGAATGACCTATTGTCAAGTTATGAATAAGCTGAAGCTATGAGGTCAAGTAGGCAGACAGCAGGGTAAAGTACACAGATGGCACTAGAAGGAGGAGATAACACACAGAAAAAGTAAAAAGTGTGAAGTCACACTAATCCATCCACTCATTAAGCAAATATGAGCCTACTATGAGTCATGAGCGACACCTGTGAGCATCCAGCAAGGAAAACAAACCAAAATGGTCTTGACTTTACGGAGCTGACAGGTCAATGTTTTCCAAAGAGCAGTTTGTGACCCATTTGTGGGTCATAAAATCAATTTAGTGGATCATAACCAGACTTTTTAATCCAAGTAGAAGAAAAAAACAGCTGAGTCCATCACACATTGTAAGGGTTAAGAACCGTTTCATGTAAATTTTACTTCAGCTTTTTTATACGTACAGATTACAAGTGTACTGGATTACAATGTAAAGTTTATTTCTTAACTGAGTCCAGCTATTGGCCTAGTGTCAATAAATGGTAATGGTGAAGATCCACAGACTTTCTGAGGCATCCCTAGGACTTTAAGTTGTGTTCCAGCTCCACGAAACCTGGCTCTACCGAGTCTCAGCTCTTTCTGGTTACCTTGCTGTTACAGTTTTCCTAAGTATCAATGGCTGGGGATCAAAAATTCTCATTTCCCTATTCCTACAACACAAGTATCTTCACCAAAAATATTCTCACTACCGGAAGAAAATTCAAAGTCTGTTATTTGTACCCCCAAAAAACCAAACTAACTTTACTTACATGTGATTTTGTTTATATGATATATATAACATATATATAAGTAATTTTGTTATTTGACTGAATAATACATTTTCATTTATAAATAACTTTCTCTTTCATGTAGATCCTATATTAAACAAAATTTATAAATTTATAGAAAAGTCTCAGTTCTCCTTGCTTACAAGAAAGTATTCAGCATTCAGGGAAGTCAGCACTGCCTAAAAATTATTCAAGTCAAATAGAAAAGTCTCACAAATTCTGAAATTAAATTAAACATAATTGAATGCTTTTTCAAAGTTTGTCAGAATAAAGTATACGGTGAAATTTGTTTTCAAAGTGCACCCATATTTGGATATGTCATGGAAGAAGCAGAAGTATTAACATCGTGCTCTAGAGGGCAGAACTTAGACAAAGTAGGCAGTTACAAGGAACATGATTTCAGGAGACTACAAAGATATAACACGTAATAACCAGAACCATCCCATAGTCTTCATTATGAGGTAGCAAGCTCCTTCTTATTAGATGCAGTCCAGCTGAAGCTCAATAACCATGTATTAAGACAGTATCAAGATTAACAGCACTGAGTAATAACCAATCACAACTGCTGGTAACTGTCCACACAAACCCTCCCACTTGACCAACTATTTGTTGTACAGGTAAGCCCATGGCTCATTCCACGAGCTCAATGCTGACGAATCCTCTGATTTCAATACAGACTCTTAAAGGTGGAGGACTGCACTGCAAGTGAAACACTATTTAGACTCAGGAGGATCAGAAATTCTATCTTCTAAACTTAGGTTTTATGGAAAAATCTCTACCAGTAATTCATCTTAACCTTTTAAACTCTGAAAATCATTGCTAATTAGGACCTAGGAGCTTGTAAGTGTTTAATGTTCATGAAACTACCTCCTCTCAGAATTTTCAAGGCTCCAAAATGCTACGTCTTGCCTCAAGAAAAACTACTTGCATTACTGATATGCTGTAAAGAGGGATGGAAGAGAGATGAACCAACAGCTAATTTTTTTTCACATTCAATGTAACTGGCTGTCCTTACCTTACCTATCCATGCAGTGCTTCCCCTACATTTCTGTGGCTCGTTGTACCAACTCTTTGAGAGCACTTAGCCCATTACTGTCATTATAAACTTAGAAGATTTGTTTCCATCAAAAGATTATGAACCCACAGATGGTAAGAACCATGTTGTACCATATCTTCAACTCCAGCACTTCACACAATGCTTGGTACCCAACTAGGTGCTCAAAAAGGCGGAATAAACCACTAGAAAATCAATGTGATGTTACTATGAAATAACTCAAAGAAAAAGTTGATATAATTGGTGACATTTAACTGACATTTGCAAAACACAGTTGAAAGGAAGAAAACGTGTAGTGCTACACATAAAAATCTCAGTTAAGTAAGTTAAGGACTTTATACTTATTCTAAGATGACTATTTCCTATAATATTTCTAAATCACAAAGTAAATGTTTCCATTAACTGCAATATTAGCAAGTATTTCTGTTTAAAAGTTAAGATGGTCTGCTATTTTTACATCAAATATCAAGCCTTAAATATATATTAACCTTTAAGGGCATTCCTTAAATAAATACTATTTCTACCGTAAATATACTTTGCTAAGGACAGGTAATCAAGGAGGAAAAATTCAGAAAGGGAAATGCTTTAAATAGAAAATAAAAACATCCCTCACAGTACTCAGATTAATAATACTGCATTAAAATAAATGAAAGGCACCATACTCACTCTGGATGTGCCTATTATAATCATGTACTTGTTATTTTTGGCTCAAAGAAAGGACATCTTCCAAGAAGCCAAACAGATGAATAGATGGACATTGCAAAAACACTATCCTTTTATTTGCTTTCAACTTGCATATTATTTTTTGATGGAAATTCTCCTCTCTCCTTCAAAAGTAATTTTAAATTTGGGATTCCAAATTAAATTATTACTATCATACAGCTGAAAGTTAGAAACAATTTTGACAATATGACAAAATCTTACAACAGAAAATACTTTAAAAATATAAAATAACTATCATCTATACTTGGTTAAGGTGCTTAAGATTATCATTACCATATCCAGTAAGTGCATGTCACTGTTCTTCACATTTCGACCTGGGCTTAATAACATTCCAAAACATCTGAAAATATTGGGGGGAAAAAAAAGGAGAAATAAGGTATCAAGAACATACAGAAGCCCAGTGAGCAAAAAGCTTTTTATAATAACTATACAATCTAAGTTCTGTACTTACAAATAGATTTAGTGTTTTAAAAAAATAACAAATAAGACTTCATTAAGATACATGACAAAATTATATAGAAATAAGTAATCTAAACTACCAGATCTTAATTTTTGCACATAAAAGATTACCAATGATCAGAAACTGTGATAAAAATAGCCACAACTTGTTAACTGAAACAAAATACAGTTGTGAGATATGAATTTGTTTCTAGGTAAAAATGAGATTTTATTTGCCTTAGAGTTATTCTAAACACATAGAGCAAGATCAACTCAGTTAAACAAAAAATGAAAATTAAAAAAAAAAAAAATTAGAATGAGACACTGTGCTCTCTCTTTGCATCAAGCCAGATTAATAGAAACAATTACCCTGGCCTTCAACAGCCACATTCACTGAATAGCCTATGAAACTCATTACTAAAAATCAGTATTAAATTAGTGAAGATATTATCCAGCATACTGCATGCTATTAACTACTTTATTCTGTGCTTTCTGATGCTAGGGAAGCTTTAGGAATCCTATCAACACTATCACTTTTTTTGTAAACGATTTTCATAAGCTACAAAATTCAGTTAAATCCAACTTTAATATTTGTTAGGATATTATTGTTAATTCATCTTTATAGGTAAGAAACATAACATCCAGAGAAGTGAATTTACTCAAATTCATATGACTATTTAATAGGTCTTGCACTTGAGAGGCAATGTGACCTGTCCGCACGATACCTCTGCCAACAATGCATATCCACACTTACTACAGTGAATTTATTGTAGCTTTCCATAATTTCAAAATATGCTTTGGAGCATTTTACCCAAAAAGTAAAGAATGGAAACAAATATAAGATCTTTTTAATTTCAAAATAGTGGCAGCTGACCAGTCAATACCGAATCTGATCTTCGTTGTTTTCTAAAAGTTTACTTTTGTAGTAGCATGACTTTTTCTTCCATAAACAAGGTAACTGATGGGTCCTATCCAAATATGAGCTTAGTAAGTGGTAAAACAATATATACTTCCTGTGAATACCTGAGAATACCTTGTGCAAGCCATCCAAAAACAATCAAGTGTACAACAAAAATAAAGTTGGTAAACTCTGTAGACAACTTCCAAACATATTATTGTACCAGTGAACAAAATATAATCTACTATAATGGAAGTGATTATAATCTAATATTCATAATTTTAAAATAATTCCTATACACTGCTATGAATTCTCTCCCATGAATTTCTATAATAAACACTGCCTACACAAATTAAACATTAATTAATCATGCAGTTCATGATGCTGTTTCTTCTAATTGTTCCATAAATTCTTTGTAAGAATAAAAAATATAAAAGATATCTTTTTCAGATATAAAATTTAGTTCCCCCAACTTAAAAAGTCAGGTCAACGAGGACAGACTTGTCTCACATTTCCTACATACTTTGCATCAACTTTCATTTCTCATGGGTTTTTTTAAAAGCAATTTTCTATATTATAGGGCTTTTAATCTATAAAACTATTATATACTCATTGTAAAAAGTTAATGAATACCAAAGCATATGGGAAAAAAAAAATTTCTCCCTTCTCTCTCTAACCTCTGCCCCCTTAGAAACCAATACTAAGAGTTTAGTATGCATTCTCCCTACCTTTCTTTTGCTCTTTTTGGAAATTTACAGTTTTATATCATTTATTTGTCAAGCACTTACAGGTAAGTGGTAAAATATGTACAGTTTTCTTAATAGTCCTATCTTAAACTCCACTACACAAGGAGCCTTAGAAATTAAGGTTTTCCTTAAATGGCAACATGTATCACCTTATTTTGATGATTTTAGATGCACTGCTCTTCTCCTGGGTTATCAGTTTAAAAAAATCCTGCCACCAACCAACAGTGCAACCTTAGAGAAAGCACCTAACCTGTTTGGGCCTCAGCTTTCTCTTCTAGAAAATGAAAGAGGAACAATACATGAACTCTAAGGGTCCATCCAGCATTGAAACTGCATCATTTTTTTCTATCAAGCTGTATTAGTCATTTCAAAATTATACTTCATTAAAGCACATCAGGTTTCCTACGGAGACCAGCAAGGTCTATTAGGAATAATATGTCAGTAATTAGGTAGATATTATTATTAGTACCACAAACACCTAGTGTGAATATTAAGTGTTCAAAGCATTGAATCTTCAAAGCATTGAATCTTCTCTTATTAACCCTACAAATAATGTAGAAAGCAAACTGCTATTACACTTATTTTCTCAAGGAGCTCACAGTCTAGTAGGGGAGGAAAATAAGTAAACAGTCAATTACAGCCAGATATATGGTAAGTTCTATGACAGCTGTTAAGTACAGAATGTTAACAAAGCAGAGAGAAGACCCAACATTATAATACAGCAAATACCTAACGACCCAAATTTTGAAATCAAGCCTCCTGAGACTGAGGTGATGATGATGCTACCATAATAATTATTATCATACTAATTGTAGTAGCTGTTTATTGAATGCCTTAACTTTAAGTCAGACCTTTCTATGTTGTTGCATATACATTTCAAAACAACATCCATATAACAAAAAATAAAACTGGTTTCCAGAAAGTAGAAGTCATTTGTCCAAACCACACATCTATTCAGCCCACGACTATGACTTCAAAACTGCAGTCTTTTACACATTATACTCTGCCACCTCCCCAGCCTGTCACTAGAAAATATTACAAATTCCCTATGTGATCCTGGGCAAATCACACACTTCAAAATTTCACTTTCCACATTTCTGAAATATAAAAATCATCTGCTTACATTCACTATGTTAATGTAAGGCTGAAATGCAAAAACTCACAGTGAAAGTAAACTACAGAGCAGGTGCCAATTATAAAATTATTATTACAACTACTATTAAGAAGAGAAGTTCAGCCTTCTATACTGCCCAGTGAGTTTTTACTCAAAAGAGTTTTAAACAGTTTTTAACACCAAGTTAGCATCCATACAAACACGGAAAACTCAGCATATCTTGCGTGACTCTAGGCTTAACTGGTAGAAAAAGAGGTGAGAAAAATAAAGGGTATGTTAATGTCCTGAAAAAAGAAACTAATTTTTTTTTTTTTTACTTTTTCTTTTCGTCCATACAATCATTAGAATTCTACATACCTCCATGAAAACTATGGGAAAAAATGAAGAAAGGAGGAAAGGAAAAGGAAACAAGGCAGGCATCTGACCAACATCAGTTAAAGAATACTGTCTCTTACAAAACTTCTGTTATTAAAAGTGAAAAAAGTGACAGTATGACAGAGGGGGTAAACAGAACTACAAAGAAGAAAAGCTGTAATTCAATCAGTGTTTCAGAACAATATACAAAAACTTTAAAAACTAAATAATTTCATAAAACGGGGATCCTAGTCAGTCTCAACCTAAAGAAATTAAAAGCAAAAGATGGTGGGTAAGGTACAGCTCAGCGGTAGAGCACATGCTTAGCATGCACGAGGTCCTGGGTTCAGTCCGTAGTACCTCCATTTAAAAAAAAAAAAAGTTTAAAAAGTCCCCTATATAAGAGTTGTTGGAACGATAAATCCTGGAGAGGCTGTGAAGAAAAGGGAACCTCCTACACTGTTGGTGAGAATATACTTTGTTGCAGCCATAGTTAAAAAACTAAAAATACACTTACCATATGATCCAGCAGTCCCACCCCTGGGCATTTATACAGAGAGAACTCTAATTCGAAAAGATACATGCACCCCAATGTTCAGAGCAGCACTATTTACAATAGCCAAAACATGGAAACAACCTAAATGTCCATCGACAGATGACTGGATAAAGAAGTTGTGGTATATTCATACTGTGGTAGAATACTAAGCTATAAAGAATGAAATAATGCTATTTGCTGTAACATGATAGACCTGGAGATCGTCAGTCTAAGCGAAGCCAGAAAGAGAAAGAAAAATATCATATGGTATCATTTATACGTGAAATCTGAAAAAAAAAGACACAAATGAACTTATTTATAAAACAGAAACACATGGAGGGAGGTAATACCTCAATGGCAGAGTGTGTACCTAGCATGCACAAGGTCCTGGGTTCAATCCCCAGTAACTCCATGAAAAATAAATAAATAAAAACCTAATTACCTCCTCCCCCTCCAAAAATATTAAAATTTTTAAAAAATAATAAATAAATTTCCTTAAGAGCTGAAAAAATATATTTAAAAAAACAAAACAGACTTACAGACATAGAAAGCAAACTTATGGTCACCAGGGGGAAAGGGGATGGAAAGGGATAAATTGTAAGTTTGAGATTTGCAGATACTACTATATACAAAATAAACAAGTTTCTTTTGTACAGCACAGGGAACTATATTCAATATCTTGCAGTAACCTACAATGAAAAAGAATATGAAAAGGAATATGTATATGTATATGTGTGACTGAAACATTATGCTGTACACCAGAAATTGAGACATTATAAACTGATTATATTTCAATTAAAAAAAGAATAAAAATTTTTAAAAGAGTGGTTGGGACTGTTTTTCCCTTACTAAAGGGACCAAGCAGAGAAAGATATACAGGCATTCCTCACTGTGAACAGTAGTGTGGAACCATAAAAAATAACCATACAAGCTGAAACTATGCAATGTGACTCCATAATCATTGGGGAAAATTATGATTGCTCTTGTAGCCTTTAAATATTTTTATTAAAATTTTAAAAACTCTTACTGTCAGTTACAAATATATATGGAAATGAAAAAAAAGTGAAACTATTATTTATTTAGTACTCTGTAATTTAAAGCACTTGGAAGCACTGAAAATTAAAACATTTTATTTCTCTGGAAATGGTTATTAAGACTAGATAGTCTTTGCTTTCTTCTTGTGTAATCTACAAAATGGAATACGTATTTTCTTTCTATGCCTTGGCAAACAGTCATAGTCCTTTCTAAGTCTAGATCAGCTTCTAATATTTTAACCTTTGCACTTTCATCTCTCCAAGAGTTCCTTTAATATGAAGTTTTTGCTGGGGTCACTTACCCTGAACATTCATCCTTTTCGTCACAACCACGTGCCTTATTTATGCTAGTAAGTTCATCTTCACTAAGTTCCCCTGGTTGCCACTGAACAGTGGCAGTGTCAACAATCCCATGGTCAGCTATTACATCTGTAGCTCCATTCATGTCCTGTTCAAATCCTGAAGTTATTTGTACGGTGCAGTGAAAGTTTTGCCAAACTACACGTGTACCACTCACTGTTGCTTCCTCTAATGATGTGTGAATGTTTTTGGTTGTCTGCCTTCATGTCATATTTCTTCCAAAATTCAGCTAAAGAAACTGCATGATCTCCAGTTTTCTTGTAATTATCATTTCCTTTCAATGTGGCATCTAACTTCAAAACTGTGGCTTGCATGCTAGCAAAACTAACTGGAATTTTTTTATTGCAGTCTTCAAAGTAGAAGTAAACATTCCACTTCAACTATAAGCAGTTTTCTATTCCTTGTGAAATGTAATCTATAAGATGCTGAAGTGCCTTTATTGTGTTTTTTTTTTTATTTGAACAGGGAAAGTTTACCATAAAGAATTATTATCTGTAACAGGAGAGTGACTACAAAGAGAATTCCAAAGACTACCCTAAGGCTGTGGAAGAGTGCCCCAAGGGAAGAACAAACTTGGAAAGACAGTCCTCTCCCTAAAGCTGGTATTCTGACCACACTGGAGAAGGTATGACTGCAGCCCAGTGGATGACAAAGAAGCTTGCTGGACTGCCCAGGCAAAGCTGGACCATAAGTGAACAGGAAACAACCCTCTAGGGTGCAAGTAGACAAGGCGGGCAAGCAGGGTGAAGAAAATCAGGACTCCCAGAGCCAGCTCTTGGGCAGAGCGGTGCAAAGCCTGCGGCCCACAGTGCCTGTGTCTGGAGAGCCACGGGAAGATCTCACTGAACCAGGACCAGGACTGCTGGTTCACAGAGGGAATGTGTGCACTGTGCACACTGCTGGAGCACAGCATCACTGGATGTCCCAGAATCTTGAAGAAAGAGCACAATCACAGCACACCAGAACCAAGAAAAGAAGTCCGTTCCTCCTGCAGTGTCTTTCCAGCACCCTCTACTGGCACAGTTTAATACTGTCCTTGTTGCAAAGAAGAAATGTATAAAGTTGCACTAATGTCTATCAAGTAGGAAGACAGATTTGGAACCAAAAGACAATAAGTTGATAATTGGCATAGGATATAATTTAAATACCCCATCCAGTCTAATTACTTAACAGTCAGGTTAGAAATCAAAATCTCTTAAATAAGTAAATTAAGAAATTATTTTCCTAATATAAATCAAGACTGTAAATTGGTACAGCCACATTAGAAAACAGTATGAAGGCTGCTCAAAATGTTAAAAATAGATCTACCATATGATCCAGCAATTCTACTTCTGCATATAAACCAAAGGAAATGAAAATCAGATATCAAAGAGATAAACGCACTCCCATGTTTACTGTATTATTTACAATAGCCATGATACGGAAACAACCTAAGTGCCGGACGACAGATGAATACATAAAGAGGATGTGGTACATACAATGGAATATTACTCAACCATGAGAAAGGAGGAAGTTTTACCATTTGTGACAACATAAGTGAGGACGTTATGCTAAGTGAGGTAAGTCAGACAGAAACAGATACATCCTGTATATTATTTATATGTGGAATCTAAAAAGTCAAACTCAAAAAAACAAAGAGTAAAATAGTGGGTACCGGAGAGTGGAAGAATAGGAGAGACGCTATTTAAGAGCACAAACTTGCAACCAGTAGTAAACAGTCCTAGAGATCTAACACACAGTACAGTGAACATAAACAACACACTGTATTATAATCAAACTTGCTAAGAAACTAGATCTTAATTCTTCCAACCACAAAGAAGAAATAACTGATAATTATGTGATGTGACAGAGGTGCTAACTATTGCTACAATGGCAACCATATTACTATATGTAAATGTATCAAATCAACATGTCCTACACCTTAAATTTACACAAATGTTGTATGTCAAATACATTTCAATTTAAAAAACAAAAAAACTACTTCCACATTTGAACAACCTGGAACTCTCCTCAGCTCGGACCTGGTAGCCCATTTGTCCACAACTATCTTGATCAGTCACCTTAAGTTAAATAAAGCTAAGTAAAGATCTTTTGCCAGTAGAAAAATAATTAATTAATTAAGAAATTATTATCATATTATACAAGCAATCTATGATTTACAAAAGGATTCAAAAAGAACTCCAACAGAGGTCTATAGATTTTACCAATACCAATTTTCTTATTTGTAATACTGTACTACAGTTATGTGAGATGTTACTATCTCAGCAAGCTGGGTTAAAGTGTACATGGGGTCTCTCTGTACTATTATTTTAACTTCCTTTGAGTCTATTAATTATTTAGATTTAAATTATTGAAATTTAAAAGTTCACTTAAAACAATTAGCCCCAAGACACCTAGAATATATAAACTTATAAAAACATGCAACAGAAAGTAATGTTATGTTTTCATCGCTAACATTAAAGAAACGTATTTCTTAAAATACAATGCTGAAAGAAAACAGTGTTATATACATACTCCTAGGGTGCCACCTCCCTCTGCTGGGTGCCAGCAAAAACTAGCAACAGAAAATACTGAAAATTCTGTCCTTATTACAAGCTTCAGTCCAAAGGCTGAGAGATAGATACAAGCTTCCGATTTCTCATTCTCCAAAGCACCTGATAATGCTGATAGCTCTTTATCAATTGTCACTTGAAACAACTATCAGAGAATAATGAACATATTTTTGTATAAATACATCCTGCTCTTCTAAGGTAAAAGAGTCATCTTTCTATTTGCCTTATAAGAAAACTCAAAGAGGACAAATGAGTAAGTTCAAAAACAGCTTTTAAAATATGTGCAGACTAGGGGTCACCTCACTTTTTCTCCTTTTCAGGATGGAGAAAAATGATGTCCATTAAGAAAAATTATTAGAACATCTAAAACTCCTGATTTTGTTAAAAGGTGGTATAGATACATTAATCTATACAAGAAAATAAAAGATGCAAATCAAACAAACATCTAGGCAACTTGAAGTCAGTGACTTGAGCTTCTTTCTAAATAAAACTATTTAACAACTTGCTAGGCAAAGGCAAAAATAAGTGCTACATAAATTCAGCAAAAGAGCCTCAAAATGGTCTAACATTCAATTATATCAGCCCCAAAATTATAAACAATTCAGGTTCTACCATCCATCTACTTCAGTGATGTCAAATCATACTACAAAATTGTTTGTTCTGTGAGAAAAGAGCCCCAGCTGATTTTTCTTTTTTCCAGTACTCCCTGGCTTGGAAATAACTCAAAAAAAGGCAACTGTCAATCACTCATGCCATGAGGTATGGTACTTAACACTTCAGCTTTTCATTATGCAGTTTCTGCTCTAAGCCAGCACGCACAAATTAAGAACTGAAGCAGATTTTAGTATCAAAACAGGCACACCTCTGAATCGCTCTACAAATGGTCGAACTGCCTTCTAGCAATGTTTTATATTTTATATACACACATACATGTTAATGTATATGTAATGATTCTACTTCCCAAAATTAGGATCAGATAAAAGTGACTCATGGAAATTCTTTCTTTCTAGCAGTAATGGTCCGTGTTACTCAGCACAAAGTTGTACAGTTATAAGAAATCTAATAGTTATACTTTGCTTGCTGTATCAATACTTCATTCTGGTTCACATAGCAAGCATCAGGGCAGATTCCTGGGAACAAAGTGATGTGACAGACATAAAATCATGAAGCCAAAATTTTCTTCCCAACTAACCTCCCACAAGGTCTAAAATTACGATCACTGGAACTCTACTTCTTGTTAGGGAACTATTAAGGAGGCCCATTTTCCAAATGTATATGGTATATTTGCCCTGAATCATTTTATTGCAAATTACGAAGTAATACTTGGCAAAAATCAACTGATCAGAAAATTAATACTGCAAAAACTGAAAATTTCCCCCGTAACTTTTCAGGTATCAACCATAACCAACAATCTATTCAAAGCATCAAGTGGGTGCTATATAACAGTGCTAGTTATATCGTAGTTTAAACACGAGATAAAGCTTTAAAAATCCCTATCAATTTAGTAGTATGTAAGAAAATCTTTTGCACGATTTCTACACATGGTAAGACCAAAACATGAAAATGCCAGCTGGACAGGGACAGAGATGATTGCCATCTCTACTCTGGAAACACTGGAAGATCCTGACCTGATCAGATCTGCCTTAACATTTTAACTGGAGCCTCTCGACAATCAGGCTTAGGCTGCTGTTCTCACACATCTCAGATTACAATCATCTTGCTTTGTCCTCTCAGCTGTCATTGTTGCTTTTCTCTTCTACAAACCAATCAGCTTTTCTCCCAGGGCATAGCGCCCCTGGGTGTGAAGTCACTGAACAATCACTTGAATGCCCCACCTATACTCTGACTTTCAAATTCTGCTAGAAGTAACACCAAAGAATACCAATCTATTTATTTTCTAACTGGTTTCATTAAATTCAAACTTAGCATATAATCAAGATTTAATTCAGTATAATCTTCAAAAGGATACACTCAGGAGTCAGATGGCCTTGGTTTTAAACCCTGGCTCTATCATTTTCTGGCCAAGTGACCCAGTTAGTTAATCTCATTAAACCTCTGTTTTAGCTTCTGCAAAAAATAAGGTAATAATTACAATACCCTTCCTCATATGTAGTTACGACAATTAAATTTTACAAAGGCCGTCACAGTAAGTCAACACTGGCTGTTAATATTATTTTCTTTCTTACGTCTGGTTCCTAATTTAAGCTTAGTACGTAAAATCTAACATGGGTAATTGAGAAAAGAAGAACATTAGAAACTTTCAAAATATGAGAGCAGTTCTCACATATCCTCTAAACAGATTAGGATTCTATCAGGTGTAATGTTCTGTTACTCCCTCCTTATTACAATGAATTCAGTCAATGCTCTAACTTTATAAAAAATTTTGTATACTTTTTACTCAACAAGTTTTTAAAAAGAGGCAGTAGAGATTGAGAATATTTACTCTGGACCAGACAGACTTGTATTTAATTATATGACCTTGAGAAAGTTATTTAACCTCTCTTTGCCTCTGTTTCCTTGACTGTACAATGAAGATAACAGTACCTACACCTCATACGTAGCGCCTAGAACAGTGCTCAACACAGAGAAAGTGCTAAGTGAGGACTAAGTAGCTAACTACAAAGCTCCGTTCCTAGCACTGTGCCAAATACTGGAAATCCTGGGATTAATGACACAGTATTTGCCTTCAAAGGGGTCAAGACAGATAATCACAGTTTAATTTTTCAACTGTCTACACATGATGAATGCTTGAACCCTTGAATGCACAGAGAAATACCTCTTTCATAGTAAAAATTACTATTTTTAAAAATCCAAAAATTCTGAAAATTAGCATCCAGAGCAGATGATAGGTGCACTGGGTTTCGTGTTATTCTTTCTGCTTTTGAGTACATTGGAAATTTCACATAAGAAGTTGTTTTCAAAAATGATAAGTCATTTTCTTTCAGAAGATAAGCCAAAATTATGTAATTTGAAGGATTTTCTTTCACACCGATGTCTTTATACTACAAATTTAACTTTGTCAGCAGTAACTCTTAACATATCTTTATATTATGTTATTCAGTAACATTGAGTCTATTTTATTCAATTTCTCTCTTTTTTTTTTCTTTTGGTCACGAAAAATAATGCTTTAAGAGAGAAAAAAGTAGATTAGTGGTTACTCAGGGCTGGAGAGAGGGAGGAATGGGGAGTAACTGGAATGGATTTATTTTTTGGGTTAATGAAAATGTTTTAAAATTAGGTAGTACTGATGCTTGTACAACCCTGTGAATATACTAAAAAAAAAAAAAAGGAATTATACACTTTAAAAGGGTGAATTGTACCTCTATAAAGTTGCTTTAAAAAATAATGCTACAATGAAAAAAAAAAGAATTCACTTGACAAGACTGCCACCTACAGGATTACCTTAAATTTCACCATTTACATTCATTACATTAAATATCACGTATCATCCAATAAAAAGCAAGGGTTTCTTATTAAAAAAAAAGATAAATCCCAGCATTTACAAAATACCCCATATCACAGAAAATTCTGTCTGCAATGTTGAACAAAGTATTCCTGAAGTAATCTCAGTCAATTTTAGTTTGGATGTTTAAAGGACATCTGATAGAATGTGTGAAAAGGAAGCAAAAAAGTTTAACAGATTTGGTAATTATTGCTGGATATATAAACCAATAGTTGTTAGATATTATCATTGACATTAATTACATTAAAATAAAAACAATACAGCAAGTGGTTATATACGGAGTGGATTTTTTAAACTATCTTCTGGCTTAGGTAAAAAATTTCTAATGATAGCAATATATACTGATTCAAAAAGTGCTTTATCTCAAACAACTTAGGCAGAAGTGGAGATAATATGCTCTGGAAAAAAATGCCTTAAAACTATTCAAAAAGTAGCTTAAGTGATGATGAAGACACTGATGTTGAAGATTATTGAGGAGAGTCTGAATATAGTCATCTTACGAAAATGAGTGGGCCAAAAGCAATATTTCTAAGTTATTATGATGTGTAATATATTTTAAATGTATGTGTAAATGTTTGGCTAAGTTAACAAAGAAACCCTAATCAGGCATTTGCCTGTTTCACCTATATTCACCAAGGTTTTTATATTCAAGTTAATCAAACTTGGAGCTTCTCATTGGGAAAATGAAGGATTGCCATATAGACAAGCACAGTACAGGTCTCTTAGCAGAGGCATAGTATATCATTTAATCATAAAAGTCCAAGATTTTTAACTAATATTCAAGTCAACACCTAATACTTCTTTGCCTGTATTACTACAAAATGATTAATGGAGAGCTGCCTTTTGTTATGCCAGAAGAGAAGTGCTGGGGACACTGCATAAGGACATAAGGTTTGAAGGGGCTCCCACTGGCAAATTGTGGGGCAGTTTGAACACCAAAATAATTAAGCACCGTACTGAATTATAAACTACTGCGGGTGGAGGGAGGGATTCATAAGTCTGTATCAATAACAAAGATTACTAAATGGAAGAGAACGAAGAGCTCTGTTACAGCAAAATGTCAAGTGCTGACTAGAGAGCATACAAAAGATAGAAAATTATTTATTACTTTGCATTCATCACAATAAAGATTGGATAGCCAAGAACCATGAATGAAAGCTAAATCAAGGAGGAAATTTTGATGAGACGCAGGATATTTTCATGGGTCTCCCCACAAAATGCTTACTAGCTGCAAGGGAGGAGAAAAAAAGGAATTGCAGTGCAGAAACCAAACTTCTTGACTGGTAATCAAAATTAACATCA
Organism: Camelus ferus; assembly: GCF_009834535.1. Classification (NCBI taxonomy): domain Eukaryota; kingdom Metazoa; phylum Chordata; class Mammalia; order Artiodactyla; family Camelidae; genus Camelus; species Camelus ferus. The sequence goes on from NC_045716.1 coordinate 8,809,112, forward strand.
CCAGAAAGAGACAGATGATTATCAAGTTCCTTCACATATAATACATTGTGAAGGAAAGAACATCACCTATGCAGCACTAATCTGAATCTAATCATGAGGAAATACTAGATAAACCTAAAATGTGCAAAGTTGTATTAAAAAGATAGGAAAAGGATGTAGTCTTCAAAAATGTCCATGTTGTAAGAAGAGAGAAAGACTGTGGCAATGTTTCCAAATTAAAGAAATCTAAAGACATATGGCAACTAAACACAGTATCTGACCCAAGTGTAAGTTCTGAACTGGATAGGGGAAAAGAGTGTTACTGGGTTAACTGACCAAACTAGGGACAGATAGTAGGTTAGAGTAAAAGTATTGTATCTAAGATAAATTCACTGAAGTTGATACATACAATAGGGCTAAGACACCATGAAGTATATAACTTACTCTTAAATTATTCAGAAAAACAATTACGTGTGTGTACGTTTGTGAGTGTGTGAATGTAGGTAGGGAGGGATGGAAAGATTCAGAGATAGAGAAAGTGGGTGCAAAGCAAATGGGATAAAATGTTGCTAAACAGACAACTGAGTAGAGAGCATATATAGGCATTCTCTCTACTAGTTTTATTTTTTTTTAACATTCTGTAATTTTGAAATTGCTTCCAAATAAAAAGATTAAAATATTGCTATCTCTACTGCTAACAAAAAAAAAATCACATCATCATTCTTTTAGGACTAAATTATTCAAAATCAACAATACCTTTAATCTTCATCTATTTTAATCAATTTTAAGAAACAATCAACTTTAAGATTTACAATTTTTTTACACAACTAAAAGGAATAAAAAGATGACAATTATAATTATAAGATGCCATCAACTGTTAAACATACAATTTCAGAAATGTTAAATATGAAAATATATGCCTCCTCTTAAAGTTGATGAAATGCAGTTTTTATATAAGGCCAAACTTCATAAACAATGAAAAACATGCATGCATCACTGTACCAAGATGCTGAACAGAACTTTTCCTGTTATCTGGATACTGGCAGCAGGATCCAAAGATAGGAGCAAAGAGCTAAATATCTCACATTCTACAGAAAGTTTCACCTAGATTTAAGAGGGACAGGGGTGACCATGATGCCATCAGCCAGCACCTTAACTGACCCCAACCTCTATCCCAGTCTAGAGAATGTGCAGGGGAGGAGAGGGAGTGTCAGAGGACACAGTAGCCTTGATGAAGAGGCTCTCTTTCTCTTGTGATTGCCACCAATTTCTTCTACTCCTTCAAGTCAAGTGAATGGGTATTTGTTTTTATTTCCAGTTTTTTGCCACTATAAACAACGCTGTAATAGACATCCTTAAAAATACATCCTTAGATAGAGTATTTTTATTCCCAGTAGGATAGATTCCCTAGAATGGGACTGATGTGTCCAAATACAGGTATTTCTTAATCTTTACCGATGTTACCAGCTTGCTTTTCAAAACGTATGCACACACTCTTTACCTTTTTCCCCTTATCCCCACCAATTCTACGTGTTACTTTTCCCAATCTGATATCTTACTGTTACCTTAATTACATTTCCCTTAATTATATGTCCCCATGAATTGGGACATCTTCACACGTATGTTTGTTAGCTTTCCTGTGATTTGTCTAGGCATACTCTCGCTCATTTTTCTCTTCTTTCTACCAACTGTTAAGAAACTTTTGTATATGATAGATATTAACCTTTCATCTGTCATCTATATTACAACACTTTTTCCAGAAATATCATGTTATTGATTTTGTTTATAATATCTTTTGTCCTATGAGTTGTTTTGTTTTTATACGATCAAATACAAATACAAACACATGCACACACGTGTATCTATGAGCGTGTTTATATATTTACAAGATAGATCTCTTAAAGATTCTGAAATCTCAGTAAGTAAATAGACTTTCTAATAAACAAAAATGATTGAGAGGTTAGGGTGTTTGTCCTATATGTAAATAAGGGAGAGCAGGGAAAAGCCCAAACAGGGTTGAAGCAGTTATTACTGAAAAAATAAAGACATTTCATGTTTATTTTCCCCATTGAGATTTTCAACGAAGCAGTTATATCTAACTTATTTAAGTGGGGAAAGCATGATTCTCATTCTCACTTTTAAATGGAGAAACTGAAGTATGGAGAGAAGTCACAGTAAATAATACAGCTGCGATTCAACAGTATGTCTCTTGAAACACAGTAACAATGTCAATACAAGTTTTTGGTAGCATTTAGGAGCAAGCTGCTTACCTTTCAATAGCTAATTCTTTGTTAGAAAGTTGCTGCACTGTAATCACAACCTTCTTCTCTATTCCTTGTTTTAATTTGAAATAAAATTTATCTCTATCCTTAGGCACAGGACTGAAATATACAAAAAAAAAAAGGAATTATCAAAACAATAAATAAAAATACTTAAAAATATAACCTATTTCAAGGGTAAAATGAGACAACAAAGTATTTAAGCTTAAGATGTACTAAACTCTCATCTTGCCAGAGTAACAAACTACAAACTTCACTGTCAGCAAAACAGAGTTGGAATTAATTTTTAAACTGGCTTTACAAGAACCTTATAATTTATCTCTAACCAAGATTAAAAATGAAACTTTTTAAATGACATTTCAAATTTTAGCTTTTAAATGTTAACAAATTCAGGCACATGGCTTATTTAATTAATTACTTTGAAGACTGTCACATTTCTGATTAAGCTGGTTGTGTGGTCAAGACTGCCTTTAACACAGGGAAACCCAAGGCAAGACAACTGAGAAGAGCTTACTTTTAAACACCTAGAACTTGAAATGATGGTGACAAATCCAAGTAACTATAAATAAAACATGAACAAAGGGATATAGATCAGGGCAAGTTAATTCTAGCTTAGGTCAGACTGACAATTCTCATGAAAACAATAAATGTCTAAAATATAGGTCGCCTTATCTGAAAAGAAAATATCTTGAACAACTTGTTTGACCTGAGATTCAATTTCTATACCTGAAAAAAAAAATACAGATAAAATACCTACCTAACAACTATTGTTAGAAATAAAGGCAAAGTAAAGGCACACAGGTTATCGTTAAAGAGCGTAACTATTTCCTTTTATCTGTTTATTTTTGAACTAAAGAAAAACATTCCAAACATACAACAGGAGGAAAGGGTTAATTAAATGATAATCAAACCATACAATATACTACTAGTAATCAGTAACAATTTCTTTAATCCTAAGAGTACTGCAAGAGAAAAATTCTTCTATCATGAACTTAAAAAGAATTATATATATACAACTGTATAAAACTACACCCTAGAAATCAAATATTAAAAGTGATTGTGGCTGACAATATCATAGCTTTTTATTCTTTTATTATTTTACTAAATTTTCCATAGTATAAGTATTTTTAAATATGAAGAAAATCTTTTACATAAAATATCTGAAAACCATGACAAAAGTGAACCATGCGTTCACTGGCGAAATATTTATCAGCCTAAAGCTTTATACCAACACTGTATAGTTTCTGGAACCTTTATATCAGCTGATATTACATTTCAGACATTTTTATTCTTTCCAAATAACCTCACCTAAAGTTTCCTTTTCCATCATCTTCTTTTACCTCCAAGGAGACACTGAATGTAAACACATCACTGTCGGGGGTAGGAATAACTGAGTCTTTGACATCAGAAACTTGTCTAGAAGAACGTTTGAATGCTGTACAGAAACTATATAAAATTCTGCTTACCTAAAAGAATAAAAATGAAAATAATATTAGGCAAAAATTTTAACTGTATTTTTATAGATTTCTCTACTAATTCTTGAATCTATAGCCACAATTTTTTTAGCAGATAAAGCACATATAGTCTAAGCATATATATGTAGTTTATAATATATAGCATATATATAGTATAAGCATATATACACATAGACACACAGTTGACCCTTGGACAACATGGGTTTGAATTGCACAGGTCCACTTATACACGGGTATTTTTCAATAGTAAACACTACAGTACTATACAACGACAGTTGGTTGAATCGGCAGATGTGGAACCGTGGATAAGAAGGAACCACGGATATGGAGGGCCAACTATAAATTATACATGGATTTTTGACTAAGCGGATGGTCAGCGCCCCTAACACCCGACCCTGAGCACGTTGTTCAAGAATCAACTGTAGCTTGCGTCTTTCAATCTGGCATTTAAACATTGTAATAAAGATGTTTATCTTAAACTCACAAAAGAAGCTGTATGTATTTATAGATGTTTCTAGGACTCATAAATTGAAATGAAATGAATCCTAAGATAATCACTCAAATGGTGCTGGCATCTAAATCTTCCTAATGAACACTGAACTTCCCAATGAACACTTCTATCCTGAGGCACAGAATAAATACTGTTTTTAGGAGTAAGCAAATGTGGTAACATGGCTTCAAGAGCTTCCAGTGTTGTTACTCAATGTTGTTGTGGTATAAATGTGTCACAGAATGAATGAATACTAAAATGTTCTTATCAAATTTATTAGTATTAAGCCACTCTGGTGACTACTTTATACACACACACACACACACAAAATGAGATAGGTAGGTAGGTAGGTAGGTAGGTAGGTAGGTAGGTAGGTAGGTAGGTAGTCCCAATGGCTTATACTCTTTTCCTAAAGAAGGACTCTAAAATCCCATACTTTTCCAGAAGTTATTCTCTTCCCTGGTTCCAAAAGAAGCATCATACATCTCAAACTTGTAAGCTTGAAGCACAAAAGACCTTCCAAATCTCTCAGGCCACCCATGGGTTGAACAAATGAAAACATGAAATAAGAAGTGTTTAAACAATGGTCATATTTTCAAAATCTCACTTTGGGAGGTACTAGTTACAAAACTTCTCTGAATATTAACAAATTCTTCCCTTTAGATAAAGTGAATTCAAATTATTCTTTGAATTATAGTAGTCTAGGATTATAATATTTTACAATCTGCTTGAAATAAGAGTGCTCTCATCAACAGTACAATTTCTTAAATGGGAGACTTTCCTCAATTGTCTATTTTTGTTATATTAATATACTCTACCTTTTCTCATACACACAGTCTACGCATGCAAAAACAAAATGGTCCTCAAACTTCCAATAGCCACTCTTACGTCTAGTAATTAATGATTACCCCAAATTGCCTCTCCAATGCCAAATTAAGTTTTCTAAATTAACTGACTTATACACTTTACCTGTATAAGAATGCTGCCTGTCAGCCTAAAGTTCAACTTCAGCAATAGCATCAAATTTCTATCACAGTGCTCGTAAAATTTTTTAATATGTTAATGTGTTATCCCATTATAATTTTACATAAATGAGTAAAAACAATAAAGCAGCAAAAATTGATATTAGTCAACTGTAGACCTCAAATCCCATAGAATTAAGACAATGATAAATTTACTCATTCACTCAACAAATAGTTTTTGAGTGCCTTCTGTGTGCTAAGTTTTATCCTCGGTGCTAGGGATACAGCAGCGAACATAGAGCTTACATTTCATCACGTGTAAGTTGAATGTGCTTGGGGTAAATGGACAGGAATAATCAGGCAATCCAAAAGAAGAAATGTTCAGCCTCAAATGAACTCTTGTTTGACTTAGCTCAATGATTTAAGTGTTATAGAGGGAAACAGAATCAAAGTACATGCTAGAAATAAGTCACTGAAGATTATGCTTACAAGGTAAAGCATAAAAAGGGACTTTTACTTTCAGTTCTTTGAGTACTCCCCACAACCTAACCCCAAATAAAGTGTGGTCTATTATTTACTTTTTACATATCTTTAAGAGAACATTTTAAGGATACTTTTGAGAAAACATTATATATGAAAATAGAATACCTGTACATAATTTTTGATACATTAGTAGAGTCAAATCCCAACTGTATTTATCCTTTCTTCTTCTGTCCCATATCTTCTATTTCATTTTCTTCATATCAGAGCTGTCAGCAAGCCTGCTACATTAGGCCACACCAAAAAAGTCAAAGAACTTGGCATATTCTAAAGTAGATGGGCAAGGCTCAGGGATGTCTTTTTCAAAAGGCTAAGTATACGGGGCTGAACTATAGTGACAGAGAATGATGGGAGGGAAAATCAGGTTACACCCTTCTCTCTTTTTGGAGGAAGGACGTAACAGTACATTAACTTCATTAACAGCAATCAAACTGCATTTAATCCTGACCGTGTCTTAGAAGTTGATATTTCCAACAGCAAGATTAAAGTCCTTTGAGACTTCTAGAGTCTGTGAATATGCTAGAATGATGATCCAGGAATTTAGTAAGGTGGAGTAAGTTCAGAAACAATGATTATCAGTGTTTGTAGTTACCGGAACAAATGGGGTAACCAATTTCATCAGGAAAAGAAAATTTAAAACATAATACCATGGAAAACATTTCTATACATGTCACACCATATTTTATATATACACATATGTATATATGTATATATATAAATAAAATAGTATGCACACATACACAATAATCCAGAATAGGCATTTTCTTTGCAGAAGTCAAAAGTTTTATTGACAAATAATACAGTACAATTTTTCCCTAGAAGGTAATAGACACAGAAAGGACTAGTTAAACACAAAACTATCTGTTGGAGTTGCTGTTTTTGAAGAGGTGGGGAGGAGGGCACATGTAGGTACATAGAAAGGAGATACGCCAACTGGTGGAATTCTGAGTAACTTTTATTTTCTTTTGTATTTCAGTATTTTCCAAATTCTCAAATATGCATTACATGTTAACAGTCCCAAAACTGAGATTAAACAAGGTATTTACTTAAAATAAATAGCATAGCCAATTTTTCCAAGATAAAGTCTTTTCACTAATACTGGCGAAAGAGAATCAACTCTTTTAAAAATGTATCAAGAAAATGTTCACCCCCAAAATAAATGTAGAAAAATCATTCTATAAAAGACACCCAGAAAGATATGTGTTAAAATTTTAAAGACAACTTGCTCAAATATATTACTCACTGAAAGGAGCTAAAATAAGAGGCATATTATACAAGAAACCTTTTTAAAATTAAAAAGGTCAACTTATTTAAGAAGAACACTAACAATATAACTTACAAATTAATTTCCAAAGTAAAGCATTTTTCTAAAACACTATCTCCATAAATATGTGTTTAGAAATAATTTTTTTCCATTCAAGGAATAAGGTTTTCTTTTAATATTGGCCTATCAGCAACCCCAAGAAAAACCAGTACATTAAGAATAAATATCTTCCTAATGATACCCTTGAGATTTATCATGAAATACCTCTGAATGTCTTTAACACCTGATGATGACAACCTGCTTCTATTATGCAACCATTATGAGAACTGCTCATAATGGTTAAGTATATTATACTATAAAAACTTCAAAATCTGTTTTGAAGAAAATGGTTACACTGCCTAGTAAAAATAAATTCTTAAGGAGAGTCAACTAAGCCTTTTAAAGTATCTTTAAAAAACAGTTTTGTATAATATATCCATAAAGATGCAACAGAATAGGTGCCTCCTCGGCTTTTTTCACTATGCTTTCTGATACTCTGCTTTGTCTGCAATTCTTCAGCCGAAGTCTACCACATCACTCTCCCTGCACAAAGATCATCAGTATCAGGGTATTTCTGGCTGGATTCCCCAACTCTTTAGTCCATAGAGAACTGAGATCCACTACAGCAGAGTCCTACAGAAGAATATCCAGGGTAATAAGTCAAATGTGTCCTAACCCTTCTGTGGGGGAACCCCAATCCTTGTGACAGGTCCAACAAAGCCGTCACACTCACTGTGCTTCCCCTCTACCACTGCTGGTGCCTGCTGCTTGTGGGGCTTAATGGTGAAATAAGAGCAAATCACAGTGACCGCTGGTAGTGGCAGCCATGCTGCTACTCCCTCTTGAGAAGATGTCTTCATGCCTTTAACTGACAAACTTCTTCAGACCTCATCCAAGGAGTCTGCAAACAACGGGAAACAAATTAGCAACAGTGCTGCATAGCACATATTTAAGCAATAAGAATGTCTGTCATCTGTTCTTGAGCTATCTTTGTCAACTGTCTGTGCCTATCGAGAGGGACCCAAACAATGAGGACTAAAGTTGTCCTTTCACCACAGAACAAGAAACTTCTAGGAATCAGATAACCAGACAACCAGCAAATCCAACAAAAAAAAGCTTCAGATTAATTAAAAGAGTAATTATTCTTTAAGGAAGACAGGAAAATGTCAGACATCTTCTGTAAAAGGCATGAGTAGAATGCAAAGGTTGCTGGAATGCAAGCTACAGGACTGAAAAATCCCTTTATAAAGCATAATTGAAAGATAAAACTCCACATTCACTTTTCAGAAGAAAGCAACAGGAAAGTTGTTACTGAAAATTACATGGATCTTCAGAGTCAGAAACTTGCTTCTGAAACCAGTTCTATCATCTATTCTCTTAGCCTTGGGATAAAGAAAGGGTAACCATACAATTCATCAGCCAAACCACAATACTTTTGAGAATAAAAAGAAGTGCTTTAATAGTATACCTGGACAACAGGCATAAACCAGGACTGCTCCAGGCAAAGAGGAGCGTAAGATCACTCGACTAAATACTATCTGTGTTATGGAGATGTTATGAGTATCAAGTAAGTGCTTAGCAGAGTGCCTGGCTAAGTTTTATATTTATATTGGGTTATTTTCCATTCAGAAATGATCTCTAGTAATAAAGCTGAAAGACAATTATCATGCATTTCTCCTTCAAACAGTGAATTTTATCACCTACGTCCTATAATGCAAAACTTTGAAAAATTTACTCTAAAAAAATTAATACATGGGTATCACTTTCTCACAACCTGCAATGCACCAAACAGCCTCTCTACAAATAATATTTAATACCATATCCAAAATGGTCAAGCCAAGAATTCCCCAGCTTACCCACTGTTAAAGTTCTCAAAAATGACAAATATTTCTCCCACCCATAACCAGTGGATGCTATAATCCATAAAGAGAGTTTCATACCATCACAGTATTGAAAAATGCTTGCAACCAGGTCCCTTTCAGTTTCCTTCTGCAGCAGTGTTTCTGACTCTCCATCAGCAGGTTCTCCAATTCTTCAGAGTTCAGTTTCTTGCTGTTGAGCACCAGTTATCCAGAAACCACACAGGTATGTTTAATGATGGCTGCCAACATGAAATGCCAGGACTCTACCATCTGCTTCCCCACCTCTGTGGTGGAGTTGTAAGGATCAGAAACAGAACCCCTAATTTACAAACACACACTCATTCTTTCAACTTATTTATATTCATTGCCTCCTATGTGCCAGGCACTCTTGTACTCATTCACTCTCCTATGCCTCACACACTTGGCTAAGTAGTCAGCATATGTATATGTGTATATGTCTATGTATATGTATGTATGTATGTTTGTGTGTACATAAACGCTGGGATGATTTAGAACTATCTAAAAAAACAAACAAACTTGAACTTCTTACACAGGCATGCTTCTGACAAAGAACTTCTATGGCTACAATCTAAATTATGTGTGTGTGTGCATGTTAATTTTAGTGTAAAATTAATCACCAAGGTATAACAACCAACAGACCCCCTCAAGCTTAGTATCAAACACACAGAAATCTACATTTCTATGAATTCCACAGTGTGGCCAGAAATAAACTCTCAGAACTCCTGTTAATACAATCATTTAAGTTTCATGGTAAAGAGAAAATAGAGCAACTGCGGCTTTCAGCATTTTGTGCTGACAATTTATATTTCCAAAAGCAAACACACCTGAGACCTTGTCCATCCAAACACGTTTATTAATGCCTTTGGAATGGTTACATAAGTCCTGAAGTTCTGAAAGTGCAACTTGTATTTAAACTGGGGAGAATTCAATAGATACAGAAAAGAAGGCCATTCCCGCATTTATGTAGCAGCCATTTGATTCTTACATACTTCTCCAGTCTAAGAATAATCTACCACTTAATAATTGCGAAGAGGAACTTACCGGCATCTGTAAAATACTACAAGTTGATACCCCTGCTTTATGTTAGCATTTGTTTTTTTTATTAAACCAGTTCTCTAGAACAAAAGACAGCCTCTGAGTGAAAGCACATAACAAAAGATCACCAGTGAGAACCACAGAGGTCTATGAAACAATCTTAGTGCGGTATCTAAGTAGAGATACCCAGCAGAGAAAACTTTTTTTTCAATCACATGGACCAATCAACCTGGGCAAAACAATAAAAGGGGTACAAAAATATTCCTCCTTTCTAAGCCTGAGCAATCACTATCACAGTGGGGTGAGAGGACACCCCATCGAGGGGAACTTTTCCGTTAATCTGTTAAACTGAGAGTGCCCTACCTACAGCACCACTTTAGTGCACAGAGTTATCAGATTTAGCTTTCCATATTCAGTTCTGTGCCCTTACAAATATTTTGTCTTTAGACATATACTCCAAATTTATGTAATACGGTATATGGTCATACATACAAAATTACATGACAGTGAGATTAGGGTTCAAAAATATTACCCTGGTTCATCTCAATAGCAAATTGCTACAATATATTATACTTACTGCCTCTTTAATTTCACAGGAGAAAACATGTATCTGGAATTCTTCTGAACCATGGGAGCTCTCTGTAAATGCAAAGCAATTGCTCTCTGTTGTTCCATCATGTCCACGTGCACAGAATAACACCTTATAGATTGGAAAAGATGCTATCTCCACGTTGTTAGATTGGTCTATGATTCTGCAGAACAGTGATGAAAAATGAGATAAAATATTACCAAACTATCAAAGAACAAAGGCAGTTTTATTATACCAATAACATATAAACATAATTATCTTAAAAATCACAAAAATAAACTGGTACTAACAATGCAAGGAAACAAATTATCTTCATATTTTTGCTATACACATACAAATTCTTCACCTTCTTCTGACAATTATTTCATTTTTGTGTCCTATGATACAATTCAATTACTCTCAAAGCCAAGTATACATTGCCTGGTAAAATCAATGTCACGCATCCCTAAATGCTAGTCTTGTTCTGTTATGACAAAAGGAATGCCAGTAAAAAAAACAGCACAGGCCATCCCTGGAGAGTTCATTTCTATTTAAATAAAGCAGCACCCATAAGTTTACCCAAGCCCCAGGTCATTATTCAACCAAAACCTCTTTTACCCTAAAAACGGTCAGAGTGGTACCAAAGATGAATGGAATTTAAGAGATAAAAGGAGTTTCTGGGATTTAGGAGCAAATATTTCTCTGACTTTTCCTGCACAAATCCTAAGCCTTACATTGATATAAAAACTAAAGACCACTTCAGGATCTCAAATTATGAAACTAAGGGATACCCACTAGGAATACAGTCAATTTGAAACACTAAGTTTCTGTTAAGGTATGTCTGGTACTTTGAAACTAAATAGATAACATTAAAAGACATTTTGATATTCTTAAGAGATTTCATACAAACAATATATCTACAAAACTCTTTGCTGAAAAACTCAAAGCATTTTTACCTAAACCTTGTAAACTTATATTGCAATTATTTTGGTACTCAGAACTTTTCTCACATTCTAAACTTTAGAGAATGAGGCAAATTAGAAAGGGATTTAAAAGAATAAATCAGCTTTAAGGGAGTATTACAGGTTCAGGACATATTCGACCTAAATTCCTAGACCTGGTTCACTTATTTGTTCATTCAGCAAATATTTACTAAAAACCTGCTATGGCCCAGATATTGCTCTAAACACTAAAGTTGTAGCAGGAAATAAATACCAATAACTTGCTCCTATGGGATTTATATTCTAGTGAGGGAGATAAATAAACAAACAAATATATAATTTAATATCAAGTTAAGGAAAAGTGCTATGAAGAAAAAAAAAGGCCCAGTAGAAAGAAAGAAGGATAGTTACGATACGATCAAAGGAGGTTTCTTTTAATAGTCTGGCAGTTTCTTACAAAACTAAATGTACTCAAACGATATGATCCAGCAATTACACTCCTTGGTATTTACTCAAATTTAAAGTAAAACTATGTCTACACAAAACCCTGCACACAGATGTTTACAGAAGCTTTACTCATAACTGCCAAAACTTGGATGCAAACAAGATGTCCTTCCACAGGTAAATGGATAAATAAACCGTGGTACATCCAGACAATGGCATATTATTCAGTACCAAAAAGAAATGAGCTATCAAGCCACAAAAATACATGTAGGAACTTTAAATGCCTATTATTAAGTAAAAGAAGCCAATATGAAAAGCCTACTTATTATTACACAATTCCAACTATATAACATACAGGAAAGGGCAAAACTATGGAGACAGTAAAAAGATCAGTGGTTGCCAGTGGTTGTGAGGAGGGACAGATAAATAGGCAGAATGTAGGATTCTTAGGACAGTGAAAGTACTCTGGATGATACTGCAAAGGCGGATGCACATCATTATGTATTTGTCCAAACCCATAGAACGTACAACACCAAGAGTGAGCCCCAACATAAACTAAGGGCGTTGGAAAATTATTACATAAGTTCACCAATCGTAACAAATGTACCACATGGAAGGGGATGCTGATGATGAGGGAAGTGCGTGTTTGGGCGGAGGTAGGGGGGTGCACATCTAGGATACAAGAAATCTCTGTACTTTCTACTCAGTTTTGCTGTGAACCTAAAACCTCTGATAAAAAATAAAGCCTATTAAGAAAAATAGGGAAAAGCAAAGGAGGTTTCTTTTGATAAACGGTTTCTTGAGTTGAAACTGAAAAAAAGTTTAAGAGCCCCTGGAAAACCAAGGAAAGCTTTTTTAGGCAAAGTAAAGCATAATCAGATTTATATGTAAATAAATTCAAAGTTCAGATGACATTATATATTATTTCTAATGAAGCATATGACAAGAAGCCATTTTGCTTCTTTCCTGTCTGACATAAAGAGCTTAAAATCTAGGGATCAACCTAGTTTTTGAACCACTGTTACATAACAAGGTAAAATACAAATTATGAGTATTTTTACAGTTATAATTACATTTATAACATTCTAAGCATAATTTTACAAATGCCCCTTGCAAATAAGGAGCACAGTCTAAACCTAAACATGTTTACTATGCACATCTACAGAGTAAAAATGAATTCACAGTTAAGTCCTAGGCCTCATCTATGATAAATATCATCACCACGACCCAAAAAGCTTCATACATGTCTAAGGGGGGTAAAAAAAAGGATTAGCGCTTACCTCACAGAACCTTCTGGAACATTTGGCACATACAGAGTAACAGGAAAGGGGTACTGACTGGAACATTTCATAGTTGCCATCGCCCGTAAAGCCTCCACTTCATTACGTGGGGAAGAAACCTTCATACATCCTAAGTAGGTCAGTTTGTTAAATAAAACACTATCTTCTTCAGCTATTCCACCTGGAGAAGATGGTCTATGTGTAGAAATTTCTGAAGAAAAAAAGAACGAAACACTCAAAAGTTAATGCAAAACTTCACAGTATCATTTCACCTGCTGCCCCCCAAAAAATGAAAAATTGCAAATAAAATTTAGGTCTCTGTTTTCATTTCATATAATGTTTATCTCACATCTTAACTTAGAGTTCTGGAACTAACCATTTTGCACTTCAAATCTCTCCAAGTATTATATTACTTAGCTATAACTTCTTTAGAGAAAAACAAGACAATTCTAAGCTTTATATTTTAAAAAATAAAAAATACGGAGGTCAAACGATATAATATAATAAGAAAAAACTAAAGTCAGTGTGAAATAGCCTAAAAATAAGGAGAATTAAATAAAACTAAAATCAGTTAAAAGTTTCTCCGGAAAAGATCCTGCACAGACAGCACCAAATTTATTAAGCAGCCTAACTTCCTAAGCAACAATCAACAATACGAAAATGTTCTATCACATACCAACACCAACAAAAGTCTAGCTCCTTATCTTGCTCCTTCCCAGCTTGCTGGCTTCCACAAACTAAGTAAGTATTCCAATGAAAATTTTTTTCCTCTAAATTATTGTTATTTTGATGAATTATCCTATGATTGCTTCCCACAATTCTCCTGTCCCAATTAATGAGTTTCTTTTAAACAAACAAACAAACAAAAAACTATTCACTTTAATTCTAAACACAGCATGCATGTATGTAACTGCATGCATGTAACATGCATGTATGTAACTAAGCACAGCATGCAAGTAACTATGGTTAGAGTATTAATCTGCATATGCCAAGAAGAATAAAGTTCTCCCTTTGCCACTCTCCCTATCTCCACCCAAAAACCCACATTCAGGTGGTCTCTACTCTTCCCCCATTACCCATATCCATGCTGCACAAAAGTATGCCTGTCTCACCCAAACTAGATCCTTGCAGCATGCTCAAATACTCATTACCATGATTATACTTACAGGATATTAATAAATAATAAACAAAAGCCATTCCCTACCTCCCCACTCCAGTTCCCAAATATTATACTAAACTATTATGCAACCTCACCACCTAGTTTTCTCTACTGAAAAACAAAAGCCATTCAAAATGAAGTACTTCATCTACCATGTTCTTCAATCACTAAAACATGTTTTTTCCATTTTCTAATCAGTTCAGTGTACTATATTTCAAAAGTGATAAATAAAAAACTGAAAATACATTTTAATGCTGAATGCCAACATGTTTAAATTTTATTATACACACACACACATATATATATAGAATGCATTTTTGTTAATTTAGCAAGTATACTCATGCAACAACAATTATTTGCAATATTCTATGGTAAAACCATGCTCAGTGATTGATGAACATGGTAGGATCAAGTAGCTCAAGTGGTCTAACATGTGTAATTGGAGTCCTACAAAAGGTAAGAGGAAAAAGTAGGGAAAAGGCTTTTTAAAGAAATAAATATTTTACAATCTGTGTAACTCACAGAGTCATGAAACTCTGTATGCTCCAAATACAAAAAAAGTAAATAAATGGATCCAAAAAAGACAGATGATAAAGTAGTAGACATGGCATTTAAAATAACTATTATAAATAAAAGAATTAAAGAAAAATACCCAAGAAAAGAAGGAGAAAAATGAAAGATAAAAAAGAACCAAAAGAAATTCTAGAGCTGAAAAATCCAAGATCTGAAATGAAATATTCCCTGGATGGACATAACAGCTAATCCTAACTTGCAGAAGAAAAGAAAAATGTTAAAGAAGTTCCTTAGGATAAAGGAAAATGATACCAGAGGGAAACAGAAGAGCACCAAAAGTTATAAAATATGAGAGAAAGACTTTTTTCCTTGCTGTTTAATTTAAAACACAACATACTATTTAAGGCAAAAAAAAATTAATACTTTGTAGAATTTGTAACATATGTACAAGTGAAGTGAATGACAAAAAAATCACAAAGTCTGCAAGAGAGAAAATGGAAGATCACCATGTACATGAAGTGGTATAATATTAATAAAACAGACTTGTTTAAAACTTGGCTTATAAACCCCAGAGCAACCACTAAAATAATAAAACAAAATTATGTAATGAATATGCCAGTAATGAAGATAAAATAGAATATTAAAAAATAATCCAAATTAAAAAATGAAAAAAAATAATAATCTAAAGGAACACAGGAAAAGGGGGGGCGAGGGGACAAAAATCGAATGGGACAAAGAGAAAACAAACAGCAAGAGAGAAGGTACACTTAGATTCAAACATATAAGAAGTTACATTAAATGTAAATGGTCAAAACAGGGCTCATTAGTTTTTTCTGTCAAGGGCCATATTATAACTATTTTAGGCTTTGTGGGCCAAGAGAAAAAAATCTAGGATATGAGGCAAGTATGAATATAAAAAGAGAGAAAACAACTTTCAAAAAAAATTTTTTTTTACAAATTTCAGAAAACTTAAGCACACTGAAATTTAAAATTCGTATAACTTTCATGTATTACAAAACAGGATTCTCCTTTTTGATCTGTTTTCAATCCTTTAAAAATATAAAAACAATTCTTCCTTACAAGTCATACTGAAAACAAGTAGTGGGTAGGACTTGGCCCATAGGAAGTAGTTTGCTGACCCCTGATCTAAACATACCAATTAAAGACAGTTCATCAAACTGGATTAAAAAAACCAAACTCAACAACAGGCTATGTATAAGAAATACACACCTTAAATAAAAGACACAAAAAGGAAGGAAGGAAGGAAGGAAGGAAGGAAGGAAGGAAGGAAGGAAGGAAGGAAGGAAGGAAAAGAAATAGCTGTATCAAGCAAACACTAATTATAAGAAAACCAGAGTGGCTATATTAATATTAGAATAATCAGATTTCAAAATAACAAATACTAACAGGAGAAAAAGAGATATTTCACATGATAAAAGGGTCAATTTGTCAGGAAAACGTAACTTAAAAAGTGATTATGCCCCTAATACCAGAGCCTGAAAATAACTGAAACAAAAATTGGCAAAACTGAAGATATTCAAACTTAACTAGTCAGGCTGAAGTAACAAGTCTGCTATAGCTTCGCCTATTAACCGAAAACATTGGGCAGAACATGAAAAGTAACTACCTGATTCTTTTTTAAAAAGCAAATAATAATAGATTGGAGAGAGCAGTCAAAACTTGAAGCACTACCAGTACAGTGTTGAATTCTCTTTTATATTTTTTCATCCTTTATATCCCTCATTAGACCTAAGAGCAGCCCAAATTGCAGAACTGTGAAATGAGCAAGAAAACTGAGAGAAATCCAGTCTTTCTAATTAAAGGACAGAAAAAAGGAGTCCTGGTAAATCAGAGAGTGTCTGGGGAATTATAACAATTTTTCTCTCTCCATCTCCTTTTTCCCTCCAAGTTCTACCACAAGGCCAGCCCCAGTGATGGAGCTGCACTATAATGGGCAGGGAGGGATGGGGGAGGGATGGAGTAGTGACACAAGCATCTAAAACTCAAAGAAACGAAACCTGTCTCCAATGGGTAGAACACCAAAGCGAAGGAGCTCCGCTCCTCTGGTCCAAAAAGGAGACAGAAACCTCTGCTATTTTTTTCTTTCTTTTCTCTCATCACTTTGTCCTAAATTTGACTTCAGGCATACAAGACCACACAACAGCACAAAGGAACAAAAACTCTAAGTGAGAAATTTGTCTCTTCTACTCAGGGGAAGAAGGAAAACAGGCCCCAAGAGCCAGAGAGTATGGGTGAAATCCTGAGGAAGAGAGTTGGAGAACATAATCCTCTAATTTTGTGTATGAACTAACACAAGTCTTGGGTTCACCACCATGCTGTACATGTTTGAAACAGATCAAAGAAGATAGAAAAGGCTTTGGAATTGACTAACTTTGGAATCAGAAAGCAAGAAAGAACATACAGTCTGGTGGTAACCAAGTGGACTGCTTGCTAAAATAAAATCAACATTCTTCAGAGGATTTTATCTGGAAAGAGAATCTCAAACATTCAGAAAATCTGGGAAACAATTCAGTTACTCAACCAACAAAACAACAGAAACAGAAACAGAAAATGGTGACCAATTCTCAAGGGAAAAAGCAATCAACATATACCAGTCTCAAAATTATGCAGTTGTTAGAATTATCAAAGACTTTAAAATTGGTATTATAACCATGCTCTATGATATATAGGTGAACACATCTGAAATGAATGAAAATATTGAAGTCTGCAGCAGAGAAACAGAAAACGTAAAAAGAACCAGGGTAAATTTAAGAACAGAAAAACAGGACATCTAAATTAAAATTTCACAGGATGGGCTGGGAACAATGGAGATAACAAAATAGTGAGTCAGTAAACTGGAATATAGGTCAATTATCTAAGTTGAAGATAGAAAATTTGATACATTGATAGGAAATTATCTAAATTGAAGAAGAGGGAAAAAAAGATTGCAAAACAGTGAAAAGAACCTTAGAAATTGTAGGACAATATGAAACTAATGCTTTTGTTGTCTGAGTCACAGGAAAAGAAGAGAAAAAGATTACTGCACCGCAAAAAAAAAAAAAATTCTAAAAAATGTCTGAAAATTCCTCAAGTTTCATGAAAGATATAAATTCACAGATTCAAGAATCTCAATGAACACCAACAAAGATAAATGTGAAGAAAACTATACCTATATAATTAAACTGCTGGAACACAAAAATATTGAAAAATATTGAAAGCAGACAGCAAAACAGCATGTTACAACTAAGGGAACGATAAATGATTCAAATGATTGCAGATTTCTCATGAGAAACTATGGAGAAGAGAAGACAGCAGAATAACATCTTTAAAGTACTCAAAGAAAACAACTATTCAAAGAATATTGCTCCATAAAAAGCCAGGGGTTAGATGCTTCAATGGAGATATAAACAATTATAATAGCTAGTGATCCTTTTAGTAACCTATTAGTGGCAAACACGTATCATCCTGGGCACCACCTAGACCCTAATCCCACCCACAACTACATGTATCGTAACAACAGCCTTCATGTAGACAAAACTCCTTATGACTAGTGGAGATCTTGAGTTATGCAGGCAAATAGCACAATATTTTTAGCAAGCCAACACTTTTAGATCTAGTAAAATCACACACCAACATAAGAAATTCATTTCCTCCTAAATATAAATTCAGTCCTATTTAAGTCATACTTTTAATTCCATCATTCCATCCTCAGCAGAAATATGCAAAGAGTACCAAAGAGCATGGGAGGAAAGACTCATCCATATATCTAAACAATCTTTTAGTACACTGCAGTAAATTAGCAAAGATTCCCTATACAGTTGAATTCAAGTAGCCAGAATATAAGTTCACCAAATGACAAAAAACCAACACATTATCATGACGTTTAAACAAAAGCTCCAGATTTATCTAATTTTATCATTGGCAAACTACATTCCTTTAATATTCAATTTGGCCCATTTAAATCTAGATACTTTCCAGACAGATCCCAATAACTGAAGTGCTGCGTGATTTTAAACCAACCACAACAACTCTGTTAACAAAAACTGTGTTGACTACAATTATGAAGAGGCAGCTGAAATGTCTTGTCTTAGTTCTTTCAGCCTGCTATGTAACAAAATACCACAGACTAGGTGGATTATAAATAACAGCCATTTATTTCTCACAGCTCTGGATGCTAGGAAGTCCAAGATCAAGTCTCTGGCAGATTCAGTGTCTAGTGAGAGACTGCCTTCTAGATTAGCATCTTTTCACTGTGTCCTCAATTGCAGAAGGGACAAGCTAACTCTCTGGAGTCTCTTTTAGGACATTAATCCCAATTATGAGGGCTTTGCCCTCAAGACCTAATCACCTCCCAAAGGCCCCACCTCCTAACATCATCACCTTGGAGGCTAGGATCTTAACATATGAATTTTGGGGAGAACACAAAACATATGACTTTTTATTGAAAATGAAAAAAACAATACATAACCAGAAAAGAATGCTAAAAACTTATTTGAAAAGCAAAGGAAATTCTTATCCACTGAGACCTTCAGTGAAAGTTACATTTTTTTAAAATGTATTTACCTAGTGTAATGGGTGTTGAGATCACAAAAAGGTACATAATACATGGTCCCTATCAAATAGGCTCAGAAATAAGAATATAATCTAAGCCACTGCAAAGGAGAATTGATTCCAACAACCTATCAGAGCTACATTAGAAGATAAAAGTATTGCTTCTTTTTTTTTTTTTTTTAATTTTTATTTTTAACTTTTTTTTTTTGGTGGGGGGAGGTTACTAGGTTTGTTTGTTTGTTTGTTTTTAATGGAGGCACTGGGGATTGAACCCAGTACCTCCTGCATGCTAAGCATATGCTCTACCACTGAGCAATACCCCATCCCCAGTATTGCTTCTTTTTGATTAATCTATTAACCAAGAAATAACTATGTATCAGTATGCTTTGGGTTTTGGGGGAGGGTTAAGGATTTAAGAAATTCAAAAGATAAAATAAAGCACGATGAATAATATAATCTCTCATGCTCCCTCAATCAAAAACTACAAAAATTAATACTTTGTAAGGTTTGTTTCCAATCCTGTATCTTTTCAAATCATATAGCTATAGATATAGATACATATCTTAAGTCCCCCTGAACTTAAATCTAGCCATAAATATGAATACACACTGAGACCAATGAGTCTTTACAGTGAATCATTAAACCGGGAGGTGTTTTGGGGGATCCCCAACACATTGCAAATTATCTTCTCCATTTAGCCATATTTATTATGGTACCTTTCTCATTCAGATGATTTAAGCTTTTATGTATCAAAATGCAACTATCTTTTCCTTTGTGATTTGGCTTTTCCTATCCTGACAATCACAAAAATATTTTATTTTCTTCTAACAGGTTTATTGTTCACATTTACATATTTGATTCACTAGGAATAAATTTGGGGCATAGTGTAAGTTAGGGCCGTCATGGCCCCATTGTGCAGCACTTTGGCCTGTAAGTACCCTACACCAACATTCACAACTGGATAGTGAATGCCTTAAATCAATCAGGATAGTCTCATCTCCTCTGTCAGAGTGACTTACTGAGGAGTCTGAAGGTAACCAAGGCCTCCACCTATCAGTTCACGTCATTCCCCTTGACCACTAGAAAATAGTTCAGTTGGTCTATTCAGAGTAAAGCTCACAACTTTTGCTCAATGGGTAGAAGATCAGAGCCCTTCTCTTTGCCACTAGGCATGAACAAATCACCTGGCCTTACTTATGAATTTCTGCTATCTACTTTGTGACCATAAAGGAGGCCAGTTAAGGAGAAAGATGGCAGGAGAAGACCAAAGTTGAGTAGTTTACAAAGAAATATTATCAGAGCCCAGATCAAACCAAACCTCCAGTGTTTAAACCAGCTGAAGTAGGGGCTGGTTTGGTTTTGTTTGGCTTTGCTTGCATCCAAAACCATTTTGATTTATAAGCTGGTATTCCTACTATACATCCTACTCATTCATGCAAGAATTTTTTTTTTATTACACTAAAGGAGTCGATACGCTATTTTACTTAGAATTTTCACAAATTTTAATTTGAAATAACTGTAGTCACACTGAGTAAAAAGGCACATCATATGAAAGAATGTGTCCATTACACTATTCTTTGATACTTAAGAATTTATTCATTTGTTCAGTAAGTATTTATTGAGGGCCTACTATATGCAAAGTACTGGGGGTAAAATGAAGACTCAGACATAGTCTCAGTTCTCAAAGAACATTGTACTTCTACCTGTAAAATCAGTCTCAAACAGATACATAAGAACCAAAGTGAGAACTCTCAACCAGAACTAAAAAGCTGGTGGCCTTGATCTTAGGAAATGAAGCTAATAAAATTTTCTAATTTTCATCTTAAAGTTTTCATTATCACTTTATCCCATTTCTCTTATGATTTCTAAGAATTCGATACAGTACCTGTATTTGACGGATCCAAAATTAACTGAAGAGATGGCTTATTTGTTTGGCTGGCTGAAACATCTCCAAATGAATGGTCTGAAATCTCACTGGAACTTGAACAATCAACAAGAAGGCTGCTTTGCCCTTTCTCAGAATCTCTCAAAATCTCTTCCATGGCTTTTTCCAATTGTTCATCACCATTAGAAACTATCTACAGACAAAGAAAGACAATTCTGTTTCAATCGTAATATGGTTCTGGACTTAATGAAAATACTTCATTTCTAGAATAAATTTAAACAATATAAACATTTAAATTTAAATATAGTTACTGAATACCAAGAATTTATACAGTTGTACCTAAGATAATTAAACATAATACAAAGTCCTGAATCATAAAATCAAATAAATTAGAGGATTATTACTTTCTGAAAAGGATTCTTCAGAAACACTTCAGGCAGTTTCCAACTATATCACATCTAAGATCTTATTTACAGAGACTTCCTTTTCTTGTTTTTTTCTTTTTATTTTTCAGTAACACATACTAAATACCAGGTAACTAAGTGTATGTTTTAAAGGGGAAAATGGATAAGTTTAAATAAATGGTGTGTAGTGTGATTACCATTTAAAACGGCATATTTTTTGCTATCATAGTATAAACTGATTTCTGATTTCTTCACAGATTTTGCTTGCTAGCTGCCAAAGAGTATTGCTAATTTTCTTACATTTAAGTTGACTCATCCTTTTCTTAAAAGCAAGTGAGACACAAAGCCTAAGTAAATAAATCATGCCTTAAATTAAACACATTAATATGAAAATACAGTTAAGTGAATTTAAATAGTTATTTATTTAAATAGATATTTGAATAAATTTAAAGAAATCCATTGATTATTTTAATAAAATTTTTATAAAACAATACCCTCAACACAATATAAAATGAGTACTCACCAATCTGATTTTTATAAAATTTTATTAGATTGACATCTTATTAGATTAATATACTAACATACCTTTGATGTCATAATTAATATTAAATAAAAATCATAAATAACATGTAGTATTTTTTACTAATTTTTCTGTTCTTATTTCTAGAAGATGGTTATGAAATTCTCATACATGTATACTTGGCTTTGTTTGGCTCTTTTTCTTTGAGTTAGAAAAGGAAACATAAAAATGAAAAAGAAAAAAGACTACATCCAAATAAAAACTCAACTGCTAAAATTACAAAACATATATTTAAAAAATATTCAGACAAGTCAAGTATTAAATCACATACAAGAATGTTACCAGCTAACTTAAAACATAAAAATCATAAAGTCTCTAAAGTGAAGATAAAACATAACTATGTATTTATATAATTTTTAAAACCCAACAGTAAGACAAAAATATCCAGATAAATTAAATGTATACAAGATTTAACCACTAAGTCTAACTTGACAATTACTCTTTCTCTTCTTTTTTCCCTTCTATTCCTTCTTTCTGAATTCTAAAGTAGGAGATAAACAACCAAAAGCAAAAAATTTTTAAAATATACAAACCAAATAATTAGTCTCTGTATAAACCATTCATCAATTCTATTCTCAATGTCAGGACTTAAGAAAAATCTTTGAATTTTATATATCTCCCGAGGTAAGTTATACCTAGTTTAAAAAAAAAAACCCATAATTTAAAATAATATCATTCGTAGCAAAGAAAAAAATACCTTCAGTTCAGGTTTTTCATCATCTTTTGTAGAAAGATCATCTGCATGCTGAGGAACCAAAACAAATTCTTCACTGTTCAGTGCAGTCACAGAATCCGATGACCCACTAACCTTCTGTAATGAAGCTCTGACCTCCATTTCAGTTCTGTAAACTTCTCTTCCCACATCCACCTGGTCAAAACCACAAGGATTAAGAACAAAAACTACTGAATAAAAACATGAACTATTAAGTACCTGATCAATCTTTGGCCTTTAAAAAATGGTTCATGCAAAACAGAATTCTGCTGGCTAGATTATCTCAAAGCTAGGGAGGCTCCCTTCTCGGACTGGGCCACATAATGGAAATGTACTCTCTTTACCCTGAGTTTCCAGACTAAAAGAACCATATTGTTCCCCGAAAACCAACACAAACCCACCCATATCTCAACTAAAATTTTGGATTACTACTGTTTGGCTCTCTCTCTGTATCTCCTAGAAATACTGGTTTTGATCTTTTTAATAAATAGAGGAAATAATTGAGCGTAATACTAGAAGTGTCTACAAATTCACACACACACAAATAAAAATATATTCACTGAAATTACTTTATAGTTAAATCTAAATGTCTGCAAAAACTTATCAAGACCAGCTATTGTACCTTAAAATATTTTTTCTGTCTCACTTTAGTTGACTGATTAACACAGAAATCAACACCCAAAGCCATGTATTTTTCTTTTCCATACACATTACGACTTACGTACAGGGAACAACAACAACAACAAAAACAGGTAGGGGACAAAAAAAGCTTTCACATTGCATTAACGTAGCAAACGATGTTTCAGTAATTAAATAGCAGCGTGGTTGGTTCTGTTTTCTGGATAGATCTCTACACCACAGAAACTCAACATCCTCTTATCACTTCCAGAAATTCAAATATTCACACAACTAATTTTAACTGAACACATGCACTATATAATAAGACACTACACTCAGCACTGGGGTCACATGAGTGAAGACACAAGCTGCCTCACCTCCCGGAGCTTGTATCTAGTGAAGAAGCAAGTGAGCAAATGAGGTAAACCGAAATTATTTTATAGGCTATGAAGAAAAACAAAAGAGGTTGATGCAAAAGATCAGCTGTAAGGATCATAGGAACAACTTTAAGTAAGGTGTTAGGAAGGACTCTCTGAAAGAGGAATATTTGAGCTGAAACCTGAAAGACAAAAAAGAACCATATATTAAACAATCTGCTCAGTAACCAAAGGGGTAATGTGACAGAGAGGCAGGACAAGTAGGCCGGTACTAAAGAACACAGGTCCTCGTAACCATGGTAAGTCTTCTGATCTGTGCCAAAAACTCCCCAGAAATGTTCTTTTTCTCTTTCTAATTAAGTTACTTTGTTCATTGCCTCATATAAATATGGCTGCAATATCTCATTTTGCCATTAGGTGACACTAACACCATTTCTTTTGGGGAAAAAAAAAATTACTTCTCCCTTCCAAGTTACACTTCAAAAAATTAATTACTTCCTAATGTTATCAAAAATCAAAGTTTCTAATAATATTAAAATAAATAATACTGCATACTCCAAGGCTAGTTTAATTAGCTAGCCTTCATTTACTTGTTAGGCATATAAACATCCTTCCTTTTTAAAGCCATTCATTCAAGCACAGTCATCTGTCCTCTAAAGGTTTTTCTCATTTTGTGTATTACATGTTTCTGAAAATGCAGTATGTGTTAGAAGCCATTTTTACCCTTCAGGCTGACTCATGAATCCCTGACTGCCAAGACATCACATATTCCAGTTGTTTTTTTCTGTGGCCAGTCCTTCTCCAAATGCTTTTAGTTGCCACTACTCTACTTGACATCTAAATGTTGGAAATTCCCCAAGTTCAAGTCCTGAGCTTTTTCTCTGATTCCCGCCACACATTCTAAGTAATACCTCTCATTGCCATATATTTAAACAGCATCTATATGCTAAAAGTCTCCTGAATTTCTATCCCAACCCAAATGTTTCCTTGAAATTCCTGATTTTGAATCCAACTCTTTACTTGATACTACCACGTTGAATTCTTACCAGTGTCTGAAATGTGACCCACATGGAATTCCTAATGTCTCCTTCAAAGTTGTTCCTTATTCAGATTTCCCATTTCAGTAAATAACACCACCTTCTACCAAAGTTGCTCAAACAAGAGATCTGCATGTTATCCTTATCTTCATTCCTCTCAAGCTATATTCTCACCCACTTTATAAGCCTCCTTACCCATCTCCTACCTCCAATCTTCCCCTTCCTAATCTACTCTTCACAGAGCTGCCAAAGAAATCTTTTGGAAAATAAGTTGGATTACATTAAAACTCCAGATTAAAATCTTTTCACTAACCTTCAAATAAAACCCAAACTCCTTACCAGGGCTCACAAGGCCTGAAATACACAAGGCCTCTGCCACTTTATCATTACAACTCTTCAGTAACAGAAAGTTCTTTTTCACTTTAGGGTCTTAGCTCTTATCTCCTAGCTTCATAAGGCTGACTCCTATAGGTATCAGCTTTCATTCAACCGCTCAATAAACATTTAATGAGCCCGTATCACGTGACAGAAACTATAATGGGAACTGGAGATTATATGATTAGTAAGATGAGCGCAAGCCCAGTCTTCCTAGAGCTAACATTCTTATGGATGTGATAAATAAGGAAGAAGAAAATAAATCAGGATCACATACTGGAACAAGTACAGCAAAACGTGATGATGAGAAAACAGGAGGCAATATGGGCCCAGTTGACATGCGGACTTAATAAGAATAAGCAAACCACAGAAAGAACAGGGAGAAAGAATTTCAAGTAGAAGAA
This sequence comes from Camelus ferus, assembly GCF_009834535.1. Lineage (NCBI taxonomy): Eukaryota > Metazoa > Chordata > Mammalia > Artiodactyla > Camelidae > Camelus > Camelus ferus. The sequence continues at coordinate 8,834,906 of NC_045716.1, forward strand.
ATAGCAAATAAAAAGGCAAAGATGTAAGAAAAGGCTTACAGGAACGGAAAGGAGGCCAGGATAGCTATATAATGAGTATGGGTGAGAATACAGCCGTCCTTCAGTAACCACGGAGGATTGGTTCTAGGACCCGCCACAAACACCAAATCCATGGATGCTCTGAACCACTACATTATATAGTCTCTTCAAGTTTCTTCATCTGTTCCTTGAGACCCAGGGTTGGTATCAACAGAACATCACTATGCACAGTTAACTTTCTCCACATCTCTCCTCCATCAAAATTTATCTGTCTCTCCCCTCAAAGCATTCTTCTTAAATAAAGGATAGTTAACCTGATAGTTAATTCTGAACTAGCATGTTAATGAATACTAATGGTTGCTCAATTTAAATAAGATGTCCATTTTTAATAGAGGTTTTCTTTAGCCCAACAGAATGTCAGATATTCTGCCATGCTAACTAGAAATCTATTAGTGTATCATACGTAATTTTGTGACCTCTGCAGAACACAGGCCAGCACTTCTCATTCTACTCAGAATTATGACAGCTGTCATTACAAGCATAAAAACTCCCGCCTTGAAGGGCCTTAAGGATACTCTCAGAAGTTTGCCTGATGCTACCTTACTGAATTGGGCATTGCTTTGAACTCAATACAAAGATGACATACATGCTTATCAAATTTACACACAAACACAAAAATTTGGGAAAGCAAAGTCAGTATTTTAAAATATTTCTACCAGTAAGTAATAAGATTTAAAAGAGAAAAGAATAGTCTTTTCAATAAATGTTGTTGGAACAATTAGATATCTACATGGAGAAGAATGAAGCTGGACCCCTACATCACACCATACCCAAAATTTAATTCAAAATGGATCACAGATGTAAATCTAAGAACTAAAACTATAAAACCCTTAGAAGAAAACATAGGAGTAAATATTCATGGACTTGGGTTAAGCACTGGTTTCTAATATGACACCAAAAGCACAAGTGGCAAAAGGAAAAAAATTGATAAATTGGACTACATTGAAATGATACCATGAAGAAAGTAAAAATAAAATCCACAGGATGGAGGATTTCTGGTCAAGATGATGGAGTGGTAGGACCACGAGCTCGCCTCTTCTTGCAACTACAACAAAACCCCAAATGACTGCTAAACAACCATCAAAAAGAAGACTGGAACCAAGCAAAAAGTTCTTCTTCAACTAGAAACATAAAGAGGGAACCAAAGCAGGACAGTAGGACGACTGTGCACGTGATATAATCAAGCCCCACACCACCTGGGTGGGTGACCCACAAGCTGAAGAATAATTAAGTCACAGATGCCCTCCAAAAGGAGTTAGACTTCTAAGCCCCATGTCAGGCTCCCCAGCTCGGGTCCCAGCTTTGGGAGGAGGAGGAGACCCCTAGACATCTGGTTTTGAAGGCCAGTGGGACTTCACTCCAGGAGCCCCGTGGGACTTGGAGAAACAGAGACTTCATTCTCTTAGGAAGGGTACACAGAATCTCATGTGTGAGGGCAGAGGCAGTGATTTCATCGGAACCTGGGCCAAGCCTGCCTGCTGGTTTTGGAGGGTCTCCTGAGGAGGTAGGGGACGGTTATGGCTCACTCAGGGGACATTAAAGCTGGTGGCGGACACTCTGGGAGTGTTCATGTACATGAGCTTTCCTGGAGGCTGAAATATTGATTGGATCATTAGGACCAAGACCTAGCCCCAGCCAACAGCCTTTAGGGAAGCCTTAGGCCAAACAACGTACAGGGTGGGAACACAGCCCCACCCATCAGCAAACTTCCTAAGCCACAAAGTCTTCTAGACATGGCCCTACACATCAGAGATCCAGGACCAAGTTTCACCCAGCAGTGGGCAGGCATTTACTCCTCCTACCAGGAAACCTGCATAAGCCTCTAGTCCAGTCTCATCCACCAGGGCAGATACCAGAAATAAGAAAAGAACAATCCCAAAGCCCGTGGAAGGAATCCACAAACACAGGCTAGACTCTACACTGGGACTCTACAGGCTGGACTCTGCCTGGACCTTGGGTGACAAGAGAGGAGTGTACTGACGGGACGCATAGGATGTCTCCCACAGAGGGCCACCTCTCCGAGGTCAAGAAACTAACCTATCTAAAAATACAAATAGAAAGATAGACAATATGAGGCGGCAGAGGAATATCTCCCAGGCCAAGGCATAAGATAAAATCCCAGAAGAAATAAGTAACAAGGAGATAGGCAATTTATTTGAGAGTTTAACGCAATGATGGCAAAGAGGTTCAAAGAACTCAAGAGGAGTATAGATGCACAGAGCAAAGATTTTAGCAAAGAGTTGGAAAATATAAAGAATACCCAAAGTTGAAGCATAAAATCACTGAAATGAATAACACTCTAAAAGGAACCAAGAATAGAGTAAATGAGGCAGAAGAACAGATCAATGAACTAGAAAACAGATTAGTAGAAATTACTACTTCAGAACAGAAAAAAGAAAAAAGAATGAAAAGAAATGAGGATAGTTTAAGGGAACTTTGGGACAACATGAAGCATGCTAATATTTGCATTATAGGACTCCCAGAAAGAGAAAAGAGAGAGAAAGGACCTGAGAAAATTTTTGGAGAGATAAGAACCGAAAACTTCCCCAACTTAGGAAAGGAAAGAGTCACCCAAGTCCAGGAAATGCAGAAAGTTCCACACAGGATCAATCCAAAAAGGAACACACCAAGGAACATAGTAATCAAATTGACAAAAATTAAGGATGAGGAGAAAATATTAAAATTAGCAAGAGAAAAGCAACAAATAACATGCAAGGGAACTCCCATAAGGTTATTAGCTGATTTTTCAGCAGAAACTCTTCAGGGAAGAAGGGAGTGGCATGATATATTTAAAGTGACAAAAGAATATTCTATTCAGCAAGGCTCTTATTCAGATTTGATGGAGAAATCAAAAGCTTCATAGATAAGCAAAAGCTAAAAGAATTCAGCACCACCAAACCAGCTTTACAACAAATGTTGAAGGAACTTCTCTAGTCATCAAACCATAAGAAAAGAGAACAAAAAGAGAAAGAAGGAAAAAAAAAAAAAAAAAGACCTACATAAGATTGCTTTGGCAGTTCGGGGTCTTTCATGGTTCCATAAAATTTTCGAATTGTTTGTTCTAGTTCTGTGAAGAATGTTATGAGTATTTTGACAGGGGTTGCTTGTATCTGTAGATTGCTTTGGGTAGCACGGCCATTTTGATAACGTTGATTCTCCCAATCCAAGAGCACAAGATACCTTTCCATTTCTTTGTATCATCTTCAATTTCTTTCATCAATGTTTTACAGTGTTCAGAGCATAGGTAACCTCCTTGATTAGGTTTATTTCTAGGTATTTTGTTATTTTTGATGCAGTGGAAATGTTTATGCCAGTTATAAAATTCTGGTTTTTGAAGTGTAAAAAAAAAAAGTGAATGTACGGCCACAAATGGCAAAATATTCTTCTTTCTTATGGGTGAGTTGTATTCTATTACATATATATGCTGCATCTTCTTTATCCATTCATCTATTGATGTGCATTTAGGATGCTTCCATATCTTGGCAATTATAAATAATGTTGTTAATAGTGGGGTGTATGTATCTTTTTGAATTAATTCTTATTTTGTGGTTGGCTTTATTCCTTTGATAACTACATAAGTTTAAAAAGTCAAAGCTCTAAAGTTTCTTAGAAACAATGAACAGTACATATATACATATTTTTAATATGCACAGTATGTGTATATGTATTTACATGCAATAAATTATATATATGCAGTCAAACTGTAACAATTCTACCTAAAAAAAATGAAAAATTTTAAAAAAAAAGGCAAAAAAATCCCCCCCCCCCCCCCAAAAATCCACAGGATGAGAAAATACCTGCAAGTCAAGCTGATAAAGACCTGGTATCCAGATTATATGAGGAACTCTCACAAATCAGTAATAAAAAGACAAACAATTCAACTTCTGGTATCAGCTAAAGAGCATGGAAATCATTACCTCTGTCCCCAAAACAAGAAAAGGTTGGACAAATTGAAAATCAACAGCTCTTCTTAGATCCATCAGAGAATTGAGGTCACAGGACAAACTGCCATGCCAAATCTGGAGGCAGTCAAGACAGAGACAGCAACTAAGATCTGTTTACCTGAGCAGAAGGCACTGGAGTCATAAACTGAGTACACTTAAATAGTACTTTTGACAAACTGCTGGAAGCTAAGTATGGAATTTGGGTATGGGAGGTGAGAGTGGATTGTGGAAGGGTGGCTTCAAATTTTTTGCTTATTAAGTTGGTACTTAATAGTAAGTAATAATAAAGAAATTTCTAACATAAGAAAAGAGAAAGCTGGAAAAGCCATACTGATTTTAGACAAGCAGACTTCAGAACTTTATCAGAGATAAAGAGAGATACCATATAATAATAAAAAGTCAATTCTCCAAGAAGACATAATAATCCTCAATGAGTATGCACCTAACAAGAGAAAATCAAAATACATGAGACAAAAACTGATAGAACTGAAAAGTGAAATAAACAAATCCACTATAATAGTTGGAGACTCCAACATGTCTCTAAAATTGACAGATCTAGCAGGAAGAAAATTAATAAAGATACAGATGACCTGAATAGCACTGTCAGTCAATTTGATCTAATTAACATTTATAAAATACTAATATAACAAAAAAAGAATACATTTTCTCATAGGGAACTTTCACCAAGGGAGACCATATTCAAGGCCATAAAACACTCTGAAAATTTTTTTAAAGAATAAAAATCATACCAATATTATCAAACCGTAATAGAATTAAACTAGAAGTCAGTAATAGATAGCTTGGAAATTCCAAAATGTTTGGAAATTAACATACTTGTAAATAATCATGAGTCAAAGATGACTCAAGAGAAATTTTAAAATATTTTGAACTAAACAAAAATGAAAATACTACTTAGCAGAAGTCGTGGGATGCAGTAAAAGCAGTACTTAGAAATTTGTTGCATTGAATGCATATACCAGGGAAAAATATCTAAAACCTGTTAACTTATGCTTCCTTAGGAATCTTAGGAAACTTAAAAAAAGATCAGATGAAATTAAAAAAAAAAAAAAGCAATTAATAAAATTGAAACAGGAAAACAATACAGAAAAATTTAATAATAAAAACCAAAAGATGGTTCTTTAAAAAGATCTATAAAATTGATAAAATCACATAATATTCTAGCCAGGCTAAACAAGAAGAAAAGAAGACACAAATTACTAACATCAAAAATGAAAGGTCATCACTACCAATCCCCTGGACATTAACAGGATAATAAAGAAATACTACAAATAATTCTATGCCCACAAATTTGGTGACTTAAATGAACTGGACCAGTTCTTTGAAAGACATGAAGTACTAAACTTCACACCAAGGAAAATAGGTAACCTGAATAGCCCTATATTCTTAAGTAAATTTAACCAACAATACATAATAAGCTTCCAAGAAAGAAAGCACCAGACACAGATGGCTTCACAAATTAATTCCACCAAACATTTAAGGAAGAAATACCAAGCTTCCACCATCTCTTCCGAGAAATAGGGAAACACTTCCTAACTCATTTTATGAGGCCAGCATTCCGCCAATATCAAAACTAGATTACAAGAAAACTATAGACAAAATATTGTCCATTAATGTATAAAAAGAATTATACCCCTCCAAAAACACCAAAAAAGTTAAATTAAAAAATATTATACCCCATGCATGCAAGACTGGCTTAATGTAATCAAACAAACCAATAAGCTAAAATAAAATCATGACCATGACAATTGATGCAGAAAATCCATTTGACAAAATCCCATACCCATTCATGATAAAAAAAAAAAAAAAAAAAAAAAACCTCTCAGTGATATAATAGATGGTATTTCCTCAAGTTGGTAAAGAACATCTACAAAAAAAAGTAGTTAACATCATACTTAATTATGAGAGACTAAAGAGACTGTACCCCTCCCCCTTAAGACTGAGGACAATGCAATTATGCCCTCTTTCACCACTCTGACTCAACTTCGTAAGAAATAAAAATTATACAGATCAAAAAGGAAGAAATAAAGCTGTCTTTATTCACAGATTACATAATCACCTATACAGAAAATCCCAAAGAATCTACCAAAAAAACCCTAGAACAGTGAACACAGTAAAGTCACAGGATACTGGGGCAATATACAAAAGTCAACCTCTTCCCTACACACACAAAATAAACAATTGGAATTAAAAAATTTTTAAGAGCAGTATCATTTTCAGTAGCACCAAAAAGTGAAATACTTCGGTAAAAATCTAACAAAATATCCATAGGATCTGTCAATAGAAACCTACAAAACACTTGTGAAAGAAATTAAGGAAGATTCAAATAAATGCAGAGATACTCAATTTCCATAGACTGGAAAACTCAATATTGTTAAGATACCAATTCTTCCCCAAGTTGAGTACTTAGATTCAAAAAATAATTTGCTAAGACTGAATAAACAAACTGAGCACTCAACTAGCTGCTCAAGGACAGGGATAATGTCTCTTTTTATTTTATTCATCAACACACCCCCAGCACAGTGCTGACATACAGCATGGGCTCAATAAACATCAGTTTAATAAAGTCAATTATTTTGGATATAGCAGGTCGCACTCCTGTATCAGGTAGGAAGTTTTACTGATGGATTCCAAAGTCATTTAATCTTAAGATTCTCATTCTATATGATGTGTAGAAGAATTCCATTCCAACAAGTCAATTCAAAATATAATTTGCTAAGTCTACTATTATGCAGCAGTATGCTATGCAAAATGTTACTTTCTCCTTGTATACAGTGACCTGCTATTATTTCAAATCAAAAGAAATAGCAGTTGGAAAACTTTCTGGAGTCTTTTTAAATAATATGGAGTTCACTGTTCTGTAAACTCAAAACTAACATGTTTCAACTCAGCATATAAGACAGAGCAGCGCATAAAAGCAAAACTGCTTTTAAAAGCATTTATATAAAGACTGCCCTATTATAACCCAAAAATTAGAATGTAAAATCTGACAAAGGAATTTTACGTCTCTTTAGGCACAGAAGGGGACACACACACACACACACACACACCAGGACTGGGAACTACTCTAGGCATAAACATTTTTATTTTTAGGGCATTTTAAAAGTATATGAGAATAAGAAAACTGATCAGTGCCACAGAAAATCTGATAAATGTTTCTTCTATTCATCCTCTTCTACCCTCCTCTGAACCCAAAGGAGTTTAATAAATTGGTAGACTTGAATAACTTAAGCACACACTTATTCTCCACACCTATAGTAATTCTGTCTAATGAAATAGCTTTTACTTCTTACTTCAATGCCACATCAATTTTGTCAAATGAGCAGTATGATATCTAAATTAACACCTCACTTGGAAGCCTAAAACTACAATTTCACGTGTACAAGAAACAGTAAAACAACATTCAGCAAAGTCTAACTGGAAGCTATCTTCTTCTCAAAATAACCAAACACATTCAAAATTATAAAATCGTGATGTACATGGTCCAATTTCTTTCTGTGCCAAATGTGGTTAGCCTGCTTCTTGCTTTTAGATTATGTATTTGTACCTACTCATTTTCAAGTGACTCCTGAACTAAAATAGAAAACTGAATATATGAGTGTGAGTCAAAACAGGATAATCTGGGAAGATAATTGGGCATGAAAATTAGAATAACTATAGTAGACCCATTACAATAGTGGAAACAGGAAATATTCTCAGTCTACAAAAAGAAAATGAGGATAAATAATTTAAAACATCATTTACCAACCATAATCCTTCTGTGCTTTAAAGAACTGAGTCACTCCTGGGAAAAAACGACTATGACCTATGTTTACTAAATAGTCCATCCAACATTCTACTTCTCAGGCAAGAGCCACACCAACAGGTGGGTATGTATGCATGCATGTGTGCCCCTGCCCCTGAAAAAGGCATGAAAGAACCTTATTAATTCACATTAATTTAGTGGATACCTGTTTATATTTGTCTAGTAATAATCTCCAAACCTTTTTTTCTGAGAATAAGCCTTCCCTCTACTCAAACCACATGGCTTTTATAGAAACCTCAACCCTACAGCCAAAGAGATCCAAAGGTGGACACTGAATCCAAACTAGACCAATGAACCTAATCCCTTTCTATCAATTATTTTTGAATAATCACGTTTAAATTGAGTTCCTGTCACATGAAGCATACTAATCCTAACAAAATTATATGCTAGAAAAAAAGATGTACAAGATATATTTTAATAGGTTGCAGATGGCCATATGGTTTCATGTAGTACTTGTGAAAACAAAAATCTAGGTGAAGGAAAACAAGAGAACCTGAAAATTTGACAATAATTTCCCAGATAAACAGTATAGTGGGTGTGATGAAGAAAAAAAAATAAGTAGAGAAAAGACTTATTTGAAATAATTACATAAAAAAAGGATAATACAAGTGATGCTTACAATCAAAGGATGGTTTAAAAGGCAAAGAAGAATGTTTTATAACCAAAATAGGAAACCATCATAGTACACAGGGGAATTTTAAATAGTAGGCACATTATGATCGTTGCTACGTAATATTCCCATGTCACAAAAACGGGCTGCAAAACAGGAAAAAATTTTTATTTAAAAAATCTCTATTAGGATGGTGAGATGTGAAGGTGACTGTGGTGGATCCGATTACTGCTACCAATTTTTCACTCCCTCCCTATTACAGAATTGTACATTAATGCCTCTTGCCATGTTGACTTTGTAATGTCTCCAATTAGAATAAGTCAAACATGTACAGATAAATGTTTGGTTTTTAATTTACATTCAAGTAACTAGAGATTAAAATCTAACAAACTAAGTACAAAAAGGTATAAATTTTTCCCATCAGGATTAGAAACTGTTACTTAAGCCAGCTAACTCTGCCAATTTGCCAAAGAGTAAGATGTCACACATGTATTTTACATTCTAGGAAAACCAGATTGTTAGCTAACACCTACATAAGAGCTTATATAAAAACATCTCAAGTACCTATTTTAGTTTGATTTTTCTCTCGCTTCTTACTCTTACTTGCCACAAAATCTCAAATTCTTAATAAAAATAAATGTTAATTAAAATAGTTTACATTCATTATCTTCTCTTTAGATAAAGAAACACTTGGATTAAAAAGTATAACCCTCACATCTGTTTCCTATGAATAAATCACCATCAGTCTGAATCTAAGAAAATACTTTTTCATAACCAATGATTCTAAGAATAGCAATTACTTCTTTAAGGGTTAAATACATAAATAAAAGTGGGAGAGGAAGGTTAAATTGGCTCTCACAATAATGGAAGAATATACTATTCAGGAACTAATGAACAGAATTGACCGTGTAAATAAAGGAAGATGCTTTGGAACTGAGGAATAATGTATGAATAAAATTCCTTCTAAGACATGTGACTCAAGACCCTATTGGTCATGCAGGTAAAAGAACATGAAATTCAGGTCTGATAAAGTCCCACAATCTTAAGTGTTTATATTAAAGGCACTGATTTTTGTTTTTACTTTACTTAGTAGTAAGAATTTTAAAATATTACTATTATGCCATTAATTCTCATTACAATGTAATGCACACAGTTGATGATCACAAAATCTCATTTCCTTCTTGATTACTATAAATATCTTCATTTTGGAAAGACTTATTTTTATGTAACCTAAACAATCACTTTAATAAAACAAAGTACTACGCTAGATTTCAGAGTTAAAAATTCACCTACTTAAAACAAAAAAAAGTTCACCTGTTCTAAATTTGCTCCTATTAAGTCCTTGAAGCTAAGGATTATTTACTGTCTCTCCCACTCTAAAAACTAAAAGTAATATCACAGTCTGAAAAGTCACTGTAGGACTGGTTTAGTACATTAAATAACTCCGTAATTATCTAGACAACAATGTGTTTATTACTTCATGAAACTTAAAAGGCCTTTCCTTCTCTGTGTGTTATAAACAAGATCTAAATCATGTATACGATGGATTCATGTATACATCTTCATCATTACACCACAATTACAACATCTTAGATAAGGAAAAGCACCAATTATTTATTAAGAACCATTCAATCATTTTGTAGTCTCCAGATATACCCAACACTTTAGTACTTCTCAAGAAAAGGCAAAGGAATCCCAAATATGGATAGGGAGAAGAGAAACAGGACAACTCGTAATAAATATCTGTGTTCTGACAAAGATAATTCGCTGATTTTAATACACATACCCAACCACTGTAAATATGCCCACCTGGAGGACTTACGATATGGAACTTTATCTAATGTATACAGTATCCATTCAACTAATAATTATTAGGTATATCCTCTGTGACAGGAACCATGGCAAACACTGAAAATACATTCATATAATATGGGGTTCTGTACTCCCCAGGAACAGGTGCCAAATATGTGCCCAGAACTCCAAGAATATCTATACAACATAGATGACAACAGATTTTTAAAAAGCAAGAGACCAGCAGTACTGTGTTATGTTTAAGAAACAGGTAATCAAGCAGTATGGTAATGAAAGGAGTTATCTGTGTGCATCAGAGGGGTTATTTGTGAATAAGCAAAATTAAGAAGGAAACAAATTCTGTGGTTTTTCAAAGTAGATTAAGTGGAGCATTGAGGAATTCTTTCTCCCACTGACCACTATGCGTGAGATGGGGCAGTGTCTGAGTTTGGAACTAAAACGACTTACAAGAGTTCAAGCTCACTGAAATACTGAGAGTGAAGGTCATTAAAGCCTAACTGTTAAGAATCCAACCAATAGAGTCAGACACACAGACACACCTGGGTTTAATCTTGTTTCCACCGTTTACAACCTTTATGACCTTACGTAAGTAAATCTCTCTAAACTTCATCTAGTTTAAAACAGAAGAAATAATATTCACCTTAGAGTTGTTGGAAAAGATCAAATAATATGATGTATGTAAAACCACTTGTCACTCTGCTTGGTACATTTTTAAAAACTGAATATGTATTAGTGATAATCATTTATTGCTCTTTTCTACTACACAGTGAACTCTGCATCAGTCATTGCAGGGGCTGTAGCAGTATCACCTCCCTTCATTTTATTTAAAGATTTAGTTTGATCCACATCCATCTCTTTTTACACATCTCAAGTTTTACCTTATGCTATGACCAATACTGTGCTAGCAGAGACCTTCCACTATAAAAATGAGCAGAGAAAAAAAAACCTCATATCCAAAAAGGTACCACAGTTCAAATTATGAACGCTAAATTGAACAAAGAAAGCAAATTTCCTCTGAAATAGACTTACTGAAAGATACAGGAAAACATTTATAAAATTTCTAATGATGCTCTTGGGACAATTCAAGAGACAAGTATATATAAATGAAATTATAGCAGGAAGTTATGAAGGGGAAACAATCTAAGATTAGGAAAATTGCACAGAGACAAAAATAACAAGATTACCAAAGAAAAAACCACAGCAATATGGCCAACAGATTAGATATTTCTTCAGTAGTTCAAATTAATAAAGATAAAAAAACTCAAAAATTTGTCCCAGATAGGATAAAAGGCTTTTATGAAATATAAATGCCAAGAGAAATATGAAGATCAGATCCAAAAGAGGCCATCTAAATTGAAAAAAATAATAATTGCAGAAGAAAACAGAGAACTGGAGTGAGAACAGTAATGCTGAAGCCAATAATAATAATTCTTGTACTATTTCTTAGCATTTTACATATTACAGATGAGTAAACTAAGGCACAGGAAGGTTTAAAACCTTGCCCAGAAACACTAGGATCATAGGAAGAACTGGAAACCAAGTAATCTGCTCCTCAGTTTGTGGCCTTAAACCACCATGCTATGTCCCTCAAAAAATTATTAGAAGGAAATTTTTCTAAGTTGAAAGGAAACCTGAATCTGGACATCTAAATACTTTGAGTACACAAGGAAAAATTAATTAAAACATGCTAACATCAAGATATAGACTAGTTCAAAGAAAAAAACAATTTTAGAGAAAAAAAGGAGAATTATCTACACAAAGGAAAAGAGGGGAGGAGGGTTGGGAAGACCAAGGGGAGTTGATTAATCTCAGACTTAACCCTTTCCTCTGGAAAATAAAAAGTCAAATTATAATAATGCAAACAAGCTTTCACAGGGAAAAACAGATCAAAACTCAAGAAACAGAGTGGGAAGGTATAGCTCAAGTGGTAGAGTGCATACACAAAATCCTGGGTTCAATCCCAAATATCTCCTCTAAAAATAAATATATAAGCCTAATTACCTCCCCACCAAAACAATTTCAATTATTTAATTTTTTTTTAAATTCAAGAAACAAAGATCACAACCCATACTTATACACATTCAAGACCAAGTATTTCTCAACTGGAAAAGAACTCAGAAAATAGATCATTCATATAATATATTCTTCCTGAAAATAATTACCCAAATACTACAAAAAAACAGTCATCAGAACAGCATAGTATTGGCACAAAAACAGACATATGGATCAATGGAACAGAATAGAGAGCCCAGAAATAAACCCACATACCTACAGTCAATTAATCTTCGACAAAGGAGACAAAATATACAATAGAGAAAAGACAGTCTCTTCATCAAGTGGTGTTGGGAAAGCTGGATAGCTGCATGCAAATCAATGAAGTTAGAACACTCCCTCACATCATACACAAAAATAAACTCAAAATGGCTTAAAGACTTAAGTTTAAGACTTCACACTATAAACCTCCTAGAACATACATAGGCAAAATACTTTCTGACATAAATCTTATCAATGTTCTCCTAAGGCAATCTACCCAGGCAATGGAAATAAAAAAAAATACAGATGGAACCTAATCAAACTTATAAGCTTTTGCACAGCAAAGGAATCCATAAACAAAACAAAAAGACACTACAGAATGGGAGAAAATATTTGCAAATGATGTGACTCATAAGGGCTTAGTTTCCAAAATATATAAATAGCTCATACAACTCAATAACAAAAAACAACAAACCCAATACAAAAATGGGCAGAAGACCTAAATAGACACTTCTCCAAAGACATCCAGATGGCCAATAGGCACATGAAAAAAATGTTCAACATTGCTAATTATTAGAGAAATGCAAATCGAAACTACAATGATGCATCACCTCACATCAGACAGAATGGCCATCACCAAAAAGACTATAAATAATAAATACTAAAGAGGGTGTGGAGAAAAGGAAACCCTCCTACATACACTGTTGGTGGGACTGTAAATTAGTGCAGCCACTATGGAAAATAGTATAGAGGTTCCTTAAAAAACAAAAAGAGACTTACCATATGATCTAGCAATCCCACTCCTGGGCATATATCCAAAGAAAATTATAATTCGAAAAAACACAAGCATCCAATGTTCATAGCAACACTATTTACAATAGCCAAGACATGGAAACAACCTAAATGCCCATCAACAGATGACTGAATAAAGAAGATGTGGTATGTATACCCAATGGGATACTACTCAGCCATAAAAAAGAATGAAATAATGCCATCTGCAGCAACATGGATGGGCCTAGAGATTATCATATTAAGTGAAGTCAGTCAGACAAAGATAAATATCATATCACTTATACGTGGAATCTAAAAGAAAAATGATACAAATTCTATTTACAAACCAAAAAGAGACTCAGACATAGAAAACAATCTATAGTTACCAGAGCGGAAAGGGCAAGAAAGCACAAATTAGGAGTTGGGGATTAACAAACACATATTACTATATACAAAATAAACAACAAGGACCTACTGTATAGCATAGGGAACTACATTCAATTTCTTGTAATAACACATAATGGAAAAGAATCTGAAATGAAAAAAAATATATATATGTATGTACACGTATAACTGAATCACTTTGCTGTACCCCTGAAAAGAACATTGTAAATCAAGTACACTTCAATAAAAATGTTTTCAAAAATACAATGAAACTAAATATCAATCACAGTTTATATCAAGTAGAGCGGATTCCAACTGCTCATTTATTGTTAAACATTCCCCAACCTTGACTTGAACGTAAGATATTTTTGGTGCACCGCTCCTTCCTCAGCACCTAAGAATGTCTGACACATGGTACACACTAAATAAATATGCACTGAAAGAACAAAATTAAAAGACACTGAACACTTGGGGCAATAAAGGTATCAAAGCTATAATCACGGATTGTTTAATATGCAAAAAATGATAATATTACATATCAAAATTTTACTGGTCTTATTCCAGAATACCTTTATAGTAATATTATTGTACAAACTACCACCACAATCTGAAAGTGTTAACTGAAAAACTGTTAAAACTAATACGAGATTTCAGAAAAATAACAGCTCTTAGGACACTAAGCACACAAAATAGTGCTAGTCATTATTACAGATGTTTCTCTACTTTCACATATTTCATAGTTTTATACTTTATGTATTGACACTCTCAGCCTGCCTTTCTTATGCCAAATGCAGTAATTTACATCCACACGGCAAAGATTATTTCCTGTTCTTCTATGGTGGCATCATCTGTCCAGAGGAAAAAGGCCAGATCTCCTCTGCAGCAGTGCCCATCAAGTAGAATCCCTACCCTCACCACTACGAAGAACAAGTGTGTGATCCCATCCAAAGGCTTCCGAGACCACCAGGCAGTAAGAAAGTGAGTGGGCCTCCTTCCCCCAGGGGCCCTGAATCTCCAGAAAGAATTTCAACCAGCTACAGGGTTTTCCTCAGCCAAAAAGAAGTATCTGGCTGTTATACAGAGCTTTCACACTTTCTGAGCTATGTATAAATAGGATATATTCATTCTCCTACCACCCACCGACACACACACACACAAATCAATCATGTTACTACTAGACATTTAATTTTTAAACATTTTCTCAAATATAGTCTCTGTGAAGATGGGAGATTATTATTATTAAGCAAACTTGCCAGATATAAAATACATTAATTCAATAGCATTCTTTTAGGCCAGCTGTATCTAATTACTCTACACCAAAAAGGAGGTGGGTGGAACCCATTCATGATAGCCAGTAAAATAAGTGTCTAAGAATAAATTTCTTACATATACAGACTTATACAAAAAATAATAGTAAACTCTACTGAAGCCCAAAAAACTCCAACAAGTAAAGATAATGTTTCATAATAGTGGAATTCAAAAAACAGACCACTATGTAACTACACATTGTAAAGACGCCAGTTCCCCCAAGTTGATTTACAGGCTCAATAAAATTCCATCAAAATTTTAAAAAGAAGTTCTTGTGAAATTTAAAATAATCTAAGCTTTAGGATTGTGGTTAAGGGCATGAGCTCTAAAGCCAGACTGCCTGGGTTTGAATCCTGGTTCCTCAGGTTAATGTAATCTCAAACTAAGTATTAAACCTATCTGCATCTCAATTTTTGCATCTCTAAAATCATGATATAACATCAACATCATTGGGCTGTTATGAGGACTGAATGTGCCGGTACATGTTAAAAAAAAAAAAAAACTGACCCACAGTATGCACTCCATAAATATAAGATGGGACCAATATTGAAAAGAAAACATGGTGGGGAAACAATCAGCAAAATGTGGGGAAGAGGAGAAGGTATATAACCAGACAAGTTAGATTCATTAAAATTATGTAATACTAGTATAAGAAATCACAGGCAAATTAAAGAAACCGAACAGAGAATTCAAAACCCTAAAATAAGAATCTGGTAGAGGATAAAAGTAGCATGTTACAAATCACTGGTGACAGAACAAGTTTATCCAAAACATTAGTGGAAGGAGGAATTATCCAATAAAAGGCGGTGGGACAACTATCAGGGAAAAAATTGAATTTGATCATTTAATCCCTACCTGAAACCAAACTCCAAATAAATGTTAAAAGGATTTTGGTTCTTTAGGGGGTCGGAAGGGACAGATTGGGATTTCAAAATCTGTAGATACTGACAGGCATATGCAGGATACATAAACAAGATTATACTGTCCAGCACAGGGAAATATATACAAGAGCTTGTGGTAGCTCACAGAGAAAAAAAATGTGACAATGAATATATGTATATTCATGTATAACTGAAAAATTGTGTGCTGCACTGGAATTTGACACAACATTGTAAAATGACCATAACTCAATTAAAAAAAATGGTAAAAAAAATAAAAAAATAAAGGATTTTGGCTCTTTGTTAAATGAATAGGGAGAAAAAAAACCCCTGACTATTTCTGGTTTCAAGATGGGGAAGAACTAAGCACAATGCAAAGGAAGAAATCATAAAGAAAAAGACTAATAAACCTAACTTCATAAAAAGTTAAGACTTCTGTATATCAAATAACCTGAGCAAAATTTAAAGGCAAAAGTTTGAAACACGACAAAATGGTATTATTCTAAATATATAATAAGCTGTTAGAAATAAATAAGAAAAAGATGAATACTCCAATAAAAAATGAAATAAAGGACATAATGACCAATAAACATTAATTTTTTTAGCATCCTTTCTATCTCTCCCCCAACTATATAACAGCCCCAGTCCCTAGTGTCTGGAGTGGGGAGGAAAGCATACAGATGCAAGGGGGCCTTCTCTAATGAATTCTAAGCCAATTAATTTAATACCTTTTACTTTAACACTGTTTCAAGAGGGGCACTAAGTCTTTAGCCAATTAACACAGCATTTTCGGGAAAGAATATAAGAACTTAACTGCCTCATCAGATTAAATCACAAGAGAACAGACTAGAGAGGAGAGAGAAGCTATCCTCCCTCTGGACAGTATGGCATATAGACATGAGGCCTATAAGAAAACTCAGGTATCAGGGAAAGGGCAAAGAATCGTTCTAAATGAAGTGAAAACGTTTTTACTTCACTAGAAGCTAAAGAACCTGAAGAGACATGCTTTGCAGTTAATGAGATAATTACATTTTAGTTTTTATCAAAAATAACAGTAAACTGGAAAATAACACTTAAAATACTTTCCAGAGAACCAGTCACTAAGACATATAATAGGCTAGACAAATAAAGCAGATAAAGCTAAATTCTATACCTATGGTTGATCTCTATCTACTTGTGTAAAAAAGTTACATAAACACATACTTTCATTGTCCAGGTAAAGTAAATGTTAGAAAATTATAATGTCCTATACAAATCTTACTGAAATTGTTCAGATGGAAAGAGAGGTAAAGTTTCTCTAGGAATGAACATAATTTTTTTAAAGACCTACAGCAGTTTATAAAATGCCTGCATGACAGTATTATGAGTTGCTAGGTAAGAAAAATAATCATCTTTATCTGGCCAAAAAAAAATAATTTTTATATTAAAACTTAACTAGTCATGCAAGAGGAAGGAGTAAATAATTAAGTTATGAAAAAAATACATCACTGTCAAAAAACAATTATTCAGCTTTGTGGCAAAGTCATCCAAAATGATAGTTTATCTTCTCTTATTCTGAAATAGAATAAAAATGAAATTAATACAGAAATAAATGTTGGAGAACTTCTTGAAACTGATAAATTTCTTCCGAGAAGATCCAGCTATTAGAATTTATGAGCACCAGCAACTAATGTGAAAAAACCAGATGATCAATTACCCTAAACTGAAATGAAGCAGAACTCTAAACAACAAAAAAGTCACAGGTAAGCCCAAAGACAAAATAGGTTTTCCTGAAGGTAGTAAAGAAAATGAGAGGAAAGTTAAACGAAATATGATAAAAGATACCTTTCTTTAAAATGTTTACTCCACCTGGGATTAGACAGTGGTGCACAACTTTGTGGATATACTAAAAACCACCAAATGTTCACTTTAAAATAGTGAGTTTTATGGTGAATTTTACCTCAAAAAAAAAAATCACTATATCTGACATTTATATGCAAAATCTTCCAAGATAAAGAAATACATGCAAATGACTGTTACTCATCAGAAATTTTGTGTTTAGCAAGAATCTACTATTAAACTGTACTTTCTATATCTTCCAAGATTTCTCTTCTCAAAAAAAAAAAAAAGAGGGAGGGAGGTATAAGTGCATATTTTGTCTCCCTAATAAGCCATGAGATTTGAATATCTTATTGGACATGTAAACTCTTTGCTAACATTCTCTCTAAATAGTCTCTATATCCGAGAATCTTGTGAGAGTCTGTTAGTTTCAGTTTAGAGTGGCCAATCATCTGGTTTGCTCACATTAGTCACTGGTGCTCAGTCAGTTCTAACAGGTGGATCCTCTCGTGTGGGAAAACTACTCATGCCTTTGCAGACCTAAGCTGGGAGCTGTGCTGCCTGACCCCACTGACAGCTACAGTTACGTTCATACAAGAAAGAATGTGACAAAAAGAAGAGTCAATTGCCCTTCTGATTAGGAGTTCTATGTTCTAGGCAAGACAAGTTCTAAGTTGTCTACCTCAAATAGATAACTGTCACTTCTCTAAAGCTTCTACAGCCTAGAAACAATGCCATACCCATATGAGCCAGATTCCTCTTTTCCAGGACACACTGGGCAAAAGGCACCTAGGGGACATCAGAATGACATCTGGTTATCCTGAACCCAAACTGACGTTGCTTTTACTTTTGTTCTACAAAAATAAATAAGAGAACCCCCCCAAAAATACTCTAATATACATAATTTGTATTTCGTATGAAAATAGTATAAAAAGTAAGTATTAACCTGTTATCATAAAGTTTTATTTTTATAGAAAAAGCATAATTGACTTGATTGTAGACTAAGTACTCAATTCAGATAGCCATCAGTGTCAGGAAAAAAAATCTAGCCAGCTGGCTTACATTGCCAGCTGAAGACAACGCTATTGACCTGAATTACTGGCATCATGTCTATGATAATTATCATTTACTGAGTATCTATGTATTTGTAATACTTTCAAAATCTCTCCAAGGTAGCTGTTATCCTCGCTTTATAGGTAGGAAAACAGGAAAAGAACAGTCATTAAGTAATTTGCCCAAGGTCACAGTGTTAGTGTTTAGCTGAAGCAACACTCAAAACCAACTCAACCATACCCCAAAGATCCTTCTATCCATTCCACTATGGAATGATGCTTCTCAAAGGAAATATACACAGTAATTATATCTAACATTTATTGAGTGCATTTTACATTCCATCTCATTTAACCCTTATAATATAAGATAAAGTTAACATTAATCTGTTTTTATAAATGAAGAAGCAACTGAATGCTAAATGATTTAAGGTCACAAGACTAGTATAGCAGTTTGATCAGAGAGGCCATATGCTTAACCACTAAATACACACACTTGCTGCCACTCATTAAGCTCATTATGTAGCAGGCACTATGCTACACACACACACTTCTTTCTCACGTAATCCCTCCAAGAACTAAACAAATTCTAAATTTTTAAAAGTTCAGCAACCATTACTCCTCAACTAAAACAGACTTTTTATTTCGCCATTTCAATGACTTGTCAATGACTTTTTAAGATGGTAAGTTTAAGAGAAAAAGTAGCCTAAATCCAGAAGATAAATTTAGAGAGTCCTCAAAACCTTAAAAATAAATTTTTACTATGTGGCCACAACTTTTATCAATTGCGTTATCTTTCTTCATCCTCAACTATAAACACATTCTAAGCCTGCATGATTAACTCTGCCTTTCCTTTAGCAAATATATAGTCAGAAGCTAGCAGTTACCATTAGCATTTACCATTTTACTATTTGTCAGTTGCTTTGCAAAGTTTTATATTTGTTAATTAATTGTTAATTGGGATTAAAAAGCATTAGGTAACTCAGGTAGGAACCACACAACCAATAAGCAATGAAAATGAGACGCAAACCCAGGACTACTCCAAAGTACCGTACTCAAAGTATGACATGCCTTAAAATCAAGGGACTTTCTCATAACAGACGTAACTAGATTGGAAAAAGGGGGGAGGGGAGCAGAGCTCCTGTATTTAAGAGTAGGAAAAAACCTTAGAAATCAGAAGTTAGTCATTCCATCTTTGAATTATTTGAGAAACATTTAAGCAATCAATTGGTTAACAGCAAAAAAACAATAAAATACCAGTACAGTGGACAAAAACTAAAAGTTTCTATAAATGGCCATGTTTTTTTCAACTTTGAGAAAAATAGAGTGAGAATATATCATTAAATTCTGAAAACAACACCCAAAAACAGAAAAATAATTAAATACTTGTCCAAAAGGTGTCAATTTTTTTAACGTACGTGACATAGATTTATTACTTCAAACACTTACTAGAAGTCTACTACATACTTAACACTACAAACTGGGAATTTAGAGATGAGTCAGATCTGTAGGCTGTTTTAGGCCCTCGTACCTACACAACGCAGAGGGTCCCTGCAGCTTCTCCCATTGCCCACATTAGCTTCTCTAATTGCCACATTAGACTCTTACAGCAAACCATTTATCCAAGCCAGTTACTGAACTGGACACAAAATCAAAATGAGAATATTTCAAAACACAGGAATTAAAGGAACAACACGTTCTGCGTAACCAGTTCACAAATGGCAGCATTCATCTAGAGGAGTCTGAACAGCTCCTCTGGCTCCTTAAGTCACATTCTAAGTCACAAAACATGCAGCTTCTATGTAACCTTAACAGAAAACACAATCAGTCTTATCTGAATTCAAATACTCATAGCTTTCGAAACTTCAATCAAAAGAATAACAATTTTCAACTTTGTACTGAAACATAAGATGGAACAAAGACGTAAAAGAAAATATAAAATACTTTAGGTTAGGTGAACAAAGTGATCTAATCGGTTCCCAAGTCTGACTATTGTTACTCTTTAAAGCCACAGCCAAAACTTCAAATATAAAAAAGCGCTCTGTCTAAAAGCAAGTACAACTGTACGAAATGTTCAGTCTAATTCTGTCAATTAATAAGTTACAAGTTGGTATATATCCTCCAACATGACAGCCTCACTTACTTCGTTAAGTTGGGAAGATAAATTCTGGTTATCCTGAGGCATTTTTACTTTACTAACATAGTTGAGACATTTAAGTTCAGTTTAACCAAAGGTACTATTTTCTACTCTAGTTAAGTTACAGCTGAGATAAAAGCGAAAAAAACAAGTATTTTTACCACAAAAAAAAAAGCATAGATTATAAATACAAATAAAAAAGGACTGTTCCTAAAGGGTATGAATAGGTTACGATAATAAACCTACAGCCATAAACATAGTAATGCTAGTTTATACAAGCAACCCCTTCTTGATTCCCGAAGTTTACACTTGGGAGTTTAATCATTGTGAACCAATACCCAAGCACAGTGTGACAAATCAAAGGGTTTCTCCCCCTCAACTTAAACTCCCCAGCTTTTCTGTTTAACACACAGCTAAATGTTATTTGTTGTGCTTTTTTCTAAAGGTAAAAAAATAAGGCAGGAATTCTCTCCTGCTTCTGAAGAAAGGAATTCAGATAAAACCTCACATATCTGATACCAAAATCACCTCCTCTAAACCAAGTTCTACAAATGGGAAATTGTTTCCAAGAAAATCAAGAAACCAGAGTAGTGAACTTTACATCTGAACTTTACTTTTTTCCCCCAAATATCAGCAAGTAACTTTCCTCCCACTAGTCAAAGCCCATCATGGCACCTTAAATTCTCTGTCCCTGACTTTATGTTTTATTTATGTATGTCACTGAAGTAATTTGTACCTAATATGCTAAATATCATTAGCCTTTCATAATACCCCTAGCACACAACTTCAATAACACCTGATATTATGACAAGCTAGAAAATGAAAGTTTAAAAAATTGAAAGAATGGGGCCTTTTACAATTTGTCATAGTCTTGTCAAAATATGCCAAACTTCTGTAAGCCAAGAACATATTTCCATGTTTTCTATCAGGAGAATAAACAGTCGGAGAAACACAGAAATGAAACTCATATTTGATACATCCAGAAATAAAACTCAAATACTACATCTGAAGTAAATTCTAATCCTATTATGCTTTAGACATAGCTTCCTAGTAACTACACATTGTACTTTCGGAGTAAAAAGTTCTTAATATATTCTCCTTGCTTCACAAAAGTACAACAGTATCCCAAACCCCAGGTCACAAAGGGATGTATTTTTAAATGGTGTGGAAGGTTCACATGTGCTCTAATAACAATAGGAAAAGGAGCGGCCAGAGAGCAAGACTATCTGGGCAGTGAGGATATCCAAGAGCGTCACAGGAGACCAAGGCTGGGCTCTATGAAAATATCTCCATTTAAATGCAGTGAAGGGCATTTTCCAGCAGCCTAAATCCTCCTTCTAGTACCTATCTCTTCACTTTCTGGCTTCTAACCAGTAACACATAGAAACCCCTGTAGAACTGCTCTCTTCAGTTCAGTTTCATTATGAAGTATTTTATACCTTTCAAATGCCAAAATTTCAGATTAGTATACTTCATAATACAAAGTAACTTCTGCAAAATATTTTCTTTAAATAAAATTTCTTAACCAGTGAAAGAAAGAGAAAAAGAGAGGGGAGGGGAAGGAAGAAAAGGAGGAAGGGAGAGAAAGTGGGAAAGGTTTAATGCAGATTATTCAGGAAACTAAGCAAAGCCGTATCTTAAATGGCTTTCTTCATGTACATTTTTGAAACCAAATCAGTAAACAGTAAGTGGTCTGAAAAGAGCTCGAGTTTTTTACCCAAAGAACAACATAATTAAGTACCTAGAATCTCAGCCCTTCTTGCCATTTCTAACATCAAACAGACTATATACAACTAAACCTGTGTTTTAACCTTACTTCATTCCATAGACTAAGGGACCATTTATTCTGTTACACATACTCAAATCTTAATGAAGTACTTTAGAATCTCCCTTAATCTGAGTATCTGAGTAAAGGAATGTACAGCAAGAGGCCAGTCAACAAATATTTACTAAACAATAATTATGTGCAAGGCATCCACAGAAAGTTTAAGGCAGGTCAGTGCTCTCTGGGTGTGTTGCTACACAATGATATAAATAACACCTTTCCTTCAAAATATCAACACGTTATCTCAAATTAAAGCTCCTATTTCAAATGACACAAGACACTTAAGAGAAACTAGTGTTCACTAATACATGGTTGACCCATAAGCTTCTTTCCCCCAAAATATGGAGAATATTATTGAGACTTCATTCTGACAAGAAGATGAAGACCTCAACCTGGTGGTCTGTGTAATATTCACACAGTCAAGTTTGCAATATAAGGGCACATCAGCATAGAAGTAATTGTAGCCTTTGCTTTCTTGAAATGAGTAGATCAAAGAAGCAACATTAATCTGAAGGCATACATGTCTTCTAATTAACAGTACAATTTAGAATGCAGTAGGCATCACATACTATGTGTTTAATGTGGCAGTTGTCATTTTAAAAGATTTAAACATTTAAGGTCTAGTTTGTTGAAAGTTACTACAACTCACAAATAACAGTTATTTTACTACTATTATTTACTAAATACTTACTATGAACCAAACAGTATTATTTTAGTTACTATCGTTTCTGTTCACAACAATCACTGAACTAATTGTATTCCCACCTTACAGATGAAAGAACACATTCAAAAGATCAAATATTTTTTTCTAGTTAATACAGCTAATTAAATACAGAGTCCAGATTCAGAGCAACCAAATCCATCTCACTTGGTAGCAGTCTCCTAGAACAATTGCCCGTAAGTTGGGTGCCCAGTAGTGGTCAGGGTAGGGACCAGGTTAAATGGTTTAAAACATGCCTGCCCAGTTCCCTGACCAGTTTCCATCTGAAGGGCCTGTGGCTACGGCAGGTGTCATGATTCATCGCACCTGCTCTTCCGTCTTCTTACTTCTGTATGTGGGGGCTTTCACTTCTTGCTAGGAAGAACCCAACACTGGAATCCTTACCCCATTTCTCAGTCCACCCTTACTAGTACTAAAGCTCAACACTTTATTTTGTCCCACATCTGGCTCCTTGTTTCTGTTCTCAATTAGTTAATAACCTGGAAAGGAGGAGAACTGACTTCATTAGACCCTCCTGAAACTCCAACGGACGTGTAGCACAGTCAGAGAAGTAGAGGAAGTCAGAGATCAAGCAGCTGTCAAAATGAAACACACTAACAACATCAAAAGAACCATAGGGACAGGTATTATCATTTACAAAATAAGTCAGTAACATAAATCTTCTTGAAGTTTAACTATAAAATTTCAAAGATAATCTATTTTTGAATATGCACTTAATCTATGAGATCTTCATACCATGTGATCTAATACTCTGACCACTTTGAAAAAAGAAAAAAACTGAAGTCAATGTCGCCAACTTTGCTGCTGCTATGAAACTGGACTCTATCAATGCACTCAGTTCTACATTCTAATCTGAAACTTTATAATCTGGCCCATCTTTCCCTTGATATAAGTGCCTTCCTAGACTTTTGCTTACTTTGATGAGCCAAATCTGATCCTTTCCCTCTGTACTGAATGCTCCTGACTTGGCTATTCTCTGTTAGTCCAGGAACTTCCCTGGTTATGCCCCAAGCATCTTCTAGTATTGTTCTCTGCTCACTGGCTGATAAAGACCTGCAGAGCACTAAGCAAGCTGATCATGGCATACTACACAATTATAAGACCAGAGCAAAGCCAAGGAGAGAGAAAGCAACAAGAAAGTGGGAGGGAAAGGAGGAGGAAGAATGCAATGCTCCATGATCTGATTGACCAATCTGTTTTCTCTCTGCCAGTATACATATATCCCCAGGCACAAACTGAGCCGTGAAGGAACAGTAAGACAACGAAGGTGAATCTCTTCTTTCCCCCCCCCCGTTATCCAAAATTAATAGACCCAGCAGGAAATTTTTTTTCCTTTCTGGTAATAAATATTGCTATATTTATATAATCAGTGTGTAACATAATGTAACATTCACATGAATTATTAAGATAAAACAGAATTTAAGAAAATTTCAAGCTGCTCTAAGGTATATTCTGAACTTCTGGCAGGTAGTCATACTTTCCTGCCTTTGAGGTTCATTGCAAGTAGCTTAAAAAGCCCTATTTTACACAAATTTGGGAGGGTAAAATCCCAAGTTGGATTTGTCTAATTAGCAAATCTGAAAACTTTCTCTAACCTTTCCAGAAAAGTCTATCACTACCTCTACAGTGCTTCTACAACATTTCACATTAATTTATATTCCTACTTAGCATTTATCATACCACATAATTATTTGTGTCTATCTCATTAATTACAACTAATTCCTCCCATATAGCAATTAAACATCTATTCACCTTTTATTTTCAACTCCTAGGAAAGCATTAGGAACACCATACACCACCTAACAATATCACATTTGTTGAATGAATGAATAGGTTAAATGTACACATTTCAAAGATCAAAATAATTTCTAACAAGAGCATGTGAACACAGTGAATTTTTAATATGTTAATTACATTAGACAAGCCATACAAATACAAAACCCAAATTCACTTTAAACTATAATGGGATTTGAAAGGCTAATTCACTCAGTCAAGAAACCACATTCCATGGACTTACTATAAAGACAAAAGCTGAACACTTACTGCACACCGTTCTCTTATATAATCTTATATAAGGTTTACTCTTTCAAATCAGAGAATTCTGGTCATAAAAAAAGAAAACTATGATTAAAAAGGAAAACTTTTACAAATGATGCCTGCCATTCCGTTTATCCCAGTACATCTTATTAAGGGCAACTGATCTTAAGACATAACAAATCAGAGTTGCAGTGTATTATTTTAGCTTTAATTAACCATGCTCTACTTCTAGTTCTATACTTTAAACCTATTTGGTTCTACATAGGGCAAGAATAGCTACGTTACATAGAGTCACAAAGAAAACCTTAATTACCTCAGTGGGAAAAAAGGCTACAATGCCTATATGATCTTCCTACCTTTTCAAAACTTTCCACAAGATGATCAGAATTCTCAAGATAGTGTCAATGAAAAATGAATGAAAAGACTACTTTTAAAAGGATAAGCAACATTGTCTCCCATGTTTTAAAAAGGACTCTTATTTATTTCAGCATACATTTTGCATATTCTCTCAATATTATCTGAAAATTTTTATGTCCTACATTTTATTAAATATGATGCATACCTGAATGTTCACATTTCCATTTAAAAATAGACCACAGGCTACCAATAAGGTGACTAGTGGCATTTCATTAATGCCTCCACAGTACCTAACACATTGTATTCAATTAATAAACATGTGACTAATTAAGTCAACAAATATTTAAACTTCCTACATCCAGACACTGCTCTAAGCAAAAGCTATTATTGGTAAATGTAACAGATATGGCCCTTGCCTTCAGGCAGCCTTCAATTTTGTGAAAAGGCAGAAATTCAACAAATAAACACACAAATACACACTCATCAAATGTGGAAGTAGAATGAAGGAAAACATATTGGTGGGGGTGGGTAACCTGCTTTAGATTAGAACATTAAAAGAAGGTTAAGGATGTCTCTCTAAGAATAGGACATTTGATATAAGATTCTCCATTCAAAGATTTGAAGAAATGATCATTCCAGGTTATGGCAACAGCATGTGGAGAGTCCAAACACAAATTTCAGAAACTGAAAACAGCATAACTTGATTACAGAAAATCAGAAGAAGAGTAGATTTCTTAGAAACTGACAAGGGGCGAGATCATACACACTTTTGTACCACATTTAAAATTTAAAATTTTATTCTAAGTGCACTGAA
This sequence comes from Camelus ferus, assembly GCF_009834535.1. Taxonomy (NCBI): domain Eukaryota; kingdom Metazoa; phylum Chordata; class Mammalia; order Artiodactyla; family Camelidae; genus Camelus; species Camelus ferus. The sequence goes on from NC_045716.1 coordinate 8,861,525, forward strand.
GAAATCAAAATGAAGCATTAGTGGTGAGGTATATGCAAGAAAGATCAATATATAGAATGCCAGAAGGCTTTAGCCCTACATCAAAAGCTTGGTAAATAAACGTAACACATAGATTTCAAGTTAACATGTTAAAATAACATGTACTTGTGTTATATTTTCATGATTCCCTACTTTAAATAACTCTTTAAATTACCTATCATCTATCAGGCATGATTTCACTCTCTCCCCTTTCCCTTTATATGTCCATACAAGCAGAGATTCAGTTGAGAGGTAAAGTGGTCAAATACACATATAAATAAAACTACATCGATATGCAAAAAGACCACAAATAACAAATGTTGGCGAGGATGTGGAGAAAAAGAAATTGTTGAACACTGCTGGTGGGAATGTAAATTGGTGCAGTCACTGCAAAAAACAGTATCCAGCAATTCTACTACCAGGTACATATCTGAAAAAAATTAAAACATTAATTCAAAAAGATTTATGCACCCCAGCGTTCACAGCAACATTATTTACAGTAGCCAAGATATGGAAGTAATCTAAGTGCCCATCAAACAGATGAATAGATAAGGAAGATATGATGTGTGTGTGTGTGCGCACACACACACACACACACACACACACACACACACACACACACACAATGAAATACTACTCAGTCATAAAAAAGGATGAAATTTTGCCATGTGTAACAACATGGATGGACTTAGAGGATATTAGATTCAGTGAAATAAATCAGAGAAAGACAAACATATATGATACACTTATATGTGGAATCGTAAAAATAAAACAAACCAGTTAATTTACAAAAAAAAAAAAAACCCAAACAGATATAAAGAACAAACTAGTGATTACTAATAGGGAGAGGGAAGGGGGAAGGGTAAGATAGGGGTAAGGTATTATTAAGTACAAACTACTATGTATAAAGTAAATAAGGCACAAGGATATATTGTACAGCCCAGGGACTAAGCTGAATAGTTCTGCAGGTTGTGGTAGAATGGGAATAGGGCTCTATGCAGAAGATACAAATATTCTGAAACTTTAAGTTTTAACCGTATGCATTCCTTATTTTTTAAATCAAAACACTGGTTGTAATTATTACATTTCTCACTTAGCCATTTAAAATGATATAACGGCTTGCAAAAACATTACCAAGTCTTTCAGAAATTACTTTCGCTTAATTTTTAATGAAATGAAGAAGTGAGTATTAGCCCTTATTTTGTGAGATTAACTATCCTTACATCTTCATCTATTTGAAACTCAACTATGTAGAAATCTACCTGGGAGTTTCTACCTACAATACCTAATACGCTATTCGATAAACATCTTTCATTGTCCAATGAAACATCTTTCATCTCTACCAAAATAAGTTTGAGTATTAGTGTCACCAAAAAAATCTAGAAGTCAACACTAACTGTATTCGAATTTTTTTAATTTTAACCAAATTTTAAAGTAAAGGTACAGAACAATCCAGTGATCTACCTGCAAAAAGCTGTCCCAGATGTATACGAAAATACAATTACAAGAACACACATACTAGATTTGCTTTCAAGGTAGGTGAGGTATCTAAACATCTAACAATAAGGAAACAGTTCCATAAGGTATTAAGCTGCCACAGAATTGTCACAGTAAGATATCCAAAATGTACTAAGTTTTATTGTAAGCTCATTTCTTTTTTTAAATGTGTGTATTTAGTAAACACTGTATGAGAAATAGACTTTCACTTTTTATTTATACTCTTAAATATGTTACAATGATCACATACTATCCAGGATTTTAACATAAAGGTGAATTTTTTCAGTAAATAATTATCTGAATGTACAATTTTATATTTACTTAAATAAAACCAAAAAATCATTTTAATTATAAGTAAAACCTAAAAGAAAGAAAACTTTGTAACCTTTCAAAGTACTTTAGCTCAATAATCCTCAAAGCAAGCTGCATACAATTTTCTGCATCTCAACTGGGGTATTTACTTACTGAATAGTCCCTAACTAGTGGACTCTGAAGTAAGATCTGAAAATTATAAGGCATCTCAAGATAGCCTTACACTTCCCAGATCCTGGCATCAGAAACAGGAGGATGGCAGACAGCACTGACCAATCCCTCCTGATTCGTCCTATCCCTACAATCACATTCCAGTGGAGCCTATGAACCCTAAGAGGCCGAGGATGGTTGCCCCATACAGCAAACATGAATATGAGCTGGGAAGGGTTGCCACCGCAGCTCCACCCCAACCTTGATGAACTGTGGGATCACCTTCCACACCACTTGGTTGAGCATCTTTTTAAATAAGGTGGATATTCTTGGCATACAAGTGCCAAAATCAAGAACTGAACACCTTGACTACCACAAATTGAAGAAGGAAATAAAGAGCAGTAGGTCTTCCCTAAAAGGAAGCCCTGAGGTGAGTACAAAGAGATTAACACTGCAGAGCTTCATGAAACTTCTCTACAAGAGACCCTAGACAAGAACAGCTGCCAGAAGGCTTCAGATTTTAAAATATTTTTTAATATGGAACACCTCAAGCCAATCTGCTCAGCCTCGACCTGCTATTAACCGTTAACAGTAGTTACATTTGGAAAGAGAAGAGGAAGTAGGGGGTGGGGGGTGTTACATACAGGGGAGCTTTCATTTTTACTACATATATTTGTGTATTTACGGGATATTTTACCAAGAGAATACGGTCATGTGGTACCAATGTGATTTTTAAAATTCAATAGAGACTGAAAGTATAAACATCCCTCAAAAATCACACACAAATTAGTGTGAATAAGTTTAGCAGAAGCTTTCTGGAGGGAATACAGTGAAGAGCAGAGACTGATAATGACTGTATGAAATGATAGAAAAATAAATACCATGTACTAACATTTGTTAAGCACTTACTACAGGTCAGGCCCTTTATATGTATCAATTCATTTAACATTCACACATCATTAACCCCTCTTTTAGCAAGAAGGAACCTGAGGAACAAAGAGTTTATGTATGTAACCTTCCCAAAGTCACACAGTTATTAAATGATGGAGAGAGGATTCTAACAGTCAATCTGATTCTAAGGGGCTCATTTTTAATCACTAAGACACAATGTCCCTCACATTACCTCTAAGAGGAGAAAAGAAAAAGATATGAAAATTATAGCATAAGAAAATGAACAACCCGATTTAAAAAATGGGCAAAACACCTGAACAGATACTTCCCCAAAGATATACAGGGAGCAAATAAGCATCTGAAAAGATGCTCCACATCATAAGTCACCAGGGAAATGCAAATTTAAACAATGAGATACTATCCAGAATACTGACAACACCAAATGATGACAAGTACGTGGAGCAACAGAAACCTCTCATTCCTCATGGGAAGGCAAAATGATACAGCCACGTTGGAAGACAAGCTGGTGATTCCTAACAAAACTACATATACTTTTACCATATGATCCTTGGTATTTACCCAAAGGAGTTGAAAATTTATGTCCATACAAAACCTGCACGTGTCCATTTACAACAGCTTTATTCATAACTGTCAAAACGTGGAAGCAACCAAGATGTCCTTCAGTAGGTGAGTGGATAAATAATAAACAATCCAGACAATGGAGTATTATTCAGTGCTAAAAAGAAGTGAGCTATCAAGACATGAAAACACATGGAAGTACTTTAAATTCATAGTATTAAGTGAAAGAAGCCAATATGAAAGAGCTACATATTGTATGATTCCAACTATGTAACATCCTAGAAAGCACAAAATTATGGAAGCAGTAGAAAGATCTGCGGTTGCCAGGGGTCAGGGCGGGGGGGCAGGGATGAAAAGGCAGAGCACAGAGGATTTTTAGGGCAGTAAAACTATTTTGTATGATACTGTAATGGTGAATACATGTCCATATACATTTCTCCCAACTCATAAAACGTACAAAAACTAAGAGTGGATTTCAATGTACATCATGGACTTTGGTGATTATGATGTGTCACTGTAGGTTCATCAACTGTAACAAACGTACTACTTTGATGCCCGATGTTGATAGTGGAGGGGGTTGTGCATGTGGGGGAGGGGGCAGGGGTATATGGAAACAGTACCTTCTGCTCACTTTTGCTGTGAAACTAAACCTTCTCTGAAAAAAATAGTCTACTCAAAACAATTTTTTTAAATAAAAATAATAGCATTATGGGGTTAAAAGCAAGAAAATGAAACAGGGCTGCCTGCATAACTTGAAAGCCATGTTGCCGCTTCCTTCCCAAGGTTTGCTTATATTCCAAATGTATAGATAACCATAGCCTTTTCTGGCCACGTTTCTTTAGGAACTTGAAATTCCTGAGAATGCCAGGTTGGGAGTGGGGGTGTTTGCTTCTCCAGGATCAACAGATTCAAATTCACCAACTGACCACTACTAACCTAATAAACAGTTTTCTACACATCTTTGGTATTCTTGCTGCCCCACCAAATTTTAATTCCTATGACAAACAGTTTTTTCCTTCACCCTCTGCCATTGTAGCTGGCTTCTATGAAATCCTTCTTTATAAAAATTTCCACTCAAAAAGATTCTTTTCTCTTCCTTTTAATACCTTTCCCTTTGGCATTTTACAGGCAGTAAGACTGAGGAAAGGACCAAACCAAAAGAAAAATAGAAGACAAAGGATATATATCACCTATCACTTAACCCAAGTTCCAATAAGTCACTACAAGAATACTTCCACTTACATCCCAAGGGCCTAAACTTCGTTATTTGGCCATTCTAGTTTCGAGAAAGGCTGGGGAATGTAGTCTTTAATATGGATGACCTTGAGCCCAACTTAAAATGCTATTACTTCAAAAGAAAAGGCAGGTGTTAAGGGACAACAGCAGGTTCTGCCACGCTCATTCTTATGTCCTCTCCACAACAGCTGACACGTACGTAGCTGGCACTCAGTATTTTATCATTCAATTCAACTGAAAAAAAGCAAACATTTATTAAGAGCCTCCTGTATCAAGTTCAAAGTCCTCTGTTTCAAGAGTCCTTCATAAGCTAATAGCATCCTCCTTATACAATCTTATTTATTAATATTTAAGGGGCAATTTAGTGTGCTCCATAAAAGAGCAGACCTTAGAACCCAGCTGCCCGAGTTTAATTGCCAATCCTGCACCTTACTGAGTGTGATCTCAGATGAGTAACACAATTTCTCTGTGCCTCAGGTTTCTCACGTGTAAAATAATGAAAATAATAATAATTATATTGACTTTCTACATTTATCCACAGATTAAATGAATGAATACATGTAGTGCACTTAGATCATTAACTGCAACATAGAAGACACTCAATAAATGGCCAGCTACTGTAACTGCTCAGCATTATCAGTCAACTAATCGTACCACAGTCTTTATATTATCCTCTAGACTTTATCAGATCCCAGAATATGGTGATCATTTTTACTTTTGTCCTACCTTTTGAATTCAAGGCAACTGTTTCAATATTTTGATCTCAAGATATGTAGTTTTCCTGTTTATACTATTTGGCCCCAACAATAAAGCCTTTCTATTTCCTCCTCTTTATCTGATGCCCACAAGCCTCATCTCAAATCTCACCTCCCACACGAAATCTTCACTGTTTATCTTACTAATTCTGGTTAAATAGTATGCATTGGAGGAGACTTTCAAACACATATACTCAGTTCTTTCCCCCTAGGATGAGTGGTAGGTAAAGGCAAATGGCCAGCTTCTCTTCATATACTTCAACCCAAACAACATACTAAAATAGAGTGAATGCAGCAGCAAATATGAGAACGTCTGTCTTCTACTAAGGCAGACATTAAAGAGATGTGCAAAACGTAAAACCACACTCTCTTCTCACTAAATTGCTTTCTTTCAGAAACAGTTACTTTTCATTAAAAATATGTCATTTATGTTAACATGCAGTGGGTTTATTATTATTACTTCTGATGAATGAGCATTTTAAATTACCAATTTTAATTTCTAATAGAGTAAATATCCCCATATACATAGCCAACATCTTACCTTTAGTCACGCTATTCCCTTTACCCGAAGCCCTCTTCCTCACTCATCTAGCTATATCTAGATGCTACCAATCCTTCAAAATTCAGCTCAAATCACACGTCTTTCATCATCTCCTACCCCTCCTTCTGCAAATGATTTCTTCCTACTTGAATTGCCAATGCACTTTACCTGAATGTCTCTCAAGATTAACATCTCTATATGATTTATCTTCCTTGAGGGCAGGTTAGTATTTATCTTGTATCTCTAGCTCAGCTCACAGTGGGCATAAAACGAATGTTTTTGCAAAGAACACTTCAAAAACTTAACAACCAGTGACAAATTATATCTCAAAGAACAAGAAACAAGAATATAAAAATAAATACAAACTGACTTTTAAAAACTAAGAATGGGTAGACAAATGTAACTGAAGATTTAAAGAGGACCTAAGATGACACTGGGTCCAAACTCCTTTTTTTTTTCACTACATATATATATATTTTTTTTATTGTAGTATAGTCAGTTTACAATGTTGTGTCAATTTCTAAAGTACAGCACAATGCTTCAATCATACATGAACATAAAGACATTCATTTTCATATTCTTTTTCACCATAAGTTACTACAAGATGTTGAATATAGTTCCCTGTGCTACACAATGAACTTGTTGTTTATCTATTCTATATCATTTAGTATCTGCAAATCTTTAATTCTCAGTTTATCCCCACCCACCCCCCCTCCACCCCTGGTAACCACAAGTTTGTTCTCTATGTCTGAGAGTCTGTTTCTGTTTTGTAAATAAGTTCATTTGTCTTTTTTTTTTTTTAAGATTCCACATATAAGTGATATCATATGGTATTTTTCTTTCTGGATTATTTCATTTAGAATGATAATCTCAGGTCCACCCATGTTGCTGCAAATGGCATTATTTTATTATTTTTATGGCTGAGTAGTATTCCATTATATAAATACACCACAACTTCTTTATCCAGTCATCTGTCAATGGACATTTAGGTTGTTTGGCTACTGTAAATAGTGCTCCTATGAACACTGGGTCCAACTTCTGTCTAGATTATCCCTTCAAAATGCTTCTCCCAGAGTTCTTAGTTATTAAAAAGAAAAATAAATTTTAACTACCTAAGCAGAAGTGGAATTTATTAATAAGGTATCTCCAGAAAAGCAAGGAACTGGACTTATAAAAGGCCACACAGCCAAGACTATGCCCCAAAGCATGCCTCAACCTTTCCAGTGATGACACCACTGCTGCTGCTGGCACAGATGTCATAGCTTGCACAGCCCACCCTACCAACAGTCTAGACATGGGATGGATGCCACACTTAGAACACTGCCCCTGCTGCTTCTTAAGCTAAATGAGACTGTGGTTACTGCTAACACTCCTCATCAGAATTGTGAGTATCATTCTCCTTTGTATTACTAGCTGTCAAATAGAGGAAAGGTGTTCAAATGCTGAAAAGCCAAAAATGAGAAATGCTCACTATTCCTAATAACCCTAACTGATGGCATTCATGCAACCATGTTACCTTAAATAGCAATTATTAAAACTATATGATACTTAAAGTACTGTACCACAGATAACATTAATTGGTGACAAGGGAAAAAATTAACTGTCCAATAGAGCAATTAAATTTTGTCACCACTTTACCCCAAGATCAATCTCAGTATCACCAAGAGTAGGAACACCAAATATGTGTCTCCAGATACAACGTATTGTGACATACACAGCACCAACTATAAATACTGGCGCCCAAAATGTTTTTATTTTTAAAACCTTTAGACATAGCTTTCAGCTTATAGGAAATAGAGAACAATGAAATAAATCAGACAAATTCAAAACGTGGAACATGTCACAGGACAACTGGCTAGGTGAATAGTCATGAGAAGAAAAAGGAAGAAGTGGAGAGATGTGCTGTAGATTAAAATAGACGTAAGAAATTTACAACTAAATGCAATTGCATAGACCTCAATTAAATCTTGCTTTGAACAAACCAGCAGTATAAAAGACACCTTTATGGGCTGGATTGTGCCCTCCCCTCCAAAAAATTCACGTATTGAAGCTCTAACCCCCAATACCTCAGAATGTGGCTATATTTGGAGGTAGGGCTTTCAAAGAAGTAAGTTTAAATGAGGCCATTAGCATTAGCCCTAATTCACTCTGACTGGCACCCTTATAAGAAGGAAATTTGGACAGAGACACCAGGGATGTGCACACACAGAGAAAAGACCACGTGAGGACACCGAGAGGACAGCCATGTGCAAGCCAAGGAAAGATCCTTAGGAGAAATAAAACTTGCCAACACCTTGATCTTGGGTTTAGTCTCCAGAACTGTGAGAAAATAAATATCTGTCATTTAAGCCACCCAGGGTGTGGTATTTTGTTACAGCAGCCTGAGTAAACACAGATATTTCAGGTATAAATGGCAAATTTTTAATATGGGCTGGATTTTGGATGATATTAGGAAATTATTCATTTAGTTACGGGTTATACTGTGAGAATGTGATTATGGTTATGTAAGACAATGTTCTTACTTTTGAGAAATACATTCAAATATTTAGGGGTAAAAATAAATCAATTTCTGTAATCTGCAGTGCTACAACAAAAAAAGAGATGACGCAAAGATGGGAAACATAACTACTGTTCAATTTAAATTGTTACGTGGATATTAAGTAAACCATTTCCTCTCCTTATAAATTTGAAATTTTCCATAAGGAAATGTTAAAAGAAAGCATACCTAGATGATACCATTTTAAAGAGAAGAACTGTTCATACAATAGAACAGAGATTCCAGAAATGAATGCTTACAACTAAAAACACTCAGATGAGGAAACAAAAGGAATACAGTAACAGAGAAAATTAATTAATCATTCCACAAATATTTGTCGAGTGTGTACTGTGCGCCAAGTACTGTGCATACAGAGGTGGACAAAAGAGACATGGTCCTGCCCTTAAGGGGCTTATAATCTACTAGGGGAAAGAGATGTAACAAAATAAACACAATAAGCATAAATAGACAGAAGAAAAATATATAAATATGTAAGTTTTCAGAAAAAACACTTTTTTTAAATAAGTTCCTCTTCCATCTCTAAAAGGGAATTCCTCAGGACCGCATTCCGGGCCTCTTCTACTCTATTCATTTAGTCTCAGTTAGCACATTTCAAACCCAGACATCTTTCTCAAGTTTTATAACCTTATGTTAAGTTGCCTACACACATCTACAATGTTCGCCTCACAGGTGTTAAACTCTGTTAAACCCTGAACTCATATTTTCTTTCTCCAAAACTCTGTTCCACCCCTACTCTCTTGGTAAAGCTGTCCAAGAATTATGACTCCTCCTCTCTCAGCCCTATATCAAATACATCACAAAGTCCTAATGATTTTACCTCACAAAAACTTGTATCTGCCCACTCCCCTCCAACTTCACTACTTCCACTTCAGTTCACTTACCTGGATTATTGTAATAATTCTCTAAATTATCTTCCTGACTCCAGCCTTACTTCTCTCCAAATTCATTCTGCATAACCAGGCCAAAATGATCTCTCTAGAACAAAGAACTGTTGTCATATTTCTCTTAGAATAAAGCCCAACTTCTTAAATGATCTGTAAGACCCAGCATCATCTGGCCTGCGCTTATCTTTACAGCCTAATTTTTTACCATTTGCTCTCCCTCCTCCCTCTTACACACTGCTGTCCAATCCATACTGAACTTCCATTTCTAATTCTTCCAATTTGCCTCATTCTTCCCTGCCTCTGGGCCTTCGTATCTGCTGTCAAGCTCTAGCACTCCCACATCAATTACTCTGGCTAATTCCTACTCCTTCTTAGTTTGGACATAATCTGTCTCCTGGGTAAGGTGCCCCTCCTATGAGCCACTCCTGCAGCTTGCTCATATGGCCCTATCGTTGTACTTACCACAGAGCACAGTAAATGCTTACATCCCCATTAAACTATAAATTCCATGAGGGCAGGGTCTCTTTCAGTTCATCTAGTATATCAAAAGCCTTGACTGAATACATTAACTGTATCAGCTATGATTACTAAATTGATCTTCATCTTCATATGACTTATCTTCAGTTGGACCCCAAAATTTTGTATAATTTTTTTCAATCTAAAGAGTCCTGACATCTTATTCTGTGGGAAGATTACCTATTTTAAGATTTAGAAAACTGTAGAAACTTCTTACAAGTGTCATTTTATTTTCACTTCAAATATGAAACTTACAAAACGTTCCAGTTTTCAAAGCAGAGCAGTTACAGTCCTGCTTCCCCTTTCCTCCTTACTCTAAATTCAATGACCTCTCAAACACTGTATTAATAAGTTTGCTATACGGAAAGCACCTTCACAGATATATGTATAAAGATATTACACCACAGAAATGACATCATTTTTAAGACTAGAAAGCTGGTAGCTTTACAAATCAACCTTTTATCTAAGGTAAACAGGCAGCATTTAATACTATCATGCTTTTGTTAAATAATAATAATTCTAATTACTCTCGCCAAACATGAAGCATATTTCCTTCAAGCATCACCCAAAAACTAGTCCTGAAAAAAATTAGATCATAGGAGTAATTTTCCCAACTAAATAAACCTAGTTTGAAAAAAATAGTTAGAATTATTTGGGAAGCAGAGCGTCCCAAGATTTCTCAACAATATTCAACTATGACCAAAATGTGTTACACTTGGAGTTGTCAGATAAAGTAGTAATACATAATGCTGGTTAGATTATAGTAAAGCAAGTATATTCAAAATATTGCTAGTGGACTGAAATTTGGCAAGATGTATCTCAAGGTTCATGATATTTCAGAAAGGAAAAGTTTTTTAAAAATCCCTTTAACAATCACATTAAAAAAAAATCTTATGAATAAACCTCACCAAGGAGGTGAAAGATTTATACGCTGAAAACTGTAAAACCTTGTTGAAGGAAACTGAAGACAACTCAAAGAAATGGAAAGATATCCCATGCTCTTAGACTGGAAGAATTAATACAGTTTAAATGGCAATACTACCCAAATCAATCTACAAATTTAATGTGATCCCTATCAAATTACCCAGGACATTTTTCACAGAACTAAAACAAAAAATCCCAAAATTCATATGGAACCACAAAAGACCCAGAACTGCTGAGGCAATTCTGAGGAAAAAGAACAAAGCTAGAGGCATAACTCTCCCAGACTTCAGACAATACTACAAAGATCCAGTAATCAAAATAGCACGGTACTGGCACAAAAACAGACATATGGATCAATGGAACAGGATAGAGAGCCCAGAAATAAACCCACACACCTACAGTCAATCAATCTTTGACAAAGGAGGCAAGAGTATACAATGGAGAAAAGACAGTCTCTTCAGCAAGTGGCACTGGGAAAGCTGAACAGCCACAAGTAAATTAATGTAGAACATTCCCTCACACTATACACAAAAATAAATTCAAAATGGCTTAAAGACTTAAATATAAGACATGACACCATAAGATTTCTAGAAGAGAACATAGGCAAAACATTCTCTGACATAAATCATACCAAGGTTTTCTTAGGGCAGTCTACTGAGGCAACAGAAATAAAAGTAAAATTAAACAAATGGGATCTAATTAAACTTATAAGCTTTTGCAGCCTACAGAATGGGAGAAATATTTGCAAATGATGCAACGGACAAGGGCTTAATTTCCAAAATACAAACAGCTCATAAAACTCAATAACAAAAACAAACAACCTAATCAAAAAATAGGCAGAAGACCTAAATACACATTTCTCCAAAGAAGACTTCCAGATGGCCAATAGGCACATGAAAAAATGCTCAAAATCACTAATTATTTAAGAAGTGCAAATTAAAATTACAATGAGGTATCACCTCACACCAGTCAGGATGGCCATCACCAAAAAGTCTACAAATAATAAATTCTGCAGAGGGTGTAGAGAAAAAGGAACCCTCCAACACTGCTGGTGGGAATATAAATTGGTGCAGTCACTATGGAAAACAGTATGGAGGTTCCTTGAAAAACTAAAAATACACTTACTATGTGAGACAGAAATCCCACTTCTGGGTATATACCCAGAGGAAACTCTAATTTGAAAAGATACATGCACCCCAATGTTCATAGCAGCACTATTTACAATAGCCAAGACATGGAAGAAACCTAAGTGTCCATCAACAGATGACTAAATAAAGAAGCTGTGGTATACTTATACAATAAATACTACTCAGCCATGAAAAAGAATGAAATAATGCCATTTGCAGCAACATGCATGGACCTAGAGATTATCATACCAAGTGAAGAAAGTCAGGGAAAGAGAACTATCATATGATACCACTTATATGTAGAATCTAAAAGCATACAAATGAACTTATTTACAAAACAGAAAGAGATTCAAAGACAAAGAAAACAAACCTATAGTTACCAAAGGGGAAAGAGCAGGGAGGGATAAATTAGGAGTTTGGGATTAACATATACACACTATTATATACAAAACAGATAAACAAGAAAAACCTATTGTATAGCACAGGGAACCATATTCAACATCTTGTAATAAACTAAAATGGAAAAAAAATCTGAAAAAGTGTATATACATATACATATAAGTTAATCATTTTACTATACACCAAAAATTAACAACACTTTCAATCAACTGTACTTCAATTAAAAAAAAGAAATCATTTTGCAGATCTAACCTCTTTAATAATCTAGATACACCAAGGAACCTCATTCTGCAATCAGAGTTAACTCTCCAGTGCTGTCAGTAGTCCTGTAAATATAAACATGTACTCCCAGTTTCAACAGAGGACAGAGTAAGAAACTAATTAAATAGCTCAGTACAAATTCATCAACACCATTAGAAAGAACTAAAAACTTACATCAAGCTAATAGCAGGCTTTGGGATTTTAGAAATAACCTAACTCAGTCTCTTTCCTTTCCCATCCCCCATCATTTTGCAAGGGAAGAAAACCAAGGCAAAATGAAGTGAAATAACTTTCAAGAAAGTTTTAAAGCTGTTTAGGGGGAAGAATATTTGCTTCATTCTATAATGACAAAATTTTATTGAGTGCTTTATTCAACACTCTAGAGATAACAAAAGTGAAAAACCAGTTAAGTCCTTGCTTACACGCTACTGGGGGATAGGAAGAAAGGCGTAAATACAGGAAGGAAGGAAGTTTCTGTGACAGAGGTAACTATTTTGAATTAAACTACATACGACAACGTGGCAGCGCAACCTAGAGGATCAAGGACCACTTCAGATTAGGTGGTTTGGGAAAGATTCAGAGAAAAATGTTTAATTTTTTTAGGGAAAAAAGCTGAGATCTGAATGACAAGGAGAAGTCAGCAACAGGAAAATCTAAGGGGGGAGCACTCTGATTAGAGGTTCTCTTTTATCCAAGTGTACAGCAAGGGGTGAAAGGGAGGGTGGCAATGCTTCTTTTGATCAAAACGTATGCCACTTAAGTATAAAAGACACTACAAACAGATTCAATGATAAATACGAAAAAACTAATGGATTTTTTTTCAAATGATACACAATTAAGATAAAATACTGTTAGTGGAAAGAGAAAGAAAAATACCGTATGATATCACTCATATGTGGAATCTAAAAAAAAGAAAAAAGAGGACATTAATGAACTCATCTACAAAACAGACTCACAGACGTAGTAAACAATCTTATGGTTACCAGAGGAAAGGAGGTGGGAAGGGATAAATTTGGGAGTCTGAGATTTGCAAATGTTAGCCACTATATATAAAAATAGATAAAAAAACAAATTTCTTCTGTATAGCACGGGGAACTGTATTCAGTATCTTGTAATAACCTCTAATGAAAAAGAATGAAAACAAATATATGTATGTATATGCATGACTGGGACATTGTGCTGTACACCAGAAATTGACACATTGTAACTGACTATATTTCAATTTAAAAAAAGGTAAAATACTGTCATAGGAAAACATCTAAATCATGATGATTTAATTTAATCTGCTTTGAAAAGATACACAGGATAATTAACTAACTTGTCAATAATCACATTTGAAGGTAACATAGCAAAGACACTCAAAGATTTACATACAATTTTTGAATCCTTAGAAGATATTAGTGAAGGAATCAGGACAAAATAATTCTAATACAGATTTTCAAGTAAGATGGAAAAATTAACATGAGTCAGAAACTTCAGTTTTCAACTTACCTGTTCATTTTTGACACAGGCATATACAACAGCCTACGACTTTTTTCCAGCAAAACAATTTATCTTAAATAAATGATGCTAGGGATACTGGATCAGAGAATAAGATGTTTTAGTCAGTAACTCTGCTCTTTTTAAAAATCAGTTATTTTTAATACATATATACATCACTTTCCCCACTATAGTCAGGTTCCTGAAATACATGGTTCACGCCTTAAACTTCTTTACATCCTTCCACAGCACTAACATGATGCCTTGCAAAGAGATGTAATGAAATGGTAGATCCCAACAGGAGTAGCAGCAGTACAGATCTCAACAGCTTGTAGCATTAAAAGGGAAAAGAGGGGAAAAATACTTCCTTCCTAGAAATGTCTTAGCACATTATCACAAAGGAACAATTAAACAGCCCCTAAGCCTTGAATAAACTGGACTCAGCTTGATGAAAAATCATTCTCTAATCAAGTAAGTAGTTTAGTATTACAAGCATTTTAATAACTAAAAAGTAAATAAAAATTTTAAAATTAAATTCAAATCCACTCAACCGGTTTATTAAGTTTTAAGCCAGAATGTAGATGTTATGCCACATATGATCCAATCTGGTTCCATTGTCAGTCTTCACATAAAGTCACAGGCCCTTCCCATCCATGCCTCCTACCTGAGGTCAAGAGCACTGGTGCAAAATCTCTACCTTCATTCCCCAGTCACCCGGTTCTCCCCTACCCTATTTCTTGGTTTGCTGCTTTCAAATAAAGTCACTAATAAACAAAGAATACTGAGGATTCTGGCTAGGTAATAGGGCTGAGAATACCTACCATCCATGGAGCACCTTCTATACACCAGGCACCTATTTCTTGAATTTCACAAAGTCATGAGGTTCTATTACTCTCATTTTACAGATATGTAAATCCAGAAGTAAGACTACTTACCCAAAGCCACACAGCTAGTAAGTCTGTCAGATTCAGGGTTCTTTCCTTCCCAGGAAATAGACCAATAACAATCCGACCATTAAAAGGCCAAGATGACAGCAATAACAGGCAAGGTCAGAAAGCAGCAAATCCAGCAAAAGGAATGCTACAATCTTTTCCACTTTAAACCCACTGCCATCATAACAATTACAAGCTTGACAAGGGTTGAAGAGAGTTGTTTAGATTGCTAATCGAACTTGGAGACTATATAATTTACTGCCATCTAGTTCAAAGACTATATTGCTATATACTAGTTATTATTCACTTTAAGAGATTTTTCATTTAAGAAGTTTAATGATAGATCCAATTTAGCTCTAATATAGTTTACAAAATCACTTAAAAACTATTATTGAAAGTCCTACTAAGTGCCAGGCACAACAAGAAAGAAAGGAAGAAGGGAGAAACATTTATGAGAACTTAACTACATGCCAGGAACTGTGTTATGTCTCCTCTACATTAACTTATTCAAGATAAATAACTCTGCGCAGGAAGATTATCCCCGTTTTGCAGATAACTTCCCCAATGCCACCCAGAGCCAAGATTCAAACCTAGGGGAGACCAATTTCAGAGCTCTAAACAAAACAGATTTTGCTCTTGAAAAGACTAAAGTCTAAAGCAGAAACAGACAAGCTACAATGCAATGCTACCGGTATCACAACAGGGAATAAAACAGGATGCTCTGAAAGCACGTATGAGATTTCTCACAGTCTACAGTCTCAGTGAAGGCTTTCAAGATGATAATATCTATGCTGAGACCACACCTATAAGCTATCCAGAACAGAAGGACAACCTGGTCCACATTTTCTGAAAATACCTGATACCCAAATGGTCAAGAACCCTATCTCTGACATCTTACATAAGTAAATAATTTCTAGCCAGTGTTATATAGCAAATACCATGCCGAACTATGTCTAGTACCCTGTAAAATCTGCAGTTCCATGTGTCATACATAAAAAGAAAATTAAATCTAAGGTTATTCAAAGCTCTTTGGCAATCAATCATTCTGGATAAACAATTTGATAATTGAACTAAGAGCGTAACCTCTGGTTTTCATATTATTTCATATAAAAAAACTTTCTAAGATAAAACTCTAATGCCTTCATAAATGTTACTATACAGACCATATATTTAACTTATAAGAGAGAACATGACAAACTTTCATTATTATTCTATACCATTAGAAATACAATTGATACCCAAAGCTATTAGGTGTGCCAGGCTGTTTTCCTTTACTGTCTATGGTTTTTAGACTTGAGTTATATATATACACATATATATAGTTCTCCTACTTCTTAACTGCTATCATGTCAGCAATCTGTCTTTATCAGTATGTATGTTTATGACAGCATTTTACCTCTAAATTATTCCTTCTTTTAATCTGCTACCTCAGAAACTATAAGCATATGTAAAATAAAGGTAAGTTCTCAGTGAGAGCTTTATTTATAAGTTAATTACTTATAAAAGCTAATTACTTACAAAAATGACATCTACTCTGGGGTTTTGCAATATTTCAGAGATGAGGAGCTGCCACTGAGCCTACATAGGTAGAGTTACAATTTCAAAATTTTGTATCTCTGTGTAAGATGTCTCTTGCCTTCTTTAAACTCAAATCATATTCCAGGCAGCCTTACCCAAACCCCTGGATCAGTTACGTAACCCTTTGACGCTTTCCTGTAAGACCTCTCCTAAGCTGCTCCATCCTTGCTACACACCACTGTATTTATGTTTCTCCAATGACTGTCAGCTCCTTAACAGTCTCTTATCTCTGTTTCCCTAGCACTGAACCCATACCCTGCCTTAGAAATGTCTGTTGAACAAAACAATGTCAGAGAATGAAACCAACTGTATAAAGGGCCATAAAACCATAACACTCCATACAATAAAAACAACCTTTCATATTCATAATATTAACTTTCTTCCAAAAATATACACTTAGTAAATCTAAATTTAAGAGAAAATCACAAATAAAGTGTTAAGTACAGCATGTGACAACATACTACTAAGCTGTTTTACCCACTGCACCCTCAAAAAAATCCGTGTATCTCAGGAGAGAAAAAAACAAAATACATATCTGTATTTTTCCGAGGTGACCATATACGTCTGTTTATCCTAAATACAAAAAAATTTACATTTAAAGGATGGTGATTGTTAATGATCCAAGCAAAAATTTAAAAAATGTTATTTGGAGTGTATCTAGCTATTCTGAGGTATTACAATAAAAATCACCCATTACAAAGACTCATAGATTCTTGATGTTGGAAGGGTCTTAAGAGATCATCTAATGTTTTTTACAAATACTCCTCCTCATTGCAGGAAGAATTCAGGTTCCTTGAGATTATCCAATCCACTTTTTACTCAATACACCCCTACATCTCTGCCTCTTTTTGCCTTTGACTCACTGATCCTCTGGACCCACATAAAATATGCCTTCAACTTTGCAGACAGCAGCCTTTCAAAATTCATTTGTTTGACTTATTTTATAGCTCAACTTACTTTTGTGATTACAAAGTAATATACATGCTTATCTATTTCAACAATTTCTTTGGTTTCTCAAAAATTATCTGGTAAAATGAAAACACCAGGCACATTTATAGGTGTTTTTCTGTAAACCTTACTTTTTTTGGTTCTCATAACCGCCCTATGAAATAGGCAAGGCAAGTATTCCATATAAGGAATCATCAATACAGAGTAGTGGTTAAGAGTCACTATAAGGCAGATTTAGGAGCAAGAAAGACCTGCCTCGTGCGAGATGTAAGATCTTAAGCAAATTACTTAATTTCTCTAAGCCTGTTCCCTAATCTGCGAACTACAAATGATACTGTAAAAGTTCCTACCTCAGGCACTTATTGCAAAGATTAACTAGATAATGCACATTATCTTATATAATAACTAACCCACTGAACACTCAATTAATGTTAGTTCTTTGTTATTATTATTCAAAAAGAAAAAAACTGGCAAATCACAGAGAACCTCACAACAGCACTAGATCAAGAATTAGGTCTTATGTTTCACCTATCCCGTCTTCCACAAAACCAAAAAATGTTTTTAGTTATTTGCAGCTTAAAGACTACTTTTCTCTCACCCACTCTGGCAAACCAAAATTTCTAAAATCTACTCTTATAATCATCCTCTTCCAAATGAAATTCTCACAAGTACCTAAAATCGCCACAGTTCTCTACTTAGAAAAGTAAATTCTCTGTGGACCTCAGTTCCACTATGATGAACCTAAAAACATAATTGAAATTATAAGCATTAACTGCTAAACAAACTGGTTTCTCTAACCTATTATTAGACTATCTTTTAAAAACTTTATCAAATGGTAGAGATCATGGTATTATTGTTTGTGAAACCAAGCACAGCAGGAGGAACCTGTTTCATGTATCAAAACTATTGACAATGTTGACAAGAAATATAAAATGCATGTCAGAATTTGCTTAAAAAATTAGAGGCCTACACTTAGTGAAAAATTAAGCTGCAATATTCACGCATAAACATTTTATAGGTTCAACAGTATTTGAACTAGTTGGTGGTCCTAGGATTTGAACAATAATATCTAATTTCATTTTCCCATTAACTTTACCACCAAGCATGGGCTAGTGTTACAGTCGAGTCTAGAATATTGAGGGGAAAAAAAATGGATGGAAGGAAAGAAGAAATTAACTTACAATTTAGTACCATCTTGATAGGTATACATCTTTGCATAGAAAGACTAAGACAAAAGCAAATCAAAACATTAGTCCAAACTTGACCATTAACAGCAGGGCAAATATGAGACAAAGATTTTAAATGAAAGAATATAGTTCATGAGTGAAGATCTTTGTGGAAATAAAATAATAAATGTATGAACTCTGATGGCAAACAGCTGCTGAAACAACTAAATTACTGTGAAACAACCTAAGAAACCATGTCGTCTGCCAGTATATGCACAGGCTCCCTTCAAGGGCTGACTTCTCACCCAACTAAAATACAATCTATTCAAAGTGTTATACCAAGATAAATTTACTAAAGAGAAACAAACTACTCAAGGAAATACCTAGTAACCACTCTAACAACCATTTGCATTTTATACAATGCCTTTAGCAGGAGGGCTCAAAAGGACAAAAACAACGTGAAGCACAGAATACTCTACATTGTTTACCAAAAACTCGTGTTGCATGTCTCTTAAACCTTCAAAACTGAAAACCGCAAGTTTGTATTTTTTCTAAAAACAGTGTTTGTTATTTGCATCCCCTGTGCTGAAGTCTAATTTTTAAAGTCTGTAATTTTGCCTACTGATGATAATGAGGGCAGAATATGGGTGTACATATGGGTAGGAGAGAGGCTGGGAAATCCTTCACTGGTACATGAATGAATTCCACACTTGCCTTTTAAAATGTGCTCCTTTCTTGGAAATTTGGCATTAAAAAAAAAAATCCCTTTGGGTTTGCATACTTTCATATGTGTGACTATTTCACATGATAGTCTTCAAAGAGCCAGACCACTTATTTTTAGTCACTTACCAGATAGACTGTATTTTTACCACAAATTTCAATAACTGGTTGGAGGGAGACGGGTGTATGTGTATATACATACATACTTACAAACATACGCATCCATGTACATGTGTTTATCTTTAGAACATGTTTGCATAGTTTATATTAAGGACATCAACACCACACTTGGCACCAGAAAAAATGATGATAGAAAATTTGGAAAAATTTTAATAAACTATATTTGTGTAACCTAATACATCTCAAAAACAAACAAAAAAACCACCTCTGTGCTGACATGATTAGCTACTTCATTCAATTGGTGTGAGGTATCTGAGGCATGCTGCATCTGAACTCTTATCATGCTATTTGGGGTTTAATATCTTGTACAGCAATTCATATGAAACTGCTAAAACCTTCTAAAGCGACAGGACACTATACATATCAAAAGGTTAAATCAATGAGGAAAACAGTATGGCAGATACATAATTCATGTTTATTTTGGAACCAAAGTTCACCCCAAAAATTCCTTTTCAACCATCCCAAAGTAGCCCAGCTTTTTACCAACCAGACAGTATTTACCATAGCAACTTCATTACCAAGATTACCAAAACTTTCCACACACTTTCAACAGTCTGTATGTGTTGTTACCCAGGCAACATTCCAAGGGGGCTTTTACCTTTACAGAACTGGTGGGTCAGAAAAGAAGTAAAGCTTCTTCAAATTGACTGTGCGTCATTTTAATTAGAAGCAGCGAGTGTGAAACCATCAGCAGACAGAAAACCCTGAGAACTACCACTAGTGCTTCAATTTGATTAACAGACACAACTTACTGTCATTTGTCTCCATTTCTAGCCACCTAATTCCCCGTGGAACAAAGCAAGCTCCATACAAGACTTCAATACATCCCAAGCATACAGACTGTCAAAGACAAATGCTGCTATACAAGATCTTGTGGTAGCTCACAGCGAAAAAAAAATGTAACAATGAATATATGTATGTTCATGTATAACTGAAAAATTGTGCTCTACACTGGAATTTGACACAACATTGTAAAATGACTATAACTCAATAAAAAAATGTGTAAAGAAAAAAAATGTAAATGCTGAAATCCAAGGAACGTCTTTGAGTAAAGAATCTACCAATCCCTCACAACTGGCTGTCGTGTGAAATACCCTGCCTTGCTGCCCTAAATTCTGAAAATTAGTCAGCTCAGCTGCGGATCGGTATAAACTGTCTTTCTGCCTAAACCAAACTTGCCTCCAAAAATTAAGATCCAGTCATTTAGAAAGCACATTTTAGAGGGTACTCCGAAAAGACTTTCAAAACTGCTTCCTGTTCTGCTACAGCCAATTTGATGCTATTTGGCAAAACAAAAAATAATGATACCGCCTTACAAAGGAAGCATTTTCCCTTTCTTTTCAACAATTTTAGAACTGGTAAACTCAAGATTGTTTCCCTTACACTAATAATTTTTCCCTCAGCTTTTAGACTAAGGATACTTAAGTGCTTTCTGGGTCATAGTCTAATCAGGAACACAGCATATAAAGCTTATTTAATGCTAAGAAGTACTCGATGACTCCAGAGACAAAAATGAAAGACAAGCTGAAAAGTAAAAAGGAAAACTGGCATTCAAGGCTCTTCACCATCTGGTGCTGACCGACTCTTCCTTGCCCAGCCCTTTCCCTTTACGCCTTTGATCACCCTGGCCCCTGGCCTTGAAAGGCCTTTCTCTGTATACTATTTGTCCTATTTCCATATGTCCAAATCCTACCCATTCTTCAAAGGAAGGTTTAAATGTCACCTCTCTCCTTATCCTTACAACTAAAGTAATCTCTCCCTCCTCTCTAAACTCTTTACCGCCTTATCTTTATCTCTTTACCACACATTACTTTCTGCCTTACATTATCTTTGTTTCCACATTTAATCCCCCACATGAGCACAAGCCTCAGGGTCAGGGCTCACGTCTTATTCATCTCTATTCAAACTACTTAACACAATGTCTTACACATATTAAGCACTCTAACTGAGCCACATGCATGGCCTGGGTTAGGAAAAGAGAAGTCCACTAGAAACAATTCTAGATTAGGAGTCTGCAGACCTGGCTTTGCTAATAATTAGCTATATGACCTTGAACTTCAATCTTTTAGTACCTTCATCCACAAAGTCAAGACGGTGTCTTAAATCAGTTTTTAACTATAGGCTCTTATCCATTATCCGGCTGTAAAATAAATTTAGGGGTCAAAATCCAGCATTTATTTTAACCAAAATGAAATAGAATAGAAAATATCAAAGTGTGTTGTAGGTAGTGGTGTGGTGTACTGTAAATGTTTAACAACTGGCTATGAGAAGAGAGAAAAGCTCTCAATTGTTAATATTTGCTGATTTCCCTGGTATAAATACTCCCACTGCAGCCAATTTCAAGTTACCAACATGGTGTCACTGAACGTGCAGTTAGGTGGGAAGAGAAAGGCACAAAATTGCTCTTGCAAGCCAACAGATGAGCCAGCTCCGGCAAGGTCCTAAAAAGATACGTGTTGCTTTGCCAAACTTTCCTTACAACTTTGCATATGAGTGTGAAAGTGTGTGTGTGTGCGCGTGCGTGCGTGTGTGTGTGTGTGTGTTGAATTCGGGTATAAAATGTATTTTTTTTTACTTTGAGTCACATTCAAAGCAGTTCATAAATGTTCAGCTAAACAATCTACTAGTCTCTTCTATGTGTACTACACAATGCAGTAAATCTCACTCTTACTTACACATGTAATCTCTTCACCACCAAAATCTATATTCATCTTCAAAAATAAGAGTAACAGAGATGCCTATTGATATCACCAGAAGGCAAATTACAGGGAGTGGAAACGTGGCTTATCAGCCAAAGGCCAAGGTTCTTAGCCCTTGTTCAGTTACACACAACAGAGGGATACAACACCCTCCTACTAGCAGCAGCAGCTCTTTTAGCAAAGGGTTAGGGGAGAGGAGGGGAGAGGAGGGGAGAGGAGGGGAGAGGAGGGGAGAGGAGGGGAGAGGAGGGGAGAGGAGGGGAGAGGAGGAAATCTTGAGTATGAGTAAAAATCCAGCTACCTGTGATATAAGCCCATGCCCCCACCCACTAAAAATCTGAGTACAGAGAAAACCCATGCTACAAAAAAGTAAATTTCAGTATCTGATGCTTCCCTGTCAAACTCTGCAGCACAAGCTTGCATCCTTCAAAGAGACTTCCACTACTGAGAATTCCCTACTAGAATTAAGTTTTTGCCATGGACTAGAGACACATAGTACTTGTTGAATTTAGAATAGGCATGGGGGAAAATAGCACAGCAAACAGTTGTTAGACTTGATATTCTGAGAAAATCAAGCTCTTACTGAAAAAGAAATACTTTATTTTCTTACTTCTTATTTAAGCTTACTAAACTGGGTGAGGAGAAGGGAAGCTTCTTGAACATATTTTTGGCTGTATTATGTCTATCACAACAACACAGTCTGTAACAGGTTTTTCATGAGTGTTTATAAAGAATTGTGTTTTCTATTTTTAAGTTTACTTAGAAAACAAAAAGGCTCAAAATTTCAAATAGGCTAATAATCTTAGCCCAAATCTAACTCCAAATCAACTGAATATATGCCTAGAAGTTTCCCAGGAAAATCCCCCAAAATTACACCAAAAAACACCAAGGGATGACAAAAAGGAGTCACCACGAGCACAAACTTGCTATACTCAAACAATTATGGCACCCTATCTGTTGAATGAGTGCAGTATGGGAAGTAAATGAAGTATAAAGAAGGCAATGTTGAGATGCGGGCTCTGCTTACTTTCATTAACTCTTTCTTATTAGGGTCTGCTGATAGTCATTGTACTTACCCAATTTCAAATACTGACCATCAAGTGAAAATTATTCGCCACTCTGAAAAGCCGAGTTAAGTCAAGCAATGTCTTTCTCCATGATCACAATATTAGACCTCTCCTTAAACACTGAGTATGTTTTACCATATCTCAGGCTCAAGTCTGTACTTTCTTTGCCTCTACTATTTGTGGTGGCAAATGCTCAGAAGACAAACTCTGTAAGAAATTCCAGAGCTGTCTTTGCAGTACCAGAGGCTGGTATAGCCCTGGGCTGCTGGCCAAACTCCGACCCAGTGGCTAACCTATGTATATAAAGCAAGAGCCATACACATGCAGCAACTCATTAAAACTTGTGAGACATAGCAAAAAAAGCTTTGTGCCTGGGAATCCCATAGCCTACAGTATCTATGTCATTGTCCAAACACCCTCTATCCAGGAACAATCATCCCTACAGGACTTCAAGACACTGGCAGGCTGAAATGCAGACCCAACCCAGTTCCACACCCTCAATAAAAAAAAGTTTTGCTTCTTAGTTACTACTCTCTTCAAAGCTAATCTCTAGAAGCCTGGCTATCTCCCACTCATAATATTTTCACTTGGCACAACAGAATTCCTTTTGACTACTCCAAAATAATGGATAAAAGGACTATCAGCTTTAATGCTGTATCATCTGAGTTCAAACAAATATACAGTAACTGAACGAGTTCAAGTTTGGGTTAAGGCAAAGAAAAAATTTTAATTACCAGTTTTTAGAAGTCACAGATTTAGAATTGGCTGAGCTGATAAATATGAAAACTGTTCCACATGCCTAATAAAATTCTGTTATTCAAATTAAAAGCATCATAGTAACTACTAGAGTGAAAAGAAAATGATCTGAATCATGAAACAATCAGCAAAGGAACAAAAATTCTAGGAATTATAATATATAAAAATTCCCATCAAATAACTACATTCACTACACGTCCCAATAGCACTGGACCTACCACCTTGTTTCTAGCTTTCTAGAACACAATATACAGTATATATACATATAAACACTGTCCCACTACATCCACGTCTCCCCAGATGACTTGTTAATACCTAATATCAGGGCAAGTTTTGACTTGATTTAATAGAGACACCAGGCTAGCTCAGTCTCAACTAACTCCCCAACCAGGTAAGCATTTAATACAATTTGATGATAATGAATAAATTAAATTCATCTGGTCTTTCTCCTCTGTAATTTCATTATCAGTTTCACATGGGACTCTGTTGAGATAATGAATCACAGGCCAGTTTTCCAGTACTAGCAACTTGTGGACCAATATTTTCCATGAACAAAATCCTCTTCCAATAGTCTACAAACGTGCGGCAGAAGCCATAAACTATTATGAGAAAAGTCAGAAGGTTTTCATGATGCCGTGTTTTCGGAATCGTAACAAGCAACTATCTACCCCCACCATGTACAAGAAAATTTAAATATTTTTTTTAATCCCTAAACCTGCCAGTACCAAAAATGCAGACACTGAAATCAGTTTCCAAACAGCGCTATAATCTGTCAGGCAAGCAAAAGTTTTCCCCACCATTAGAATAATGAGGTTGACATTTCTCAACATTTACATGAAACTCTCAATTCCGCAAGTGACCACCCAAATTTTGGTACATTTTCTATGATCCTACCTGAGAGGTACAAGGAGAATGCACGAACTGCCCTGGGATCAGAAACAAACCCTGTCAGCCCAGTTTCCTAGCACCCGGCCACCTCCCGCTGGCCGGTGGCCCCTTTCCACATGCTGACGCACTGCCCAGCCCTGCACCGTTGGCGACCAGTGCAAAGTACTAGCCGAGTCTCAGAAACTTTGACTCAGTTATCAGGACACTGAGCACCCACTACCTGGACAGGAGTTGTCTGGCATGGCCAGGCGGTCAACTTTAAAGCGGGGCATTCCTTGCAGGTAGAGATCTGCCCAGGATGCAGCCCATCCCAGACTGCAAAACCACAAGCATCGACAGCAGGAGCAGAGAGCAAAGTGCCGGGCGGAGACAGGGGGAGCGCGAGGGCGAGACGCGGTCACGAACAGATTGCCTGAATGTGGGTACGAAAATATCCTAAACACACGCCCCCCGGACGTGGGGCCACTGGGACTGCGAACGCGGCAGCAGACACGGCACAGCAGCGGGCGACGGAGGCGGCGGCAATGTCACAGGGCACAGCTGGAGACGAGCACCCAAGTCAACACCCCGCCCCCCCAGGTGAGGGGTGACGACCCCACCCGCCTGCCTGCCCGCTCGGGCCGCGAGGAGCCGCCACCCAGGAGAACCGCGACGTCCGGGGAGCGACCGACAGTCCCGAACCGCCCCGAGCCCTCCTCTCGGGGTCCTCTCGCATCCTGTCCCGGGCCCGGCTCCCACCACAACCCTCCCCCGGCTCAGCCCGGGCGCCAAAACCCCCAGCCCTGCCCGCGGCTCCGAGCCGCCCGTCCGCCTGCCGGCCCCTAGGAGGCCTCCCTCGCCTCACCTCCTCACGCCTCCGCGGGCAGGGCCGGAACAACTCCGCCAGGCGCCCGCGTCCCACCCGCCGGCCCGCGCTCTGCGGCCGGGCCCGTCCCGTTCCGTTCACTCCGCGGCCGCCCGAGCCCTGGGAGGGCGGAGGGAGCAGAGAGAGGAGGGGAGGAGGCTCGCCTGGCAGGAAGAGGCGAGGGAGGGGCGGGCAGAGGAGGCGGCTCGGCGCGGCGTGCGCGCTCTTGTGGGCGGAGGCGCGCACGCGCATACACGTCCCCGCCTGGCCGCGGTAGGGCTGGGGGCGGGGAAGTCGAAGACCTGAGAGACCTGGGTTAAGAGAAGGGACCCAGGAAGGGGCAAGAGGCGCTCGCCGCTTTTCAGCACTTCCCGGAGGGCTAGCCGCGCCGGGGAGGCAGCCCGCGCGGGCTCGCTGAGGGCGGCCGCGAGCCCCGGGCGAGTTGCGCTGCCCAGCGGATACCGAACTTTTAGCTAATTCTGAGTTAGGGGCGGTTGTGTTCTTGCTCATAAACCTAGCCGAAATATATCTTCATTCTTAATGCCCAGTAATCCTCAGGGAAGTCACCTTAAAGAATACTAACTTTTCTCGCCAGTTGCTCTTTTCTGTTCCCCTTTCAAGGTGTCTCGTGTGCTTATGAAGCGCTCCTTTGCTGAATTGTTCCCTGGGACTCGGGGGATTGAAGAGGGGAAAAAAACCTGTGGGGAATTAACAGGAAAACGCTAAGGACTAACGTATTTCTATGAAGAAAACGTCCCCTCACTTGCACCTTTTTATCCTTTGGGGAAATTAACTTGGGGGTACAAACTACTAGTAGAGATAAAAATAAGGCAACTCTTTTTCCTCTGCTAAGAATGTACCGATCCTTGAACTGTAGACGTCCTTCGGAGATCCTGCAGCTAGAAGTGACCAGGAAATTTTCCGAATTTCCTTAGCGCTTTGTTTCTATAGGTTTGTGGCACCTAATATATTCAGCCTTATCTAGCTAAATCTGTGCAATATTTTACCTCACCAGAGAATCTTTGAAGACCTGCTTCATTTCTATCTTCCATCATGTCTAGCATAGTGTCTGTCTCATAGAAAGTACTCCGTAAATGTGTGAATAAGTTAAGACACTGCAGTAAGAGTTAAGTGTATGTCCAGTGATTTGAGCTCTAGAATGACTTCTTTAGTTTAAGTCTCTCTTCTGTCACACTTCGATTCCCCTGCACTCATTTCCTCACTAGATGCAAAAGCTACCCTAAGAAATACATTTTTCCAAAGAGACGTCTCAAGTTTTTCTCCCACCTTTCCCCCGCCACCGTCCCCTTTTCCTAATTTAAATGTCTATAGATGCTGGGACATATCAAGAGTATTGCAACTATTTTGCGTTTCCCCTCCCTGCTGGGCTCCTTCCCAGAAGGTCCTTTAACCTCTGTATCCCAAGAGTCTACCAAGCTCTGGGCCTGATTCAGTAAATGCTGGACATTTGATATTTAATAAAGGTTAGAATAACTCAAATCATTATATTTATTAGAATAACTCAGATCATCTATATTAATACATAAGCCAACAAGTAGGTACTAAGCCTCTCTAAATAAATGTTACACAAGGCACTCTATGAAAGTCAGCGGGTGAAAAAGGCAGTTTCTGCCTTCTAATATCTGCTAACTGAAGAGTTTTGACAAAAAGGGTAACACTATGGTAATTATCTGCACTCAGTAAGAAACAGCCCCCCAAAAAAGGAAAAAAAAATTTAAGTCATAAATCTAAAATAGGTTTAGTGTTCCCAAATTCAGTTCCATATGCCTTTAGCAGCAACAATAATGTCCTCCATTGGCTGTTTCCAGTTAGTTCTCCTATTAAAGTAGAGCATAGCATCTAAGTCCCTATTATAGGATTACTGATGTGCCAGCTTGCTACAAAGCAAAGAAAAACTCTGTCCCGTGGCCACGTGTTACACCTCTAATCACCAGGGGTCATTCTGTAAAACTGAACTGTTCCTCACAATAGAACTTAGATAAGAGATGTCACAGGAGAACCCAGATAAGTGACAAGTCACAACAGAACCTAGGTAAGAGGCAGTGAAGGTGATTTGGTACAAGCCCATCCTCACCACCAGGAAAACAGTTCTAGGTACATGCCGAAGAACTCACAACAACGCCTTCCTCATATACTGTGTGCTGCTCACTTCTCTCCCCACTATGGCTTCCTTAGCATTAGTCCTACACTAGCAGCCCTGGTCCATGAAAGGACTAAAGCTCTCATTTTGAGGGAAAATGTTATAAAATATTCTAGTATGATTCATAACATGACAGAAACTGGTGGTCTAGGTCCAGATCTAACCCACAAACACATTTTGCTTGGTTGGCATGGTGCTTAAAAAATAAGCCAAAGTTAAAAGCCAGAAGATTTCATATGCTTTTCAGGCTTCTCTTTAAAAAGTCAAAGATTTGGTAGCAGTGGGCTTATATTTTCACAGAATGACAGGAAACTACAGGACAAGCATTCTCTCTTTTCCCAAAATCTCTACAGTCCCTATTGTACCTTACACTGCCCTGTCTCCTTCATGTGGGTCTGCAGTTCCCCATTTAAAATATCATAATATCAAAAAACAGGAAACAAGTTAACTGTTGAACAAAAATGGAAGCGTTTAAACTATGGCATTTAACAGAATAGCATATTATATTGCTTTTATCATGAGCATTACTGGTTGACTCGCAGATGTCCATTTCCACCCCTCTGCAATTGTGAGGCTGCTAATAATTTGAATGGGAATAGGCCCAGTTCCACCTCCAAGTGCAGACTCTGACTAAGGTACATAGTCAGCCTAATCAGATCCTCACCTTACTCTGTCAGTGATAGACCTTAACACAGGTCTAAATTGGTCCAATCATAAGCCAGGCCAGATCTTGTGTTTGCTGGGAGAAGAAAAGTGTTCTCTCTCTTACTCTAGCTGGTGTAATGGGTAGATGTGAGTCCTGTAGTTACTGCAGCCACTTTGCTACCACGAGGGAAGCCAGCCTGAGGGAAAAGCTGACACATGGTGGAGGAGCTCAAACCCAGATTGAAACCTGCTGCCATCCTCTGGAATTAGTAAATTCCCTGAGCCAGTAAATTTTCTTAGCTTTAAAAAAAAAAAAAAAAGTTTGAATTTGGCTCTTTATTACTTGCAGCCAAAGCTAAATTTTCCATGCAATTACAGAAGAAGAAGCTGTAGTTGCATTATATGACCCTTCTAAGGATACGCTTTCAATGGAATAAATAGGTGACAACCAACTTGGTAAAATCTTAGAAGGTCTTGACAGGAACTTGACCACTACCCCCCAAAAATCCTTCCCTAACCAGATTACCTGATGCCTAAGAATCTATCACTACAGTTTTTTAAAACTTTGAGTTAAATCCTGTGCCCTATTCAAATCAACTTACCCTGAGAAGAGTACTTCATGACTCTACTCAGTAATCTGGTATAAATGAGTTTCATATGGTTTTTGAGCAGCTTTTTACTAGTGGGAAGGTAGAAAAAGCAACACTGGGAGCCTGAGGAAGGAAGGAATCACAGAGAGCAAAGATGTAACAGAAGAGACTATAGATTCAGAAGACAAACTTTTATATATCATAGTTCTATGTAGGGCTAAAATTCAGAGTAATTAATTTAATCATACTAAGCCCATATGATAAATCAAACCTATATTACAATCACTCTTATAAGACTGAATAAGAACCAAATCTCCAAGGCTAACTGTAAAAAGTCAAAGAGTGGGCAGTGGCCAATTCCTGGGAATCCCAGCCCCTTCCCCGGGGTAGTTGGAATGGTCCTTCCTTTTGTTAGCATATGAAGCTACCTAGCTTATAAAAATGCAACACCTTGCCTCGAGGCTGCCTGTCTTACTCCCTCATCTTTGGAAACAGCCCACACTCTGTGGAGTGTGTATCTACTTTTACTCTAACCTGAACACCCAACACCCAACCCCCACACCTCATGGCCTTTGAAACAGCCTGCACTCGATGTAATATGTATCTCTCTAAATAAATCTACCTTCACTCAAAAAAAAAAAAAAAAAAAAGAACCAAATCAAATACTATGTAAAATTTCCTCAGCAGTAGAAGAGACAGGCAGATTCATAAATGTCTCTCTGAAGAATAGCAATGTACTGCAAACTTTTGCAGTTTGATAAGAAATAAAAAGGACACCTCCAAAACCTTTTTCCCATACCTTGTGGCAGATGTCTGAAATTCATCTCACCATCAGAATCCTTTTCTTCAGTCTGCGGCAGTGATCCTCTTTAATATATAACAAAATCACCTTGGGAGTTTATTTTTAAGGTGCAGATCTCAATTAATTTTTTTATTTAAGTATAGTCAGTTTACAATATTATGTTAATTTCTAGTGTATAGCATACTGTTTCAGTTTTATATACATATTCCTTTTCATTTTTTTTATTATAGGCTATTACAAGATATTGAATATAGTTCCCTGTGCTACACAGTAGGACCTTGTTGTTTGTCTCTTTTGTATATAGTAGTTAGTATCTGCAAATTCTGAACTCCCAATTTATCCCTCCACCCCCCCTTTCCCCTCTAGTAACCGTAAGTTTGTTTTCTATGTCTGTGAGTCTGTTTTAAAGTGCAGACTTCTATACTCAACCCCTATAAGATTCAGTAACTCTGGGATGGGACTCAGGGTTTTAACTTTTTGTTACAAAAATGTTTAAGCACATAAAAAGTAGAATAGTATAATGTCTTCATGTGCCAATCGCTCAGCTTGAACAAGTATTACCATATGGCCAATCTCCTTTTCCACACCCTTCACATGGATTTCACCCATAAAAAATATAAATATATATACTTCATTACATAGTTCTAAAAGATAAGGATTTTTTTTCAGCCAATAAAATCCAGAATGTGGAAAACTCTACAGGACAAACAACCAAGTTCCTTCAACAAATAAGCTGCATTTTAAAAAAAAGGAAGGAGGATATGCTGACATTGCTTGACTCTTGATTTTGTTTGTTTTTACAGCTTCATGTGGTATAATTGCCACACAATGAACTCTACATATTTAAAGCATACAATTTGACAAGTTCTGACATATGTATACACTTGTGAAACCATCACAGCAGTCAACAATGGCGAACATATTTATCACCCAAAAAACTTTTCTGTGCCTCTTTGTAATTTCTCTCTCCTACTCCCCCATTTTCAGGCACCCCCTGATCTGCTATCACTCCAGACTAGCTTGCATTTTCTAGAGTTTTCTATAAATAGAATCACACAATATGTACTGTATTTGGTGTTGCTTCTTTCAGTGGTGTTGTTTTGAGATTTATCCTTGTTCATGTATCAATAGCCATTGCTTTTTAGGCTTCCAGTCTCACAGCTTGCTCCCAGTTCCGGTACCCACGTGAGCCCCTGGGCTTCAGCATGTACTTGGCTCCAGCTCCCTCTAATACTCCGTTTTTCTGTTTTCCTTTTTCTAGAACCTGAGAACCTCCCCTTTCTTGCTTTCAAAGTATTGAAATTGGCTACATTTTCTTCAATTTTAAGGTTATCTTCTAGCATTTTTATATTTTTGGAAAGATAGTCTTCCATTGTCAGCCTACTTTGCCATTTTAGCCTGAATTTGATTAATTTTTCAATGTATTTTTTTTTAAAAAAAACTATTGAAAGGAATTCCTTTTTAACAATAGAAACTATTGAAAAGGAACTCTTTTTTTTAACAATGTAAAGAAACTGTACAAAGAGTTTCTGCCTCTGTGCTGACGCGGGGTCAGCCATTTTAGCAGAATTCTTGCTCCCCGATGCATTCCCAACACCAGGCACACAGACACAGCTTTGGCAGTGACCCCAAATTCCCTTGAAGTACTTGCCACAGGCCTAGAATTTAGATTTTGGATATATAAGAAATATTCCTTAAATACACATGTTTTGCAGAAAAGCAGCTTCAAAAATTTCAAATACTTTCATGGTAAAGGGAGGAAAATTACCACTTTCCTCTTCTGAGTCAAGGGAAATCCACACTCTCCACCACCTCCCACCCCTCCCCCAAGACATTCTTTTAGTCCCTTTTCCCTTTGCCACATTTAAAAAAATACAGAACACTGCAAATTTGAAAAAAAAAAAAAAAAAAAAGATTTATGTCAAAGTTCTATAAGAATCTATCTAATATTAAGGTAATTGAGAATTATGAAATGGCAGCACAGTTGCTTTAGAAAATATGAAAAGATTTCTAACATCTTCTCTAACACTTCTCTAATTTTAGGAAGATTCTCACTACTCTTTAATTCTCTGATTTGACAACAATAACAACCTCTTGTGGAAGATCGTTGTTTTTTTTACATTTATTTCTTCCACAAGGTTTGAACATCCTGTATTAATTTATTTCAGGATTCTATTGATGAATAAAACTAATATAGGAATTATAAATTTTTTGTTTTATAAACTTGGTCTTGCAATACTTATTTTCTCCTAAGACATAAACCTACAAATTCTGAAATGTTTCCAACTAACTGAACAGTGGAAAATCTGTGTATTCGTTACCTTGAGCTAGTGTGACTTGTGAGGTATAGTCAAAACATAACTGTTCTCTGGAAATTAATTCAGAGGGGTGAGTTTTTCCCTCTGCCACTAAGAAGAAAATTCCAGCTAGTCTCATGACGTTTCTGCTCCCTTATCTTACAATCACATTAGATCATAAAATTCAGCCTCAACTTGACATTTAGAAAGGAAAGGCTTAGAGCAAATGAATGTGGTCAGCTGCTTCTCTCTTTCCTGCTTACTTCCTCCCTTACTCAGTAGCCACTGTTATGGATTCTCCGGGTTGGAGTACAGGGAAGGAATAGGGAAAAGGGAGCAGAAAGGTCTTATTTGGCTGGCACTACAGGGAGATGACTTTGTATTCTCTGGGACTGGCAGACGTATAAAACTGATTATTTGCCCTGTGGGATCTTTTGTGAGTTCTTCAGAGGCTCGGTGCAACTCCTCCAACAACTCCTGATATGGGCCATATATTCTATTCCTCTTGCTGCCACTTCCTCCTTAACCTCAGATTTCTCGGATACCCACATTATACACTTAATTCTGTTAGAGCCCAGTTGACATTTTAATCAGTTCTCTTGGGCAGGAGTCAAATAGATCTCCGGACTGACTCTCCCCTGTGTGGCCCACGGCTGCTCTGAAAGAAGCTTTATGCATCCTTTGTCCTGACAAACTCTGAGAGAGCTTACTGATCCCGGTACAACTGGGTATATCTTCTCCAGTAACAAAGAGCCCGCCAAGCCATCTCTTTCTGGCCGTCTAGGTTTTCCTCAGGGGGAGCCAGACTTTAGTCCTTTGTACCCCATCCTTCCCACCACAGTTCTCTGAATAGTCCTGTAAGGTTCCACTAGGCCAGAGGTGAAAGGAAAAATACCCCCTCCTTTACCTTAGTGAGAGGGGCACAGGATGCACAGCATGGCTGTCTCTAAAGAATCTCTCTACCAATGCAATCTCACTTTCCAGCTGTCTGACCCTTGTGGTTTTTAAGAACCATCTAATCAGTGGAAATTTGTTTGAAATTTCTGGTTGGTGGTCCGATACTTCACTCTGAAAATCACACCTGTTGCATTGGAGTACTTCAGTCAACAATTTCCTATGCAACTTCCTGTTACATGTGTTACAGCCTCAGGATTCAAATAGCCAGGTTTTTCAGAGGTATGATTAACCAAGAGAAAATCAGCATACTTTCAAAAAGTTATACTTTAAAAAATAAAATCCTTTATTAGAACAATAGGAATGCAAGTTGGTAATAATAATCCCAAAGTGGTCACTTACATTGAGAGTAAAATTTGGTATTTCTCTCTCTGATTAGTAACTTTTATAAATAGTTTCTTTGAATTCCTACATCCTCTTCCCCACTCCACCATGAATACTTTCAGACCTAAGAAATCTTCCTCCCTGGGTTCAATCCCTCATACCTCCGTTAACAAAAAAAAAAAGGATAAAACAAAGACAAAAACAAAAAATGGGAAGGGTATAATTCAGTGTTACAGTGCATGCTTAGTATGCACGAGGTCCTGGTTTCCATCCCTAGTACCTCTATTAACAATAACAAAAACAAACAAACAAAACCAGAAACCTTCCTCTAAAAAACTCTGAATTAATTCTTTTTCTTGTTTAATCCCAAATTCCTAATTTACCCCACCCACCCCTTCAATCTTTTTTTTTTCAATTGATGTATAGTCAGTTTACAATGTTGTGTCAATTTCTACTGTACAGCATAATATCTCAGTCATACATATATATACATATATTCATTTTCATATTATTATTCATTATGTTACTACAAGATATTGAATATAGTTCCCTGTGCTATACAGTATAAACTTGTTTATCTATTTTATATATAGTAGTTAGTATCTGCAAATTGCAAACTCCCAGTTTATCCCTCTCCACCCACTGCCCCCACTGCTAACCTAAGTTTGTTTTCTGTGTCTGTGAGTCTGTTTCTGTTTTACAAATAAGTTCATTTGTCTTTTTTTTTTTTTTTTTCAGATTTCACATATAAGTGATATCATGTGGTATTTTTCTTTCTCTTTCCGGCCCACTTCACTTAGAATGACAATCTCCAGGTCTATCATATTGCTGCAAATGGCATTATTTTATTTTTTATGGCTGAATAGTATTCTATTGTATAAATGTACCACAAGTTCTTTATCCAGTCATCTGTCGATGGACATTTAGGTTGTTTCCATGTCTTGGCTATTGTAAATAGTGCTGCTATGAACATTGGGGTCCATGTGTCTTTTCAAATTAAAGTTCCCTCTGGATATACGCCTAGGAGTGGGATTGCTGGATCATATGACAAGTCTATTATTAGTTTTTTGAGAAATCTCCATGCTCAAACCCTGCATTCGTCATCTCAGAGTAAAAATAAACTTCCAGGATATGTATTTGGCTGCCCTTTTAAAGTCAAATATCTCTTTAAAAATCAAACGCCTTTCTAGATATATGTATGGTTGCTTCTACATATTTTAACTTTCTCTTATCCAAAGACTTTCCTTTTCTTCTAAGTGGGTAAACATAAAGAAGAAAAGACAACGTGCAGGCATATAATAAGACTTGTGTCCCTGAGATCATTCCTTATCACTTTTTTCTCTAACCAGAGTAAAATATAATAACCTTTACTTACCCCCAAAATTCTGTGTTTTGAGAGATACTACTTGAAAGTCTTCCTCTTCCTTCTTGATCAAAGCTTTCCATATCATTCTCATATGGTCATTTTAATAATAAACATTTTCATTTATTAGCTGAATAAATATTTATTAAGCACTTCTTAGGTAGAGGGTGCCATTCTAGATAGATAGATAACAGTAAACATGACAGAAAAAGTCCAGGCCCTTATGGTTAAATGTGGTAAACACCAGCTGTTAACAAATAAATAAAGAAATATTACAATAGAATGTCAGGTGGTGACAAACAGAATGAAGAAAAATAAAACAGTGTAAAGGGATAGAAAGTGCCATTGTAGAATAGGTCATCAGGGAAGGCCTCTATGGAGAAGTGTAAGCAGGAAACCTGATGATGTGAGGGTCAGTTAATACAAATTGCCTGAGATGGCAGAGTCCTTGGCGTGCTCTGAGAACAGCAGAGAAAGCAGTATGGTTGCGGCAAGTGATTAAAAGAAAAACGGTAAGAGATGAGATGGGAAAGGTGAGGAGGGGTAGCTAGTGGCCAAGAGGACAGAAGGCCTTATAGACTATGGCCCATCTTTACTGTGTACAACTTAGATTTTGTTCTGTGTTAATGGGAAGCCATTTTGAGTGGAGAAGTGACAAGATCAAGTCTGTACTTTAAAGATATCAATCTGGCTCCAGGGTTGAGAAGTGATGTAGAGAAGCAAGAGGAAAAACATGGATACCAGTTAGAAAACTAGCTTAGAAAACCAAATAAAAGATGTTGGTGGCTTGAAATAGAATGGTAGTAGAAGAGGTGGAAAGAAGTGGTTGAATTCTGGATGTATCTTGGAGATAGTGCCAACAGGATTTGCCATTAACCCTCGAGTTAAAGGGTCAGGGCTGATTTTTAAGAGCTTTGGTCTAAGCAACTAGGTGAATGATGGGAACATTGGGGAAGGTACGAATGGAGTTGGTGGACAGACACATAATCTAAAATTCAATTATACATTTTAAGTTTGACACCAGTTAGACGTACAGATCAAGACTTTGACTAGAAAATTAGATACATGATCTTGGGTACAAGCTAGAGAATGTAGATTGTTTTCTTTCTTTCTTTTATTAAATCTCAAATTTACAAGAAAACTGCAAGTACAGCAAAACTTCTTTCTTTAGTCAATTGAGTAAGTGTTGACTCCATGTCTCAGTGAGAATGCTAACCCCATCACCCCTAATACTTTAATGTGTTCTTCCTACAAGTAAGGACATTTTCCTGAATAACCGAATAAACCCACTGAAATCCAGAAATTAAGACTGCCATATTACTACCATCTAATTCTCAGACTTTATTCAAATCAGACCTCAATATTTTTTATATCAAGAGGATTAATTTCAGAATTATGTGCTGATTTTAGATCAGTTTTAGAACAGTTCCTTAGCCTTCTCTTGATTTATGACCTTGCCACTTTTGAAGATTATAGGCCAATTGTTTTGAAGTATATCCCTCAATTTGGATTTCTTTGATGTTTCATTTCAATTAGATTCAGACTGTGTATCTTTCTTAGGAATATCACAAAACTTATCTTGTATTCTTCCTGTTGTATTCTATCAGATGGTACACAATTTCAATTTCTCTCACTATTGACGTGCATTTGAATTGCTTTATTAATTTGGTATCTTACAGCTTTCTCCACTTTATTCTTTTCCACTTTGTAATTAATGAGTATTTTGTGGAAAGGAACTTTGAAACTGTGTAAATATCCTACTCATCAAACTTTCAATGTATTCATTTATTAATTTATATCTCTATTGACTCATGGTTTCTTATTTTATTTAATGGGTTATAATCTCTTTCCATCAATATTTAATTTAATGCTCAAAATGTCCCAGATTTGCCCATGGAGAGTCCAGGCTGGCTTCTGTGACATATGTCCATCATTCCTGGAGCACTTTGTTTTCTGGCTCAACAAGATGTTCCAAGCTTATCTTGTACTTTTGCTGCCCCAGTACTGGAATCAGCCACTTCTCCAGGAACCCTGGTTATTTTTGTGAAGAATGGTATTTAGAAGCCAAAATGAGGGAATAGGTGTGCTCAATTGTATTGGAGTGTTGTACACCCAGGCCCTTTTAGTGGAAAGAGCTAGGGAATATAGATAGAGATACAAAAACACATGTACACTCTTAGATCAATGTTTATTTCTATATCTTTTTATATCTATCTATCTATCTATCTATCTATCTTTCTATCATCTATCTGCATATATAACCATGAATTCACACAAATACCTCCAATAGTAATCCAACACCACAATATTTATTCTAGTTTTCTTTTTTTCCATCTGACAGTGGGAAAACTGGTTCCAACTTTTTAATACATTTACTTGTATAATCAACTCCCCTGTGAGTAAACAATCTTCCAGAGTCACCACCACTCCCTTTCCTGCATAGATACCTCCTTACCCATTCAGGCTCTGACCTCTATACCTGTCTACCTCTACCATGTCAATGCCCTCCTCATACTGTTGATGCTTTGACTCCTCATGCATGGCCAGTTTTCTGTGTGGAACTCTAACAGCCCATGTCGGGCTGCCCCCATGGATGCCTGCCTCCCTTTGCTCAGGCTATGACTATCCATACTAGGCAGACCTCTTATGCAAGTATCCTCGATTCCCAGATGGCCCCAAAACCCCTCCCTGAGTCTCCCCAACTCATGTCCAGTGCCAGCCTTGCTTTGTCCTATCTAATGGCTTTGGGAAGGGAAAAGAAGGAAAAGAAAGGAAAGAGAAAGAGTCATATATATGTAGTTTGCAAAGCCATGAAATTGGTGAGATCTCCTGAGGAATGAGGATAGATAGAGGAGAACTGAGCCTTGAGGAACTCCAACTTTGACATTTACTTGTCAAAATAATGAGGAGGAATAAACAAGAGATAGGGGGGAAACCAGGAGAGAGAAGTTTCTTGGAAGCCAAAGTAGCATGTGTTCCAAGAAGATCAACTGCATTGAATTCTACTAAGAAGTAAAGCATGATGAATAAGAATTTATCATTGGGTTTAGTGGTATAGAGGGCAAAGGGATACTTGACGAGTGTAGTACTAGTGAAAATCTGAGGGTGAAAAGCCTTATTGTAGTGAATTCAAGATAGAATGAGAGTTAATGACATGGGACAGCACATATAGAAATTTTTTTTGAGTTTTTCTGTAAAGAGGAGTAAAGAAATGAGCCAATGGCTAAAGAGGGATTTCTTTTATTAAATGAGAGACATTAAATGTATTTCTATGTTAGTGTTAATGATCCCACATGGAGTAGAAAATTGATACAGGAAAGAGATGGGATAATTTTAGGAGCAAAGTTCTTGATGGGCAAAAAGGACTAGGACCCAGAGCACGAGAGGAGTGGTTGGATTCAGACAGAAACAGGACCAGTTCAACCTTCATAATAGGAGGGTACATGAGATGTAAGTAGGGGGGTGGAATTTGTGATGAGAGACTGTGAAGGTTCTGCTTCTTTTGTCTCATAAATAAAAAGCAAAGTCATCAGATGAGAGGGAGAAGGGAGGCTGATGTTTGAAGGGAGTGGCATCCTCTAGAAGAGTAGGAGAGAAAAATGACTAGGGAAACATAAAGAAAGGCTGGGCAACACTGAGAACCCATTTGAACCTTGAGGTCATGATTTTAAAGTGAGTCCAGTCAGCATGATGATTTTTTTCTCTCTACTGCAGGCACTGAGTAGGTGGGAAGTTGTATTACAGCAGGCTTGGAGTTTTGCCAAGCAAGTACCAAAGGAGAGGACAAGAGTACTAAGGGCGTGAGCTATGGCTACAAACCATCTCCTAAAAGAATTTTTAAAATATTAGCCATATAATGTTTTAAAATGCATTTTAATAAAAAATTTAAATACTTATAAAGTAGTTTCACCACAGTGATATATGCATGTGTGTAGGTATATAATTCTACATAATATAAATACATGAATAAAATATGATCTTCTTAACTATAATTGCCAATCACATTTGGAGATAATATCGTTCACGTGTACAGGAATTACAGACACTAAATAAATTCAGAAGTCAACAGTGTCATCATCAATATTGTCACTATAGCACCATGGGCTCTGCAATAAATGGCTATTGTTTCTGATCTCTGAACTGAATGCAGTTTAGGAAATTCTGGACTAAATTTTTCCTTTGCATTTAGAAGGGTATTAACTGTTTTGACTTATCTCACCTCTGTTCTGTCCTGAGGCACCAACAGTTTAAATAGCCATAGTTCATTAATTTTATTATCTTATTTTAAAGATAGTGTAACTAAGCCAAGAAAGGAATCCATTGGTACTAAGTGAGATAGT
Source organism: Camelus ferus (assembly GCF_009834535.1). NCBI lineage: Eukaryota > Metazoa > Chordata > Mammalia > Artiodactyla > Camelidae > Camelus > Camelus ferus. Next base: position 8,900,905 of record NC_045716.1, read on the forward strand.
TACACGTATAATAAAAATGGCTTCGCTTTTGACATCCAGATGTGTCTTAGGCCTCAGTCCTTTTTAGAACTGAGTGAGTCAAGGTCTTTGTATACTCATTCATTCTCTCACAATTACTTGAACAACTGCCTTATGTTGTCTCAGTGGGGGAAGATAAATATTAACATGCTATGATTTCTACCCTCAGGAGGTTTTCTCAATAGTAGGCCGGATGAGACATACACACAAATAATTATATAAAGCAGTTTGTGATGAGTGTTATATTGTTGATATAAATTGAATCTATAGTTACACTGAGTGATCGTTCATTTCCGGTAAACAAAGACGGCATTAGGGAAGACACGGGCTGGAACCGGGACTCGGAGGATGGCAGAATTTTGAAAGACAGAAGAGAGAGTAGAATAAGAGCGTTTTCCAGGCAGAAGGCGTAGCAAGAGCAAAGACATTGGAGGAAAAGGGGTGGGGGGAATGGGTAGAGAGAATAATATATTTAGAAATCATTTGGCAGCAAGAGCAAAAACCCACTCGATAAAGTCTAAAGTAGAATTCATTTTAAAATAATTTCTCACAGATTCAAGAATGGGTAGGAAGTATATCTGGGCTGCACAACATGTGGAACCAGGAATCAGAAAGTTAAGAACCAAGGTTAATCTTTCCTTCATTTCTATTTTTCATTGTCTGTTTCTTTTCTCTTTCTCTCCACCCTGGTGTGTCAGCTTGAGCCCTCCAAGAAGTAAACATCAGGATGTACACATAGGAGAAAAAAAAACACCCTATCTCCTAGCACTGGTTCCCAATAATCTCTCTGAGTCTCTGTGATCCATTTCAATTTCTTGGAAGGGAGAATTTGAATGGCTCAGTCTAGGTCAAATAAAATCGCATCTCTACTTTTCAAAATGCTCAAGTTGGAATAAGAAGGTCTAGGTTTATACTGTACAACACAGGGAATATAGCCAATATTTTATAATAAATATAAATGTAGTATAACCTTTAAAAATTGTGAATCGGCGAGAGGGTATAGCTCAGTGGTAGAGCATGTGCTTAGCATGCACGAGGTCCTGGGTTCAATCCCCAGTACCTCCTCTAAAAAATAAGTATGTAAAAATAAACCTAATTACCCAAAAAATTTTTTTAAAAAATGAATCACTATTTTTATACCTGTAACTTATATAATTTGTACATCAACTATACTTCAATTTTTTGAAAAAGAAGATCTGGGTTTGAATTATGGGTCTAATAAACATTGTTTATGTGATTTTCTTAGGTAATGGTTACTCTTTGTATGTGTTGCTGCCTTGTCTGTTAAAGGAGAATTAGTAATACTTTACAGGGCTATTGTAAGAATTAAGCAATATAATAAATATGAAAACCTTTAAAATTGTAAAGCCTTATACAAAGCAAAAGTGAAAGGATTTAAAGGGAGAAAAAGTAGTCCAGATTCAATAAGTCAGGTTTTTTAAAAAAGCAGAATGCATAATGAATCAGAGCAAAGAATATGGAGTCAGAGAATCTGTTAGGAAGCTATACAAATAATCAGTTTGTGAGGATGTGGTACCAGCTCATGGCAGGGATGAAAGGCAGTGCTGGTAATAATACAATAGTAATAGTAATAGAATTAACTAATTATAGGAATAGAATTAAGATAGAATAGTATTAGAATTAGGACAGTAATGGATTTAGATAAGAAAGTGGATGGAAAATAATTTTAAAACTTTATGCAACATGAGCCAACGAACCCAGGCAGATTAACTCCTCTTTTGAGTAATCCTCCAGACTCTAGATAAATCTATGAAAAAGGGAAGAGACTACATTTCATTAAGGAATACTCTTCTGGAAAGAGAATTAGGCTCCTTGCATATGAAACTCTTCTGAAGGAAAGACAGAAAAATGTTAAAATGATACTTTTGAGCCAGAATTAGCCTCTGTGGAGAGGGGGAATTTTTTAATGAGAAGTGTTAAGTATGTGGTCAAGTATAATACTTTTGACTGGTACCAAAAAATTATCTATTATTATTAATATATTCTCCAGTGGTTATGCAATGGTGGCTAATGTTTGCTGCTTTGAATTAAAGACATTGAAGATTTCTGTTAAATATATATGTATTATCTAGGAGTAATTCGGCAAAGAAAGGTGGCTTGTTATAAAATGCTAGCAGAGAAACCCACTAATAAAGAGGGAGTTGTTATTGGTGTTGTTTTTAATGGAGTACTGGGGATCGAACCCAGGACCTCATACATGCTAAGCACACACTCTGCCACTGAACTATCTATCCCCTTCCCCACTAAGAGGGAGATTTTTAAGGACACAAATTTTGTTGGAAAATATCACCTTAAAACCAATCAGTTTATCATAGTATCTGTCCTGTCACCTGAAATGACCAGAAAGAAAAGCAAAGTAGGACAGGAGAATTTTGCTGCAGAGGTGAGGGATCACGAACAGTCTCAAGCTGAGACTGACGACTTCTGAGAATTGTTGTACTGTCACAACTCATCCCCCGCTCTGCACCCCTGGCTGCTATGTTTAATATGAAGCAGAGCACTGGGAAATACCTCAGGAGAATTGCACACTGAATTTTAGGTTCTTCTAACAGTAGAGGGAACTAGAAAGATGCATTTTTATATACTGAGATAGGGAAAATTTCAGGAGTAGGTGGAAGGGGACAGAACTCAGAGATAATTTTTGGATGCATAAAGCTCCAGGCTCCAATTAAATAACCAAATGCAAATGTCAAGTAAGTAGTTAGATATATAAAGTTGGATTGATGAGACTAGAGTTTAGGAAAGGAGCCTGAAACAGATGTAAAATTGGGATTGCCAGTGTATAGGGACAATATTTAAAGCCATGAGACTAAATGAGATCACCAAGAGAAGGAATAGAAATGGAGAGGAGAAAAGGACCAAGGACCGATGCCTAGAGCAGTTCAACATTTAGAGGCTGAAGAGATAAGGATGAATCTCAAAGGAAACCACAGCTGAGTGGCAGGTGAATAGTAGGGAAATCAGGTAAGTACAGTGTACAGGGAGCCAAAGGAAGACAGTGTTTCAAGGAGAAAGGAATGATCCGCTGGTACTGAATGCTGCTTATACGGTTAAGAAGACAAGTAGTGAGCACTTCAGTATCAGTCCCGAGTTTCAAGGAAATGAGGATAAAGATTTTTTTTTGTTTGTCTGTTTGCTTTCAAAATCACGATAGAGATGATAATTCCTTACTGCCTCTTAAGTAAATATATGGTACTATCTTCAAGAAGATTATAGTCAGACTGTTCATTGAGTTTACTAAGTTGCCCAAATGGTCACATTTACTGAGTTCCTTTTGTGAAGAACAGGCTGTGCTAGCTGTTGGAGAAACCAAGATGAGTAAGATACAGGTCCTGCCTTGAAAAATAATTGCCACCATATTCTGAACCCATACCATGTGCCCAGGGCTGTGTAAAGCACTTTTACAAGTGCTATTCTCATTGAATAATAACAACAACCCTATTTGGCAGGTATGTTTTATAATCATTTTTTTACATTTTGTTTTTTACTGAAGTGTAGTTGATTATCATTTTTAAAGTGAGGAGACTGAGACACAGTCAGGTTAAATAACTTGACTAAGTCATTCAAGCACTAGTAGTAAGAGTAGGAACCTGGTCTCTCTCTCTCTGTGTGTGTGTGTGTGTGTGTGTGTGTGTGTGTGTGTGTGTGTGTGTGTAAGACTTAAAACAACCATTTCTTTAACTTATGGTTTTACAGGTCAGCAATTTGGGCTGAGCTTACACGGGAAACTCTTCTGGTTCAGTCTGACTCATTCATGTGTCTGCAGCAAAGAGGTTCTGCTTCTGGGTTTTAGCGAGCTGTCAGCAGCAGGGAGGCGGGTAGCTGAGCTGAATGTCTCTCGTCCTCTAGCAGGCTAGCCTGGGCTTAACACATGGACTGTCAGGGTTATAAGAGTGAAAGTAGAAGCATGCAAGGTCTCTTCAGGCCTAGGTTAAGAACTGGCACTCAGTATCACCTCTACCACATTGTGCTGGTCACACCTCTACCACATTGTACTGGTCACAGTAAATCACAAGGCCCACATTCAAGATATAGGGAACTTGCTATATAAGTATGTTCACAACATCTTACATTTAGTAGGTGCTCAGTAAATGCTTAATAAACAAATGGAAATAAAACTTTCAGTCCTAAAGTATACAGACTCTATTCAGTGTAGTCAACTGGTAAATATTATTCCTCATCTGCAAGGGGCCAGAAGCTTTAAACCATCCAATCCCATCTTTGGTTTCAGAGTAGCAAATGAGAGGCCAAAAAGGTGGAGTAAGAAGCAGCTCCACTGAAAGTCACAGTGAAGAAGCTTAGCTGGCCCCCAAAAAGCTCCTCTAAAGAGAGGCAAGGCATCATCAAAAACCTAGGCCATGTACCCGGCCCAAAGCTGGCCTGAATTGCAAGCCACATGCCCTTCACTTATGAAGAAAGACTTTTAGGCCTTTGTAACGGCATAAAGAAAGTCTCCTTTTACTCGTTTTTCCTCCAAAAGTTAACAGCTTTATTAAGATTGAAATGATGTAGAATGAATTGTGCATATTTAGAGTGTACAATTGATACCTCTTGACATATGTATATACCCGTGAAACCATTACCATGATCAAAATAATGGACATATCCATCACCCCAAGTTTTCTCATGTTCCTTTTTAATCCCTCCCTCCTGCCTCTCCCTTTCCACCTCTGCCCCAGGCAACCACTAATTTGCTTTCTGTCATATAGGATTAGTTTGTATTTTCTAGAATTTTATTTAAATAGAATCATAATCTCTCATTTTTGTCTGGCTTCTTTCATTCAGCATAATTATTGTGAGATGCATCAATGTTGTTGTATGTGTCAATACTTTACTCCTTCTCATGGCTCAGTAATTGCCCATTGTATGGCTATATCACAACTTATTTACCCATGCTATGTGTAATATGGACTTCTTGGGTTGTGGGAGCCAGATTTTTAAGCCCAGTTTTGTTTGACTTGAAAATCTGTGATTTTATTTATCATGTAATACACTTTGTCATGGATTGAACTGTGCACCCACCTCCCCAAATTCTTATGTTGAAACCCTAACCCCCAATGTGACTATAGTTGGAGATAGGGCCTTTAAGGACGCAAATGAGTTAAATAAGATTATACATGTGGGACCTTAATCCTCTACAACTGGTGTCCTAATAAAAAGAGGAAGAGACACCAGAGCTTACTCACAGTCTCTCTTTCTCTGTGTGTGCATAGAAAAAAATGTGAAAATAGTGAGAAGGTGGCTATCTGTAAGCCAGGAAGAGAGCTCACCCCAGAAATCAGCCCTGCTGGCACTCTGAACATGGACTTCCAGCCTCCAGAACTATAAGAAAATGTCCGTTGTTAGGCCACCCTGCCTGTCTGTGGTGTTTTGTTACGGCAGCCTAAGAAGACTAATACATACTTCAAGTGGAAGAATTAATGGCATCTCAATTTCAACAGATGCAAAATGAACCTACAAGCTTCTCGCACCAAAATTTGGTCCTAATTAGTACACATAATCTCTCTGAACAGTACCACCATTTAACCTGTTATGGACACCCTAAAGCTAGATGCTCTTCTTAACATTTCCCTCTCCCTTACCTGTTCTATTTTCCAACTCCTCTCTCAGTTCTGTCAGTTTCACTTCTGGACTATTCTAGAACCCAGACACTTCCATGGAAAACTCCACTGCCATCTCTCTACTTCAAGTTGCCATCCTCTTTTACCTGGACTAGACTCATAACATCCTAACCGATCTCTCCCCATTCACTTTTGCTTCCCTCTGATTCATTCTCCCCACTATACCCAGAGTGCTGTGTTCAAAACAAAAGCCAGATATCAACTTTCTACCAAGAACTGTTCCCAGTAATCCTAGAATAAAGACCAAATTCCCTAACTGGTCTACAAGGCCCTTCATAACCTTCCTCTCTCTCCAGGCTTACTTTCACTAGTTCTCTCCCTCATTCTCTGTACTTCAGCCACACTGACCTTTCCATTCCCCAAATATGCCAACCCCTTCCAGCCAGAGGGTTTTGGTAGATGCTGTTTCTTCTATATGGACTCTCTACCCTTCTGGTTGACTTTTTCTCAATCATCACTTTACCAGAGAAGCCTTCTGAGACCTCTCTGCCTAAGGCAACTCAACCTGTTTTACTCACCTAAAATAACAGTGGTAATTTGTGTGATTCTTTAATTAACGTCTGCTTCCCCACTGCCTACCACACATATAAATATGACCAAAATCCTATCCTGAGATGTAGAAGTCTTCTAAAGATTCACAGATACACTAAAACTATGTAAAATTCTTCATTCTACATAGCCTTGGCTAGGTGTATTTTTTTTTTCTGCAGAGAAGGGTCACAGTTTATATCACATTTTCATCCATTAGGAGGAAATTAGACATAGCAGTTGGTCTATTATTTCTGGTCAACTTGGAACTCCCTATTTAAAAGCAGGAGAGGGGACATACCAGTCAGAATGGCCATGATTTAAAAGTCTACAAATAGTGAAAGCTGGAGAGGCTGTGGAGGAAAGTGAACTCTGCTACATTGATGGTGGGAACATAAATTGGTTCAGCCACTATGGAAAATTGTATAGAGACTCCTCTAAAAACTAAAAATAGAGTTGCCATATGATCCAGCAGTGTCACTCAAGAGAAAACTCTAATTCAAAAAAATATATGCAGCCCAATGTTCATAGCAGCACTATTTACAGTAGTCAAGACATGCAAGCAACCTAACCATCCATCAATAGATGAGTGGATAAAGAAGATGTGCATATACATATATATACAATGGACTATTACTCAAACATAAAAAAGAATGAAATATTGCCATTTGCAGCAATGTGGGTGGACCTAGAGATTACCATACTAAGTGAAGTAAGTCAGAAAGAGGAAGACAAATATGGTATCACTTATAAGTGGAATCTAAAAAATAATACAAGTGAACTCATTTCCAAACCAGGAACAGACTCACAGACATAGAAACTAAACTTATGATTACCAAATGCGAAAGGGAGGGGAGGGATAAATTAGCAGTATGGAATTAATAGATACACACTCCTATACACCATACTATATTCAATATCTTGTAATAAACTATAATGGAAAAGAATCTGGAAAAGAATATATATATATATTATTTTGTTATTTCTATTCTATAATATATATTATACATATAAAATATATATAATTGAACTACTTTGCTGTATACTTAAAGCTAGCACAATATTGTAAATCAATTTTTTTAAAAAGGCAGGGGAAGGGAAAGATAATTAAAGAGCTACTCTGCATTATAATGTAAAATTCTAACTCCATTGTGTGCGAGGGCTGTGTTATATAGAAAAATTAAGAAAATGTTTCTTTTCTTTCTTATTGATACTGCTCTGGAAATTGATGTTTGTCCTTGGGAGATCAATGTGTGTATGTATGCCTGATCTGATGATTGTCTCCTAAGTCCTCAGAATACCAAAGCTCTTGGTAGACTCTAGACTTTGTAACTGAACTTAGTGTAGAAAGGGCACCTGGAACCCCATCCCTTTCCTGTGGTATTATAATAGACTGAAACATGTGACATGGGGAAATGTGCTGCCCTGGGATACTCAGATCCACAGACTATCAGGAGGGGGAAGGAGACTGTGGACTATAATCTATGATTGAAACAAACCATTAGCAGCAGAAAAATGAAGGGTGTTTTCTTACTGAACAGAGAATGCCTTTCTGAGTAGCAGAGTGCAGTTGGGTGAATCCATAATAGATGTGGAGCCACCCCTCTTACCCTTCATTTTCCAAAATATATCAAGGAAAGCGATTCCAACGAGTGGGCAACGGAAATCGGAGGCTTGGGTTGTGCCCTGCAGAGGGAAGAATAGAGAGTTCTGGGAGTGCATAGGAACAGCATCTAAGGAAGAAAGGCTCTGATGGAATGCTTCCATAGGAGAAGACATCTGAACTGCATTTTGGATTAATAACATTTTTCATAAACTGTCTAGCAAAACCAATAGAAATCTTGATGAGTAGAGTTTAGGGAACTGAAGCATAAAGAGGTGAATATATTTCCCCAAAGAAAATATAAAGCATATGGTCTGACATCTGATTTGGCAACAGGACAGTATAAATGAAATTGGGACTCTCCAGAAGAAGAGAGCATATGGTCACTCTAAGCCTAGGGTGTAGCTTTGGAGAAGGCTGTAACTAAAGTGTGAGAGGAATGAGCCAAAGAAAGGGTGACTGAACACACTGAGATTAAGCAAATGTCTAATGTCATCAACATTGACTGCAGAGAGTTAAAAATAGAGCTAAGATATAGAAGCCAACCAAGATCCCCTGAAGAGTTTCTCACCCACTCTCCTCTCTCTGGTGTGATAGATATTAACAGCCTTCAGCAGCGCCCACCAGGTAGGCTTTAGAAGTGGGTGATGATAGATTTTGAGACACTAGTGGACATGAGTGTCAGCAAAATACAGTGAAGTACTTGGGAAACAGGCAGCAAATACTGCTGCAAAGATACCACATTTTCTCTCAACTCCCACCTTGTGACAAATACCACCATTGTAACTATTTTATTTGATAGTTTTTATGTTCATCAAATAGAAGAAAAAGAGAAAAGATGTACTTTCTAAGAGTGACAATCTTTTTTAAAGAGAAAACGGATTAGAATAATTGCATTTTAGTACTACCCACTTGACTTCTGCCTATATAAGATCTAAACTCCTAAGTGTCTCTATTTAAAATAAATAGTATAATATTATTACTATGTAGTTCATGGGATAAGAAAAAACAGATTTTGAAAATCTAAGGACTTCTTGAGAAGGGAATAAAAGAGTAAAAATGAACTAGAAACCTATTTAAGTGAGGAAGTAATCTGTACAAACCAAATAGCTAGGTGATGATGACAAAGCAAATAATGACAGTTCTTGGAGGGAGTGATAAATTTTTTAAGTTTGAATTTACTTCTCTGCGTTTCATGACAGAATGAAGTGGTTAATCTCATGCATTCACGCTGAAGAAAACGTACACCTTTATAGGAGCAGATAATATAAAAAAGAAAAAACACAAGGCAAAAAAATATATTAAAATGTTTAGCCTCACTAGCGACCAATAAAATAATGAGCTACCTTTTTGTTTATCAAATAAATAAAAATTTAAAAGAACAGTAATGCTCAGTGTTGTTGAGGGTGGAAGAATACAGTTTCATAGGTGACTAGTGGGAGCATAAAGGGTATGACTTTACAGGGAAGCACTTTGGCAAAATATAAGAAAAGTCTCAAAAATGAGCATAGCTTCTGATGTAAAAATTTTACTTCTTATATTTACTTTTGGGAAATAATCAAAAAGATGTTCAAAGGTAGACACATAATTTTATAGTATTATTTATAGAGCAAAAAATGTCCAAGAGTTCACTGATGAAATGGGATGATACTTCAATACATTATAAATTGTGCAATCATTTAAAATGACATCTATATGCATATATGTGGAAAGAAATTCACAATACTAAAAATAAAGTAGGTTCTGAAATAGTATGTGTAGTCTGACCTCAAATTTTTAAAAATTCCATAGCTACAGACATGAATGCTTACCAAAAAGAATACCAAAACGTTATCAGTGGCAGAATTATGGGTGCTTATTTCTATTTAATTTCTTGTGTCTTCTATTTTCCTTTGATAAAGATGTACTTTTTATGTAATAACATTTTTATTGAAGTATAATTGTTACACAATATCATATTTGTTTTAGGTGTACATCAGAGTAATTACATATATTCATATATATTGAAATAGTCACTAGACTAACTCTAAAAAATATGAAATGCTTCACAAATTTGTATGTCATCCTCACATAGGGACCATGAAAATCTCCTCTGTATCATTCTAACTTTAGTATATATGCTGCTAAAGCAAGCACTATAAAATCACTTTAATAACCATTTTATGAACAGGAGTATCCTCACTGAGCATCTTCTCTCCAGAGGATGAAAAATCATAGTGCAGGAGTATGAAGATGTCCTGAAGGTCAAGTTGAATGAGAGGTACATATGTTCAAGAGGGATGACTAACTATTAGGAGAAAAAAACAAAGAACTTTTACATATGCTCCAAAAATGAATAACTGAGCAAAGACTTTTTAGGTCACTACTTCCTTCTTTTTTTTTTTTTTTACTGTAAAAATTATTAATCTGGAAGGGGGTGGGTATAGTTCAGTGGTAGAGTGCATGCTTAGCAATGCACAAGGACCTGGGTTCAACCTCCAGTACCTCCATTTGAAAAAAAATTATCTGGAGATAGAGCATTCATAAATTGGGGGGCATAGGATGGGTAGAGTGGGGAAACTCAAATATTTTCTGTGAGCAACTTTACTTCTGTCTATGTTTATCTTATTATCAAGGGAAGATGGTTCATGATAGTCTCAACCACCAGAAATATCTCAGGATTTAAAAAATACAGTAAGAATAATCATTATTGATGCTTTTGTAGCACCTTTCAAAATATTAAAAAGGTTTCACTAACATCAAATGGGGTCTGTAATAAGCCTATGAGCCGAATCAAATCAATATGATTCATAGGGTCATCATGAAACGCAGGTTTCCAAATTGCTTACACACAAAAGTATCTGTTTCAGTCAAGGTTCTTGGTAGCAGTAACAGAGAACAACTCTCACTGATTTAAGCAGATCAATAGTAGATTAAAAGGGTATAAGGGTATACTTCTATAATTTTTTAAATGATATTAAGTGGCTCACAGAATTGCTGGGAGGGCAGAAAAGCTAGCCTTGAAGCAGGAGAGATAAATCACCCACAGAACTAATCTGATGGGGGAGTTGGCTCGAATAACCAACCATCCTGGTTTTCCTGGGGCTGAATGGTTTCCAGGAATTCAGAGATTTCCATGCTGAAACTGGCGCAAGTGCTGGGGTAACCATGAGAAGGTGGTCCCCCTACAGTTGGTCAAGCAGTAGACCACACAGTCTGCCCTTTAGCCTCCTCTACATTGGAAATTGTAGATTGCAGTAATCTCTCCTCCCAGTAGGAGAGAGAGAGAGAGGGAGGGCGAGTGTTGCTTGTATCCTCAGGTCTGAGTCAAAAGTCCAGCAGATACGTCTGATTGAAAAGCCTCAGTCACAAGCCTGCATGCTAGGTGCAAAGGATGCAGAGACAATGATTATCTGACATCTTTGGCCTCCATTATGGGAGACATCTTTCCTTACCACCAAAATGTACAAGGTGAGAAATTCTCTAAATATGGGAAAGCAGTTCAGGTGGCCCAAATAATGACCAATTTCCACTACAGTATCCAAATTATTTTTAATTCTCTAATATTTATTTAAGAACACTAAGGCAACCATTTGCCTAGCATACAGTGGTTTCTTTGATTTAAAATTAATTTTTAACAAAATCTAAACTCAGCAGAAGGAAAGAAATAATAAAAATTAGGCAGGATATAAATAAAATAAAGATTAAAAAATAGAAAAAAAAATCAATCCAAGGGCTGGTTTTTTGAAAGAGTAAACAAAATTGACAAACCTCTAGCCAGGCTCACCAAGAAGAAAAGAGAGAAGATACAAATAAACAAAATAAGAAAGGTGCTTAGCATGCACGAGGTCCTGGGTTCAAGCCCCAGTACTTCCATTAAATAAATAAATAAATAAATAAGCCAACCACCCCCCCAAAAAACCCCAAAAAACAAATAAACAAAAAAGTCAGATTAACAGCATGTTATTGTAATACTATCTTAATTACTTGGCCACACAATAGTTTATGCCTGCTGTAAACTTTCAAGTATATGATGAACATAATCCTATGTTTAAGTTGCAAAAACTTAATTGTTCTGTCTTTTCTCTCTCATAGTGGGTTGTTCTCTTTCCATTATTTACCCAGGAAAAATTTTTTTCTCTTTTGCTTTTAGTATTTCTAGAGGAGACAAGTACTTATACAAAGGCTATGGTGTTTGCCAAGAATGGATTTTAATGGAAACATTTAGCCTAAGACAAACCTTTAGAGCAGTAATGGACAATGTGTTCTACATAACCTTTTAGCCTTCACTCTTACATTTATTGTGATCAAGTCATTTGAGCAAAGGGTTTCAAGTCAGTGATCACGTATTTTTCTTAGCTATTCATTTCTCTTACAAAATCATGTTGAACAAACCCATTAAGTTTTTTTTGTCTTCTCTTCATATACTGAACTCTAAAATGAGAATGCCTGTAATTAATCAAAAATACAGTTTTTACTGATAGATAGCAAAGAACAAAACAATGGATCAAGAATTCTGGTCCTGACTTTCATGGTGTAATTGTAAGGTCTTGACTGTAATACTTAAATTCTCACATGTCAGTGTCCTCAATCTAAAAATGATAATAATATCTGCACTGTCTAGTTCAAAAAAATATATAAGAAAGCATTTATAAAACTATAGAACGGTAAATGCAAAACGTTATTATTGAATTACACTTCCAGCGTTTAGTGCTAAAAATGCAGAATGCTTCCTTTGATTTTATCTAGGAAAAATATCTCTGAAAATCAAATTAAAATTATAGAAGCTAAGAGATAAGTCCTTTTAAGTTTGTGGTTATGTTCTGCATGGCAGATTTTTAAGTGGTAATTATTAATGCATTTTGCGGGGAGGGTATAGCTCAGTGGTAGAACGCACTCTTAGCACGCACGAGGTTCCTGGGTTCAATCCCCAGTACCTCCATTAAAAAAATAAACTCAATTACCTCTTCTCAAAAAAAAGGAAAAAAAAAAAAGAAGAAAATTATTAATGCAGTTTTCTTGTACTGTTTCCTAAATTCCATTCTTTCAAAAGTTTTCTAAAGTTGTATTTGTAGTCTCCCTGAAGTCCTGGGGATGCTCTTCTGAGTTTTTTATTTTTTAAATCTAAAATGTCCAAGATAAGATTTCATACGGGAGACAACTATTAATACAGGAAATAGAAAGTAGTGGAGTTGCTCTACTTAAAATAATTGCCCCCTAATGGAGACATAGAATACAAACTCCATTTATAATGAGAGGGAACAAATGGAGAGGAGGAGAATCTGTCGAAAGAGATTTGCTTGACAAATATACCATATCTGCTTTGTGAAATTACCAAGTGCCTAAGGACTAGAAAAGTACTCACATACCCCCTATGAAGAGGCTCCTTTGTTTTCCTTGATCTCTGGCCCTTAAATAGTGTCTGGATATTCTCATATTAACTCTCTGAAGGTATGAACTTTTTACAGATTAAAAACTGCTGATGTAGGACAGCCATGTGATTAATCGAGACACCAGAAATACAAGCAAGCTGGCAAAATGCTTATTCTGGCAGCTTTGTAAATGGGGCTCTTCAATAGGAAAAAATATCTCAACCCTACCCCTTTACAAAAGTTCTTTCTATATCTCAGCCTTCACTATCTAAACCTAAATAGAATTCCTTTCTATTTTCAATCCCCTTTCAACAAAGTGAAAGCTGAATATACACACCAGATTTTGTCTTTTATCCATCAACACTCCAGTTGAAGGCAAACTACACTGCCTGTTAATCTCAAGTGGGATAAACCCTTCTGACTTTTCCCTCACACCTACTCTGAGTGTGTTTATCACAAAAGTTTAACTTAGGCAAATGATCTAGTTTGCAGAGACGGTACTGCCTGTTTCTCTGGGTGACCTTGAGCAATCTCTCAGATTCTTTTCCTAGAGAATGTGATATAGTTAATAAAGATCTACGTGATCTATCTTATCCAAAATAATTTTTTTTGTTGTTGGCTGATTTCTTGATTGTCAGGCAGACCTTAGATTCAAAGTACTAAAAAGAGCAGTTCTTATTTGTAAAGTTAAATATTCAACACAGGATTGTTTATAACTAAGAATATAAAGGAATTTGACTTAGTTTTTCATGAGACTAAAATGTGCAAAATCCTACACATTAATACAAGTAAAATGCAAATGATGCCACGCTATGTCCCAAAGGAACTATAAAGATGTATAAGAAATAATTCCTGATTGCAAGGATCTTATAGCCCAGTAATTACTTGCTACAACCTTCTTTTAAAAGATGCAGTTCAAAAAACAATTGAGAGTACTCCATGTACAAGGCATGATAAAAATAAAAAAAAAAATAATTAATAATTAATAATAATAATATCTCTATTGCAGTGTCCTAAATAGTATCTCTGAAATATTGTGGTTATCAATTAACTTTTTGTCTTCATCTTTTAAAAGTCAACAAATTTTATAAGATATATTAAAACAAAGAACATTCAACTGTAGATGACTTCTCTGTATGTACCTCCATACTCTAAACAACATGCTTGTGTTGTTATATCACATTCTTTTAGGTGTGGGCGTTCTCTGTTGTCTTCCCTCGCTCCACCACAATTAAACACATACACACGCAATCAGTTCTCATTCCTCATCATCATAATATAGGGATTAGATAAATGTATAGTGTTTGTATTATTATGAGTATAGATGCTTTCAGAGCAGAGTAGTCAACTATGATCACTTTTGCAAAATGTTTTGCTTTCACTGGAGTTAATAATTTCCATGTATGTTTAGTTAATTTTCTATGCACTAATTCAATCAAAATTTCTGTCCATTGTTTAAATTTATTAATGTATTCGGTCAATTTCATCTTCCTAAATATTTCTGTGCCAGAGCCTCTGACCTGCACCAACTTGGACTGGTTGCATAGCTATCATCCTAGGATCTCCCTTGGCAAACATCTTGGAGATTTCTTTCACTTCTCTCTGAGGATAAACGTCCTGTTTTGAGGGAACACAACCTTCAGTAACTCCATGAGAAAGGATATGTATATGGAAGTAAACTTTTTTGAGATTTTGCATGTCTGCAAATGTCTTTTTCCCCCCTCTACATATCTACTGAGTATAGAATTCTAGATTAGAAATAATTTTCCTTCATGATTTTGAGGCCATTTCACCATTGATTTTTGTCTTCTAGTATTGCGTCTGAGGAATCAAAAGACATTCTGATTCTTGATGTTTTGTATGAGACATCCCCTGCCCCCACTTTTTTGGAAGTTTATAGGATCTTCTTTTTGTCTGCAGTGTAATATCATGGTAGTGTGCCTGGGTATGGGTCTTTTTTTCATTCCTGGTTGTATATACTCAGTGAGATATTTCAATATGAAAACTCATGAGCTTCAGTTCTGGGACATTTTTGTAAATTACCTTGCCAATGCCTTCCCAGGTGTTTTCTTACTTCTTTCTGTCGGAACTCCTATTATTCAATTGTTGGGCCTCTTAGACTTGTTCTCTGGGTTTTTTTTTTTTTCTTCTCTTATTTTCTAGCTCTTGCTCTTTTTGATCTACTCTGTGAAAGATTTCTTCAACTAGATCTTCCAAGTTTTCTGTTGAATTTTTCATTCATGTTACCATAATTTTCATTCCAAGGAATTATTTTTGCTATCTGAATATTGTTTTTATGTAGCATCTTGTTTCATGAACATAATATCTTCTCCTGTATTTAAGTTTTTTCCCTCCTTGTGTAATTGTTATTTCCTCAATTTTCTTTCTTGTATTTTTTCATTTTAGTTTTTATCTTTCTGTTATATCATTGCTTCAACTTTCCAGTACTCAGTTGCTCATATGCTCATGTTTAAGAGTAGGACACCAAAAGCCGATTGAAAACCTTAAGCATATGTCAACTCTGAGTTTTAGGGTGAAATGATATGGCTGAGTTGGTTGTTGAGGAACCCCTGAATTGTTATCTTTAGCTTTATTCATGGACTGGTCTGATTCCCCAGAGAAGGATCTTCCAATCTCCTGCCTAGAAGGTCTAGGCCTGACTGCCAGTAACTTGGAACCAACTGTGGTGAGAGGACTTGGGACTCAGTGCTCAGCATACACTCACATTCCCCCTTGTTTGGTACAGTACTGCACATTCAGCTGTGACTGATGACCCTCAGATCAGAGACTTTATTTTGCCCTCTCCAAAAAAAAAGTCTCTAGTTTTTTGTGGGGGCATGGAGTAGATAATCAGCAGCATGGAGCAAGTGATAAAATTTAGCTCTCTGCTTCTTCATTATCTTTCAACTAATCTTCCTTTAACCTTCCCTCCACTTTTATTTCCATTTCCAGAGGTACCTGGTCCTGCTAATTCTTGGCATTTTAAGCATTTCTGCAATGCAAGTCAGTTTAGTTCTTGGCTTTCCCTGCTACTTTAGGAGTCTGCTTTCACTGGACTCCTGAGACAGCAACCACCAATCTATTTGCTTCTTGGCATGCAAAATGTCATTAATTTTGTTTATTCTCCTGTTTTCTAGCTTGTCAGCATATGGCCTTAATTTCTTTTCTTTCTTTCTTTTTTTTTTTTTTTACTAAGTTTTTGTGAAATTTTAGGCAGGAGCAAAATTAGATACATGTGTTCTCTTTTACTGAGGAACCCCCCCCCTTTTTTTTTAACCTGGAGACTAGTGAATTAAAGGAATTTAATCAAAACCAGAACCATTGGAGAGACACCATCAAAGGCTAACATAGCTCTCCTCTTGTTCCAGCAGGCCCTTATGAAGAGAAAAAAGTTGCATGTTGCTCCACATAAAAAATGAAGGCCTGTTAAAATATGGGTAAGGTAAAGCACTACTAATCAATGAAATATTTCTTTTCAAATAGACTGTACCATTAGTAAAAATTCATACCTGCTTTTTTTATTAATATACTTTATTTTTAGAGCAGTTTTAAGCTTACAGAAAAATTGTATAGAAAATACAGAGAGTTCCCAAATACCCTCTCCTTAACCCTACATACTTTCTCCTATTACTGACATCTAGCATTAGTGGAGTACATTATTACAATTGATGGACTAATATTGATGCACTATTAAAGTTCATGTTTTCCTTTAGGGTTCTGTCTTGGTGTTGTACGGTTATTTTTTTTAATAGTGTGTAATGTTACATATCCAGCACCACAGCATCTTACAAGATAGTTTGAGCACCATAAAAATCCCCTTTGTGCCACCTATTCAATCCTTCCTTTATTCCTCTTTCTAAGTCACTGGAAACTACGGATCTTTTTATTGTCTATACAGTTTTTGCCCTTTTTAGAATGTCATTTGTTGATACGGTACAGTGTGGAGCCTTTTTACCCTGGCTTCTTTCACTTAGCAGTGTGCATTTAAGGTTTTTCATATCTTTTTGTGCCTTGAGAGCTTATTTCTTCTCATCGCTGCAAAATAATCCATTGTATGGATGTATCAGTTTGTTCATCCACTCACCTACCAAAGAACATCTTGGTTGCTTCCAAATTTTAGCAATTATGCACAGAACCACTGTAAACATTTATGTATATGTTCTTATGTGGACATAAGTTTTCAACTCATTTGGGTAAATACCTAGGGCACTGTTGCTGGATTAGATGATAATATTATATCTAGCTTTTTAACAAACTGCTGATCTGTTTTCCAAAGTGGCTGTCTGCATTCCCACCAGAAATGAACAAGAGTCCCTGTTGTTCCTCAGCACTCCCCACATTTGGTGTTGTCAGTGTTTGGAATTTTAGCCACTCCAAAAGGTATGGAGTAGGAACTCGTTTTAATTTGCAATTCCCTAGTGACATATGATGCTGAGCATCTCTTCACACATGCTTATCATTTATGTATCTTCTTTGGTGGGGTGTCTGTTCTGATTTTTTGCCCATTTTTAAAATGGATTATTTGTTGTCTTATTACTGAATCCCAAGTGTTCTTTATATATTGTGGCTACGAGTCCTTTATCAGACATGTTTTGAAAATATTTTCTCCTGACAAATGGCTTGTCTTTTTATTTTCTTAACAGTGTCTTTCACAGAGTAGTCTTGAATTGCAGTGAAGTCCAACTTATCACTGTTTTCTTTTATGGATTGTACTTTAGGTGTGATAGCTAAATAGTCATCACCAAACCCAAGGTCCTCTAGATTTTCTCCTATGTTTTCTTCTTCTAGGAGTTTTATAGTTTAAAATTTTACATTTAAGTCTGTGACCCATTTTGAGTTAATTTCTGTGGAAGGTGTAACATCTGTGTCTAGATTCAAATTTTGCATGTAAATGTCTAGTTGTTCCTGTATCATTCGTTGAACAGACTATCTTTTTTCTATTGAATTGCTTTTGCTCCTTTGTCAAATATTAGCCACATGTGGGTGTATTTCTGGGATCTCCATATTTTTCCACTGATCTATTTGTCTGTGTCTTCTTCAATACCACACTGTCTTGATCACTGCAGCTTTATAGTAAGTCTTAACGTCAGGTAGTGTCAGTCCTCAAACTTTGTTGTTGTTGTCCTCCTCCTCCTTCCTTCTCCTTCTTCTTCCTCTCCCCCTTCCTCTCCTTCTTCTCCTTCTTCTCCTTCTTCCTCTCCTTCTCCCCCTCCTCCTCCTCCTTCTTCTTCTTCTCCCTCTTGTTCTTCTTCTGTATTATGCTGGCTCCTGAGTCTTTGGCCTCTCCCTATAAGCTTTACATGCAGTTTGTCAATATCCACAGAGCATCTTTCTAGGATTTTGATTGGGACTGCATTAAATCTATAGATCAATTTGGGAAGAACTGACTTCTTGAAAATATTGAGTGTTCCTATTCATGAACATGGGCTATCTCAGTTCTTATTTAGATCTTTGATTTCTTTCATCAGAGTTTTGTGAAGTTTTCCTCCTATAGATCTTATACATATTTAATTACATTTATATCAAAGTATTTCTCTCTCTCCCCCTCTCTCCTTCTCCCTCCCTCCATCTCTCAGTTTCTGGCTCTGTATTTCTCTGTCTCTCCATCCCCCTCTCAGTTTGTGTCAAAATAAATGATGTTTTGCTTTTAGGTTCGAGATCCAAATATTTCTTGAAAATACATAGGAAAGCAATTGGCTTTTGTATGTTAACCTTGTATCCTGTAACCTTGCTATAATTGCTTATTAGTTTCAGGAGTGTTTTTTAATTGTTGATTCTTTGAAATTTTGTACATAAACGATTATGTCATCTGTGGACAAAGCTGGTTTTGATTTTTCCTTCTTAATCTGTATACCTTTTGTTTCTTTTTCTTGTCTTGTTGCATTTGCTAGAGTGTCCATTATGATGAATGGAAGAATAAGAATGGGAAGAGGAAATCTCGTTTGGGGAGAGGTTCCACGAGTAATTTAATCAGTCCCCAAACTATGAAACCAGCATGCCTACAACTCATATTGCAAAAATACAAACAAGACAATCTGAGCAGTAGACTCCATGTGCACCATTGGCATGGAAAACAGGAGCATCTCATTCCCTTTCACCACCATACCCAAACTTCCCAACATGACTCATGTGGCATCAAGAAACATTCAATATCTAGGTGAGATCTCAAGCATGTTACTACAAAATAAATGGCTCAAACTTGGGGCATTTTATAAGGAAGAGGGGTCATGGAAGATTTATCCAGGAAATAAAATCTCCATGCGTGGGAGGAGGTTTTTCCAAATAGAGACAAGTTAAAAAAAAAATCCCATTTAGTGAACTGTGAGTTAGAATAGCATGAAACTGGCAGGACGTGGCTTATATATAGATAAGCTGACCATACAAACCAGTTTGCCTGATGTAGTTGTTGCTTGTCTTCTGAGTGTAATTATTAATGGTGTCCCTTTCATTTTCAAAATTGTCTCAATTTGAGACATAAATTACATGATCACTCTATTTATAGGGGAAGTGGGAACAGTGGGGAAAGACCCCATATGCTTAGGGAGTTCTCCAGAAAACTCTCTGCTTACTCATGTAGGCTACAAGATTCCTCATTCTTAAAAATGAAAGAAGAAAAGAAGCCATACAGTTTGGTTAAACATTCATATATGCATTAATAACAGGGCTTCCTGAAATCAGAGGTGTTAGAGCCATTTTTGTTCAAAAAGCTGTCAGAGGCACTTTAAGCTATCAAATGGCTTTTAAGCTAGATTAGCTCATATCTCCCAGCTCACTTTCAGCCTGATTGGAAAGTCCCTCTGAATTTAAAAGTCCTTCTCTGGTCTTTGAGAAATTTTCCATGCTGTAAGGAGCCAAATGTAGCAATAACCTGCTTCAGACCACAGGAAGACCCCTAGATATTTACATGATCTAATAGTTTATGTTTAGAACTAAACATAACATTTTTTTTCCACTCAGGGCCTTCTTCCTGTTACTATTTTGAATATTAAATGGAGTCCTCAGTGGGAGGAAATACTGAGCTGATGGCAGAAAAAGTCAATCAACAAATAATTTTCAAGCAACCTCTTTGTAGGTCCTTGGGAATATTGTCCTTGGGTACAAAAGCTAGCAATATGGTCAAACAATAAATATATTAAATAATTGCTGGAAAATATATTACACAAATAGTGTTGTGGAAGTACAAAATAACCTGATAATTATGTAATCTGGAAATTAAGCACAAAAAGAATTAGAGAAAAGGGAACTGAATTTTTAAAATAACATTTGGAAGAGATTTAGTTAAGAGAACAGATTGTGTGTGTGTGTGTGTGTGTGTGTGTGTGTGTGTGTGTGTGTGTGTGTTGGCAGTGAAGTAATGAGAATATATCTGAAGTATTCAAATTAAAATAGCAATTCTCAAGTTAAATGGAGCTATCACGTTGATATTCTGAAAAAAATCAATGATGAGAAGTAGAGTCATAGTATTATAAACTCTAGCTACCATAAATCTGGCACTACCTAAAGAAATGCAGGAAGGAAACATAGTAGGAGATGCCTTATTTTTTAAGGAAGATTAAGAAAAATCGGTTAGATCTTTTAGAAATTAAAAATATCATAACTGAAATGAAAACCCCAGTGGAAAAATTACTTAATCTAGCTGACACTCATTTATAAAAGAGCTGTATGACTGTGTTGCAGGATTGTTTGGTCATTGTAAACATAATGCATTTTAATCTGAGGTTTTGGTTGTAGGCAACAGAAATCAACTCTGGCTGACTCAGAAAAGGAATTTATTGAAAGGATACTGGATAACTTACAGAATTTACTGGAGAACTGGAGAACCAGACTCTGAGCTACCTAACCATAAAAAAAAGATGCTCATAATAACTCTTTGGGATTGGTACAGTGAGAGCACCATTCCTGCTGACACAAAGCACTATTTGCAACATCTTGCACCACCAGTATCACTAACACCAGACACAGTGTCACCAAATGATAATTCTACCACTCTGTTCCGTGGAGTCAATCTTTCAGCAATCTCCCCTGAGTTCCTCGCAGTTTCATTTCCACTAGTACCTCCCAAAAGTTACATGTGTCATAAATACAAAGGATGCTGGAAGAGCAAGTGTCTGGAATGGCCAGCTTCTCTAACAGAAGGCAGAAACCCTGTATACATACAAAAAGAGCTTCAAATACTAGCAAACCAAAAAGAAAAAGGCAAACGTCACTGCAATTCACTCTCGTAACTGCCCAACAGAAGCAAACATACTTCTTCTCATTCTTTTACCAGTAAATGCCTCTGCTCATTACACTGCAACATAGCCTTCAATAACTGAAAGCATGTACTCCATCTCCCCAAAATGGGGACACTATCAGTTGGTGCGGGGGGTGGTAAACTATTTTCTGTAAGCTAGTTTTGTAACCAAAGTTGTAATGGAACACAGCCATACCCATTTGTTTACATATCACCTACTTTTGTTCTACAGTGGCAAAGCTGAATAGTTGGAACAGAGACTATGTCTCACAAAGCCTAAAATATTTACTATCTGATCCCTTACAGAGAAAGTTTATCAACCATTGAATTAGTTCATCCAACTCCAAGTGCACAATTCCTGAATAATGTCTATTATTCCTTTAATCTTATCATTATCCCATCACAATATTCTCTAACCTCTAAACTAACTCATACAAACACGCACCAACTACACATCCAATATATAACAGTGGGGGAAATAGAAAATATTTTAAATAATCTTAATATATAAATCTATACTTTATTAATTAATTCAACAACTGTTTATTGAATACTTGCCATGTACATGCAGCTATTCACTGGAGTTATGGCCATGAACAAATGTTCTATTAGGAGTGACAAGCAATAAACATTGTTTAGACAGTGATGAGAAAAAAGAAAATGTGTGGGGGAAGGAAATATATGGAAGAGTTGCAATTTTAGACAGAGTAACCAGAGAAGGCCTCGGTGAGAAGTTGACATTGAATAAAGACCTAAAAAAGATGTTGAGATGGGATGAGATGGGATGAGATGACATGAGATGGGATGAGATGGGATGAGATGACATGAGATGGGATGAGATGGTATGAGATGGGATGGGATGGGATGAGATGGAATGAGATGAGATGGGATGGGATGAGATGGAATGAGATGGGATGAGATGAGATGGGATGAGATGGGATGAGATGGGATGGGATGAGATGAGATGGGATGGGATGGGATGGGATGGGATGAGATGATGAGACAAAATGAGATAGGCAGGTATCCAGGGAACAACCACTGAGACAAGGTGAACAACAAGCACTGAAGCCCTGAGGAAGGAAACCAGTGATGGTGAGAGTAGTAAAATATGAGGTCAGAAGGGTGAGAAGGGGCCAAATGATATGGAGTCATAAAGTCATTACAAAGATGTTGACCCTTACTCCAATGCAACACAGCAGGGGAGAAAGTACAGGTCTACGCTACAGTTCTTCCTGAAACTGATCATGAGAGCACAGGAGATATTTATGAACCTCATTCTTAAAGGAAGACTCCATATTCTCTTTGCGTTCAGCTAGATACTCACCAGATACTCATCCTTCATTCTCGAAAGATCTGAACCTTTGATGGTCCCACCTGTATAATTTGCTGTAGTCTTCCATTAACTTCTACCTCAGAATGTGTCAATAACAGAAGGAGCCCCAAATGATCACCTGGTTTCCATCTATACTACTCCTGCCACCATTATGTAGCAACAATCCTATTTCCCCCCAATATTCAACATCAGTTACCTCAATAAATCATCATAATTCCCTTTCCTGTCAATTGGACCAGTGGTAAAAGTAACTGGAAAAAATCAGACAGGAGTCTGAGTTACAAATCTGAGGCAACTGATGTTGTATTCCCTGGTAGAAGCATTCTTCTTTTGCTTTCTCAGAATAATGAGTAACCAGAGCTGGGAGCTGCAGGTACAGGAAGCAAAAACATTTTGAGGAGACGAATATGCATTTATTTAGAAACTATCAGCAACTGGCATGGACTCTTTAAAACCACCAATGTCATAAAATAAAAACAAGCTGGGAACTGTACCAGATTTCAAAACATTAAAAAGACATGATAACTAAGTGCAACGCACTTAATCCTCGATCGGAGGCTGTGTCAAATTTTTAAAAACTGCTATAAAAACAGTACTGGGACAACTGAGGAAATCTGAATACAGACTGTATATATACACCAATGTGAATTATCCCGAGTGTAATAACTGCATTGTACTTATGTATTGCATGTACCATAGCTAATGCATGCTGAATTATTTAAGAATGAAGTTTTATGATTCCTGCGACTTACCCTCAAAGAAATCATTAAAAAAAAAATGTGTGTGCATGTGTATAAATAGTGCAGTTGAAAGAGAAGTGAAGCAAATGTAGCAAAATGTTAACAGTCATTGAATCTAAGTGTTTATGAACTCACTCAACAAATACTTGGGTGGATGGGGAAAGAGGCTAAGTGACACCTATAGCACCAGACACTTTGCCTTGTTGTTGAGATCCTCCTCTGAAGCGGGTATCTTTCGTGAGCATTCTCATAGGACACAAATATTCTAACATTCAGGGCCCATTCGGAGAAATATGTCCTAATATTGCTTTTCGAAAAGTCCTTGTAAGCACTTCAATTATTTTACTTTCAAGTCTCTGACCATTCATCAAAGTACTAGTTATTGCCCATGAATCAGTGTACATAATTACCTTATGTTACCTCTTATTCTAGGCAATAGAATAATGTATATTGAAAATGAATAATGTAATGTCCTGCTTGAAATGTAACTGATGGGGGTGGGAGGGTTTTTCTCCTGCATTGTTCTTCAGGATCACCTCTGAATGTACCTGTAGCCTGGTCCACCTCCCTAAAATCCAGACTCACTTATCCAAGTGAAGACATTGCCACTTGGATGAGTAATGGATGTCTCAAACTTAATTTTTCTGAAAGTAAACCTCTGATCTGTCCTTCTGGCTAAATAGAACCATGAGCCTTCTGGTTGGTGCCAGTAAAACCTGAATATATGTAAGCCAGAATGGAATTTTTTTTTCTCCTTGGTAAATGATCATGGAGGATTTCACATGAAGCCCTAGGTATGGGCTGAGGAAGAAGCAGCAGAAGATATGCTGTAAATGTGAGTCATTTGTACATGTCACTTACTTGTACTTTCCCTGTTCGTGGCCCAAAATAGACCACTTACACTTGATGATGGGCTGCTGCTAAAAACATCAGACTTTATGGCTAGGTAGATCGTGTAACACCTGGTCCAGGGAGAGCCCCTCAGAATTCATGGCCCCCTGGCATCTTATGGTCATGTGTTCAGTCTCTACAAGAGACTTGTATCAAAACAAGAGTTGCTTAACAAAAATAGACTAGTTACTTGCCAAAACAGTATAGTTTTTCTGTTGATTCTCCTATTAGAATTTTGATTCTCCTATTAGAATTTTCCATCATCTCCCTACAGCTCCCAGACCTGCCCTGATTAGCTGGAGAAAATTCTTTTGCTCTGGCACCCTCTCAAAGCTGAAAATGTGTTAACCTGAAAATGGATCAGAGCAGCATACTCATGTGATATATGTTGCCTCTAAAATCCAAGGAGGCTCACCAAACATTGGGTCTCTTTCTTAGTGATAGGTAGAGAAGCAACCTGGTCTTTTTTTTTTTTTTTCATTCATCAAATATTTATTTGTTTGTTTGTTTGTTTGTTTAGAGTTTCGTGTACTTTTTTTAAAGGGTGATGATCTTTTTTTTAAAACCCTTTTTATAGTCATTTTACAATTTTGTATCAAATTCCAGTGTAGAGCACAAATTTTCAGTTATACATGAACATACATGTATTCATTGTCACATTTTTTTTTTCACTGTGAGCTACCACAGGATCTTGTATATATTTCCCTGTGCTATACAGTATAATCTTGTTTATCTATTCTACATTTTGAAATCCCAGTCTGTCCCTTCCCACCCCCTTGGCAACCACAAGTTTGTATTCTATGTCTATAAGTCTGTTTCTGTTTTGTATTTATGTTTTTCTTTTTTTTAGACCACAACCTGGTCTTCATTTTAGAGGAAGTATTCCAACTTATCCAGGCTGAAGTGCAAGCCCATGATGCTGAAAGCGTATTTAATTATAATGTTACATAGAGGCTGTGCTAAGGTTTGTTAGGAGAATCATACCAGGAATTTAAAGCTAAACTAATCTATGCTCTCTTACTTAAAATTATATAATATATTATATGTAATGTGTACATAATAAAATACATACACATATATGTGTCATTCTTTTAGAAACAGCGTGCGGCTTGCTATATTGATCCCTGTGGATACTGAATGCATGCCCTGAGGTACCTGTATCCACCATAAACTCAATATTAACTAACTAGACATAAAGTCAAGCATCAACACCCCATCATCAAGTCAAAACAACGTAAACAGTACTACACTAAGTCACAAGGAAGTTACATGTATAGGTGGCTCACACTCCCACCATGTTTTTTTGAGTTCACTGCCACACCTACAACATCCCACTTTTGTGACCTTGTAGTTATTTCCTTAGATCATTTGCCTGAGGAGGGGAAAAAAAAATCTAACCAAGTTTATAGAAAGCTCTGTACACTATGGTAGCTCTTGCCCTAGAAGGATTTCTGTGATATTCAGCTCCATTTAGGTGAACTCTGAAGGACAGTGGGAATGAAATATCCTTCCTGTGGGGAAACCTTCAAGAACTATAACTCGGTGGATATTCTGTGCCTTGCAACTGAAAACATCTAGATGAGATGAACTTTCCATATAACATTGCTTCAGACAAAAGAGCTCTGTGAGTCAATAGTATGACACCCATTGGACTCACAGGTCTTGTCTTGCACCCCATCACCCAGAAGCAGTTGATACTGTTCTTACACATCAGTGACGTGGCCATTGAAAAGTGTTATTTACATTGCCAATGGCAGGGACTATGCTATATTGAGTGAAGCTAGGGTGATCCTGCAGGATAAGGTAAACTCTAAACCTTTGACTAATTTATGGTGCACTTTCTGCTTTCTGGGAATGAAAAGAGTGGAAATGGGGGTTATGCCTCCCACAGTGTAACCACTGGTCCTTGCACAAAGTGTTTCTTTCCTGTCCCCGTGACTTTTGGCTCTGCTAGTTAGCAGTTTTAATAATTAAGGCTGAAGTATATCCAGCAGAGACACAAGAATTTTGTGAAGTGGACAAGTAGAATCACCTTTTAATCAGAAAATAAAGAACCCCAATTCAAGTGAGAAGACAGGGCTAGAACCAGCAATTTGAGAATCATCAGGCATCAGACATGAAGGTGTGAGAGTGGATTAATCCTCTGAAGGAGATAACAGACTGAGTAGCCCGACGAAGACCAGCTGTAGATTGGCTGTGTCCCGGGAAATCTGTGCCCAGGGAAACCCCGCAGTAAGAAGCTCGATGAAATGAGGACAGGTTGATGCAGTTGTAAAAAGCAATGGGGCATTTCTAGTTTTAAGTGGTATTTGGCAGCCCCTGACTCAGCCTCTCCCAAATGCTGCCTAAAACACATAAAGAGGTAAAGAAAAATGATAAAATTCATAACAACACAGAGTGTAAAGAATGACAGGCTGCTTATTGCCAGGAGGAATGACTCCAATTTATGAGGCCAATGGAGTTGGATTCAGGAAAACAATTGGTGGCCTGCCCGTACTCTGCTTCATGATCCAACCATTTGAAAAAAGATAGGATGTCTGAGCACCCCTCCCCCATTGTCAGCCCGCTGATTTAGGAAGCCAGGATCCACAGAGAGTTACAAACTGAGTAGCCAGTCCTCTTTTGTCTCCAAAATCCCAAATTACGCTTTTTAGTTATGGTACCATGAGAGGCTGGCATCTTCCTGTGTGCATCCGAAGGCTGCCACTTCCAAAATTCAGTGGGGAAGGATGGGATAGGAATGGAGAAGCAGGTAGTGGTCCTTTGCGCCCTGGCAGATTTGTCCCCATGAACAAAGTCCACAGGCAAATTGTTGGTCACAGTGTTTGTTGAGCTGATAGCAGATCATGAATTCTACTGGTTCGGTTTTGTTTGTCAGAGAATCAGTTAGTTCCTATCCGTCAGGCTGTAACATTAGGACCACAGTGTCCCATAGTGGTACAGGAGAGCCAGGTAAGAAAAAAATACTGGGAATCAGTCTGGATGCGGGTATATCAACCTGGCCTCTAGTTAAAGGTCTGAAAGTAGAGCCAAAGGAAACCCACACTTCCTGTCTGGGAATATGATGGTATACTGGGTACAGATGAGACTACAAAGAGTGGGGAAAACTCTCCTAACTGACTTAAGGTCTTAATAACTCCCCCCAAAGAGGGGGCGGGCGTAACTCAGTGGTAGAGGGAACACTTAGCATGTATGACGTCCTGGATTCAATCCCCAGTGCCTCCACTAAAAAAAAGTAAATAAATAAATCTTATTACCTCCCCACTAAACAAAACAAAACAAAACAAAGAAAGAAAGAAAAAGAAAAGGAAAGAAAATGACAGCTTTCCAAGGTATCTGTTAGAATGTAAGCTCCCTGAGTTGCAGGAATCATCTATATGTCCCAACATCCTGCAGTGCCTTCCCAGGACAGAATCAAATATTTAAAAAAAAAAAAAAATACCAACCAAATCTAGCATCATGAAAAGCTATCACGTGCTTGTGTGTTCTACTTCCTCAGGTTAGCATTCCTGGCTTTGTTTCCAGAACCTTCTAGCTAAGTTCAATCTTTGAAGATGATCCAGTTCTTGAATTCACCTTCTCCTACAGACTTCATGTTTCAGATTATTGTTTGCTTCTCAAGACTGCTTGGCAAAGCTCTTAGACTTGGGCTGCCCTTTGCTCCCTACCCACAGCAGGTGGCCAGCCCTGCCTATTGGCATACAACTTGCCCCAAATCCTGAGAATTCTGGTCCATGACAGACAGCCAAGCCTTTTTCTCACCCAAGAGTGATATAAAAAAATAGTATAGAAAAAAGGGAAATGAACATAGCCCTGAAGATTCAGAAGTTTTACTTATCTCTGAAAGTGATTTTCCCTTAGAAAACAGCTTGACATCCTTAATAAGAAAACAAGAAGTTATGACCTGTACAAAACAGATTCAGAAGGACAAAAGAAAAGGATATGATACAAAACCCAAACAGAATTATGAGTATGTCTGAGGAGTGGCCCAAAGGAATTAGGACAGAAGCAATAGTAAGTCAAAGACAAACTGAATAACAATGTCTGGACCTAAAAGAAGATTTAAAAATAAAGAAAAATGTGATGTAAAATTAATGGAAAAAGATTCACACGTAGACATATCCTGGAGGAAAAAAGTCAGATCACAAGGATTTTATAAGCACTCAGGCAGATTAAAAAAGATTGCTTATAAATGATCAAAAATCAGGTAGTCCTCATTTAGAGCTTCCACTTTAACAAAGCTTGTAACAAAGTTTAGAGGGATAAAATTTGAAATTCAAGCTATTGTTTAAGTGTGAACCAATGTGTTTATGTGTGATGGCAAGAGAAAAACATGAGAGGTTTTAGAATAAAAATATTATTCATGTTCTCTTCTTTAAAGAAATCTTGAGTATATTTTAACCTAACTAAGAAATAAATCAAAATGAGTTCCAAATGAGGAAGTTACACTACAAAATATGGGCAGCGGACTTTAAAGTCCATTAAACATCATTCAGTCATTCAATTAACAAACATGTATTGAGCCATTATTATGTGATAAGCATTGGAAATACAACAGTGAACAAGACTGTCGTCTAGTAGCTAGTGGGAAATAAAGAAAATCCAACAAATGGTTATAATCAGATGTGTGCTATGAAACATACAATAGAGAGAACTGGCCTATTTTAGGGGTCAAAGAGGACAAATTAGAAGAAGTGAAATTTTAACTGCGATCTAAAGGATTGCTAAGAATTAGCCAGACAAACAAGAGGAGGGGAGAGAGTGTTCTAGACAGAGTGAAGAGCTCTTCTAAGCCTGAGAAGCAGTAGAGGACATCTGAAGAACAGAAACATGCTCACTGTGGCTGGAGCTTAGAGACCAGGCTAGAGGGGTAATCTGGGCCTGGATAATGACTATAAGCCATGCTAAGGGGTTTGGTTTTTATCCTAAAGGTGAGTCATGAGATATTATGGGAAAATTTAACAGGAGAGAGATGATCAGATTTGAGAAAATTCAGGAAAAAATTTTTTTTCATGTAGATAATGGATTGGAATCTAGTGTAGATAAGTGGGTAGATTCAAAAGATATTCCACCCCCCAAAAAAAAACATTTAGGAGACAGAATCAATACGATATGGTGAATGTTTAGACACTGCAGAAAAGAGAGAGGAGGAGTTAAGGATAACTACTAGTTTCTAGCAGGGGCTGCGGGGTGGATAGTTGCGCTGTTACTAAGAGGGGAGATACTAGAGGCAGATCAGGTTAGGGTGAGAGTTCAGTTTGGGACATCTTGACTTTGAGGAACCTAGGAATCATTCAAGTGGTGATTCAAGTAGGCAACTGGGTATATGAAACTGCAGCTAAGGAAATGTATCTGTCTCAATGTACAGATTTTTGAGTTAAAAAAAAAAAGTTGTCAAAAAGACTAGCACAAAAATGTTCATAGCAGATTTATTCATAATAGCCCCAAACTGGAAACAACCCAAATGTTCATCAATAGGAGAATGAATACACACATTATGGTATACTCATGCAATAGAATACTATTCAGCAATAACAAATAACAAACTATTGATACACATAATAGATAGTTTCAAAAACATTGTGTTTAGAAAAAGAAGCCAGACACAAAACACTGTACTTTATTGATTTAATCCATCTAAGTGAAGATTAAAAAGATGAAAAATGTATCTATAGTGATAAACATCAAAAGAGTAGTTGCCTGGCATTGCTGGACATCAGGAAGTAGAAGGATGAGGAGGAGGGACCTGAACAGAAAGGGGCTGGAGGGAACTTGCTGTGTTGATGGAAATGTTCTCTGTTTGTCTTGACTTGGCTGTTTGTTACATGGGGGTATACAGTTGTCTTAAAATTCTCTCTGTGCTTCTAAAGCCAATGCCTCCATTTGAGCACTAGATCCCGTTCATTCTCATCTTACCTCATAAAGGACATAACTCTAAAAATTCTACCCTCACACTCCTGCACAACAGCTCTTCTATCTCTACTGGATCATTCACAGGAGCATAGGAACATGCTATAAAACATCCCATCCTGAGAGTGAGAGAGAAGTCCTCTATTGACTTCACATCTTCCTCCAGCTCCCACTCCATCTCTCTACTCTTGTTATAATAAAACTCTTCAAAAGTGTTGACTGTATTCTCGGTTTATAAGTTCTTTGCCTATATTCTCTTAAACCTACTCCAATCAGAGTTTTGCCATCAACATTCAACTCAACTGCCTACCAGCATCACCAATAGCCTGTATGTTGCCAAATCCAATGGTCAATTCTCAGTTCATTAATCTGTTTTTTCCTTGAAACATGTGCTTCATTTGCTGGGAATAATGAAAAATTGTGAGGATAGAAAACAGTGGAATTACAAATGTGGAAAATTGTAAGTCATGGGTATCACCTTAGTAGTGGAGCAAAAATTAGCCCTGGATTGAAGGTTACTCTGGTCTCACCTAATAAAGTTAAAAGCGAGCTTCAAAAGGATCAAACTATTTCTAAGTAACTTAACTAGGTCCAGAACGAAGCTTAAGAATAATTATAAGAATGCAAAAATATCCAGCATCCAACAAGGTAAAATAGCAATGTACAGCATCTAATAAAAAATTACCAGACACAAAGAAAGCAGGAAAACACAATCCATAATAAGTAGGAAAAAATAATAAATAAAAACATACTGAGAAATGAGACAGATGATACAGTTATAGACAAGAACATTAAAGGTCATTATAACTATATTCCCTATGTTCTACAGGGTAGAGGAAAGATTGAATAATAAGCAGAAACATGGAAAATAGTAAAAAGACACAAACTGAACCTCTAAAAAGAGGGTTGGAAGTAACAGCAGATTATACACTGCAGAAGAAAAATTTTGGTGAACTTGGAGGGATAGTAATAGAAACTATCCAATATAGTTTTTCTGTGTATCTTTCCAGATTTTTTTAAATGCTGAAAAAAATAAACAAAGAATCATCAGTGAGACAATTTTAAGCAGCCTAAGACACATATAATTGGAATCCCGGAAGGAGATTTAACTTTAAATATAAATGTACAGCAAGAATCATCAGACACTCGAGGAACATCTCTAACATGGAAGAGACCCAATAAAAATAGTCAAAAAAAACTTGGTGAAAACTGAAAAAAGTAGGTAACAGAAAAAAAAATTGCCATAAAAAAATAACTTATCCTCAAAGAGATAAAAGAGACAGCATCCATGAAATAAGAGGATAAAGCTATTTTTTAAAGGATGACATTTAGAGAATAACAACAGCAAAATACTTAGGAAATGGAAAATACAACAAAAATTTTAAATTAAGTAGGAAAGTTAGAAGATAAAATCTACCAAAAAAGTAAAATAAAAACATAAACTGAACTAAAATGAGAAATTTTTTTAAAAAAGAGAGAAAATTAAAGGAGTCAGTTGAGCTCCAACACCAAATTTGGAAAGAAATGAAAAAGAAAATAGCATATAAAAAATTAGAAAAAGAATAATACAACAAAATTTCCTATAGTTTAAGGACAAGTTTTCAAGACTGAGTATACATAACACAGGAAAAAGCACAACAAATGAAAAAGACCCACATCAAGGCACATCGTTGCTGAATTTCAGACCTCAGATTAAGAAAAGATCGTAAGTGCTCTGAGAGGTTTAAAAACAAAAAAACCCAAAAAACCAACTCACATGCAAAGGGTTAATAACCAGAATATCTTGAGGCTTTTCAACAGCAATAGTTGAAGCTAGAAAACAATGAAGCAAGAACAGTATGAGGCAATATTATTTCTAACCTAGATGTCCATCCCTGCCAAACTGCTGGTCATGTGCAAGGGCAGAATCAAGATATTTTCTGGCAAACAGGGTTTTTGAAAAAAAAATGACTGCCCATGCACCCTTTCTCAGGAACTGAGAACGTGTGCTGGAGAACGTGTCACCAAAAAGAAGGAACAAACCAGATGGCGCTCTCAAACTGGGTCACCGAGGAGGCTGTTTAGAAAGGTGTGGACAGGGTTTAGGGAAAGCAATGAGGAGCAGCGTAGCACTCTGGGCCAGCAACACCCTAGGCCTGAAGGTGCGCGGGAAGGGAGTGGTTACTGGAACCCAGAGACAATGCTGTTTGAAGAGGGCCACCTGATGGGATCTGTGGCTTTAGACAGAGGGAAGAAGTTGGGAAAGCAAACACCCCACCTTCATTTTCCTCCCTCAGATGGAATGCTGAGCCTCCCACAGGCCAAATCTAATCGAAGGCCAAAGAGAAGGGCATATCTCAGAGTTATTGCAGGTTTGGTTCCAGACCACTGCAATAATTAACATCTAAGCCTTCACTGAATCATACACAACCTCTTTGCTAGTGAAGGGTTTGAAATATCCCAAGAATTACCAAAAATGCGACATTAGAGTTACAAAGTGAGCAAGTGCTGTTGGAAAAAATGGTGCTGATAGAAGCGCTCAATGCAGGGTTGCCACAAACCTTTGATTTGTAAAAACACATTATCTGCCAAGTGCAATAAAGTAAAGCACAATAAAACAAGACATACCTGTACATAGCAGAGTGGCAAAGGGAGGAGAGGAGTTGTAGGGGAGAGTAGGTCAACTGGAATTTTGGACTATATCCAGTACAGTAGGAGATATAGGATCCAGGAAATGGAATCCAATAAAGCACCAAGGCAAAGGGATTTCTCAAATTGAAGATGAAGCAAAGACCTGGATGACTACTATGTACCAGAACCTAGATTGGAACAAGACATTGGAGAATTCTAGGATGAATATCTTGAAATTTAAAGAAAGGAAGAAAGTGAAAAAGAAACCAGTGGGTTACCTGGTATGTTTAATATTCTGAAAGGATACTTAACAATTTTTCTTAAGAGTTGGGAGAGTAATTTGTCATAGCTGTACAGCAAAATAAGCAAGGGAACTAGGCAACTATTAACTGAGGAAAAATAAAAAGTAGTACCAAGAAGGAAAATTTAGAGTCTTCATACTTTGTTCAACCATGAGTCATAATAAAAGTCATAATAACAAATACTGAGTATTCATCTAACAATACGACCAGATGAGGGGATGGAAAGAGGGAAATATATTTGTGTCTGTGAATGTGGGGCTGGTAAATAGTAACAAATAGTTAATATTTGAAACTGAAATATTAAGGAACAGTAGTATAGGCATGTTTTTTAGAAATATGAGCATAAATACCAGAGCAGCTGGCTAAAAGACCTGAAAGCAGTGACTTATTGGAAATGGAGGGAGGGGGTCAGTTTGGGGGGAGAGATGGGTCCAGAGAGTGCATTTTTCATTACAAGCCTTATAATACCATTTGGCTTTTTAGACTATGTATATGCATCGATGTGATGAAAATTGACACTAAATAGAAACCCCAACATACTGAAGATTTTTCTTTCGTTTAAAGCAGAATTAAAATGTGGCCAACTCCTTTACTCCAGAATAGTAACATACACAAAACCTTGTTTGTCCCAACTTCTTCCAGTTCCATGATTTCCAAATTCCCCTTTCTTTGTGCTCTAGGCCCTCACATTTTACTAAATGAAGATTATTTACCATCTTCACAAAGAATGGAGAAGAACTAATAAAAAATGGTAAGTATAAAGAGGCCTGAAAGGATGGGAATCTAGGGCAAGTCTTTCTGGCTGAAAATTGTTAGAACATGAGATATGAAAAAAGAATTATAGAATGTGGGGATCTTCTTCAGAAATTTCCTTCCTTGAGAGATTTTTAATAAATACGTTCTGCAAATGCTGTCCAGTATCGCAACAACCAGTCCTTTGATGCATTCCCTCAGCCAGTGAATTCAATATTCAAACAAAGCTAATGCTTAAGCCAAAATGTAACAAAAACTAATAAAATAATAGTAAAAGCTAACAATAACTGAGCAGTTGCTAAGTGACAAGCATTGTGCTGAGCCCTTTATTTGCACTTTATCACTTGAATCTTCACAATCATCCTAGGAGTCAAAGTTGACTGTTTCACCATTCTACATATGGGAAAATCCTTTTAAAGGATGAGTAATTTGTTCAAGGAAGTGGCAGTCCGAATTTAAACTCAGATCTGCCTTACTCAAAATCCCAAGCTCTTATAAATCTTGTAAATGTATTTTGAGCAAAACTAAAACTGACAGTCTGGAGGAATGGGTGTGGAGGAAAATTAGAAATCGCTCTGGCTGCCAAATCTCGAGGCAGGGCTATAGGAGTGGAAGAGAAATTTACTGAGGACCAATTAAAACCACAAAACAATGATGTTACTTTACAAAAGAATGCCACAGCAGAATGCCATGTGTGCACCACTAGAAAAACCAAAATACATGTAGATTATTTCAACACTTATTGAAGGACCTCTGAGTTGGTCACTGAGTTGGATGATGGGAATATAATTTCTTCATATATATAACATAATATTCTTAGAAATAAAGAATTTATTGAAGAGTTGCTACAAATTGGAGATTCTTTTCTATTCTGAGAACATTCAATAATCAATTTCTTAGAAGAAACTAATTGTTATACTGAGGCTGTTTCAGTAGAGGGCACTAGGTGATCAAGATAGTTTTGTACGTCGGGTCCCCAAATAGTTAATAGAAGCATCTTTTTAGAACTGTGTAGTCATGATTTGAAAAAGCATATCAAGTGTTCCCAAATTGGAGTAAGCCATGAACCAAAGAAAAGAGGTTTGATATATGAATAGATGAGATCACTAAGGTTAATATTCTAGATGCTTGCACAATTACAGATTTTTTTAAGAGTGATTCTATTTATACAATGATTTTCACTACTTATTTGCAAATCTCTATTAGGGCCACCAGGAAATGTCAGTTTAGCACTGAGCTCTTATGAGAGAGATGGCTTAGGGTAGTGGACTAACTATGGGCCAGAAGTCAAAAGGCTAGAGTTTGAGAGCACTTACTCACCTCCATCCCCCTTCTGCCATTGGCTTTTACTAATTATGTGGCCTGGGGGCAAATTATGTAATTTCAGATTCCATACCCTTAAAATATTGATAATTTCTCAACTGTTTATGAATGTGAAAATGTGTTCTAAGGCATTATAAATATGTAAGGTATCATTAACATATAAAAAGTCAAGCTGTTAGAAAAAAATAATTCCAGAAACTTAATGCAATATATCCTTTTGATTCCAGGCCTATGGAGATTGGCTTTGGAACTTTCGACCATAGTGTATATCCTGCTAGTGTAGACAGCAATAAAAGGCAGAACTCTACAGTCACAACTTCAAGATACTTTCTCTAGCCCCTCTTAAGATTTTGCAAGTCCGTTTTCCACCCCAATATTGAAGAAGAAACACAAATTGACTGATGAAGATTTGCTAAAAGATCTTTTAATCATGCACTCATTTCTAACAAAAGATGAACTCCCATTAATTTGCATAAACAAATTTCCCAGTTTTCAGGGAGAAAAAACATCGAGCTGGTACACTTTTCATTAAACACACACATACACTCACATACCCTATTTGCATGCCTAATTAGCAGTGTGGTCACTCACCACCACTTCCAAATTGCCTCGATGAGTAACGTTTCCATAAACAAATTAACAGGGTATGATTATATTTTACTGATGTATGGGAAAACTGAAGAACAGAAAGATCAAATGATTTGCTTAAAATGACACAGTATCAACCACGGACACTCATCTTTTTTAAATCATCCTAGAACCACTGGAAACTACTTCCAAACTAGTTCTATCACACACAACTACTGAAAAATTAACATTCTAGTTTCCATTCCATTCCATGTGCCTTGTTACTCATTTGTTTATAAAATTAACAAGTGTATTCTGAACAGCTACTCTATGCCAGGCCCTGTGGAAGGTACTGGAGCTACAATAGGGAGGGAAAAAAAAAAAAAAAAAACCCAGCACAGTCCCTAAACACTCATGAAGTTTATAATCTAGAGGGGGAAACAGACCAAAAAAAATGTGAGGAGGAACATAAAATAGCTGTGAGTTGTGAACACTCCATGAAGAAAGGAGATAAACATGAGGTTAAAATAGAAGTGGACAGAGGAAAACGATCTTAGAGAGAGAGCTGAGGAAGAATCAGGTCAGGAAAAGACGGTGACATTTAGGCTGAGGCCTGAAAGAGCGACAGTGTCATGAGGGTTGCTGCTCACTTGACAGAGGCAATAAATAGTACGTGCAAAGGTCCCGAGGGGAGAAAGGTCTCTGTGTGCCTGAGGAACTCAAAGAAAACCGGATAGTCAGAGGATAGTGAGCAAGGGCAGAGTGACTTGAAAAGTGAGGTTTAAGAGATAAGGTGGGGGTCAGATCTCGCTGAGTTTCAGCGGCCAGGGAAGAGTTTGGATTTTATTCTAAGTGCAATATGAAGTCACTGAAGGATTTTAACGAGAGTATTGACATGACTGGATTTGTATTTTAAGAAGATTCTTTTTGCTATTGTGAGAAGAATGGGTTGCAAAGGAGCAAGAGGGGCAACAGGGAGAAGGAATGAGAACGTCATACAATAATAGTCTCAGATAGAGGACAAAGCACTCAACAAAGGTGATGATGGAGATGAAAAGTTGTTCCTAAACCTGAGGTGTATCATAGATACTCATAGTTCTACTGGTTATTAGTAAAGTGTTTCTATGCATAATACACAAGATACAAGCTTTCTACTTGACAGGATGAAGTTCTTTTAACTCTTTTGAAGAATTCAATTCACTAAATATTAATTGAACACCTTCTAAGTGTATAGAAATGAAATTTGAGAGGTTTTGTTCCTCCTCAATATGTGTACCGCTTTGGAAATCAAAAGTTCCCTGAATTAAACAATAACCTATTGCTTAAAATAATACTAAATACTAAGGGTAGAAAACAAATTCTCAAAAGAAGGACAGAGATTTAAAAAATAATTCGGACTATTAAGGTATCTTTATGGGTCTAAAACTGGAGAGTCTTTCTGGGGTTTTAAAGATACATAAAGTCTAGGTAAACCAAAAACTTCAGATAAGGAAAGGATTTGCACAAGATCACTGTGGCAAATATTTTGGGGAATTTCTGCTCAGCTTAAAATAATTGTCCCTCAGAACTGACCCTCCCTTTATAGGAATGAGCCCTGATAGCCATGTTTTACTGATTCCAGCTCTTGTGACAAGACTGACTAGACTGCACCGGATGCTTGACCCAAACCAAGTCAGGCCGATCAAACTCTCCATCTCAGAAATTCTGAACTGGGATTCACAATAGGTAGGTTGGTGTTTTATGTTTTTTTTTTTTAATGGAACACTTCATGAATTTGCATGTCATTCTTGTTCAGGGGCCAAGCTAATCTCTGTATGGTTCCAATCTTTTTTTTTTTTTTTTTTTTGGTTTATGTGCTGCCAAAGCAAGCACAGTAGGTTAGTCTTTAACCATGGCTGAAACTATAAGATCCTGTAATATCAGGAGCTATAGATGGGCAGAGAAGTGGGGAAAACTGAAATGCAGAGAAAAGGAGCAAGAGAAAACTCCTGATTTTTTGGTTCTAGAGCCTACTACACCCTTCCAGAGCCTCTCACTGCATTCTTATCCTTGTATTATGTAAGAATTATGTCCTTAAAATAAGTACGTTGTTTGCTTAAATTGCCTAAGGTTAGTTACTTAGAACAAATATGTCTTATCCGAGCCCAGTATAGTCATGAAAATGGGAATGATCATGATGAACAGGCAGGACTGACTAAAGCAGAAGGTGACTCCATACAAAGAACATTAAGTAGGAAAGAAAAGGTCTAAGGCTAGGCACCCTCTTTAACAAGCATACAGCTAGTAGAATATGATAAACAGCATACCAGAAGAGCGATGATCTTTCATGGATGCTATCAAAGATGCTTCAGGCAAAGAATGTAAACTACATTGTCGGACAGGAAAGGGAGGCATGAGTCAGGCACTCTCACACTCAGGAGAAAGTGTTCATTTCTGGGATTAATTTGGTAAGATTCTTAAACTGGACATATGATTTTCAATAAAAAGAATTTATCAAGCCCTTACTATGTGTCAGGGACTCTTCCATATACTAGAAATTAAGTATTAAATAAAAAAGGCAAATTTTCTGCCTTCTTGGAACTTACTCTTCCAGGAGCAGAGAGCAGAGAAAGGAAAAACAAATAACATGGCTTATAATTTCTAAGAATTTAACAAAGTAAATAATTCAATAAATGTACATAGATGCGAGCACAAGGCTTGTGGCATATTACAATGTTTATTTACAATGTTAAAAAACTAGAAACAATCTAAATGTCAAATACTAAGGGATTGATTGCATGAATTATAGTATATCCAAATAATAAAGTATTATGTTACAATTCAAAAATATTTTAAAATAGTAATTGCTAATGTTCACTTAATGCTTACGATGCGCAAGGTATTCCTCTAATGTTTTATATATAGTAATTTACTTAATAAACACAGAAATTCTGAAGTCGATATTTTGTTACCATCTCCATGTTATAGATAAAGAAACTGGCACAGAGAGGTTAAGCAACATGCCCAAAGTCATACAGCGAATAAGTGGGAAAAGTGAGATTTGAACCTAGAGACAAATTTGACTTTAGAACCTGTGCTCTTAACTACACCATCTCCTGAAAAGCATTTCAATATGGGGAAATACCCATTCTATAATTTTTAAGTTTAAAAAATGCAAGATATTGATCTAACTTGATATTTAAATTTTAAATTAAATTGTGTATATAGTATAATTGTGCCCCCCCCAAAAATTAGAAGGAGATATTCCAAAATATAAAAAAACTATTCTCTCTGAATGGTAGGATTACACTATTTTGTTTTCTTTTTTATCTGCTTTGTATTTCCAAAACTGTTTTTCACTTAACAGAGATTACTTAGTAAAGGGGTAAAATTTGTGCTGAGGCTTGACAGATGAAGAGAAATTAAATAAAAACTGGCAGAAAAGTAAGTGGGAGGAGGTTTAGGTTTGCTGCCTCCATAATCCCTGTGGTGAATCAGAAAGCAGGGAAAATCTAGTTTCTAGAAGTTACTTCTTCCAGGATATTTTTTAAAAAGAGATTTGATGATTGACATTTAGGGCATTTCATCTGTCATTTTTACAAAATGAAACTGAGACCAAGAGAAGAAAGATTACATGTCCATACAAATTACTGATGGAGCTGGAAAGAAAAAAAAGTTTTTCTGAGACTCCAGGCACTTGTCTACATTGCTAATAATACTGGGGGAAAGGTTTCTCTAGGATTAAAAATGAGTTTTTTGGAGCATGTCCAAATGCTCCAAATGGAGCATGGAGAGTAACATTCGGATGTTCAGACTGAATTATATTTGAGCAGAGCCTTATCAATGCAGAATGAATGAGAATGACTAGACATTTTATCATGCGCATTGTCAACCATTCATAAAGTAGCTAATACTAGTAGTTGGTTTCCAGTTATTCAAGAATTGGTATTTCCTGCTGCCATGGACGTCTGACAGTAATTTGGTAGTGGTTTAAAAAAGGAAAGGGAAAAATAGTCTTAACTTAATATCTATATATTTGACACAATGTTCCATGTGGGAGTTACCTGACACAAGAAGATGGTAGGCCGTTACACTTCACTATTCCTGTTACATTTCCAGTCATATAATGCACTCCTGAATGATGTCTCCAAAGCCAAATGAATAAGATCAAAAATGTCTCTCCAGAAAGCCCTAAAGTAAAGAATCAGTAGAAATATGTCTCGGAGAATATCAAAGTAATTTTGTGATCGCTGACTAGTCATTCAACAGGTATTTGTTAAAAGCCTGTAAGGGCAGGATAATTGTGATGTGAACCTCCATTGTACAGACACAGTCACTGCCCTCAAAGAGTTTGTCTCTAGTAAAGAGATAAGTAAACAATTATATATGATTCAAGGCAGATGTGCTTAAAGTGCTATGAGTGATATGAACCATATTTTAAATCATCACAAAAGCGGGAAGAATTGCTTGTAGGCAGGTCAATTGAGCTGAGCTCTGAAGAATGATAGAAATTCAATAAACTAAGATGAGGGGCAAAGAGTGCATTATAAGCACTCCACCAGGTATGAATATAGAAAAACACAGCATATATTAATGTTGATACCACAACGCAGAGAATTCTGAATTCCAGACACACTGCCAGGAATATACACCCTCAGTTCTTTCCCCCTGTTCAGCTCCAACAAGCTGAAAAGTAGGCCAATGACCTCCAGGCAGGAGATATGAAAGGCTTTGAAATGTATTTCCAGGACTGTCTGAACTGTCCAAGAGGAAAGACCTAAAATATCCTTAACATAATGGCCAAATCTGTACTGTAAATTTCACAGTTGGCAAGCCTTCCTCATGGGCTCAGAACTTACAATCAGCTCTTCAGTGGTTTAAAATAGTTGAGTAAAGATCACAGTTATCTCAGGAAAGCCTCTAACAAATATGTAAAAGTAACTGGAGGGAAAAAAAAAAAGACCATGTGGAGAGAAGAATCCTCTAAAAATAAATCCTCATTAATCTCAGAGAAATAAGATAAAACATTGTGTCCATAAAACAAGAACATGATGTCATATAAAAAAATTCATGATACAAACAAACAGACAAAACAAAAATCAGCCCTTGTAAATTAAGACATAAACAACCCCAATGGAAAATTCAACACCTGGAAGATGATGCTGTAGAAAAATAAGTAAAGCAAAGAACAAAAAACAGACAGAGAAACCAGGAAGGGAAGTGGCGGTGGAGTAGGAATAAGAAGGTTCATCCAGATGGACCAACGTCCAAATAATGAGGGTCCCAGAAAGCAAGAATAGAGAAAATGGAAAGGAGGGAACATCAATGAACATATTCAAAACGGATTGAAAGATGTGCGAGTTTCCAGATTGAAAAGACATATAGCATGCAACATGACAGATAAAAATTAACCCATATAACAGCACATCATGAAACCTAAAGACAAGGAAAAATTCTACAAGCTTCCAGAGGTAAAAATAGGACCTCTTTAAAAAATAGTAATAATATGGATCATGAATTAGAATAATTTTGGACTTCTGTGGTAGGCAGAACTCTAACCTCATGATTCCCCATCCCTGGTGTGTACATGTGTTCTACGAGTATGTGTATATTGAACATGATGGATTTCACTCCCATAATTTGGAATGTGTTATATGGCACGGTTAACTTTAAGTAAGGCTTGACTTAGCATGAAAAGGACCTTTAAACATGATGGGGCTCTTCCTGACAAAGGAGATTCTCCACTGTTGGCTTTAAAGACAAGAAGGCCACATGGCTATAGTGGCAGACTAGCAAGGATATGGGGGTCTCAGTCCTACGACCACAAAGAACTGAATTCTGCCAGCCCCCTGAATGAGGCTGAAGGTGATTTCAGCCTTGCGGTATCCTAAGCAGAGAACCCTGTCCTGCTGTGCTCAGATTTCTGACCTACGGCATCGTGAGCTAATAAATGGGCATTGTTTAACCCACTTGGATTTGTGGTGATTTATTAACAGCAGTAGACAATGAATACAGCTTCTCAGCAACAATGGAAGCTAGACAACAATGGAGACACCCTCAACACTCTGAAGAAAAGTTACTTGTAACCTAGAATTATATACCTAACCAAACTACCAATTAGCTGCTAGAGTAAATTAAGGATATTTTCAGACATACAAGTTCTCAAAAATTTACCTCCCCTGTATTCTTTCTAAGCAAGCTACTGGTGTGTGCTTCACCAAAACTAGGGGAGAAAATAAAACAAGAAAGAGGAATATGTGGTACATAGGAAGAGGTGTGAAAATTCCTGGGATATTGGTGAAGGGAGATGCCAGGATGACATGCACTAGACAATAGTCCGCAATGGAGCAGGTTAGAATGCTCTAGACACATTTCTCCATGAAGATTAAATTAAAAGAATACCTAATATAGCTGTAGAAACGGAGAGGAGATTTAGATATCTGGCAGAGCACTGGGGTTGAATTATTGATAAGGATCTAGAAAACTAACTGCATAACAACAGCATCAACAAAGACAGCTATTAATTCCAGAGGGAAAAAAAAAGTACAAGAATGGTTGTCATAGTTTATTACTTGACTTAGCTAAAAATAGTTTTTACATGGTTGTAATAGAACATCTTACCACAGTGAGCTTGCAGTAAGACCTAGGCTCAAAATTAAGAAGTAGTTGTGGAATCTAAAAAGTAAAACAAACCAATGAATATAACAAAACAAACAAAATGGAAACAGACTCACAGATACAGAGAATAAACTAGTGGTTACCAGTGGGGAGAGGGAACGAAGGAGAGGGGCAAGATAGGGGTAGGGGATGAAGATAGTACAAACTACTATGTATAAAATAAATAAGCTACAAGGATATGTTGTACAGCACAGCGAAAATAGCCAATGTTTTACAATAACTTTAAGTGGAGTATAATCTATAAAAAATATGAATCAGTATGTTGTACACCTGAAACTAATATAATATTGTAAAAACAACTACACCTCAATTAAAAAAAAAGAAAAAAATTAAATAGAAAGATAGCACATTTACAGGTCTATAATACCAAATGAACTAATTAAAAGCCTGAAAAGTTCTGCCCCTATAGAGACAGAATGGATGAGATGTGATGGAACTGCTCATTTTTGTCTCAAACCTTACAAAAGTATTTTTCTCTTTAGGGATGTGTATCCTTCATGAAAACACACACCAAGAAAAGAAGGCAGCTGTGAAAGGGATCTTTATAAGTTAATCAGATGTAAAAGGTTTTCTTGAGAAAGAGACTCCTGACACCCCTATGATCATAATAAAGTGTTTTCATGTCGTATCCATTTTAAAAAGCAAAGAACGTTTTTAAAATTTGTCAAATCATAAAGAGTATTGCTGTAAATTTTTGAGCAGAATAAACCCGTTCATTATGGCAAGTGGGGATAACAAGTAGATTTAAAATATCTTAGGAAATAGACTCAACAGAACCTGGTTGCTAGATGGCTGGGAGCAGTTACAACACAGAAGGTATGAGAAAGGAGGGAAGAGTGAAGGATGGTTCCCAGGTTCCTGCCTTGGGGTACCTGGGTAAAGGGTGGTACCATTTTTGGAAACAGAAAACATAGAAGAGGAATAGAATTGGAAAGGCAGAAAATAATTCAAGTTTGAATTGAGACATGATCAAATAAAGACATCCAGGCAGAGAAGACAGGTGGCAACTAGATACAGAGAACAAGAGTTCACAAGAGAAATTTGGCCTGGAAAAAAGGGAATTGGGAATGTAACAAGATAAATAAGATGATTGGGGGGAAGGGAGCAGAAGAACCCTACTTTGCTAAACCCATTTAGAGGGGCTAGGCTTCAAAAGTCTATGGAGATGGGGTAGGGTGGGGGTGGGGATAGCTCAGTGGTAGGCACATGCTTAGCAAGCACAAGGTCCTGGGTTCAATTCCCTGTACCTCCATGGAGGAAAAAAAAAGCCTTTGGGAAGATAGAATGGTATCACTTATATTTGGTATCTAAAAAAATGATACAAATGAACTTATTTACAAAACAGAAACAGACTCACAGACATAGAAGACAAACGTATCAAAGGGGAAAAATGGAGAGATAAATTAGGAGTTGGGGATTAACAGATACACACTACTATATATAAAATAGATAAACAATGAGGTCCTTTTCTACAGCACAGGGAACTACAGCCAATAGCTTGCAATAACCTATAATGGAAAAGAATCTGAAGAATATATATATATCTGAATCACTTTGCTGTACACCAGACACTAATACAACACTGTACATCAACTATACTTCAATTTTTTAGAAAGTCTATAGGAAGTTTGAAAATTATAACTTGGAGAAGCTGAAAAATGCTGAATTACTCTAAGGAGAGGATGTACAAAGGGTTAGAAGAGAAAGACTGGCTGGCATTTTGAGAAGGGGACAAAAATGTTTAATTGGAAATTTAAAGTTATTTGTTGTGTGGTATGCCTTATAACCCTTCACCTTTTCTTTTCCATGAAATCTTTAGTGAAAACTGGCTTTCCCCCTCAGTATTTTGTGGAGCAGATTTGTTTTGGCAGGATATGACAATAAGTGAACTGTGTCTCAAGGTTTATACAGGGAGAAGCCAGACATGGTCTATGGAAGGATGGCTACATTACTGTAGGCATCATCAGCGAGGTATCAGAGGAAGCATTTGCAAATCTCTGGTGAAGACTAAAACCAAGCAAGACCCAAAGAACTCACCGTGGTTACATAGGGAGATCTCTGATAATCTCAATTCTTTTTTTAATGGTTTGTTGTTGTTCCTCTGTTTCTCCATTACTGCATTTTTTAAAAATTG
Source organism: Camelus ferus (assembly GCF_009834535.1). NCBI lineage: Eukaryota > Metazoa > Chordata > Mammalia > Artiodactyla > Camelidae > Camelus > Camelus ferus. The sequence continues at coordinate 8,945,500 of NC_045716.1, forward strand.
TATTTTTTAATTGAGATATAATTGACATATAATGTTGTATTAATTTCAGATGGTCAACATACTATAACCTCAATTCTTAACAAAAAATACAAAAGATAAAAAGTAGGGTGCTAGCCAAGAACAAATGTAAGAGATTGACTCCAACATGAAGTTATCAGGAGAGCTGAAACCAAATGAACTAAGCCTTGTGAAAAAATACTAAGGAGGATGTGAAAGAAAAAAAAGGACTAACCCACTTCTGGAGTTCAATGGCTATGTCATTTATTAGTTTCTGCCTTTGTGTCACAAGGAGCCCATCAACTGTGATTCATCCATACTCTACCCCTATTCTGCCCCCACCACCTTCACACCTTAGGCTCTTATTCTGCTTTACTTTACATCCTAGCACCTATCAATACCTGAAATTCTACTGTATATTGATTAATTTGTTGTCTGTTTCCCTTAGTTAAAGGTAAATTCTGTGAGAAGAGGAACTTCTGTCTTCAATACTCTGGAATTGCACCTGTCATGTAAAAGGTATTCAATAAACATGTATTACTGAATGAACTAAATCTTAGCTTGTTTTTGCCTTTTGTCAAAAATGACCTTGGGATTCAAACAAGTAGGAAAAATTGGTGAAGAGGGAATTCAAGTCCAAAGCAGCTTAAGTCTGTACCAAGGTCTTTGAAGTAATGATAATTGCAATGATTTATTGAGCACCAAGTAGATACCAGGCACTGTATACTAAACACTTAACCTACCTTCTCTAGTATAATCTTCAAAACAAATATTATTATTTTGTAGATAAAGAAGTTAAGTGCCCAGAAGGTTAAGGAATTTGCCCAGTACAGCCGATGTCCAAGCCAAAGCTCAAAACTAGGTCTCTCTTGACTTCAGAACCTGTGTCCTTAAGCTCTCTGTAACACTGCCTAATGAAATTAAAACATTTCCATACTATATTTAAATCCTTTGGGACCCAACTAATTATATATCAGGATCCTAAAATGATTGAACTGCTTTTTGTAATTGTGAAGGAATTAGGAAAAATGGGCTAGGTGTGAGAAGGTTAGTGGTGGGTAAGTGTGTGTGTATGATTTTTAAGAAGAATAAACTGTATAATAAGGGACCACAAAACTAGATAGTTTCATTGTACTATGTATTTAACCGTCTTGGTATTTGAAATACCTTTAGACTAGGCATTTAGGTTTGTACCCTACCCTCCACTTCCTGCTGTCTTGTCCCAGCCATTTCATATATTTTGATTTCCTGCTGGCCCCCAAAGAAATTTCAATATGTAGCCCTGGAAACCATAGAAATCTGTCCCATGAGAAATTTGAGGATACACATTGTTTAGGATCACTTTTAAAAGAAAGAGTAATTGATCACTAAGAGCCAGCAGAGGTTTATTATAAATCCACAAGACAAAATTCATTTTCAAAGTTATTATATTGATTCTAAGTGACAAGGAGGTGGTGTCCGCAAAAATAGAAAGTGTGCATTTTCAAAACCTACATTTAATTTCTTTTATTTTTATTTTTTTGGTAGAGGAGTGGAATTAGGTTTATTTATTTATTTTTAGAGGAGGTCCTGAGGATTGAACTCAGGAACTCATGCATTACTTGAGCTATACCCTCCCCCGTCTCTCTCAAAACCTACATTTTAGAATATCTTAGGGGCAAATACACAATGGAATGGAAACGATGTTTGCCTCTGGGAAGGGAGTGAGAACACCAGAGAACAGAAGAGGTGGGAAGACTTAGTTTTCATTGTCTGTCTGAAATACCTTTTGAATTTTACAGCTCTAACATTCTGTGGATGATGGAGACTTTGTTGACACAAAGGCAGAAACCACTGAACATAAGGAACAAACTCCAACCAAATGAGCCTAGCCTCCAGAGTTTCCTGAAGATTCTCTGAGATGGTGCTGAAACCATCTTCCCAGCCTTTATTGTGACACAGAGAAATGAACTTACTTTGTTCTTAATTACCACGTGATGCTGAATTCAGCTGCCTGTTGAAGCTTGGTTGTTCCTTACACATGACTCAGCCACCCCTTGTCTTCACAAAGCATCTTGTCATGTTGAAGCCATCAAGTCACCACCTAACAGAGATTCACTCCCTCCCTCTTTTAAAGTTTTGGGTTAGTTGACTAATGTTCTTCAGTTTCCCAGCAACAATGAGAAACAGGCTTTTAGGCTATGACGTTCCCTCTCTTTTGTTACCTTTGGTTTTCCACAGACTTGAAACTTGAGAGAACAGAATTAAAGTTTCAAATCATTATGTTATTTAGCTATGTTTTGAATGATTTTGATATATCTTTGCTTAGAAAATACTGACTTTCTGACTTTTTAGCAACAACAAATTGCATCAAAAAATGTTACTAAATTTCTCTACCTTTTCCAAGGAGTAAATTGCAATTATTGGAGATAAAATAACATACATAAACCCTAGTCAAGGAGAGGAGAGTGAGCGAGATGGTGCATGGTGGTAGAGGAGGAAGGCTGGAGATGGGAGTACTTTAGCTGGTATCTTATTTTCCCCAATTATTTTTTTTAAGCATTAAAAATATTTTTACTGACAACAACAAAATACAATTTTAGAGCATATAGTATAGTCAGTATTATACACCACTGCTATAAATATTAAAATAATGTACTAATAAAATAGTGTGTGTGTATGTACGTGTGTGTATATATATATATACATATATATATACACACACGTATGCCTAAGACTTACCTATTTTAGTGATCTCACTAGTTTCCTCTTTCTCCATAAATAAAGAGTGAAAAGTCAGTGAGAATTTTTGACTATTACTTTTCTATGCTCTGTTAACCGAAGCTGAAATACATTCTGAGTGTGTTCTGTCTCCTGAAGGTACTGTCTTTGAATTTTCCCCAAATTTAACACCATAAACCTAAACATAACAGTTTTGTCTTCACACCTAAAACCTAAGAATGATTGTTAACCAAAGTAAATATATGCAAAATGCACAAATGCAAAAAATAATGTGGAATAAAAATACTCAACCCCCTGGGGAGCTTATTCCATGCATCCAGTTTCTTGGAGGCTAATTATCTGGTTTATGCTCTAAACAGATCCTTTGTTTCTTCTCACTCCAAATATAGTTGCACTTCTGCCACTGAACCACTCATTTTCTTCTCCACATAAGAATCTAGGAGAAATGAAAGGGAGAACCAATATTTTAGCTCTTGAACTTTCAAGCTCTTGAACTACACAGTACTTTATATAGGATAGTGGATGCTGTGATCTGCTACCCCAACTGCCACAAATATTGACTGCTGGTCCACAATTTTAAAACTCTCTAGAAATTGTTGTTCAGCTGATGATAGCCACGTCCTGAGAAGTTCTTGCTCCCTTCCTGGGAATAGTTCTTACCCAATAACTGGTCGATATGAGGTTATGAAGTATAAAGGTCTGGCCTCAAGGTGGGACAACTCTGAAGGGACCCAGCTCCAAAACTTCTTGTGCGATCAGCTGAGGCCCCTGTTGTGACTGCATCAAAGATCGACTTTTCCCATTGCCCTCACTCCCTGACAGGTGTTGTCCTTGAGAGTACTTCTCGATAAACCTTTCTCCACAAATCACCATCTGAGAGTCTGCTTTTGGGGAAACAATCTAAGGCATATGGGTTGATTTTACCCCACTGGAACTGAATTGCTTTAATTCAGAAGTAAATTCTAGTAATATGTCTGTACTATTTTTTTCACCATTCCCTTTCAATTTGACAGTGTTTTTTGTTCCCTTTAAGTTCCTGTAACAGCATATTGCAAAACTACTCTATGACACAGAATGTTAACAATAGTGGTAAAATGAAAGCTGGGTTATTCCTTGCCTATTTTATAGCTACCCAAAACAACATTCTTGACTTTCTTTGTGAGTTAGGGGAGAAGATGGAGTCCATGAAACTAAGTAAAGCTACTTTCATGGAAATCAAACGCATACTCTTGGCATTATTTTACCAAGCTCTGCCCAACTAAGCTAATGAGTTCAGACAGAAAGCTTGAAAGTGAGATTTAAAGACTCCTTCTATAAATCTTGCCATCCCTGTTAGTGAAAACTGTCAAGAGTAGTGTAAAAATTGCTCACAGACATAGAAAACAAACTTATGCTTGTTTGTAACAAGAGGTAACAAACCAGGGGGGAAAGAGGTGGGGAAGGATAAACTGGGAGTTTGGGATTTGCAGACACTATTGTATATAACATAGATACACAACAAGGTCCTACTGTCTAGCACAGGGAACTGTATTCAATATCTTGTGATAATCTATAATGAAGAAGAATATGAAAAGGAATATATATATATGTGTATAACTGAATCACTATGCTGTATACCAGAAACTAACACAACATTGTCAATCGACTATACTTTGGTCAAAATTTTAAAAAATATATATAGAAAAGAAAAGTAACCTAAAAATCATATTTTTGAGAGCTTTTACATTTCTCCAATAGATTCTAGTTGAAGATGGCAGATTGATCATATGAATTATCTTCTCTCCTGCCTAAGAACCCCGCTAAAATTAAGAGAATGGGAGAAGAAACAGCAGCAGATAAAAAATGTCAACTAAATTTTGAAAAACTGAAATCATATGAAGTAGTAGTAACTGATTCTGCAGAGCAGAAACTGAATAGACCTGAAAAACAACAACAAAACATTCTGTGACCCTCCAGTGAAGCGGCTGACTCTCGTCATCCTAAACTAAGTAAATAGAACAAAGGGACTCAGAGAAGGCAGAGATGACTTAAGAAAAAGAAAATTCTTTTAAAAACTCTAAAACTTTCAGTGATGTGAGAGATTATATGACACCCATTTTAAAAACAGAAACAGAATTCCATAAAAAATAAGCAGAGAATACAAAAGCCATCTTACAAATTAAAAATAGAATAGCCAAAATAACACTGTGATTAGACGTGTTGGAAGAGAAAGTTAATAAATCCCCCAGAAAGCAGAGAAAGATAGAAAAGAGGAAATAAAAGAGATATAGAGGATCAATCCAGCAAGGCCAAAAACCAAGTGATAGAATTTCTGCAGAGGGAGAGAGTAAATAGAGATGAGCAAATTATCAAAGGAAGTAATACTAGAAAATTCCCCAGACCCAAATGAAGAGGATTCTACAAATCAAAAAATCCCAGGGACCCTGAGCAATGGCTGAAAGAAACATTCACAGAAAAGTTTGTCATTGTGAAATTTTAAAATGCCAGAGATAAAGAGAAGACTCTAAAGGCGTCCATAGAGGAAAAACAGTTTCTATTCAAAGGAGCAAGAAAGAGAATGGCATAAAAATTCTGTTATCAGTATGAATGCTGGCAGATAATGAAGCAATGCTTTCAAATTCTGAGGAAAAAATACCTTTCAAACTATAAGATAAACTAAAGATATTGTCATTGATTTAAGGAGCCAGAAAATTCATTTTCTGTCTGTCTTCCTCTGGCTTTTACTAAGGATGTTCTCAAACAAAAGAGGACTACAGGTCAAGACAGAAGGACAGGGAAACTGGGAAGGAGTGCAATGCCACACGGGAAAAGCAGGCCGAGGGCTTCGATACTGACTGAAACAAGACAGAGCCTTCCATGTATGTGAGTCAGGACAACAAGAAGACTGACAGTTTTTCTGTCATCTGTGAGCATTTGGCAAAAACTAGTGACAGGTAGATTGTATATCTGTTTGAGTAGTTATAACAATTTAAAAATTCTTCTACTTTTTATTTTTATTTTAAAAGTTATTTAAAATTTTTATTTTAAAATTAATGTTCTTTAAAAGTTCCAAAAAAAAAAAAAAAAAGGAAAAATAGCCACAGTTTAGAGAACTAAAGTAAGCAATATTTACATAGAACTAAATATTTACATTGAAATAAAAATTACAATAGATTATATTAGAAGTGTGAGCAGTGGGTGGAGAGACTGTCAAAGGATTTAATCCACTTAGTTATAAATTCCATAAGATCAGGGACTTGTCTGTTTTCCCAGCACAAAGAGCAGAGTCTGGGATATACAGGTGATCAATATTCGTTGATTTGTTATCACCTACCATACCAGGAAGTCAATAGACGCTGCTTTAAAGTGGCAAATCAAGAAGCAGCTTTATAAAGATAACTTCTAGGCATATGGAGATATGTATAAATCACACACACACACACAGAAACAGCTCCTATGATTTAAAAGAAAAAGATTACTTCTGAGGCAGTCACTGGGAGGTAGTCTGAAGAGTTGGGGCAAGAAACTTGTCTTTATAACTTATTTGTTGCTATTTGATTTTTTAAAAATTATGTGTATGTAATAAATATTTTGATTAAACTTTTAATGAAATAAAGTTGATAAAGGTTAAAATAAAACACTTTTCTTATAAAATTTTTTTTTAAAGGAAAGTGCTGAACAATAGAAGCTGAACACAAAGTGATCACTGGCCCTTTATTACAAAAGATATGCCAAACGGAACCCCACTTGCTCTTTGGGCACCTTGACAATCAGTTTGCTAGAAAAGGTAAGGAAAGCTGGGCAAATAAAATTCAAGTTTTAGTGCACTGCTCTTGAATGGCATGAGCTTATAATGGATTTAGAGAATGCATTAATGGTGATTTATTTTGTATGGCTTCCGATTTAACTTAGCATTATGACAGTAGGCAAGGTTAAATTATGTTTTACTATGCAGCTATGGCTATTTAAAATTATTCTACTGCTGAGCAAATGATATGTTTATGCATTTGGTCCTGTTAAAAAAAAATCTAGGGTTCTTTCAAATGGAGCAAATACAAGGTAGATTTAACTAATTCCCTTGCCTTAGCTTTGGTGTTACATAAACCTTAACAATTCTTATGGCTTTCTTTTCCCACCCTCCCCTCAAATTACAATGTTTACCACTTTCTTTCTTTCTTTTTTCCCCCCTTCTAACATTAGTGACATATGTCTTTTGAATTGAGCTTTTAGTTAATCTTTGATTATAGTTTGTAGAACAAAGCATATGATAAATTGCTAGTTAAGTGATGGGTACCTAGGGTCTCTTTTATATCATTCTATCTACTTTTGTTTGTATTTGAAAATTTCTATACTAAAAAGCTAGAATAAAGGTGGGCTCCCATTAAAAGAAAGAATTTGTTCATATCTATCCCTTATTGTTCAGTGAGTCAATTTAGCAAGGCAAGAGTCCATTTTCTTTTCAACCTTCTCCAACATAAGTTCCAGTTTTGTTTTTGTTTTTAATATAAAGAGCAGCCGAAGTGACATCTCTCTTCAGCAAAATAGGCCTCGGCCTGCTGCACACCTGAAGGAGAGACCTGCCAGGGAAACCTCAGCTGGAAGCCGTGGCACACTTTCTGGGCATTGATACTAAATCAAAGCCCCAGTTAATGAGCAGGACTGCTTTGTTGCTGAAGCACTTGTCTTGCGAGTGACAATAAGATTGAGGGTATGCTATTAATAGACTCTAACGCTCCCTTCTTTTTTCTGGCCTTGTTTGTGACGAAAGCCCAAGTGTTGATTGTGGAACCTAGATGAGTCGTTATTTGTGTAGTTGTTCTCTCACTGAAACTCTACTGGGTGGTTTTAGTTCAATCAAAAATGATGGCTGCCTTTCTTGCTCTAAACTGTTTGACTGGGTTGTTTACACATTCAGTTGTGCCAAACCTGATCTTCCCCACAAAGGCTGTTTGTTTTTGCCGATCCTTCAGGTGATTCATCTGCTACACACACATAAAAATTATAGCTCACAAGGTTGTTGTTAGAATTAATTAATGTTTGCTGAATACTTTATGGTTCTCAGATGAAAGGCACTAAGGAAGTGCAGTGTGTCTACATAAAATAATAACATCAGTACACATTGTAAAGAACGTTGGGATCTTTCTGACTGAAAGGTGAAGTATTAACTTCAGGTTATTTTTATTAGTGTTTGCAGGAGAATCAAACAGTATTTGGTGGAATATAATGAAACTCAAGAGGTTTTCAGGTGAACATGTAACTGACAAAGGCAGATAGTCAATATATTTCTGTTGTAGACTGAGGAAATACAACAATTTGGTTTTGAATACCTAAACATCCAAAAAAAAAAAACAAAAAAAGGAAGGAAGGAAGGAAGGAAGGAAGGAAGGAAGGAAGGAAGGAAGGAAGGAAGGAAGGAAGAAAGAAAGAAAGAAAGAAAGAAAGAAAGAAAGAAAGAAAGAAAGAAAGAAAGAAAGAGAAAGAGAAAGAGAAAAGAAAAAAAGAAAAGAAAAGAAAAAAGCACATACTCAATGTTCAAAGACAGCAGCCTAAAAATCATAATAGAGATAAACAACTATAAACTGGCCCAAAGAGGGCTATCTGAAATACCTGATCTTATTTTACTCTGAATAGTTTTACCGTAGTCGGCAGAAGACAGTTTAAAGAAAGAGAGGAGGGAGGAAAAACTGCGTAAACATCAGTGAACACAGGAGAAACCTGAGGGTTATTTTGAACCCATCCTTTATTTCACTCCTCTTGATAATGAAATCCTAATAACATTTCCTCCTAAATAGCAATTCCTCCACCTGCCTCACCCCAGTTGGATCCCTCAGCATCTCATATCTGGGCTGCCGCGGTGGCTGCCTGGCTGGCATCCCTGAACACTCTCACCCTCTGCACCAAACTCATCCTGTGTAAACCCCCTCCCTGCCTTTCAGGGCATGTTAGCATCAGTTCCCACTCCACCTATCCTGAATAACTCTCTGTTCAGCCACACTGTTTTCCTGGGAAGTTATCCCCTCCTTCATAATCTTTAAACCACCAAGATGTACTATCTTTCCCCTCCACCGATCTGAATTAAACTCATTCTTGACATTTCTGATCAACTTTGAAGTCTTCCCTAACCATTCCAGCTCTCAAAAATACTTTCTCTTTTCTGACCTTTTTCACATCTGGACATCTAGATTTTGTGCCACAGCCTTTTGTGTTTGTCACTCTTACCTACTGGATGAGACTGTAACCTCCCTGAGGGAAGGCTGTTGTGGATATCCATTCTGCACGTCCACAGACTGAAGCACTTACAAGGAGCACAGTAAACGTCGGCCTGATTGTCTGATCCTAACTGTGGTCCAGTGTTGTCTCCCTTTCAAAACAGGAAGGGGGCGGGTGCTGCTGTGAAGAACACTGGCTTTGGAGTCAGAGCTGAAATGAGAATTCCACCTCTGCCGCTTATATTCCACTTCTGTTGCATGAATGTGGGGAAGATTTTTTTTTTCTAACATCTAAGGAGTGACCAAGACAAATACTACACGTGTTCATCCAGCCGCTGCCCCGTGGAGAAGGACATCAGATCTGGCTACGAGAGCCATCAGGTTGTGTCCTCCAGCATGGGGGAAGGAGTACTTCATAGGCCATGTCGAGTCTAAAGGAAATTTTTTTTTACTTCCCTTGCTACAGTTCTACTCTCACTAATAAACTCTTTGGTTTTCCAAGTGCCTTGATACAGGAAGAGTGACTCCCAGATAGAAGGTTAGCATTTCCAGACACTAAGAAGGAATATACCACTTGACATCATGGCTGTCCTAGGAGTTCTGTGAGTGTGAACTGTCTTTAGGGCATTCATCATCAATTACTGAGAAAATCCAGTTTATGAAAAAAGCTGAGAAACACTCACAACAGTCACTGGGCAATGGTGATCCTGCCAAGTACTCTACCAAAGAGGGCCTGCCAGAGCAGCTAGCTCGTCAGCCATACTTCCACTCAGTCCCTAAACTGTTACACACATCTGCTTGTCAAATCACCTGTCCTGATTTTGGTTGCACCAGAGGAGTCATATAGTGCAGTGGTCAAGGGAATAGACTTTAGAGCTACGTGGCTTCAGTTTGAAACAAGACTCTACTATTTACTAAATCACTTTAAATAGCCAATGCTTCTGTGTCTGTTTCCTCATATGAAACAGGATGCTAACTGCATCTACCTCACAAGGATGTCATGAGACGCTAACACACCCAAAATACTTCAAACAGTGCCCAGCATGTAAGTGCACAATAAATAATAATTATGCAAAAAGCAAGTTCCAGGTAGGACTATGATAAAAATTAGTTTAGTCCTAGTTTACTGACTCATTCTGGTAAAATATGAGAAATAATTTAAAGAATTTGTTGAAATTTTGTAAATATTTCTTACTTCTCCATTTTTGTCAGTTTCTTTTGGGCCACTAATTTGTTTCCTCATAGCAATTAACAGTAAGTCCTTAAAAACAAAAAGGACCTCTGGGCTTTTTTTTCCCTGAGGTCATTAAGGATGGTTAGAGAAAGCTGAAGAGGTAGTTTCTCAGATGGCCTTGTAGGGAGAAACATAGATGGGTTGATGGCAACTGTGAAGAAGAAAGGAATACAGGAAGAATTCCATAAATCTGAGGGAAGAAAGGTGTTCAGAGATGTCACTGGATATCAAGACATGCTCCATGCTCTCCTGGAACCAGAGTTTCTGACTTAACTAAAGATTGGCTTAATAATTGCTCTCAGCTCTACAAAGAGACAGTCTTCAATCCTTCAGTAGATAAAGTTGTTTGTAATACAAGCAAGCTCTTAGTTAACTACCCAAGAATGTGCAAGACATGCTTTTTCATGGATATTATCCTAGGAGATTGAAATGCATTGCATCTAATATATTCTTTGGAGGATTTAGAACACAGATGGAATTTTAAAAAAAATTCATCCCAAACTGCAACAAACATTTCTGGGTCTTCAACATCTTGCGAAGGTTCGAAACCAAATTGATCTTTTGGTTTGATTCCAAAATCTCCACTAAGGATACTTTAAAATGGCTGGTTTCTCTTAACCAACTATACTGGGTGTTTTTTTTCCCACCTACTCTTTGACAGCAGAGCCTAAGAGTCCAGATTTTGTACTGGACTCTCAGGGCTCAATTCCCAGCTCTACCAGTTTTTTGATGAGTGACCTTGGGGCAAGCAATTTAATCTTTCTCTTTCAGTCATCTCCTCATTTGTAAAATGGAGATGATGATGATGATAATAATAATAGTAATACTGATTTATAAGTCTATTGTAAGAATTCAATGTCAGTACATTTAGAACAATGCCTGACACATAGTAAACACTCAAATAAAATTAGTTGCTATTGTAACCTTTATTGTTATCATTTACTGAATTATCTAAAAGTGAGTTTTCATACATCTTCCCTAAAAGCCAAAGTATGGCGAGTGTACAACCTTAAAAGATACTGTAACATAGATTTATCTGCCTAGACCCCCTCTTCTAGTTTGTGTGGTCTGGAATGATTAATCAAGTTTCCTATTTTCCCAACCACAATGGTGGGAACATGTCACAGGTTGGGCCAATCCATTTCAGTCCTGGACTTTCCTGTGTGTTGTGCTGAGGATGGGGTTGAGAGTAGGGAATCTCTCTTGCTTTTGCATTATGAACTATCAGAATACAGCACTGGAATACTAGCCATATCCTCCATCTCCTTTCTGCTACAGAAGAGAATGATGCCGTGAGACAAAGAGCGATAGATAGTCCCAAGAGATGCAGAGAGAACAAATCTCTCCCTGCCTAAATAATCCAACACAACTACATGAGCCTATACTTTCACCCTTTTAGTGAAACAGTTTGAGTTAGACTTCTGTCATTCACACACACACAAAAATGTTATTTTCCAGGATAATTTCAATTTCAAACTTTCTTTTTTATCGTTTCCACAAGTAAAATGACTAATAATCAAGTTACCATGTATACTTTGTGCGCCAAGCACTGTTCTAAACATATTACATGTTGTAACTTATTTCAACTTCCCAACTATGCTATGAAGTAGGTTAATATTATTACCCTTACCTTACAGATGAGGAAAATGAGAAACAAAGAGATTAAGTAATTTGCACAAGACCACATAGATAAAAAGTGGAGACAGGATTCAGATCAAGGTAGTCTGAATCCAGAGTCCACACTTCCTGTGCCTCACTATGTGTCAGATGGGCACTGATCATAGATATTGGTAGGAATTAAACTCTATGTAGTACACCCTCAGAAGAGGATGGGAGGTGGCACATATAATAATACATGTGTGGTAATTTGAGAATGGGAAAGAGTGAAGGAAAAACAGGTCAATTATACTGCTTTATCTACTAAATGGAAAGCGTGCCAGGAAATTAGAGTAATCAAGGATTCTCTAGTTTAGATTATTTCCTTAGATACTCTTCTCCCCAAATTCCATTCATTTCCCATGCCATTTTACGTTCTGTAACCCTTTTCCAATTTTAGCAAAGTCTGGCACAATTTTCTTTCATTTCTGGGATTCCTGAAACGCTTGATACTTCTACTGTTTTGCTTCCCTTTTACTCTCAATCCCACTGCATACTGGCTTAATTGCCATACCTCTTCCTTCTGAAATAGCCCTGGAAAAAGTTGCCAAGAACTTCCTACTTGCCACGTCCATTGAGCATGTCCTGGTAGATATATTGCTTGGCAGATACTTCTGGATTTTTTTTCACTGTTTATCTAGCCTTCCTTGGCATCATCCCTCTTGCTGTTTGGGCCACCACCTCTCCTCATTCTTTTCTTCCTTGCTGACTATCCTTTTCAACCTCTTCATAACGTCCTTTACCTTTTTATCATTAAATATTGATAATCCAGCTCAGCTTTTTAAACTCAGGTCAGTGTTATTTCCTCCAAAAAGCCTTTCCTGTCATCTACCCCACAGAGTTCACCAAAACTTCATCTGGTCTGTATCTGTAATTTTCCTCCACTTCCGTTGCCCCTCGTGTGCTCTATCATTATTTATTTGCTACTTATCTCTCTCCTGGTTTGGGTTGAAAATTCCTACAAGGGATGATGTTTTATTCATCCATGTACCCCAGCATTTAGCACATTTTCACCACAGAGTATGTTCTCAGTAAATGTTACTGAATGAATGAACGGACTTACCTGATTTTCAATTGTGGAATATCTGTCAATTATGAGTCTGTAAAACAGGAGAGACATTATCATAAAGGATGCCCAGAGATATAAATTACCCACTAAGTCAAAGGACACTTGGATACCCAGTAGTAAGCATTGGTACCTAGTATGTCTGAATATTTATTTTCCTGCTAAATAAATCACTGGTGATGCGTGTGTGCTTGTGGGTCTATAGGGAATTAGACAAAAGTAGGCCTGCAGTATCTGGCACAAAAATCAAAACACCTATTTGCCAGTCCTGGCTCTATCACTTAGTCTGGTGATCTTGGGCAAGTTTAGATAATCTGAAGCTTGAATTTTTTTTTATTATAAAAATCTCTAGGCTGCCTATCTCACAGTGCTGATGTGTAGATAAGATGGAAGAAATATGAAGATGCTTTAAAAACTGTTTTAGGTTGTTACATTGGTTGCAAAAAACATAAACACACTAAGATTATGTCAAGTAGTGGATGGTTTACTGAAAATATACCCAAGGAGGGGGAGGGTATAGCTCAGAGGTAGAGTGCATGCTTAACATGCACAAGGTCTTGGGTTCAATCCCCAGTACCTCTGTTTTAAAAAGTAAACAAATGAATGAACTTAAAACTACCTCCCCCCATTAAAAAAGAAATTTTTAAAAATTTAAAAAGAAAAAACATTTGAGGAAATTTTATTAAATTTTTTTAAACTTATTATTGTATTATTTCTTTTTTAATTTTTAAAGGGAGGTAATTAGGTTCTTTTTTTTTTTTTTTTTTTTTTAGAGGAAGTACTAGGGATTAAACCCAGGACCTCATGCATGCTAAGCATGTGCTCTACCACTTGAGCTATACCCTTCCCCACTGAGGAAATTTTAAAAAACAAAATAAAAGCAGAAATCTCAGCCACAGATTTCAGCCAACCAGGGAAGCAGGAAGTGGCCCAATCATGGGTCACACAAGAGTAATGGGAGTCTGAAGACAGCTGAAGTGGACAGAGACTGTAATGTGGTTTCTGAACTGCAAGTTTCTTCAGAGTCCAATACAGATAAAGCAGGAGCTTGCTAATCTCTCCGAGTGCTCTGCAAACCACATGATGTCTTTTCTCTCTGTCTCTGTTTCTCTCAGGGTGACTTTCTGCCTTTCTCTTACTACCAAATAACTGACCCACTAAATTCATAGATCAAATACCAGACAGATTGTTGCTAAGGACCTCATGGCAAAGCCCTCAGCTCCAGGTTCTCTCCTAAGAAGTCAGTCAGCCAATAGTTGGCTGTTCTTGGGTCAGAGGCACTCCCCAGGTCCAGTTAGTGGTACCCATGGTGACAGAGCCAAGAGGAACAAACACATCCACTTATTTATGTACCAAGGCTCTTGCTTTAGATTAGCCACAGTAGAATGCCACTAGACTAAAGGGACGAAGGGAGAAAGGAGTGTTAAAGGAGCCTAGGAACGAGGGTTACTTGGTGGAAGCCTGCCCAGCAGCAGCTGGAAGAATGGAAGAAATGGCTGATGCCCAAGAGGCCACTGAAGCAGTTGGAAGGGGTTTTGATGAGAAATAACCAGGCTTCTTTTTCCTCTTGTTCTCCAAACTCCTCCCATTAATCAATGATCAAGGTGATGGTGGTGGTAAGGGTGGCTGTCCCTGCCCCCAGGCTATGTTTCCGTTTTACATCTCTAACAGCTTGTCTTGGATGTTTTTAAGTTGGTTAAAAACGTAAGTATCACTGAGTCTCTGAGTAACCTTATCAAGGTTACCTGAGGTTAGAGTCTAAATTGGAAAAAATGTCATGGAGGTTTCTGCATCTCATCAAAAAATTATGAGATGCTTTGCACATATAAATGCTTGCCTGTGTACATGGTAACAGTCATACCACAGTATAAACCAATTAAGAAAGAGTCCAAAGCAGAGAGACTGTGTCTTTCAAATTGCAAATATATTTGAGTAGACCAAGTGAGTAATCTTAGGGGAACTATGTGACTGTGATTTTGAACATGCAAATTGTGATAGAAAGGAAGTTAGTGGATAGTCTAATAGACGCGGTGATTTAACCAAATTTTGGGAAATCACTCACACTAATTTCTTTGTCAATATCTGGAGTGTCAAGTTCAAAATATCATAAGGTTGTTGTCATTTTTTTCAAGTTAAATATCCTTTTCTTTTATTAGTAAATTCCCTGAGAGGAGAAGACAGTGCTTTTGGCTCTCTATTCTGATGATGCTATGACTTTTAAATTTTTCAAAATTTTCAAATTGTGTGATATATAATGTATATAAAAGAATGTGTGAAATTGTACAGTTAAAAAATAATGCTAAAATGACATGTATATATTCACTACCTAGGCCAAGAAACAGAATATTTCTGCCCAGGAACTGCCTTATTCCTGATTAATTTATCAACTGTTCCTGTTTTCTTTATATTCTTGATCACTTGTATATAAATCCTTAAATAGCATATTATTTAGTTTTGAATGGTTTTGAATATTATTTAAATGGAATCATAGTGATTATATTCTTCTATGATTTGCCCTTTCACTTGGTATTATTTGTGCGAGTCATTCATGTGTGTATAGTTTGATTCTGCATCTATATTCATAAATTGGCCTATAATGTTCTTTCATTTTGTTATCTTTATTGTGTTTTGAAATCAAGACTATAGCTTTCTTTCAAAATGAGCTGGGAATTTTCTGTTCTTTCTCTACTTCCTGGAAAAACATCTATAAAACAAGAATTAGTTGCTCCTCAAATGTTTAGTAAATTCACCCATAAGAACATTTTGACCTGTTTTTTTGTTTTTTGCAGGGAGAGGTCTTAACTACCATCTTAATCTTTAAACTTCAGGTTTACTCAAGTTCTTCTCATGTCAATTTTGAAATTTTATATATTTTTAGAAACTTTGTATTATATCTAGATTTTCAAATTTATTACATGAATGTTGTAATTTTTTTACTGGCTTGTAAGCACTCTTATGTCATCAAGATATCAAAAATATTTTGACGAGCTTTTCTAGTTGTTCTCAAAATAGGGTTGCTGTGAGCTACCCAGCCCATCACTATTATAAATAGATGTTTGATTCATTTTTAATCTGCCCACTCTTGATTCATGCTTTAAAGCTTTATTTATTCCTAGAACCATTAAACTTATTGATGTTTGGTGTTGCATAATTTTAACATCTGAAGATTCTGTGGCTCTGACTCTGCCATGATGGCTCAGGATGCCTTATTATCTTGAGTGATGATTACTTATTGACATTATTATCATGGTTGTTCTACTGTGAATAATTAGGCTTCTCCCTTTGAACATTCAAAGGAAATTCCTGAGGCTTGAGATACAAGTGGGTTCCTCCAGGGGAAAAAAAATTGCTTTTACTTCTTTCAGGTGAGTGGGCATACTAATCAAGAGCCACTTTAAATGAGAAGATTGGCTTGAGATATTTCTGGCCTACTCAAGAAGTGGGAATTCAAACTGTAAACCTGCAAAAGGGTTGACTGGTGATAATAAACTCTCAGGGGAAATTTTTTCCCATCCATTCATCACCAAACTTTAAAATAGATAATTTTTTGTAGTCCGAAGAAGAGGAGAGATACTCATTTCTAGTTCACCCTAATAATGAGGGTACAGCCCTCTGGGTCCTGGCTGTAGGAGGGGAAAATCTCATGTTAGACTTTATATCCTGAATCTCACTTTGTCTTTTGTGCTGCTAGCCCTTCAGGGCCATGGAAACTGAGTTTACTAAAAGAGGCAAATTCAGTAAATGTTCTCAAGGAGAAAACTCTCAGCATTCCTTTCATAGCTCAGAGCTCCTGATTTTATTCAAAACTTAGCCTGAATATTCCTCACTTTCTTGCCAGCTCATGTATGTATATAAAATCATTTTTAAGAAAATATTTTAACCAGCATTTTTCATTGCTTTCAGCAGGAGAGTCTATTTAGGCCACTGATAGTTTTGTTCTGTGTTTATATTATTAAAAAGGATTATATTACACATGGTTTCACAACCTGTTTTTTTATGCTCATACTGTATAAAAAATACCTGTACACTTAAGGAATATGTGTCTGCAATCATTATTTATTCACTCAACAGATACTACCTGAGGCCATAATATCTGAGACATTTTTTGTCCTAAGGATACAACAATAAATAAGACACACAGTTCCTATGTGTACAAAACTTAAATTCTAGGAGAGGGGAAATATTAAACTTATGCAATTAACTATATCATTATAAACTCTTATTATCAAGAAAAATTAGGGGGTACTTTGAAAGAGGCACTCAACCTAGACTGAGAAGTCAGGGAAGAGCACTCTGAACAAAAGACATTAGAAACTAAAGGATGGGATAAAAGATTAACATACAGTAATCACTTGCATTTCTTTACACTAACAATGAAATATCAGAAAAAGAAAGTAAAGAAATAATCCCTTTTAAACAATAAAACAATAAAACACTTAGGAATAAATCTGACCAAGGAAGTGAAAGACTTATATGTGGAAAACTACAAAGCATTGATTAGGGAAATTAAAGATGACTTGAAAAAATGGAAAGATATCTCATGCTCTTGGATTGGAAGAATCAATACTGTTAAAATGGCCAAGGCAATCTACAGTTTTAATCCAATCCCTGTCAAATTACCCATGACATTTTTCACAGAACTAGAACAAATAATCCTAAAATTTATATGGAATTACAAAAGACCCAGAATTGCCAAAGCAATACTGAAGAAAAAGAACAAACCTGGAGGAATAACTCCCAGGCTTCAGACAATACCACAGAACTACAGTAATCAAAACAGTGTGGTATTGGCACAAAAACAGATATATGGCTCAATGGAACAGAATAGAGAGACCAGAAATAAACTCACACACCTATAGTTAATTAATCTTCGACAAAGGAGGCAAGAATATACAATGGAGAAAAGACAGTCTCTTCAGCAAGTGGTATTGGGAAAACTGGACAGCAGCATATAAATCAATGAAGTTAGAACACTCCCTCACACCATACACAAAAATAAACTCAAAACAGCTTAAGGGCTTAAATATAAGTCAAGACAGGATAAACCTCCTAGAAGAAAACATAGGCAAAACATTCTCTGACATAAATCTTAGCAGTGTTCTCCTAGGGCAGTCTACCTAGGCAATAGAAATAAAAGCAAAAATAAACAAATGAGACCTAATTAAATGTATAAGCTTTTACACAGCAAAGGAAACCATAAGTAAAACAAAACAACCTACAGAATGGGAGAAAGTATTTGCAAATGGTGCAACTGACAAAGACTTAATTTCCAGAATATATAAACAGCTCATACAACTTAATAAGAAAAAAACAAACAACCCAATCCAAAAATGGACAGAAGACCTAAACAAGCAATTCTCCAATGAAGACATACAAATGGCCAACAGGCACATGAAAAAATGCTCAACATCACTAATTATCAGAGAAATGCAAATCAAAAATACAATGAGTTATCACCTCACACCAGTCAGAATGGCCATCATTCAAAAGTCCATGAACAATAAATGCTGGAAAGGGTGGGGAGAAAAGGGAACCCTCCTACATTGTTGGTGGGAATGTAGTTTGGTACAGCTGTTATGGAAAACAGTATGGAGATTCCTCAAAAAACTAAAAATAGACTTACCATATGATCCAGCAATCCCACTCTTGGGCACATAGCTGGAGGGAACTCTAATTTGAAAAGATACATACACCCCAATGTTCATAGAAGCACTATGTACAATAGCCAAGACATGCAAGCAACCTAAATGTCCATCAACAGATGACTGGATAAAGAAGTTGTGGTATATTTATACAATGGAATACTACTCAGCCATAAAAAGAATAAAATAATGCCATTTGCAGCAACATGGATGGACCTGGAGATCATCAATCTAGGTGAAGCAAGCAAGAAAGAGAAAGAAAATTATTCATATGTGGAATCTGAAAAAAAAGAAAGAAAGAAAGAAAGAAAAAAGAGGACACTAATGAACTCATCTACAAAACAGAAACAGACTCGCAGACATAGTAAATAATCTTATGGTTACTGGGGGGAACGGGTGGGAAGGGATAAATTCGGGAGTATGAGATTTGCAAATGATAACCACTATTCATAAAAACAGTTAAAAAAACAAATTTCTTCTGTATAGCACAGGGAACTATGTTCAATATCTTATAGTAACATTTAACAAAAAAGAATATGAAAACAAATATATGTATATATATGCATGACTGGGACATTATGCTGTACACCAGAAATTGATACATTGTAACTGACTATACTTAAAGAAAAGAAAAGAAAAGAAAAGAAAAGAAAAGAAAAGAAAAGAAAAGAAAAGAAAAGAAAAGAAAGGAAAGAAACTAAAGGATGGACAGGAATTAGCCAGATGCAGAATGAGAAGAGCTTCCACGCAGAGGGATTAATACGGAGGAAGGCCTTCAGACAAGAGGGAGCATGTCATATTTTGCAAATGAAATAAACCAAGAGAGGCTGAAGCAGAGATCAAAGCGGAAATATTGAGGCATGAGCTGGAGAAATAGGCTGGGGCCACATCATACGTGGCCTACTATTCTGCATTAGTCAGCTTTGGTTGCCACAAAAGAAAAATACCATAGACTAGGTGGTGTAAACAACAGAAATTAATTTTCTCACGTTTCTGGAGGGTGAAAGTCCAAGATGAGGCCAGCATGGGCAGGTTCTGGTGTGGGCTGTCTCACTGGCTGGCACATGGCCACCTTCTTGCTATGTCCTCACATGGTGGGGGGAGAGCTCTGGTATCTCTTCCTCTTCTTATAAGGGCACCAGTTCCGTCAGATCAGGGCTCCACCATTAACCTTAATTACCTCCTTAAGAGCGCTATCTCCAGTACCATCCATGGGAGGTTAGATCTTTAACATACAAATTTTGGTGAGGACACAATTTAACCCATAGCATATGCCACGGATTTTTATTTCCTTTTAAGTGTGATGAGAAGCCGTTGGAGAGCTTTGTAATGGGAAATGTCATGAACAGTTTATGTTTTGAAAGAATCAGTATGATTCTCATATGGAAGAGAGAAGAGGAAAGACCAGCTAGGAGGCTATTGCAATAGCTGAGAAAAAAAAAATATGGTAGCTGGGACTTCTTCGGTGCTAATGATAAATAGAAAGAATTCAACGCATTCTTAAACAAATTTAGGAATTATCATTGGCACTATTTAGTGATTGGATGTGAGGAAGATCTAAGTGTTTTCAGGATGTTTTTAGGTTTATGGCGTGGGCACACAAGTGGATGGTGGCAGAAACACAGGAATTGCAAGTTTGGAGCAGGAAGAAGATAACCCTAAGTCTGTTATGAAATGCTGAGTTTGAGATGCCTACTATACGTCTCAGTGAGATATATACAGATCAGAAGTTTGGCAGATAGATCTAGGATAAAGATATACATGTGGGCATCATCAGCTGGTTTTTGAAATCATAGGAGTGGATGAGATTTGACAGGAAGACAGAACAGAATACAGGAAAAAAAAAAGTGGCCTAAAACTAAGCTTTGAAAAACATACTTTCCTCACAACATTTTATTATGAAATAATAACATGAAAATATTTTATATTATGAAAAAAAATTAACATAAAGAATCACACCGTGATTATCCATATACCTACCACCAAGATTCCACAATTAATATTTTACTGTAGTTGCTTTATCTCATATCTATTTATCTGTCTATTCCTCTAACCATCTATCAAGCCATCTTATTGTTTGTTGCATTTCAAAGTGAATTGCCCATATTAGTACATCTCACTGCTAAACACTGCAGCATGCACATCATTAACTAGAGTTCAATATTTATTTCTAACTCTTTTTAAAATTGAAATTTCTGTAAAATGAAATGTGCCGATCCTAAATGTACTGTTTGGTAAATTTTAACAAATGCATAGTTGCCTATTTAACACAAATTTCTATCAATATATAGACATCATCATTAACCCAGAAAAGTTCCTCAAGTCTCTTCCCAAACTCTACCCCCACTACCCTAAAGGCAAGTTATAGTTCTGACATTTTTCCAGCAAAGATTGTCTGTTTTAGAATTTCATATGAACAAAATCATACAGTATACATTCTTTTCTTGTGTGTAAGGCTTCTTTCATTTGGCATAATGTTTTTGAGATTCACCCATGTTGCTGCATGTATAATTAGTTTGTTCTTGTTTATCGATGAGTGTTGTTTTATTTTATGGCTATACCATGGTTTATTTAGCTTTCCTCCTATTGATGGACACTTAAACGCTGTTTCCAGCATGGGGTCATCATGCATGAAGCTGCTATGAACAATTCTGTGTAAGTCTTTGTGGACATGTTTTCATTCATTGAGTAAATATCTAGAAATGGAACTGCTCGTAAGGTCAGAGGGTTGGTAGATGGTTTGTTTTGTTTATTTTTCTGTGATAGAGTCTTTATTTTACACATTAGCATCATAGCAAGAGAATCCATCCTTTATGTCATCCTGATCTGAATCCCTACTCAATATGTTTACATAAATACTCTTTCATGATCATTTGTGTTAAATATAAATAAACATAGAAAACTTCTTCTGCAGACCAATCTAATTTGAGAAGCAAAATGATGTTTATAGACTTGTAAGCCTTCCCCTAAGTCAAATTTATTTCTGGATTAAATATGTCTGACATCTTTTCAACTCAATGACCTGACTAGGCAAATCCAATTTAAAATCTGCAAAGGCCACTCAAGGAGTCAAGAAACTCTCTTGCATGGAGAGGATTTTTGGATCCTTCTATAATAGTATTTTTAAAGTAATTTTTTAATTGCAGTAAATAACACAAATTAATTTACCATCTTAACCATGTTTAAGTGTCCAGTGGTGTCTAACATGTCTGTTAAACTTTTTCACCTTGCGAAACTGAAACTCTGTACCCATTAAACAACTCTCAAATTTCCCCTCTCCCCTGTCCGCTCTCCCCTCTCCAGCAATGACCACTCCTCTCTGTTTCCAAGAATTTGACTACTTAGACACCATAGAATCATACAGTATTTGTCTTTTTGTGACTTAGCATAATATCCTCAAGGTTCATCCATGTTGCAACATGTGACAGGATTTCCTTTTTTTTTAAAGGCTGAATAACATTCCATCCTGTGCATATATCACATTTTCTTTATCCAATCATCAATAGATGGATATTGGGTTACTTCTACCTATTGTCTTTGGTGAATAAGGCTGCAGTGAACATGGGTGTGCAAATGTCTCTCTGAGATCCTCCTTTCAATTCTTTTGAACATATTCCCCCAAGTGGGATGGCTAGGCCATAGATGTTCTGTTTTTATAAGAAACTGCCAAAACCTTTTTACAGTATCACTAACTATACATGAGAGAACTGGTGCTCCATATTCTTGCCAACTTTGTGTGGTCAGTCTCAGAACACTAACATTTACATGTCTAATAAAAGACGTGGATCTATTAAAGGAGATTGTGAAGTAACAGTCAGACAGATAGGAGAAAAGCCAGGTGTGATTTTATAAGAAGGCAAAGGAAGAGATTTCAAGAAAGAGTGACTGATCAAGATCTTCTTGTGTACTTTTGCTCTACCTCCAATACATCTTCCACTCTATAATTAATGAGTAATTTTTCAGCAAGCACATTTTATCATGTCCCTCTGCCTTTCAGACCTCACAATGCTATTAGAGTGGGGTTGCCAGGTTTAGCAAATAAAAATACAGGATGCCCAGTTAAATTTAAATTTCATATAACTTTTTAATAATTTTTCAGTGTCTGTGCTGTGCAATATTTGGGATATACTTATACTATTTTTAGTGTAAATAATATTTTATTGTTGTTTATCTGAAACATAAATTTTAGGTATATATCTGAAATATAGATTTAATTCAATATCCTGAACTTTTATCTGGAAAAACTATCAAAATAAAGTTCAAAATTCCTTCTTTGGCTCCCAACGTCTACCTGCCTAACTCTGCAGCATCTTTTTGGCAAAGCTCTCTCTGAATCTCTACACTTTCTCCAGCCAAACGAAATTTCTGTTAGTTCCTTAAACATACCACACTTCTTCTGCCTCAGTGTATTTGCATATACTGTTTTCTTTGGCGGACACACATTGATCTAGCTTATTTCTACCCATCCTGCAGCTTTCAACTTAAATGCTACTTTCTTGAGGAAGCCTTCTCTGTTCATCTTAGGCTAGGTCAATTCTCACTATTAAATATGCCATGTACTTTGGCCTTACAACTTGTGGTTGTTTGATTATTTATCTGTATTCTATCTTTCGTGCTAACCTATAAGCTCCCAAGGAAGAGACTCTGCCTATCTTGCTCACTGCTGTATCACCATAGCATTGTCACTGGCTTGCTTGATCGCTTGTGATAACATAGATGCAAATTAATTTTTTTCTATGACTTTTATATCACCATCCTAGAACATGTGATGCTCGATTAGATGTCGCAGAAACAAAACAAATCTCTGCAGAAAAGAACCAGAAGTGAACACTTCCATTGTCTTAGTTGAAATATTTTTGCCAAAATTTTAAAAACAATTCTTTTTCCATGTAATTTTAGCAAACAGGACCTTGCCCCAGATGAAATGTTGATTAGGAAGATTCCTGTTAGCAAAAGGAATTCAAGAAAAGATAAAAAGCACTTTGCACTTGTAATAATTTTTAGTTAAGAGAGATATTTATATGGAGATTTTCCCCTAGAGAAATCTGTGCAATGTTAGCTTTTCATATTGACTCTAAACATTCTTGGCAGAATGAGGAAAAAAATCAAATCAAAAGCTTGAGAGGAGCACTTATTATTTGACTATAATCAATGAACTGAGTAACAGAAAGAAACATGTAATTTAGGATACCTCCACTTCAATTTAAGTGAAATGGATACAGATGTACTCTTAAGTTTTGAGACTCTAATGACTAGGTTCATGAAATCAGGGCCCAAAGAAAGAAAAGACATGGATAACTCCATTAAACTGAGTAAAAGGCAACAATATGAGAAACGGGAAAATGGATTATTTCTGCAAACATTTGATTTCTCCACCCTTCCCCTTGTACACTGAACTATCTCAGTGGCTAACTTAAGCAGAGAGGGAATATTTTGGAAGAACACTGAATGGCTCACAGTTTTGATGGTAAGGAAGGGAACTGAGGGAAGCTAGATGGCCAGAACCAGAGCTAAAGTCAGTCCTGAAATGACCTGGTAAGGGTACTACTGCCATGGCCAGTGGATGCTGGACACCACCCCCAGGGACTGCTGCCACTGTCCCACCAGACTCTGGGTATCACAGATGTGAGTGAGATGATTTCTACTTAACCTCTGCGTAACTCAGTCCAGATTCAAAGTCCCAAGTAAGAGCATCCAGTCTACCAAACTTAGATCACGTTCCCTCACCCTAGGATTGTTGTGGGAGCAGCAGGTGGGGAGCCAGGGGGCGAGAGGCAGAGGGTAGAAGGTAGGTAAGTATCTGGCCTCCGTGGTGGGAGAAAAGATCCTGCCACTTGCAAAAATTCCCAAATGGAAAATTCCCAAACAGTATAAGAAGGGGAGGGTAAGATACTGAGCAGCCAAAAAATTGTAAATATATATTATATAAGTTCATCTTTCAGGAATATGAGGAGATATAAGAGAATCTTGCTCTAACCAACAGATACTACCATTGCATGATTTCTACAACTGTAGGCAGTGGGTTACTAAATTACCAATAACTCGATTTAAACATATCCATACGTACATGCACATGCAAACACACAAATTGATCCACTGACTTTTCTTCTAAGTTTACTACCTGTTGAGAAAGGGAAACATTTTCTTTGTTCCGGATTAAATAAAGGTGTCCTTAAACTACATGTGTAACATAGCCCCTAAATCTGACGATAATATATTTTGGTGAAATTACAATTGAAATGCAGCAAAATCAGCCATGTGTAGAGCCATGAAGTCCCATTTAGAGGAGTCCTTTTAAAAGATGCTCCCTTATATAGCTTCTTGCTGAAAAGGGGGAGCAAACGTGGGGCATGGTTCTCCTTTTCACATGGGTTCCTGAATGAGCCCTTGTGCTCCTTTTATTTTATCTGATATTTGTAAATCAAAACATTAGGAAAATCAGCCCACCTCTGAACTCAGCTTCACGTTTAGAATTGCTTGGATAGTCATCTGTTTATATGACAATTACTCAGACTGGGTTACTGACAAATATTATGTCTGTGCTGTTGTTGCTTTAGGTTACTAATTCCTTGGAAGGCAGAAGGTCTGTCTATTTAATTAATTGTGTTTAACACCAAATATTGGTTATTATAAGGTTTTTAAAGCTGTTGTTGAACATAATAGTAATAAAATATTTTCCCTGGCTATAGTAAATAAAATCTCCCCTCATGTTAAGACAGGATTGATAAACAAAGTGTGGGGGCCAAATCCAGCCCACCACCATCTCTTTTTGTCTGTTTTTGTAAGTAAAGCTGTATTGGAATGCAGCCATGCTCATTTGTTTACATATTGCCTGTAGCTACTCTCCTGCTATAATGACAGAGTTGAGTAGTTGTGACAAAGACCACATAGCATGTAAAGTCTAAAATATTTACTATCTGACCTTTTACCAAAAAAGCCTGCTGACCATTAATCTACATCAGTGGCTCTCACCTCAGATAATAGAATGGGATTCCCCTATAAAATAAAAAAAAAAAAGAAAGAAAGAAAAGAAAAGAAAAAAATCCCTGCCCCCCATCCAAAACCCCAAATCAAAATCTCTAGGGTCAGAGCTGGAGATATATAGCTTTTTAAAGTTTAAAGCAAAATTGAGAACCACCAGCCTAATGCAATACACAGAATACACAGTACCTAGAATAATTTTAACCATCTTCATCCACTTAGTATCTACTAGATGTCAGGCTTTATACTAGAGGCTCCACATGTATTTTCTCATTTTAATCTCCATAAAAACTATCTTAGATACGTTTTACAATCCTTATTTTACAGTAAAGGAAACTGAAGCATTCTGAGGTTAACTTGTACAAGCTAACATAGCTAGTAAGCAGTGCAACAAGGGTTTGCACTAGGTGTTTGAACCCGTCCAAGATTGACAACAGAAGAAAAATATCCAAGTGGTGAGGGGCTCTTCTGACTCTTATCCCCTGAAGTTTGCTTTTCCTCCAGGGAAGCTGTAGGAATTTCCCATTACTGATGCTACTCTGACCTGCATAAGAATGATTGGCCTAGGTATGGTGGCTGCAAATTCTCTTGTTGATAGACAGTAGCACAGCTGAGAGAAGACTGGAACATTCAAACAAGATGTTATTCAAACCTAGAGGGTAACAAAAGGGAAATAAACTAAATAAACTCACGGAGTAACATCAAGCTGAACATGCACCTTCAACGAGGAGTGTACCATGGAGACATCTTCCTGTCTAGTTCATAACCTGCCTCCAACTGGCAAAGCTCATCTATAATCCCTCACCTCTTGGAACATCATAAAGAACTCTAACGACTCCCCCAAGTCCAGATCCTACAACGTAAAGTTTGGGGCAAAAGGAAGTTTCTGCTCCATCTTGCTCAAAGCATACCTTTCAAATTCTGGTTTCCTGAACAATTTACCCATCAAAGTTCAACTTTTTCTTAACTGATTACCCACGACATGATAAATACTAATAATGCCCAAGAAATATTGCATTTGTGCTAGAGGATAGCATTTGGTTACAAAATGTATTTGACCTCAATATATCTATAATTGCATAATTAGGCAGAGCTCTAAATGATGTTCAAATCAATAGCCCTATAAACAAAGAAACAAAACGCTTTCATTCTAATCATGAGCCTATTAAATTTCTGGTGTCTGTTTTCTGATAACTCTCGGTGCGGTGTGACTCAGACTTTTGATAATCAGTTTTTGATAATCAGATAATAATTTTTATAATAATAAAAATTCTAGTACCCTATTTATTGTTGCTAATTTATAACCCCCCCCAAAGCATTACTATTTTATAATACAAGGAGTAATTAGAAAAAGAAAAGCTTCAGATTGAACTGGGTAGATTTAAAATTGTACCTTCACAAGGGTGCCTTTTATTTCTACGTGTGATATTCTAAAAATGAGCATTTATAATTGTTATAGGCTGTGTTGTGTCCATCCATCTGTGTTCCCTCCCCTACTCCACTCCCACCACCAAGCTCATGTTATAATAATCCTAACCCCCAGTACCTCAGAATGTGAGTGGATTTGGAGATAGGCCCTTTAAGGAGATAATCAAGATAAGGTCATATGGGTAGGCCCTAATCCAACATGCCTGGTATTCCTATAAGAAGAGGAGATTAGCACCCAGACACACAGTGAAGACGGTGTGAAGACAGAGGCAGAAGATGGTCATTTACAAGCCAAGGAGAGAGGCCTTGGAATAAACCAAACCTGACTACACCTTGATTTTGGACTTCCAGCCTCCAGAATTTTGAGAAAATTTCTGTTGTTTAAGCTATCCAGTCTGTGGTATTTGTTACATATTTGTTGTATATTCAAACTAATACAATAATGAAAACCAACAATATTCCAGTGAGTTTTGCCCAAGTGAAAAGTGGAGTTGCTCTCTGCTATGACACTGTTCAAATTAGTGCCCAGAATGTGCCTCTTTGCCATAAGTTGTCTAATGTCTCTTTCATAAAGGGTACCATCAAAAAAGAGAATTACAGACCAATATCACTGATGAACATAGATGCAAAGATCCTTACCAAAATATTAGCAAATAGAATATAACAGCACATAAAAAAGATTATACATCATGATCAAGTGGGGTTCATCCCAGGGACACAAGGATGGTTCAACATATGCAAATCAATCAATGTAATACATCACATCAAAAGAGAAAGGACAAAACCACATGATCATCTCAATAGATGCAGAAAAAGCATTTGATAAAATTCAACACTGATTTATGATAAAAACTCTCACCAAAGTGGGTATAAAGGGAACATATCTCAACATAATAAAAGCTATATGTGACAAACCTATAGCCAGCATAGTACTCAACGGTGAAAAACTCAAAAGCTTCCCACTAAAATCTGGGACAAGACAAGGATGCCCACTATCACCACTCCTATTCAACATAGTCTTAGAAGCCCTAGCCATGGCAATCAGGCAAGAGAGAGAAATAAAAGGGATCCAGATTGGAAAAGAAGAGGTAAAAGTGTCACTATGTGCCACCGACATGTTACTATATATAGAAAACCCTAAAAGGTCCACACAAAAACTACTAGGAATAATCAAAGAATTCAGCATGGTAGCAGGCTACAAGATTAACGTTCAAAAATCAGTTGCATTTCTTTACACTAATGATGAATCAACAGAAAAAGAAAGTAAAGAAACAATCCCCTTTAAAATAGCACCTACAGTAATAAAATACCTAGGAATAAATCTTACATAAAGGGGTGCTGTTTACAATCACCCTGGGATAAGTCTCAGGAGATCAGCTGAAACTCAGATATTCTCAATTTATGGAAGGTAGGCCAGTTTAGAGGCAATTTCAGGCAGGACTCAGAAATCACTTTGGATTGTTACCAGAATCTAAGGCAACCCCTTAGGTTTAGTTTGCAGTTACTGACTTGGGCCTGTTTTGGAACTGGACTCTAAAGATTAAGGGTAGGTCAGAAACTATTGGTTTCCTCGTATTTCCTTAGTATAATTGTTTGAAACATCTTCTTCTATTTCTTATTCTATAGATTTATCTTAATGAACATAGGAGTGTGGACTTGGGGGAGAAAGTAGATTACAGAGAATCTATGTATAGGTGAAGAGGAGGGTGAGGAGGATGGAGAGGACTGAATTGGCCTCCCACTCATACTTTACCTCAAGCAATTGAGAAAATCCAAATGACTCAGCTCCAGTACTCCCTATTTTGTGCATTTATTTGTGTTCAAGGATGTCATTCTCCCCCATACAGAGATGATTGACACTGGAGAAGTCTCAGGTCCTTGTTGTGGTTTAACCAGGTTTTTTTATTTCTATTTTTCTATTCTCTCCACCCTCCTGTATTGAAAGCTGATTGTCAATGCCTCTGGGTCTATACCTAATATCATAAACAGTGTTGAAGCCTGTCAAAAAGTAGGTTCTATGACATTAGAATAAAGATCCCTACTATTGTTTCCTTTTAACTTTCACAGAACTTTATTTTTTCTATGCAGTAATCACCAAACTACACTCCAGTTGTTGACGTGTGCTTCTCACTGTATTCCTCCTACTAGATTAAGTTTCTTTAAGGCAGGGACACATGACTCATTCATCTTTGAATTTTCTCCTCCTGTTCCAGTCCTTCCCACTCCCTAACCCGTCCTCAAAAATATGGTGTTTAACTGTAACCAACAGTTGTTGGGTAGATATGTGATCTATCTAACTTTTCATAGTCTCTGTTTCATCTCTTGAAGTAATTGGGGTTGTATCTAAGGTGTTTTCTAGCCTTTATACAACCACCAATGCTTTACATTGACAATTACACATTCCAGAGCAATTTTTAAGCATGTGGTAGTTTAAAAAATCACTTAGAAAGCATAGGTTATTCTAAATAAATAAACAAACAAATAATCAAAGGAAGAACAATATAGTACAAGCATGTCAGAAAATACATTGAAAAATTCATAAGGCCTCATTCTAACTGATTTGTGTATGATCTAAAAAAAAGCATTTTTTTTAGGGTTCATGCTAAGAGCAAGACCGTATTTGATTACTTGTCATTTTTATTTGACCAGTCAAAAAACTAAAGGCTATAATGGCATATGCATAAAGTAGATTCAAAAAAAAAATTTGAGTTCTTACTCTGTGCCATCTACTGTTCTAAGTCCTTTACATGAAATGATGCATTTAATTTTCATAGTATATCAGTGATGGAAGCCGAGGCAGAGTCTAAATTTCTAGAATTAGATATTAAAATATAAAATGAAACTAAATTGTTTAAGTTGTTTTAAAGCTACAAAATATTGATTTCTAAGCACAAATGAACGTAAGACATATAAGCTGTTTGTCTTCAGTAATTCATTCTTAATGGGTTATCTTAGCTCAACATACTTCTCAAGCACTATTTCATTGTATTAATACAAATTTCACTGGATTAAAACAAATTATACAATTTTTAAAGTTTAGAAGTTCAAATAGAGTTTAAATTTCAACAGTGTCTAATCTTATTCATATTCACTCTCATCACTCTAAAAAAATGTTATTATTATATAACAATAACATAGCAAAACATTTTAAATAGCAAAATTAGGAAGAAAGCTTAATTCACTAGCTAAAATTCTTAGAGTTAAATTGGGAAATAAAATCCAGAATAAAAAGTTTTTTTTTTCTCACTGAATTTTATCTTCCTTCTAAATACTCAGTCACAAGGAATAAATTATTCTCTGTATTTTATACATCTAGCCTAACAGTGGAGTTTAGCATATAAACGACTTCTTGCAGATCAGTTTTTATTGTAAAAACTTAAGTGTTTTCTTCAAAGCTGCTCTTCTCCTTTTTCTGCCAAATGTTTCCATTTAATTATATCATTAAAACGAATTTCGGGACGCCACTGTATTTTCAACTGAAATATTCATGAAATAAAAATAAATTTAACTTAAAAATAATATTTTTAAAGGGAATCCTGAAGCTGTACCAATTGAGGTACAGCTATTAATAGTTCAAATAAATTATATTATCTAGGTTGCTTGTAATGAAAGTTGGGTTACTTGCTTCACCTAAACCGGGAAGTTGGCATGTTTGCCTAGCAACAGCCACTAAAACCTTCTGTTGTGGAAGGTTCCCTAGGAGTGAGAAGGGAGGAGGAAAAGCAGGAGAACAACAGATTAATCTGTTCCTAGCGGGGGACTGAAACCTGGCTGAGAAGGGAAAGTCTATACAAGAGACAGCCTTTAGATTAGCACACACTAACCTAATCCCTCCGTGGTAGCTAGAATTTTGCTCTTTGTAGGACTGGGATTTACTATTCAGTAGGTTGAAGAGAAGGTTACAGACAGCCCACTTCAAAGAGAGTAAATTCCAATCAATAGAAAGATATCAATAGCTCTTCTAAAAAGAAGCTGAAATCTAAGTAGCAGGAGGGTGTTAGCAACTAAAAAAGGACTCTTCCCTGCTCAGAGTTTAGGAAGGTGTGTGATACATTATTTACAAATAATATAAAATCATTATCTGTTACAGTGTTTGAATTTGTCACATTAAAGGCAGACACTTCTCTAAATATATTTCTCTTGGTATTGGTGATGTATGCAATAAAGAAAGGACAAGAAAGCAAAATCTCTGCTCTCCTGACCAAGACCTGAAGAAAAAAGGGGGGTGATAATACAGAAGAATATTAACCAGTTGCTTATTTGAGAACCATCTCTTTACACTATTCTAGACGATTTATTTTGAAATTAGTACCATATGGCATGAGAAGAATTCTATTTGTCTCCCTTCTGAAACGCAAGTGTTTAGCTAAATTTAATTGTCTTGAAGGGGTCTCCCATTATCCAAAACTAAATTCTTTTCCACAAGGGAGAAGAAATTTTCAATAATCACAAGGTTACCTTTTAGATCCGAGAGCTTTTCTCTGGGCCGAATCTTTTCCTGTCTTCCCCTCAGATAGCTCTTTTAATAGTTCATATGGGCCTGGAGAGACGTTTTGGAGGCAGTGAGTGCCCAGGCCTTTGGGCTGTTTCTCCCTGATGGGAGACTGAACTCTTTTGGGACTCTGTCAGAGGAGTCACTAGGACAAAGCTGTGTGCCCAAGTACCTGAATAAAATGAGATAAGAACAAACTCTTCCTCGGTGAGGAGGGGAGATATGGAAAAGAAACAGGAGTAGAGGGACGAGCTGAGAAAGCTAAGAGGGTAGAAGTAAGCGTGGGACTGAATGGAAACGTCAGAAATTTTCCAGTTCACGCTCGCCATCTGGCCACTTGCCCGCTGGGCGCCAGGCCCTGGTGGACCAGTTCTTCGGCTCTGGCACGGGTGCGCTCTGGGTCCGCGCTCTCAGCGTCGCCACCCGCCCTCCGGGGCGTTGGTGGCTGGTGACTCAGAGCTTTGCTCCCGCGCCCGCCCCGCCCCGCCCCTCCGCTTGCCCCGCCCCCGGAAGGAGGAGCCTCGCCTTGGTCTCCGCCCCAGTCTCCGGGGCGGGCCGGAGCCCGAGGAAGAGGAAGGGGACGAGGACAACGAGCGAGCGACGGGGCGGAGGAGGAGGAGGAGGAGGAAGAGGAGGCCGACCAACAAGATGGCCCCTGCTGCAGGAGCAGCCTCAGCAGCAGCAGGTGGGAGGCCGGAGGCGGCGCTGGCGGTGGCGGCGGCGGCCGTGGCCCGGAGGCCTGGGACAGAGTCAGAGTCGGCGGTGGCGGCGGCTGCGGCGGTGGCTGCCGCGGCGGTGGCGACGGCCGCGGGGACTCGGAGCTGAGAGGAGCTGCTGCTCGGACCAGCGCGGTGAGCGAGCTGCAGGCGGCGGCGGCGGCGGCGGCGGCGTGGGGAGCGGGGTGGCCGCGCGGCCCGGCCTCCGTCGGGAACAATAGGCAGCCGCGGCGGGGAAGGGGCTGTCCTCGGTCGCCCTCGGCTCCTCGGCCGTAGCGTCCGCTTGCCTCAGGGCCGCCGGCCTCAGGCCCGCCCGCGGCCGAGGGACTTGTCAGTGGCCAGCGTCCTTTAGGCCTCAGGCCTCCGCGTGCCGCCTGGAGGGCCTGCTGGGGTGGGTAGGCCGTGGGGAGGTGCAGACGCCGCTCTGGACGAGGGGAAGGCGAGGGAGGCTCCGGCCGGAGGGAGGGGGCCACCCGGCTGCCCAGCGCCTCTGCTCTGTTGGTCCGAGGGCCTGGGCTGGGAGGAGGGTGCGCACGGGAAATGCTTTCTGGACCCCCGGTCAGTGGGGGTGGGGGAGGCGAAGGCGTCTGTAAACGGGAGCGGTCTCTGCCGCCCTGCACCTCTGGGCTGCTCCCTTCCCCTTCCCCTTAAGCGCTCCCCTTCCTCGGCCGAGTGGGTTTTACGACGTCTACTTCCCTGGAGCTACTGCAGATCAAGCTTGATAAATCTTTTCTTCCTGGCGGCAATAGGGAGGTTGTGTATACAGGTGTCTTTCAAAAAATTTTAAGTGCAACAACAACAAATGTACAAGGTAAAATGTGATTATCAACCAACCAGGGGTGGAGAGAGAGAGAGTGAGGGCTGAAAGGTGTTACTCTTTAAACATCTTTAGGCATCAGTTCTCTCCAAACATCAGTTTTGCCCACGTCCTAGCTGAGAGCGTAACAAGGGTTCTTTTGGAACAGTAAATAATGTAACTCTTGACATCCCAGAATAGTCCCCGAAGCTGGAAACAAAGCCACTTACAGGCAACGCGAAGACAAATTGTAATGTTTGAATAGAACTTTTCTTCAAAGGAACCGTTTTGAATTATTAATGTGCGGCGTAAGAAACAACTTTAACTAGCGTAAGATGGACCTAATGAAGCATTTCTTCAGAAGACAGAAGAGGTTCCTCTCCAGGGTAGAACTTCTTGTGTCTTTTTGAAATGATTTTCAAAAATTGGAAACAACTGTTTCTGTTTTGAATGTTAAGGCTTATCAAGAGACAGCTCCTTATTATATTTGCCCTACATAGTGGCGTTTGAAACTTCAACAGTTAAGTGCTGTTTCTCCTAAACTTAATTTTTTCACGACTTATACCATGTATATTTCCAAGTGAGGGGGAAAATTTTTCAAGTTATTTCTATTTCAGTTTCTATATAGCTATGCAGACATTTATATTAAAATTCTTTGGTTGCGTCCAACGGACTGGTTTCCACTGTTTAACATGCAATTGCATGGTTCATCTATTTTGCTTTCTTAAAAGGACCTGTGCTGTGCAGAGAAAATGCCAGTTAACATCTTTTCACCTATTTTTAGGGTAGATTTCTAATTAGAATTGTCTACGTCTGTCGTAATTCAGTATTTTCAGGTTATATGAAGTTTAGTGAGAGGCACTAGTCCTTAGCTCTTCCACAAGACTTAACAGTCAGTAGACTAGCAACTGAGTAAATGTGGAGCTTGAACTATCTTAATGTTGTTAGGATTGAAGTATAGTGGATGAATTTGAATGACTTTCGTTTTATGCCTAGTATAATAATGTGGATGTTTGGACTTGTTAGGATAGGGAAAGAACTTTCACATAACTCCTGCTGATGTGAATTTTCTGGGAGTGATTTTGAGAAAGGACACTTTTTAGCGCTCAAAGTCATGATTTAATCAACGAATCAGTCGATTTTTTTGGCTGAATTTTGTTAGGTCAGTACAGAATGTAAGCAAGCTCTATATTGTAATGATACTTAAATTTATCTGTGATCCTAAGCCTCTTAGAACAATTGTGGTAACTTACAAGTTTTTAGATTCTAAGTGGTCAGTGTGCTTTGTTGTGAAAACAAATCTTACCATGTTGTGTCAAAGGACTAATTCACCTCATACTTACTGTTTTCCTAAAAACACGGATTTTTAAGTGTTATGGTTTTGTGTTTGAAATTAGATGCTGACAGCAATTTACGGATTGAGTCTGGGTCCCAATTTCTGTTTAATATTGAAAAAATATCTTTGTGAATTCTGATTTTATTTGTCATAACTATTTTAAGATGTGATTCCTCAATTGTATCTTCAGTATCAGTGTTTATTTCAATTATGTCAGTTCAGGTTTTCTCAAGCAATAAATATTTAAGGATTTCCTTCTAAGAGGTTTTGGGACAAAAGCTTAAGAACTAGATTTGCATTTTCTTGGTAATATTAAAAGTTAAAATATGTTTGATTCATTTGGAGAAATTTGAAAGGGTTTTTTTGTGTGTGCATAAAATTTTTTAAATTACAGTTTTTTTAAAGTGTATTTGTTGAATGAGCAAAAATATTATTTATTCCTCCTAATTAGGCTGTAATATTGGTATTCTTCTCATGAAGAAGGTGAGGCTTAGGAGAAGCTAAGTTAACTATAACTACCAAAAGATCGCTTAATAGGTAAGAAAGTTTTCTCAAACCCAGGTCTTGTGACACAAATTAGATGCTGTACTACTGCCGCCATGTGTCTCAAGGTTAAACTTTGAGGCATCTCCTGTATTGGCAGATTTCCTTTTTTTTTTTTTTTTTTATAACTGTGTACTATGTTTTGTAATACTGTACTTACTTTTAGCCCTAGCATCCTATCTATTATCATTATTTATACCCTGCCAAATATTCACTTACTAGTTTGAGAAATATTCATTCATGTGAATTACAAAAGAAGCATTTATTTTTGCTTTCAGCAGATCTGAATGCTATAAATATGGAAACTCATACTGTTTATATAGGGCAGATTTGTGGTGTTGCTACAATTGTTTCATGGCTTTAATTTGTTACATAAGCAGTTACTAAATTGTGCCTTTGAAATAAATACTTATGAAAGTTTAAAAATGACTTCAGTAACATTTAGCAATGTTAAAGTTGGGTCAGCTAATGTTTGAAATTCTTCATTTATAACTTATTGAAGCCAGAGACCGTTTAGAATTCTGCAGCATCTTTTATCTTCAGATGCTAGGGCTTGAAATGGAGTTTGGTGGGGTCTAATCAGTCTGTTCTAGCATGTATCTTGAAAGTGGTTTGCACCTAATAAGGTGAAGGATAAACTGATAAATGATCCTTGTTTGGTGGACACTTCGGAGCAAGATGTTCCTTGGCAGGATGTGCTGGCCTGGTTTAACTTTGGCCCTCTCCATGCTAAGTTCAGGTATTCTTTGGGGTTGGATTCAAATGGATTTAAATTCTCGGATTGACCTACAACAGAACAGGCACAGATTTCAAAATCAGCTGTTCCTTAGGATCTTCTTTAAGATTTCCTTCTCTTTTGTTTAATCCTGGAATCTAGGCTGGCTTTGGACAAGCTTTGGAGATTATAGCAAAATATTAATCTTGTCAGGCATTTATATAAAGGAATTTTTCTTACTCCAGAGTTTCTTAATGTAGATTCTGTTCATTTTCAAGTGTGAAGTGTACTTAATCTGAAATAATGTTGCCCTGCATCCCCAAGATAGTTAGCTTTAGCATATTTATTTATCTGTTATTGGTCAGATTTGTGCCTATACACACCTTATATTCTTGTTTACTCTTTATATAATATGAGACATTTCTTATCAGTTCACAGCATTTTTTCTGGTTGAGGTTTGAGAAAGGAATTCTAGTAAAAAGTTTGAGTTCATATTACATTTACAATTGAACTAACAATTACATTCTGTCACAGAGGAATAAATGTTTTAAGGTTCACTTATTTTTTTTTGAAGTTATTTATAAATGTACGTGAGAGCAATATTCTTTTGATGTTTGTCCAGCATTTTAGCACTGGTTTGTCAGTACACACCTCACTATAACTGCATATATATGGTAATAATTTAACTTGTAATGCAATCTAAAAATCTCCAAGATTTAAATAGCATTTTAATGTGGTAGCAATGTTTTTGAAGAAGAGTTCTAAATGAGTCTGTGTATCTTAACATAATTTTTTTAAATAGAAGTTTAAATCATGTAACATAAAATTAACCATTTTAAAGTTGTTGTTCATTGGCAATACATTCACAGTGTTGTGCAACCACCACCTGTATCTGATTCCAAAACAATTTATCACCCCAAAAGGAAACTATGTACCCATTAAGCAGTTACTCCCCATTCCCTTCCTCCCCTAGTCCTGGGCAATCACTGTTCTACTTTCTGTCTCTATGGATTTAACATAAAATTATTTTGAGCCAAGATTGAGAAACAGTGTTATGTATATTTGAAAATGCAGGAAAAAACTTTGGGATATGATTGTTGGGAATCAAAAACCACTTCATTCTTTGCATTCTTCTCTAAGTACAGTAGGCATGCTGCCAAGGATTCTTTGTGGACGATAAGTTTGGAGTCATAACATTCAAAATTTTAGTTTTGGTCACTCCAAAGAAGTTGTACTCAGACTGTTGACTCATTAATATTTTCTCATTGGGTTGTGAGAATTAACTAAATTTTAATGGGCTTTGCAAATGTAAGCAATGAATGCTTTCTTTAGTCTGTTGTCTGTAGCTTGTTTGCCTTTTGGTTTTTCTTAATGTGTAGAAGAAACTTGGAGTATTAATAGACAAGGACTTATTTGAGGCTGTATTATAAAATGATTGTTAGATTGAGACTTGTTAATCTTTATAAATCTAACTCTATGACTTCTATTTAGCTAATCTTTGAGGCTGTTCAGCATTAGGATTTGCCTGACAAATTGCTTGTTGAATAAATCTTCAAAACCTTAGTCTTGGCTCTGTACCTGATTCCCTCCAAAAACACAGATGCTGTTACAGAAGTAGTTGGTTTGTAGCTTTTAAAAATTGGTTAGTTGGTTGACTGAGGGAGAAGATAAAAAGCCTTTTTTTTTTCCTGGAGTGAAATATAGTAAAGTTGGACTTTTGTAAATTTATAATTACCGCTAAGTTTGAAGTTTCAGTTTTGGGCTTCGGAAGTAATACTTTTATCCTTAAATTCAAAATGATACTACCCCTAATTAAATTTAAATCTTAAAATTTATGATGAGAAGTGAAATACAGATTTTATATTATTAAGGAAAGTTGTGTAAATGGTTTACAGATTCAGAAGCTCTTAAGGGTAAGAATTTAAAGCTTGATACTAATTTCTCCCTTTTAGGGAAAATTTATTTAATTGATAAATTTAGGTGTAAGAAAAACTATAAAAAATTATGAGGAAGAATTATATAAGAGTATTTAGAATTCAGTGCTGTAAAATTCCTGCTTTTCTTTAATGTGACTTTTCAGGAAAATATCAACTCTCTTTGCGAATAATTTATATTTCTATGTTTATATATACCTCATTACTCTTTGATAGTAACATTTATTAGAAAATGAGTGCACTAAATTAATACATTCAATCATAAAATAACATCTTTAAATAAGGTTATGTTTAGAGATCTATGCTTATAAGTGTAGTTTAGTGGAAAATTTTGTGAATGAAACAGGATCATTATATTCTTAGCTTTATTATAGAACAGTACATCATCTATCCAGATCCCAATTTGAAATAAGTAGACAGAAGGACCTTTATCATGAAATTAATTAACTAAATCATCTACATTAAGGCACTGGCTTAGAAGCTCTCTTGATTTGTTTGTAATTCTAAGAAGTTTATCTGTTTTCTAATTCCACAGCAAATTAAAAGGTGCAAATTACATGTGGGAATAGAGGCAGTCTAGGTAAGATGGACAGCAAGTGGGGTAACAAGATAAAAATCACGTTAGCTTGGGACCATTTAATACAGGAACACCTCATTAGGCTCTGAGTGTATGATTAATTAATTATTGTGTTGTGCTGTATAACCTGTTGTTCCTGTGGGAAAATTCAATCATGTTTGTAATTTTGGTAATCATAAAACTATATACAGAGTGTATTAGAACAGACTTTGGAGTCATATATCTAGGTTCCCATGTTTTTTAAATCAATTAATTAATTTTTAGTGGTGGTACTGGCGATTGAACCTAGGACCTTGTGTATGCTAAGCATGAACTCTGCCACTGAGCTATACCCTCCCTGCTAGGTTCCCATCTTAAACGTTATGGTCCTTCATATCTAAAAACAGAAATGGTAATACTTTCTTTTAAAGAATTGTTTTGAAATTTAAATGAGATAATAAGTATCAATTTAGTATAGTAGCTAACATATAGTACCCATTCGACAAATGCTGTTTTCTTCCTTAAATTCTGTTTAACAAAAATTGCTTCAGAAGGATAATCATCTAGACTATTTGAAAGAGGTTTGCTGTGAGATGTTAGTATTCAAGCTGCAGATAAATTTTATATACTTTAGGATTGACTGAATGTGTACTTGTGGATTTGGTGGTGAGAAGTGAAATTCCATTCTCATTTTCTTCCCACATCAGTCTTTCATTAATATGGACCTGTGCTGTTTAATACCAGCCACCAGCTACGTATGACTACTTAAATTTTAAAATTTTAATACTTTTTTTAAGAGCAGTTTTAGGTTTACAGAAAAATTGCACTGAAAGTATAGAGTTTCCATATATACCTTCCCCACAGTTGCTTCTGTTAACATCTTGCATTAGTGTGGTGCGTTTGTTACATAATTGATAAGCCAGTATTGACAATCTATTAACTAAAGTCCATAGTTTACATTACGGTTCACTCTTTGTGTTGTACAGTTCTGTGGGTGAGATTGTCTTCTTTCACTTAACAATGTGAATTTAAGGTTCTTCCATGTCTTCCCATGGCTTCATAGTTAATTCTTTTTACTGCTAAATAATACTCCATTGTATGGATCAATTTAAGTTTTAATTGATTAAAATCAAATAAAATTTAAAACTTAGTTCCTCAGTTGTACCAGCCACATTTTAAGGGCTCAGTAGCCGCATGTGGCTGGTGGCCACCATATTAAAAAACACAGATGTAGAATGTTTCCATCATCTCAGGAAGTTCTATTGAAGAATGCTAATATAAACCAAAGTTCAGTTCTCCATTTATAGTCATTCTCACAGAGAACTTACCTAGTTGCATGGCCTCAATTTTTCCTCGAGCCTACATTTTTAAAGCTTTTGTTTGTGTTACCAGCAGCCCTAAACTATGTTTGTTTGTTTAAATTTTATTTACTATTGAAGTGTAGTTGATTTACACAAAAGTGAGTTTCAGGTGTACAGGAAAGCAGTTCAGTTATACATATATGCTAAACTAGGTAAATGGGAAATTTAAAATCCGTTATTTGCTCAAAGAACCAACCTTTCCAATTGTTGTCCATTATAATATGGTTTCCTTCCTATCAAGGCATCATCTTTTACTTTACTCTTTTTGTCACTGAAATCTGGAGTCGTATTTTTCTTTTCTTTCTAAACCCTTTGAATATTTATCAAAGGTGTATGGATCTCAGAGCTAATAAATGGCACAGTTGAGATTAGAATCTAGATCTCCTTTTTCTAGTTCACTATTGGGACCTCCACTAGTTGGAGTTGTTTTTACAATCAATTCTAAAGTTGCGGTCACTTTGAAGAGCTTATTGGAGACTACTTGATTATGTACTATGTAGTTTTAAATATTGTAAATCAAAACTATAGAGGTTATAGCTATAGATTTAATAAAAAGTGGTGTATTATTATTTTTGTTCTTTAAACAATTAGAACTTGAAGAAATTTATCTTATTTAGCTGATTTCTCCCTATGATTCTGATGGAAAAATATTTTTTCCTCTATGTGTGACCCATTTTAGATAATAAAAACTAATTTCCAGTACTAATATGAATTAGCTGGTAGGGATGAATAGAATTTAACTGAATATTGTTGCTATCCAAAATTCTATTGACACCGATTTATATTTGTATTCTATTTGAATACTTTGACTGTAAAATCCAATTTGGTTCCCATATGAACTTGTATCTTCTGAAACGTATCATGTTAAAGTTTTCATAGCTTGAAAAATGGAGAGCCTTGTATCAGTCTCTTTTGCTTTTCTTTTGGGGTAATCTATACCTCGGCTTTTGCTGATAGTAACCATACTGTGTATGGTCTTGATTTGATCTTCTCTGTGTACTGATTATACTTGCTCAAAATTCCATTTTTGCGGAGACATTCTGTTAAAGAGTAGTAGTCTTCTATGTTTAAGTACTGTATTTAAAAGGAGAAAAACCTTGGATTTTAACCTTCATTTTGAAATGCTTTCTCTATAATTACTGCTCGTAAAACCCATGTTTCATATGTCAATTTTTACATTAACTACTGTTTTGATTGAAACTGTCACTTTTTCTTGAATTTTAGCCTCTTTAAATTTATTTAAGACTTTTTAAAAATGTAAGGTTCTCCATATATTTAGAAAAATTGAGTTATGGGTTATCTGAGTCTATTTTCCTGGAAATGTCCTTTTATTATATTATAAAATCTGCTCAAAAGGGCACAAAGTTCCTTTCAATTTATTCTCTTTCTACTGCTTTAGAAAACAGAATGGGAGTGGGGAGAGGGCTTCTTTTTTTTAAATAAAATCCTTAGAGTAGAAAATGTAATGTTTAAATCTCTCTTTTTTTTTTAACATTTTTTATTGATTTATAATCATTTTACAATGTTGTGTCAAATTCCAGTGTTCAGCACAATTTTTCAGTCATTCATGGACATATACACATTCATTGTCACATTTTTTTCTCTGTGATTTATCATAACATTTTGTGTATATTTCCCTGTGCTATACAGTGTAATCTTGTTTATCTATTCTACAATTTTGAAATCCCAGTCTATCCCTTCCCACCCTCAACCCCCCTGGCAACCACAAGTCTGTATTCTCTGTCTGTGAGTCTATTTCTGTCCTGTATTTATGCTTTGTTTTCGTTTGTTTGTTTGTTTTGTTTTTGTTTCTTAGATTCCACATATGAGCGATCTCATATGGTATTTTTCTTTCTCCTTCTGGCTTACTTCACTTAGAATGACATTCTCCAGGAGCATCCATGTTGCTGCAAATGGCATTACATTGTTGGTTTTTATGGCTGAGTAGTATTCCATTGTATAAATATACCACATCTTCTTTATCCAGTCACCTGTTGATGGACATTTAGGCTGTTTCCATGTTTTGGCTATTGTAAATAGTGCTGCTATGAACATTGGGGTGCAGGTGTCATCCTGAAGTAGATTTCCTTCTGGATACAAGCCCAGGAGTGGGATTCCTGGGTCATATGGTAAGTCTATTCCTAGTCTTTTGAGGAATCTCCACACTGTTTTCCATAGTGGCTGCACCAAACTGCATTCCCACCAGCAGTGTAGGAGGGTTCCCCTTTCTCCACAGCCTCTCCAGCATTTGTCATTTGTGGATTTTTGAATGACGGCCATTCTGACTGGTGTGAGGTGATACCTCATTGTAGTTTTGATTTGCATTTCTCTGATAATTAGTGATATTGAGCATTTTTTATGTGCTTTTTGATCATTTGTGTGTCTTCCTTGGAGAATTGCTTGTTTAGGTTAAATCTCTTTAAAAGCATTTAAAAGTGACTTAGAATATCACAAAGCTTAGAACAGATAATATTCTTAAGAAAGCGTTGTTGAATATTGAAGTTGCAGTGTCTATTCCCCTTATGGTTGACATGCATTAGTTAATTCATTGTACTCAGAATATTAAAATAAAACTTAAAGCTTCTTAGTTGTATCATGACAAGATGGTGAGGGGGCAGAGGGGAAAGAAGAGGGGGAACAAAATTCTGTCAACAGAGTCTCCATATTTGAGAGAGATTTCAGATTCAGTTGTTGATTTTTTTTTCTGTTTTGTTTTTAAAATACTTTTTTTAAGAGCAATTTTAGGTCCACAGTAAAATTGAGAAGAGGGTACCAAGATTTCCCATATATTCACTGGCCCAACACATGCATAGCTAGCCTTATTTCAACATCCACCTCCAGAGTGCTACATTTGTTACAATAGATGAACCTACATTGATGCTTATAGTCCATGATTTACATCAGGGTTCACACTTGGTGTTGTACATTCTATAGATTTGCACAAATGTATAATGACAGATATCCATCATTATAGTATCATATGGAGTATTTTCACTGCTCTAAAAAATCCTCTGTGCTCTGCCTATTCATCCTTCCTCATCCCAACTCCTAGCATTCACTGATCTTTTTATTGACTCCATAGTTTTGCCTTTTCTGGAATGTCCTATAGTTGGAATCATATAGTATGTAGCCTTTTCAGATGGCTTCTTTCACTTACTAATATGCATTTAAGTTTCTTCCATGTCTTT
The DNA here is from genome assembly GCF_009834535.1 of Camelus ferus. NCBI lineage: Eukaryota > Metazoa > Chordata > Mammalia > Artiodactyla > Camelidae > Camelus > Camelus ferus. Next base: position 8,988,050 of record NC_045716.1, read on the forward strand.
TCCTGGCTTGATAGCTCATTTCTTTTTTTTAGTACTGAATAGTATTCCGTTGTCTGGTTGTACCACAGTTATTTATCCATTCACTGGTGGACCTCTTGGTTGATTGCTTCCAAGTTTTGGCAGTTATGAATAAAGCTGCTATAAACATCCATGTGCAGGTTTTTGTTTGGACTCAAGGTTTCATCTCCTTTGGATAAATATCAAGGAGAGTGATTGCTGGATTGTATGGTAAGAGTATGTTTAGTTTTGTAAGAAACCACCAGACTGTCTTCCAAAGTAGTTTTGTTTTGTATTCCTACCTGCAGTGACTGAAAGTTCCTCTTGCTCCACATCTTTGCTGTTATCCATGTTCCAAATTTTGGCTGTTCTAATAGTGTGTAGTGATTTCACATTGTTTTAATTTGCATTTCAGTGATGACATATGACATGGAGCATCTTTTCATATGTTTCTGTGGAACATAATATTGTATAATTGGAATCATGCAATATGTAGCCTTCTCAGATTAGCTTCTTTTTCCTTATCTTTTTAATCTGCCACTTCAGTTTCAGTTTTACCTCACTTATAGATATTTTAAAGGATGTGGTTAATTTCGGAGGCATTCTTTCTTCTAAAGATTAAGTACTAGCATTTAAAAATACAACTTATCTTGTGATGATAGTTTCTGCTCTCTTTCTTCAGGGACTTGCCATTCAGCTTTATCTTTTATGTAAATTGTCCAACACTATCTCTAGAAATACGAAACTTGCTACAGTCAGGTAGAGTGGTGATATTTTACAGTCATTCAACAATTTTTGAGCAGATGTGTGCCATGCAGCAGCATACAGCAATATGAACTTTCTCTTATAGAAAGAGCTTAGAATGTATTGGGAACATCAGAGAGGCACTCTAATACTGATTGGGCTATAAAAAGATTTCTTGAAAGAGCTTCGTGAGCTGAGTGGGACTTAAAGGATGAATAGGGACTTAACATTCCAGATTTAGAGAAATACTTGAGTCGAAGAAGACCTAGAGGGGAAAAGAATATGTTTTGTGCAGGGAAATCTTCATACTTTTGTTACTATAGTTTAAGATATGAGGCAGATGATGATGAAAAATAAGGCTGGAGAGGTAGGTGGGGGCCACATGCCAGGGATCTTGTATGGCACATTCAGGCACTTGGAATTGATCCTGCTGAGGTACTGTCTAAGAGTTTTTCTGTTGATGTTTGTTTTTTAAAGTGATGCTTGTTTTTAAAATACATGCAGTAAAGGGCAAATTGTAGGAGCATATCTTTTTGGGGGGGTAATTAGGTTTCTTTATGTATTTTTTAATTAATTTTTAAAATTTTATTTTTTAGTGAAGGCACTGGGGATTGAACCCAGGACCTTGTGCAGCTTAAGCAGTCAGTCTATGGTTGAGCTATATCCTCCCCTCCAGGAGCACATCTTCATGACCTTTTACATGTATACATGTGTGTAACCACCACCCAGATCAAGGTATACAGTGTTTCTAGCACCCAAGAGTTCTATTCATTCTATTCTTTCCCAGACAGTATCCTCCCCACTGCCTCCCACCTGTCCTAAGAGTTAATTCTGAATTCTAGCACTATAGTTTGTTTTGCTTCTTCTTAAATAAAATCATACATCATGTATTCTCTTTGTGTCCTCTATAGATTAAATCCTACAGTAGGTGCTTTTTTGTATCTGGCTTTGTTCATTATAATGTCTGTGAAATCCATGCTATGTGTAACAGTAGATCAGCCATTTTATTCTTATTGCTGTATAGTATTCCATTATATTAATTTTTCACAGTTTATCCATTCTATTGTTTATGGACTTTTGGGTTGTTTACAGTTTGTTTTCAGCTTTTTATGAATAAAGCTGCTATGAATGTTAATTGCATATGTCTTCTGGTAGACATATGTAGTCATTTCTCTTATATAAATACCTAAGAGTGGAATTTTGGGGTCATTAGTAGATTTTTGTTCAGCCTAAGTAGATACTGCCAGTTTTCCAAAGTGAATGTGCTGTTTCACACTATCAGCATTGTACAAGAATTTTATATGCTTGTATCATCTTTAACACTTGGTATTGTCAGTTGAAATTTTTTAGCCATTCTGGTAGGTGTGTGGTGGATTCCCATTGTCATTTTAATTTAAATTTCCCTCATGCATAGTGATATTGTGTAACTCTTTAGTAAACATATATACTTTGGGCCATTTTGTTATCCTCTTTTGTGTAATGTCTTTTCAAGTCTGTTGTCCTTTTTTTATTGAGTTTTTTGTCAAAGAAGAAATCCATAAGTGGATGACCAGCAGCTGTGAGGAGGGTGGAGGAAGGCAAAAACAAAGCTGGAGACAGAGATCAGTTAAAAGGCTACTGTGTGATCCAGGTGAGAGAGACTGTATGGTATATGAGGGCAGTGACTTTATTTCATTCAGGGCTACATCTTTAGATCCTAGGATATGACACATAATAGGTGCTCAATAAGTATTTTTTTGAGTAAATGAATACAGATTTCAATCAAAGAAGTAAAGATGGAAAGGAAGATATAAATGTAAGAGATAATAAAATTTGTAATAGGGGTGGAAAAGGATGGAATCTAGGATGATTACCCAGATTACCAGGTGTGTATATTGAGTGTCAAGTTGTATTGTAGTGTAAACAGAAATAAAGACTACAGAAGGAATTACCAGTTTAAAAATAGGGATAAGCTTAGTTACCATGTGACCTTGAGAATATTACCTAACATCTATGTTCAGTTTCTTCAACTCTAAAATTAAGCTATAAGGATACCTAATAGGGTCATTGAGAGGACTAAGTGAGATAATGCATTTAAAACACTGGGCACATAGAATATACTCAAAAAAGAGTAGAGATAGAAGCAAATAAAAATCCCTGTCTTTACGGTTTATTACATTTTCCGGTAGTAATGGTGGGTCCATGCCATAATAAGTAAAACATAGCATATTTGATGGTGAGAAGTATTGTGGAGTCAAATTAATCAGGAAAGAGGGGAAGCATAGTTTGTGTGTGGTACTAGCGTGAATGGGGTTGAGGGATCAATTTTAAGTAAGTTGATCAAGTAAGGCCCTCCCTAAGGGAATTCACATAGTACTGTGTGTAGGGAAATGGGGAAAAGGTTCAGGGTTAGGAGAAGAGAGGGACAAACTATAATCTGAGATAAGAAAGCAGGGCTCCCTGTTTTTACCAAAGAATAGAGTAATATTAGTAGATTTATTTTTTTTTTGTGCAACCCACGGCAGTTAGACTTATCCATCCGGCAGTTAGACTTATCCCATCCTTTATCCCCTCCTCCCTGCAACACGCACATTACACAAACCTAAGCATTAATTTATTCCCTAGAAGATCATCATTACATATTTTGGGGATGTGTTTTGTATTTAATTCTGATATAGTAGCAACAGATCAGTAGGTTCTCTTACAGTAGCTACTACTTGGCAATAGCAAAATATCCCCTTTTACAATTTACCTACTTGTTCCAAAACACTATATCTATATATATTTCTATATATCTGTATATCTGCACGCGCGCGCGCACACACACACACACACACACACACACACACACACATACATTGCAGATGTGGGCTTCTGTGTTTGGAATCTATGTAGCAATTTGTTCAGTCTTTTAAACTCCTCAAAATGAAATTTTGCCTGGGATAACAGTCTATAACTGATTCTAAAACGGAAAGTGAAACCATTCTTCTTTTTAGCATTTTTCAAGTATGTGCAATTGAAAGTCATTGTGACTTTGTTTTTTGGAAATAGTTGAAATTCTGGCAGGTATAGTCCATAAAAATGAACAGAAAGTAGTGAAAAAATGTTCTTAAGCCTTGGCTAGTAGATTATTTGGACAGTATATTTTAATACTACTACTATTATTATTATTTTACTATTATTAAATATGTTAGATTATATCTTTAACACAGAAATTCCCTAGGTCAGAATACAGGTTATCATCCAACCATTTCAAAAGAGGTATGTTGCATATACAGCTCACCTGCCTGTTTTCTCTTTGTCGCCGAGTTCCAGAATCAGCTAAACCTCTGTGGTAGCCACCAGGTGCCACAAGGAGTCCAAGACACAAAGCTCCCTTAAGAAAAAAAAAAACAAACAAACAAACAAAAAATGAGTTAAAAGTAAATGAGTAGAGGCTATTAGTGTGATAAATGTGCTGCTTTATCTTCTTGAGTAAAGAGGGGATTCTTTCTTCTTAAGTTTTATTATTGACACCTGTTTTTGTTCTAGTTCGGTACCAGAAATCTGCTGCATTCAAAATCCAAATGTCATCACTAGGGCAAAAATGAGTTCATATGAAGAGTAGCTTCTTAACTGTGGTCAATTTAACAAGAGTGTTTTGTAACCGTTTAATAATATAAATGTAGGAAAAACAATCTAACAAATATGTTGAGTAAAAGAATACAAAATACATCCTGATGATTTTGTTACATAAAATTTTAAAACAGGCAAAACTAATCTATAGTATTAGAAGTTATGATAGTGGCCTTTGAGAGGAAGACTAAAGGAGCAATGGTTGGGAGGGATGGTGAGGGGGCCTTCTGGGGTGCTGTTAATGTTGTATATCTTGGGGATGCAGGTATGCTCACTTTGTGGTAATTCATTGAGTTGAACACTCTTGATCTGTATACCTTTTATGTATGTATGTTATTTTTCAGGACATTTTGAATATCTTTAACTATTTATAAAATTAAGATTCATTCTCTGTTTTTGTCCAATGATTATTTCTCAGTGAAATTTTCTAATAAAATATTCCTTGTGGTTCTTGCCGAAAGAAATACAGTAGTTTCTATAACCTGACTTTTTTTTTTTAATAAACGAATAGGCTTAAATAGTTCCAGGATTCTCGTACTAAATCTACTTTTTTTTTTTTTTCAATAGGTTGGTTTTTAAAAAATTTTTTTTTAAAGAGTGATGTATGTATTTAGGTTTTTGTGTGTGGGATGGGGGTGCAGGGAGGTAATTAGGTTTATTTATTTCTTAATTTTTAGAGGAGGTACTGGGGATTGAACCCAGGATGTTCAATGATAAGCATGCTAAGCATGTACTCTACCACTTGAGCTATACCCTCCCCCCCAAATCTGCTTAATTTAAAAGTAATCATGCTCAAATTAAACATAAAATAGATAACATTTAATTTAGATAGATGTTTACTTATGGCTGACTAATAAAATAATTATTAAGAAGTGTAACACAAGTTGGAAGACAATGTATTATAATGGAAAAAGTACAGGATTTAGAATTGGACAAATGTTCAAATTGTGACTAGACTAACTAAATGAGCTGAGTAACTTTTCAGTTTTCTTTCCTTCCTTCATCAGTAAAGTAGAGGAGATATCTATCTCAAAAGGTTGTTGGAGAATTAAATAAGATTTGTAAGTGCTTAGCACTCAATTCCCACTCCTCCCTCCTACAGTCTTGGGATAAAGGGCGGAAAGATTTGGGGAGTATATAAAGATAGTTGTAGGTAGGGTAAAGCAAGTATAACTTGCTGAAGATGGTTAAGGTGATGAAGATAAGGAACTTTAAGTCTTTAGATTGTAACTAGTAAAGACTAACAACATCTAGCTTGGACATATATGAATCATTAATATTAAGAATAATATTGCTCTGGTACGTCAGCATGGAGCACTGTTGCATAGTTGACAATTTAAGTGTATTAGATTGGAGTATAGTAAGAAGTTTGAGATAGATTTAAATTGAGCCTAAGTGATACATATTTTTAATTCTAAAAGGATTTGTTCACCAAAAACCCCAGCCCAAAATTCAGCACCCTTTCCTCCCCGAATTCTTGCAACATTGTTTCCTGGTTGGTTGATGCAAAGGCAAAAAGATATCCTTTCAATGGTTAGAGAGAATCAGTTGCTTGAATGATTTCATGTCAGTGTTGTATTTATGGTTTTACAATAAAACGACCTTTAGGAAAAACAAAATAAAAACAAATAAAAGGATTTGTTGTCTATGCTGTGCTTTGAAAATGTTACCCTTTTGGTACCTTGAATGCTCTTCCCTTTAGTTACTGATAATTTATGCTGCAGGAATAAAGAACTAAATTTAGGCATGTTCTGTTCATGAAGTATTTAAATGTATTAGTAATTTTTAGGCCTTAAAATAATAGGATAGAGTCACTCTATTAAAAGAGTGTATTTCAGTTGAGAGAACCTTTCAAATTCCAATGTCAGTGTTATATTCAGTATTAGTCTTTTCTCAAAAGGCTATGATGAAATATATAAATGTAAAATTATTATGTCTTAATTGTATTATAATTACATATAAACAATCAAAATAACGTATTGAGTAACGTTAAGTTATTTATATCTAGGTAGTTGTTTACAATATAGGATTACATTTCAATCCATATATTTCGGAAGGAAATATTTTTACAATCAAAATTGGGTCTTTCTTCACAGGGTGTTATTGCTGGAAAACCTTGAGCCTCAAAAATCTCAGACTGTTTCATCCATAAATTAATTGATATTCTGCTGAGAATTGTAACACTGAGTAGTGTTATAAGAGGCCTTCATTTATTTTTCTTCTTTTTGTTTTTATTTCCTGCCTTTAGCTTCATTTTTCAAGATAGTTAAATTTTTTCTCTTCTCTGATATTGCCCTGCATGTTGTTGCTATGGAAATGTCCCAGAGAAATGGCAAAGTAAGTTAAGGCCAAGAATAATAGTTAAACTTATCTCATGGGATAGGGTGGGGTGGGAGGAGATCCAAGATTTTTTTCTTACTGACAATAAGATTTTGTTTGATGTAATATCTTACTTATGCAGCTTATTCTTCACGTTCACAAGAACTGAGTCTTGGTTCAGCTCAACAGTTTATTAGCTTTGGACAAGTTATTTAATAATGTTGAAACTCAAGAGTTACCTATAAAATGGGTATAATAATGCCTCAGAAGAGTGACTGGGCCAGAGGGAATACTGGATAAGTTTTTAATGTCTGTATTTCTCCTTCTAAATCAGAGGCAGATAAAATGAACCTTAATAGAGGAGATGGTAATAACATTTTAACAATTTTTTAAATGTCACTTTGGAGCATATTTAAATGAAATCTTCAAAGCGGTGTAATTTAGCTGTTTAATAGGGTTGTGCTGTGCTCACAGAACGATTTGTAAAGTATTTTTAAATTATTACATTAAAAATTTGAAAACTAAGACTTTTTTTATAAAAAGACTTTAATAACTATTTAACAGATTTTTTGAGCTATAATATACGTACTATAAAATTCCACTTATTTTCAGTGCACAATTCAATGATTTTTAGTAAATTAGCTGAATTATGCAGCCAACACAATTCAGTTTTAGAACATTTCCGTCACCCCTAAAAGCTCTCTTGCCCTAATGACTATTAACTTTCACATGTAAGTGGCACAAATTACAGAATTTAAAAATACCACCTTGGGAGTTAGGCTGGTCTGAGTTTGAATCATAGTCCTGCCATCTGCTAGTTTTGTGTCTTTGGATACTTCTCTGTACTTTGGTTTCTTTATCTTTAAAATGGAGATAATAACTACATTACAGTGTTGTTTTTAACATTTAATTGATTAAATACAGTATATAAATAGGCACTGAAAGTGCTGGCACCTAGTGGGTGCTTAACAGTTACTTGTAACAAATACTGATACTGATGGTATAGCTTATGTTGTGATTTAGATTTATGGTAGACATTTCAGTAAGAAAAGCATCTGAAAACACCTAACATAATGCCTGACATGTGGTTTACTTTCAGAAAGCCAAGCTCTGTTATGTATCATGTCATAATTTTGTGTACAGTAGTTCTTCTGTAGTTAATTTAATCACACTTAAACCTCGAGGCTTGCAACATGTAGTTGTTATTTTGCAACAGAGGCCTGATTAGAGTTGAGTAACTACAAGGCAGCTACAAGAAGTGGAGTTTGATATCTGCAAACTAGTCACTTAGCTAGTGGAATGAGTCAGTGTTCTTATTATTTACTGTTCATTGGAATAATTTTTTCATACTCTGATAAAATCTTATTTCTTTGTAAAAAAAAAGCTCTGAGAAAAGTCTAATGATAATATTAAAAATTAATTTTATTAATATGAAAATATAAAGATGTCTTAAGTGATGGTTTTTATCCAGAATTTAGAAGTTGGGATAAATTAGTAAAACGTTAAATGTCAAATTCTGTACAGTAGCTCCATGTAATGACATGAAGAAGGCATGTAACCAAATAAAATAACTTTTTAATACTTTCTGTGGGCAGTCTTCCTGGTGTAAAAATGTGTATATTATTGGGGAAGTTACATGATATTTTTTAATTTGGGTTCTCTTCAAGGTAGACTGATTGCTAATTATCATGTGTATTCTGAATTACCTATTAATTATCAACAGTAAAATCACTAATAGTTGCCATTATTTAAACTGATGGGAAGGTTAACGATTGCTCTCATCATTGAGCAGCAGCAGAGTCACTCTTGGATTTTTTAAGAAATAAAGAGGATTCATCATTCATGCTCTGTTTCTTTTCTTTTCATTTTTTTTTCCTTTTTTTAAAAAATTGAAGTACAGTCAGTTACAATATGTCAGTTTCTGGTGAACAGCACAATGTCCTAGTCATGCATATACATACAGATAACTTGTTTTCATAATATTCTTTGTTAAAGGTTATCACAAGATATTGAATATAGTTCCCTTGCTATACAGAACAAGCTTGTTTGTTTTTATCTGCTTTTATATATAATAGCTAACATTTACAAATCTCAAACTCCCAAATTTATCCCTTCCCACCCCTTTTCCCCAGTAACCATAAGATTGTTTGCTATGTCTGCATGTCTGTTTCTGTTTTGTAGATTGGTTCATAGTGTCCTTTTTTTTTCTTTTTTTTTTTTAGATTCTATATATGAGTGATATTGTATGGTGTTTTTGTTTCTCTTTCTGGCTTACTTCACTTAGAATGACATTCTCAAGGGCCATCCATGTTGCTGCAAATGGCATTGTTTTATCATTTTATGACTGAGTAGTATTCCATTGTATAAATATACCACAACTTCTGTATCCAGTCATCTGTCGATGGACATTTTGTTGCTTCCATGTCTTGGCTACTGTAAATAGTGCTGCTATGAACATTAGGGTGCATATATCTTTTCCAATTAGAGTTCCCTCCAGATTTATACCCAGGAGTGGCATTGCTGGATCATATGGTAAGTCTATTTGTAGTGTTTTGAGGAATCTCCAAACTGTTTTCTATAATGGCTGCACCAAACTACATTCCCACCAGCAGTGTTAGGAGGATTCCCTTTTCTCTACACCCTCTCTGACATCTGTTGTTAACGGACTTTAGAATTATGGCGTTTCTGACTGGTGTGAGGTGATACTTCATTGTAGTTTTGATTTGCATTTCTCTAATAATTAGAGATATTGAGCATTTTTTAATGTGCCTATTGGCGATTTGTATGTCTTCATTGGAGAATTGCTTGTTTAGGCCTTCTGACCATTTTTGGATCGGGTTGTTTGTTTTTTGTTATTACGTTGTGTGAACTGTTTATATATTCTGGAAATTAAGCCTTTGTCAGTCGCATCATTTGCAAATATTTTCTTCCATTCTGTCTGTTTCTGATTAGGAAGGTTCTAGTAGAATTATTCCTAATGAGTTAGATTTGGGCATATCTCTAACACATAACGATTTATTGGCAGGCTTTGAGCACATGTGCTTTAATTAATAGAATTTTTTTTTTCCTGACAAAACCTTGCTCTGAGGAAGTTTAAAGAATCTGGATGTTGGAATTTTAGTAATTTTATTTCATATGTTTACTCTTGACTAAAAGAATATTTATTACATCCACAAAGTCATATATCGTGTGTGGTTTAGAAATGTTTTATGGTTGAAGATGATGTAAACAACTGTCTTTGAGAAGCTTGGAGACTGTTGAATGTTTGGAAGGATGACTTTTGAGAAAGATGTTTAAAGAATGAGGAAGTAGAAGTTCTTCTTAGAGCTAATAACTACAAGTAATGACACTTTGAGTCTCTAAAAAAATATTTGCTTTATGATTTTGATGATTGAAATAGAATCATCAAAGTGTGACTTACTACTCTTAATCATCATATTTCCCAGGCAAAGTCAAACTTTTAAAATACTATTTACCCCTTAGTCTCTCAAACCTATCTTTATGGTCAAAAGAATGTTTTTATTTTTAGTGAAGAACTGAGTGGCTAATTCTGTATGTTTATCTATCCAGTTCGTTATATTTGTTTTTAAGAACTGTTTTACTGTAAAATGTAAGAGGTGTAAATCAAAATAATCAATAAACAGTCTATAAGAGGAATAGAAAAGAGTTTTATTTGAACCAAACTGAGAACTACAACCCAGAAGACAGCCTCTCAGGTAACTTTGAGGAACTGCTCTGGAGAAGCATGGTTTTCAGCTGTTTTATGTCGTCAGAATACAGAACATCAAACAAGTCAGGGATACATTCCTTCAAGGTTTCCGAAAAACAGTTCAGCACCTACCCAGTGAGTCAGTATGGCCTTGGCATCTGGAAAAGGAGTCTTACCATCAAAGGAGTACGGGCGTTTTAATATTTATTTTTTAAGGTGGACATTCTTTACTTCTGGTCATTGTGCCCTTTCTTAATAATTAAAGCAGATGTACAATGTATATTTAATAGGCCACAAACAGGCTGTTCTAGTTAACATAAAATTTAAGTCAAATCATATATAAGCCAGAATGACTTCAGTATGTGAAAATTTCTTTTAATCAGAGGTTAGCAACTATATACTTCATTTTACTAGGTTAATACAAATGGAAATGATACATAAAATTAATAAGTTATACTAGTTCTTTGAAACATAAATTCTAGAGAAGTTATTAAAATGATTTTTAATGAATTTTGAAAAGAACTAATAAATTTTCATGATTTGGCTATCCAAATGTGTAAAAGAAGGTCAATTTAATAAGGAAAAATGTTTGAATAGTCTTAATATTAATTTATTTATCTTCTCTTGTTTTCATTTTTTCAAATATTTTGCACTTGTATAAGTAACAAATAATTATGTACATTTTGTAAGTTGCCCAATTATGTAACTGCTGTTAAGTTTGTTCAGTATTTTTCCAGACCTTTTTCTTCCATCAATTTATATTCATTAATACCAAGACTAATATGTAGAACTTTTTAAAGATACTTTTAATATTTAATATGTATTTATATATCAACCTATTTGGATAAAAAAGGAAAGTATTCATCTGAGGAGGTGAAGTAGGAATGAGAGCTAGAGAGATGGGAGAGGTGGGAGGATGACACTTCACTGTAATCATTTCTAAAAATGTTTGACCTATGTGATCATATATTACTTTAAAATTTTTATATGACTTAAAATTTGTTATAAGCATTAGTCTGATGAGATTGTGTTGTAAATACAGAGGAAATATGTGTTCATTTAAATTGGTGTTTTTATTTTTCTATAGTCTCATGTTTTCAGCAGTTGTTTTATTTCAATATGTCTGAGTCATTGATTCTTATTTCCCTTCCCCCCCTCTCCAAACAGAACCTTCTTTGAGAATCTGATAAAAGTCATGGATTTTATTCCTAGAAGAATGAGCATGTTATATATAAACAATATTACATATTATTTCCAAGGTTATTAATGGATGCCTTGATCTATGCCAAATATTGTTAACTGTAGCTTTAATATGCAGTGATCTTTTTAAAATCTTTTAGAGGTTCAGTGAAGGGTTTATGTCCAAGGTAATCCAGTTGGGAAGCAGGGGACACTAAAACTAGGAGTCAGGAAGCTTGGTTTCTAATCCTGGATGGCTGCATGACTTTAAGTGAAGCTATTTTATTTGTGTTTTGTCTTTCGTCTCCCCTATGTCAAATTGGTGTAGTGGGAAGTGCATAGGCTGTAGTGTCATGTGCCTGCCTGAGGTTTATGTGTCTTGACTTTGTCATTTACTACCTGTGTGACCTTGGACAAGTTCTCTGAATGCTTTTTTATTTCTCTATGAGAAGGAAAGTAATTCCAACTTCTTTGGGTTTTGGAAATGAAATAAAAAGAGGTGTTTGAAAAGCCTAATAACACATGGATCAGGGTATAAATAAATCAGATTATCTCATCTTGAAAAATTAGTCTAGAACTAGATGTTCTCTAAGGTATATTTTATCAGTCATTTCTCTTATGATTCTGTTTTACACAATTCTTGATATAAAAGAATAATTTGGGAAATTTGTTATTAGCAGCACTGATCTGAAATCATGTGGGAGAGCAGTGAGTTATTTTAAGTCTGTGAAACTGACGTTGACCGTGTTTTCTGCCTGTTTTCTGTTTTCTACGGGGTTGGACATGTACTCAAATACTTGCTGCAATTTAAAGATTGGTGAAAGAATAATAAAGATTAGAGTTTCTTAATCTGGAGTCTTTAAATACCCTAGAGATCTATGAATAGATTTTCACAGGTCTCTGAACTCTTTGAAATTATATGCAAAATGTTTACTGGGCCTGAGTTCTAGTGAGGAACGAGCTGTAGCTTTAACAGTGAACAAGGCAGATTAGGCGTTTGCTCTTGTGGAGTCTACATTCTAATAAAGATAGGCATTGAGTAAACAAAGATATAAGAAAGAAAGTACAACTTTCAGATGGTAGAAATGTTTTATAGAGAATTTAAATATCCTGATGGACTAGAGAGGAGTTAGAGGTTCTTTTAGAGTCTCAACTGGTCTGGGAGTTCTGAGGAGTTGACATTCTTGATGGCATCTAAGTGATAAAGAGTGGCCTTCAATTCAAAGGTTAGACAGAATAGCTATCCTAAGCTTATCTGAAGATGAGACAAGCTTCTCTTGAGTAGCTGGAGGATGTTGGGGTAATGGGGACAAGTGTTAGGAACTGAAGTTGGAGAGATAATTACAGGTCTTTATCATTTTGGGCTTTGTAAACCGAAGTACAAAATCCAGATTTTATTCTCAATGTAGTAGAGAGTGATTTCAGGATATTAAACTGGAGAATGATGAGAAAAAGAAACTCTAGAGCTCTGATGACTCACTCCAGCATTTAGGATTTTAAGAGATCAAAGCAATAAGCCAGCGAGTTGGGGAAGGATAAGGGGAGTGTGGTTCATCGACACTTTCAAGAAGGAGAAGATAGTCATCTCTTTCATAGCTTGTCGAGAAGACAAGTAAGTTTAGAACAATGACCTGACCATTATTAGATTTGTCAGCAAGTTTGCCAGAGAAGAATTATTGTGAAGCCCATAGCTATTAGCAGCTTTGTGACATTGATTTTTCTTTCTTTTTTAAAAAAATGAAGTATAGTTGATTTTTTAATGAAACTGCAAGTAATTCTTCCTTCTTTATAATCAACTTTTAATCTGTGAGTGGTGATATGGTTAAGAGTTTGGATTTTGAGCAGAATGTCTGGGTTAATACCACAGCTCTATTTGTTTTTAGCTTATTTAGCCTCACTAAATCTCCATTTCTCATACACCTGACAGTTGAACAGGGGTTAGGGATGCTGACCCTTCATGCAGTTGTGTGTGTGTGTGTGTGTGTGTGTGTGTGTGTGTGTGTGTGTAACTTATAGTCAGCCCTTATGCACATAGTTCCTCCTCATCTGCAGTTCTGCACTGGAGGATTCAGCCAACCTAGATTGTGTAGTACTGTAGTATTTACTATTGAAAAAAAAATCCGTGTATATGTGGACCCTAGCTATTCAAACTTGTGTTGTTCAAGGGTCAACTGTATCTGTAAAATGGGATAACAGTGCTTACCTGCCTATTACAGTTTTGCTCTGTGTAAAGCATTTAGCACAACATGTGGCGCATAGCTATATAAATAGTAAAAGTTACAGTGATTGTGCAGTGAAACGTTTATATTTTGTGCTCTTTTGGGTTTCTGTAGTTTATAGTGTTTGAGGGAATAAAGTGCTGTTTCGACTATACTTCATGATTAATTAACAAATTTTAAATTCTCTGCAAGACCATACTAGTAAAAAAACAAGAAACCATTAGTTCTGCTTTACAGAGATTGCCTACAAAGCATCTGATTTTGTGTTATTAATATAAACTGCCATGCTAATCTATAGAAAAGTTAGTATGGATGATACTTTATCAACTTAATCAGCATCAGCAGACATTTTCTAATTAATATCCAGTTCTCATTCTGAATATTATGTCTTCTAAACACTTAGTTTTTTATTCTTTATTTTGGAGCATTCTGTAACCCCAGACACAGTTGTAGCATTTGACTCTGATTATTACATACTGTGTTTTCTTTTTTCACACTCTGGATGATAATCTCATTTTATTAAGTAGTTATAATTTAATACAAACATACTTGTAACTACGCATTCTATTTACAGGTGCATTTTATTAAAATTTATAATTAAAACATTATAGAAATCAGAATGTGGACAGTTTCTCTTAATCCCCCCCCCCCTTAATAAGGCACTGGGAGTTGAACCTAGGACTTCATGCATGCCAAGCACGGGCCCTACCACTGAGCTATGTCCCCCACACCCCAAATGTGGACTATTTCTTTCTTTACTCTTTCTTGTTATTTCAGGGGCCATTTGAACGTGCAGATAATTTTTAGATCATAAATATGAAATTAACTTGATAATTGTGTAAGGTCTTAAATTTTTTTCATTGCCCATTTGTCTGATACACTTTGCAGAAACTCAGTCAAAGCTGAGGTTGCTCAGAAGGTAGATACTATGTGCTGTTTCACTCTTTCCCTAACAATTCAGTCTGTCACATAGTAGTGCTTAGTAAATATTCATTGAATGAATGGATAAAATTTTTAACATACCTAATGGAAGGTGTTCTTTCATCAATAATGGGTTTGCATTTAAGGTTGAGTTACTTTAGTAAAACATGAATTAAACATAATGCTTGAAAAATAAGGTGTGTAGATAATTTGCTTTTCTAGTTAATTACAGCTTAAATGAAGTTTTTTTTTTTATCTTTGTAAGCAGTCTGTACTGGGCATAATCAAATCTTTAAGAATTTCTAATACTGTGTTACTTTACTGTTCTGTGCATTGGTTCTCATTTTTAGAAGCTACAGCTAGATTAAGTACAACAGGTATTGTTTAAGATACACGCTAGAAGTTTTAGGCTAGCTCTTATATGTAATGAAAATTTATATTAGATACAGGTGATGGGTTTTGTGATTTGGTTTTTAATCCCCCACCAAAAATAAGAGAGTAGACAGTGAAATATGGTTTTGGTTAGCTGTGATTGTTCTATCATTCTTAAATTTTGGAATTAAAAAAATCTTTTGATGTAAATAATTTTAACTGTGTTCTAACACAGCACACTACAGCAATAAGTATAAGCCATAACAGAGGTTTATAGGTCTTTATCAGTAAATAAAACTCTTAAAAATAAATCTTTAAAAAAAAACCTGCAGTAGCGTTTAATCTCATTACCCATACCGAATTTGATGATAAAGTACTTTAAGGTAGTTTTAATTTTAGGCCAATTAAAAAAAACTCTGTATTAAGATACGACATACGCTGAAATTATACATCATAAGTATAGAGCTTGATACATTTTCACAGTTGAACAGATTAATGTATGCAGATCAGAATATTATAAGCTGCCTTAAAAAGGCTAATTTTTAAGTTGGATGCAATCGTGGACTTAGATAAACTTGAGACTTAGATCTAATTTTATTACTAACTTACCACCTTTGGCAAATTATTTCCTCTTTCTGGGGTCTACTCCCCACCTCTAAAATGCGGGGATGAGACTAGATGTTTTATTATGGCTCCAACTTTGTAAAAGTGCAAAAAGATACGCTGTGGTGATATAAATATGGTATAAAAGGTTATAGATAGTAGAGTGAAAATGCAGTTTAATTGAAAAGGAAGATACTCATTTTTTTTTCTTTGTTTTCCAGGTTATATTTCACACTATGTGCTGACTGTATTTACAGAAGATATTAAAAAAAAAAAGATAAACTTTTTTCAAAGATTTTGATTCCAGTGGAATCTTTGCTTTAGATTTTGTGTGTGTGTGTGTGTTAGTGAATTGTAACTCCAGAAGCAATGCCTGTACAAGCTCCACAGTGGACGGATTTCCTCTCCTGCCCAATTTGCACTCAGACTTTCGACGAAACAATTCGAAAGCCCATCAGTTTGGGTTGTGGCCATACTGTCTGCAAGATGTGCCTGAATAAACTCCACCGCAAGGCTTGCCCGTTTGACCAGACCACTATCAATACAGACATTGAACTCCTCCCGGTAAACTCAGCATTGCTGCAGCTAGTGGGTGCTCAGGTAGGACGGGTAACGTACTATACTTATTCTGTGTGTGTGTGTGTGTGTGTGTGTGTGTGTGTGTGTGTGTGTGTGTTCTTCCCTCCTGAGAGAAACACGTCGAGTTAAAATTGAGTAACATTGCCTTCTATTTAAATAGATAAAATTCTGTTCAGTACTGTGCATATCTTTCGTTTCAGTATGTTAGGAGATTTATTGTGGTACTGCAGTATTTCTCAGTCATTGTACAGTAACATTCATTCAGTCTGGCTCTCAGACTTTGTCAACAACCTTAGCTATTCAGATAATGAGAGAAACCTATGAGGTAATTCACAAAGTCTTCTTAATGTTGAGGAAAATATTCACAAAACTATTGCATTTTACTTAATAGGAAAAGTGAAGCTGCTTCAGACAATTTTACTTAGTAGGCACTAACTGAAATGAAAGATGAAGAAAGTAACAAAAACTATAGAAGACAGCCTTTGGGAGCCATTAATCTAGAGTAGGAGAAAATATCCATGGTAGGTTAGTCTGGGAATTCTGAAGGTAATATTCTGAAAGTTTTGTGTCAGTGTTTTCATATATCTTTAGAAGGTTTCACAAAGCCAAGGGAGGCAGGCTTTTGAGAGCTAGATATGATTCACCTAAATAATCTGTCACTTAAATTAATTTGTGTAGTGTGAGTCTAAAATATCACATGTTTCCATAAATCATTTTCTGATTAAATGTCCTTAAAACTTTGGATCTGGCCCTACTAATATTTGCTAGATCGATCTGCCTGTAAGTTGATAAAAAGCAGGGTAGGTTGATATTATGTATGTTGGAGATAAAGAGAGCAGTTCTAGAACAGCTTATTCAAACGGAAAACTTATTTACAAATCCTACTTGATGATGTTGCCAACAGCACTACAATGTATTTGTCAAAAGGAAAGTACAATTGATTCTTTTTTTCTTCATATATTTAATTTTTCATTTCATAATCATTTCTATTTATATTTTGAAAATCCCCATATGGATTCCAAAATATTTTGGAAATATTTTAAAAATAGACTTATTGGAGATAACAGTTTTAGAGATACAATATTTTAATAACAAATAACCAAGACTTAACTTTTTTCCACAAAGTTATGTGAAGATGAACTAATTCTTTTTCTGCAGAATTGAGTAAGACCCTGCCATCTCTTAACTGCAACAACTAATGTTTACAAAATTTGAGAATAGGACATTTTAATACTTAATGGCCATTACTTTAACCCTAAAGACTTCTATTAAAAAGCCATCAGAGCTAATAAATGAATTAGCAAGGTACAAGATACAAAATTAACATGCAAAAATCAGTTGCATTTCTGTACACTAACAATTAATAATCCAAAAAGAAATTAAGAAAACAAGTCCACTTAGCACAGCATCAAAAAGAATAAAATACTTAGGAATAAATTTAGTGAAGGATGGGAAAGACCTTGTATGCTGAAAACCTCAAAACATTGCAGAAAGAAATTAAAGGATACATAAATAAATGGAAAGACATCACATGTTCATGGATTGGCCAACTTAATATTATTAAGATTACAATACTATTCAAAACAATAGATTCAATGCAAGCTTTTTCAAAATTCTAGTGATTTTTTTTTTCAAAAAATAGGATAAACCTATTCTAAAATTTATATGGACTCACAAGAAACCCCATATAGCCAAAACAATCTTGAAAAAGAATAATAATGTTGGAAGAACCATGCTTCCTGATTTAGAAACTGCAAAGCTGCAGTGATCAAAACTGGTATGCTGGCATAAAGACTGACATTTAGATCAATGGACTAGAATAGACAGTCCGTAAATAAACCTACATTTACGATCAGATGACTTGCCAAGATCATTCAGTGGGGAGAGGGCAGTCTTTCCAACTAATGTTCCGGGGGAAACTGGATATCCATATGCAAAAGAATGAATTTGGACCCCTTCCTCACATAGTATACAAAAATTAACTCAAAATAGAACAAAGACTGTATGTTTAAGAGCTAAGACCACAATACTGTTAGAAGAAAACATAAGCATAAAACTTTGTGACCTTGGAATAGGAGTGAGGTTTTTTAGATATGACATCAAAAACACAAGGAAAAAAAGATAAGTTGAGCTAAATCAAAATTTAAAACTTAGTGCTTCAAAAGACTGTCAAGAGAGTGAAAGAACAACCCACAGAATATGAGGAAACAATTGTAAATCATATATCTGATAAGAAACTTGTATCTAGAATGTATCAGGAAATCTTACAAGTCAATTATAAAAGGAAACATAATTTTTAAATGGGCAAAGATCTGAACACCTCACCAAAGAAGATATACTGATGGCAAATGAGCAAATAAAAAGTTGCTCAGCATCATTTGCCATTAGGGAATTGCAAATTAAAACAATAATCAGAGGTACAAACTGCTATGTATAAAGTAAGCTACAAGGGTATATTGTACAACATGGAATATAGCCAACATAATATAATAACTATAAATGGAATATAACCTTTAAAAATTGTGAAAACAACAGTAATGAGGTATCACTACACACCAGTTCAAATAGCTCAAATCCTGATAACACCGAGTGCTGGTGCTGATATGAAGCAACAAAGACTCTCATTTATTGCTGGTAAGAATATAAAATGGCACAGTCACTTTGGAAGTTGTATGGTTCTGTTTACATGAGATGTCCAAAACAGACAAATCTACAGAGATAGAAGCTATGTTAGTTTTTCCCTGGGGCTGGTGGGGGTTTGGGAGGAAATATGGCAGGGGTGACATTAAAAGAGTATGAGGTTCTTGTGGGGGGGGATGAAAATGTTCTAAAATATTGAGAGTTGCATAATTGTGAATATACCAAAAGTCATTGAATTATATACCTTAAGTGAGTCAGTTATATGGTATGCAAATTATATCAATAAAAATGTTACAGAAACAAAACAAAATTTTTTATGTAATAATTTTGTGCATATGTATAGAAAAGATCTTTTGAGATAATTCAGTAAATTTAGTAGTTTTCATGTTACCAGTGTATAAAATATATTCAGTAGGAATGCATAAAATATACTCAGTAAAATATTTGATTTTAATTAGTGAGCAATCAAACACACATTTCATTTATTTATTTTTTTTTGGACCTCTAGGTCCCTGAGCAGCAGCCCATTACTTTGTGTAGTGGAGTTGAAGATACAAAGCATTATGAGGAAGCCAGGAAATGTGTAGAAGAATTAGCACTGTACCTGAAACCACTCAGCAGTGCTAGAGGTAAATTGGATGAAATTATCCACGCTAAGCAAATGTTTATTAAAGGTGCTTTTGTTCTCATAAAAACTGTGGGCTATAAGTAAATGTTAACAAAATTTATTTAGTGTAAACCAAACCCACTGATGTTAAATAATACCATTACAAGCTACATCAAATAAAGTAGTAAGTTTAAAGTTTATGTGATGTTGGAAAGAGTATTTGAATGACTGGATAAAGAAGTTGTGGTTTATTTCTATAATGAAATACTACTCAGCCATAAAAAGAATAAAACCATGCCATTTGCAGCAACAGGAGAGACCTAGAGATCGTTGTTCTAAGTGAAGTAAGCCTAAAGAGAAAGAAAAATACCATATGATATCACTCATATGTGGAATCTTAAAAAAAAGAAAAAAGAGGACACTGTGAACTCATCTACAAAACAGAAACAGACTCGCAGACATAGTAAACAGTTTTATGGTTACAAGGGGGAAGGGGTTAGGAAGGGATAAATTTAAGAGTTTGAGATTTGCAAATGTTAGCCATTATATATAAAAATAGATTTTAAAAAACAAATTTCTTCTCTATAGCACATGGAACTGTATTTACTATCTTGTAACAACCTTTAATGAAAAAGAATATGAAAACAAATATATGTATGTATATGCATGACTGGGACATTGTGCTGTATACCAGAAATTGACACATTGTAACTGACTGTATTTCCAATTAAAAAAAAATTTTTTTTAAGTAAGTATAAATACACTGGTGGTTTTAGAAGGGTTATCTATCATTTGACAACTTTCAGTTGTCTGCCTTCTATCCAGTTTTCTGTGGTAATCTGTTGGAGATGTAACAAAATTGGAAGTTGCCATTGTTGCCTTGCCATTACAGCTTATTTTTTCATTAGGAAAGCAAGATTAACCACTATGAAATAATATGTGAGACCTGTTAGGACCTCAAGATTTGGGATATAAACTAATTATTAATGTTGTCTGGCCTTATTTTCTTTATTCCTCTATAATTAGAATGAATAATGGTAATTTAATGTCATAATGAGTGTTATATTTGCTTGAGTTAATAGCTTTTGTATACTTTTAAAATGCAAGCTAGGCTCCACTTGTGTAATTTTATTTATTGTGTAAGTATTCTGGTAGAACCCCAAACTATTCACATATTTGTAAGTCAGTCAGCCCATCAGAGAAAATTTTCCTGGACTCTAAAATTGCATTGTAAACCTATAAATAACTTTTTATTCTCTTTAAAGGAGTGGGTCTGAATAGCACTACTCAGAGTGTTCTGAGTCGCCCGATGCAGAGGAAGCTGGTGACTCTGGTCCACTGCCAACTGGTGGAAGAAGAAGGCAGGATTCGTGCCATGAGGGCAGCTCGATCTTTAGGTGAACGAACAGTTACAGAGCTCATTCTCCAGCACCAGAATCCTCAGCAACTCTCTTCCAATCTTTGGGCAGCAGTCAGGGCTAGAGGCTGCCAGTTCCTTGGACCAGGTATATAATTAAAGTTTGATATTTACAATATTAGTAATTCTAAACTTACTGTGTAAGAACTGTAAGTGATGTACAAAGGCTAGTTCTTTGCAATATTCTGTTATCAAGTAGTATCTTACTTGACAATCATGGCTTGGGTAATTAATTTCATGTCAGTTTTTCAGAACACTTAAAGCTTTTTTCTCTTTTTTTACACTTTTTTTTTAATTGAGTTATAGTCATTTTACAATGTTGTGAAATCTTTTAATGCCAAAGTTTGTTCATTTTGATTGAAGTTTTCCTGAAATATATTAATCTCTTATTCACTTTCTTAAATATACAGAATGTAATGTAATACAAAATTGTCCCAGAAGGGTTAAAAAGTGTAACTGTGAATGTCTGTTGTTGTGTTGCCAATTAATTAAGTGGTACCTGCAGAAATTATTGAATATTGCCCTTCTAAGAAACAGGTTTGTCTTACCTCTGTACATGATAAGTTTTGGTTTTGCTCAACTTTTCCTAGCAATGCAGGAGGAAGCTCTAAAGCTGGTTCTCCTGGCCTTGGAAGATGGTTCTGCTTTGTCAAGAAAAGTATTGGTTCTCTTTGTGGTACAAAGGTTGGAGCCACGGTTTCCTCAAGCCTCTAAAACTAGCATTGGGCATGTTGTCCAGCTCCTTTATAGAGCCTCTTGCTTCAAGGTATGAACCTACGTTAAATTTCAGCTTAACAGAAAGCATCCTTTCCCCAAACTTAAGTAGTAAAACTTTGAGTTTAGTAAAGTTGCCTGTATCTTTTCAGAAAATTTTAACAATTTTTTCTTTATTCTTTTAAAGAACGTAGATGATGTCCTATTAAATCTTGTTGTGTTGGATTTTGTGTATTAGATATTCAATAGGATAGATCAAATCAAGGCTTATAGATTTTTGTTTGAAGAGACTATTAAGCCATGTCAGTTTTCCACCGAGACTGAACAGAATTGATCTAAAGAGAGAGTCATTGAGGCAGGAGTGTTTTATTTCACTCTTTGTTCCTGATGTAATTCCACGTATAAAGTACTGAAGCTCCATTTGCCATTTCAATGTATAGTAATGCATCTCGAATCAAATCAACACTCTTTCAAACATTGGTGCCCACTATATTTCATTTATTGTTCATCCTGTTTTCCTGACTTCTGAATGTCAAGGCTTCTTGCTTTTGACATGATATGTAACAGGTACTTCTTGGGCCAGGGAAACATATCTCTAAAAAATTGTTAATTCATACAAGCTGTAAGGAAGTCACCACATTCCCTCATCTGACACTCAAACTAAAAAACAAGAACAAAACAAAACAAAACAACTCCCACATTAGCCATCCTACTATATTCTATTCTCTCATTTTTTGAGAAGGTTAAAATGGGCCACCAGGTCAACAGCACATACAGATTTAACTTAAATTTTCTTTTAAAGCTCTAGCTAAATGCCAATATTAATTCTGTTTCTTTCTAGAGTCAGATTATATACAGAAAATGGGATGTGGACTCCAGGTCTATACTCACCCCTCTTGTTTTTCTTAGGGACCTCTCAGAACCTCTAGCCAAAACAACCCCGACTAGTCCAGAGATTGTCCCTGAATAACTTACTTTTGTTACAGTGGTTGTAATAACATTATTGTACAGTGTGATCCGGGATACACTTCAGAATGTCCCTTTGCTTCCAGTGTTACTTCCCCATTAACCGGACCAGATAGATACAATATAGGAAGCTTAAAAAGTAAAAAATAAAAAAATCCAACCTTTCCTCTGGAAGAATAATAAGGGACTCAAAAACCCCAGAATACCCAAAGTGAACCTCTCTCAATCCTAATTAAAAGCATTAATAATAATTTTTAAAAGATTGGAATATGTAAAACTCCAGTTATTTTTCACTTGGGTCATGATTATTTCCTTTTATTTCATTGTCCACCTACTTTCTTCTCTTGGAGGTAGTTCATACCACATTCTCAATTATGAAAAGATTTATCTTCTCTTATCACAATGGGTCCATACCCTAAACTTTATTAAACTTTATTCACTATGGCAGAGTTTCTGTTAAGTGTCTACCAATACCCGTTTCATCTTCTTCATGGAACTCAGCTCCAACTGCATTGTCCATTCTTCCTAGTAGGCGTTTGTATCCATATTGCTGTGTTTTAGCTGTGTATTTATAGCATCTCTTTTATTTCCATTGGAAAAGCCTTTTCAGGCTGCAGGATAATTCTGGTCATTCTTAGTACAGTACAGTTCCAAGACTTCAGACATTGCATATCTTGTAACTCTGAGTGTTTTTAGTTAAAGAGCTTTTGAGAGCCAAGCCCTGGGAATCAGTACATCATATAGAAAACATGTTCTACATTTTAGTGAGGTTTAGCCTATATTGAGAGGGTGTTTTCATACATATGTACATACATTTGGTCTTTTAGATTTGCCTTTGAATAGGGACAAGATATATTTAGTTTTTGTGACTATAGTCATTGATTTTTTAAAATCTATTTGATCTCTCTGTGGACTTACCTAACAAAATTTAAGTTAGATCTTCTAATAAGAATGGAATACATTAAAAAATATAATGTAAGTATGACCTAGATGTCCTGACTAAAATAGCCTATAGTTTCTTTGATGGGTGGGGAAAAAATGGAAATTTTCTACTAGAGGTATTTGAGTCTTTATGGGAAAAAATGATTTACAAGGCAAAGTATGTTCTAAAATATGTTAGGATGTAATCCTAGATTAGAATAATTATTTTACTTTGATTTATTAAGCTTTTGGCATAAATCCAGCTTGACTCTAAATGTGAATTGTTAGGGGTGATACGAGTAGTACCTTCCTCAACAAATTTAAAGAATTAAATTAGTTCACGTGTTAACATAACACTTAAGATAACTTAACACACTGACTGGCACACACTGTGTACTCATATGTGTCAATTGTTTTTATTAATAAAAAGCATTATTATGATCTTCATTATGATTATTGTAGTCCAGCATTTTAGATTTGCACTTTCTGATGGTGACCTAATCTACTCAGCTCCATGGAGAATTAAACCAAGTGCGAATTAGTCATCTTTAGAATCACACCAGCATTGAAGCTCTTTCAGTTGTGAGTACCAGCTAGCTCGATTCCAGGCAAGCCCAAGAGTGATAACCCACAGATACGGAGAAGAAACATACATTATTTCTCAGAATAATTGTATGAGTATTTTCTTTGTTCAGAGTATTTTCTAATCTATATATGGTAATATGAAGTACAAGCCCAGTTTATTTCTTACCTGACTCATGAAATTATGTGTGTCTTATCAGGTCACCAAACGTGATGAAGACTCTTCTTTGATGCAGTTGAAAGAAGAATTTAGAACCTACGAAGCTCTGCGGCGAGAACATGACTCCCAAATAGTGCAGATTGCGATGGAAGCAGGCTTACGGATTGCACCGGACCAATGGTCCTCTTTGCTTTATGGAGACCAGTCTCACAAATCCCATATGCAGTCCATTATTGACAAGGTAGACCCTTTTTTGTCCCTTACTTCTTGGACTAATCTTGGAGTTTTGGTAACTTATTTACTTAACAGATGTATATTGAAGTGAATACTGTATGGCAGGCTCTTGTAAATTACATTTTCTGTCATTGAGTGTTATGTCATAACTAGGCACATCATAATACCAGTTTGTTCGTATAAAGATTTTTTAAATTGGGGTGTAGATGCTGTTGTTCATATGCGATTTAATTTGATTAGTGCTGTAATGCTTTATCTAGCAGTGTCTCCCATTCCTTTGAGAGTCTCCCATCTCTGTTTGATCATTGCCTCTCTCCCTTTTATTATTCTCTTGAGTTTTGATCACTGTGTTAGTCAAACCCATTTTCAAAATACCTTTGTTCCCTTCCTGTAACAGCCATTTATTAGCTTTGAAGATGTATACATTGAGATTTCTTATTCTTATATTTCTCAGTAATTTCACATAGTAAGTTACCAACCATTCTAAATTTGATCAGATTTTCAGCAACATTTCTAATTTATGTATTGTTTGTTACGATGAAAAGATCACTCAAGTACATGTGAATTGTAGGCCAGACCCTGCTATTTAATTTTGACTCTAAGAGCTGTATTTAATTCTCTTAAAACTAGACTAATACTTAAACTGGGTTTTTTTGTAGTTCAACATGAAATACATGAAAGAGCTGTTAAGAAAAATTCTTAAAGTGCCATGTAAATGTATTATGTTCAATAATTTTTTGAACTTTTACTATTTCCCTTAATTTTTACTCTTTTATCTTAAATATTTTTTAACTACAGAGATTATTATACATTAGAGTTCACCCTACATTTAATTTAGAGAAATAATGTCAATATGTAAGAGTAGCCTCAATAAAATATTTAACACTTATGAGAGCTTACTCTGTGCCTGGTGGTTTTTAAATAATTCATTTAATCTTCTCAACAGTCCTGTATTATCCCTTTAATACAGAGGCAGGGGGAAGTTAAGTAAATTTCTCCAGGATCACATAGGTAATGAGAAACAGAGCTGGATTTGATTGGACGTTCTGACTCTAGAGTCCATGCTCTTAATCACTAAACCTCTTTTCAAACTCTTCTGCCCCTCCTCCCTTTTTTTCTATTCCTAAGGATAGAATTCTTGGAATAGATAGATAGTAGATTGATGTTAAAGGAGAATTGGGAAATGTACTTTATAACTGCTTAGTGCAATAACTTTAAGTGTAATGTATATTATTTGTTCTGCCTGTAAGCTTCCTGCATACCTTTAACAAAACTTTACCTGCAACTTCTACGTCTGAAATTATGCAGTTGACTAACTGTGACATACTGAAACCTTAACAATGATCTCTTAAAGGAGTAGCTTTATACCTTTAAAGAGAAACTTGACTTGCTTTTATGAAGATCCTACAAGGAGGTTAACCTTCTTGTCCGAATTGGATTATGTAACTAGATTTATATCCTGTAGTAATTTTCCCACATCATGAGCAGTAATTTGAATTTAGTACCTGAAACTTTCATACAACAAACTGTTAAATGAACTTTGCAGTGTGACATCTTATTACACAGATCAATAGAACTTTCTGTTATAATGAAAATGTTCTGAATATGCATTGTCCAATACAGTGATCACTAGCCCCACATGACTGTTAAACACTCAAAATGTAACTTATGTAACTGGTAAACTAAAATTTTAATTCATTTTAATAGCCTAATGTTGCTAATGACTACTGTATCGGACAGTGTAAATAGAGAATTTATTAAAAGTGGTAAGAAGACAATTATGCTATAATAAAGACAAACATGAATTAACAGTACACAAAGAGGAATATATCTAACTGATGAGATAGATTTCGGCCCCAGTGATAATTAAATGCACATTTAGAACAGTGACATACCAAATATTGCCTGTTAAGTTAGTAAAGAAACATATACTCTCGTTCATTGCTGATGGTTTGTAAAATGCATTACAATTTGTCAGTAATTAAAACCTCAAAATATTCATGTCCTTTGACCAAACTTAGTATTCCCAGGAATTTATTTTAAGGAAATAATTCAAACTTTCAAAGGTTATGAACTCAAAGGTGTTAATTGCTGAGGTATTTATAAAGGACAAAATAAAGAGATGGATAAAAAAGTTAAGATATATCTACTCAGAGCACTGTTACATGGCCATTAAATTGCAGTTATGTCAGGACAGATACTCTTTTCAACTGATAAATAACATTTAATTTCTTCTTGAAAAAATGCTAGTGAAATATTTCTCTTAAGTCTTGGTGGTAGATATATGGGTATTATGTTAGTTGCTTTTCTTTGAAGTATTTCATAATAAAAATGGTTAGCTATATAAAAATCCTTTTGTTGTAATATTAATGGGAGGCAAACCCATAAGTTTATAAATGGCTGATTATAAGTATATAAAAAGCATGCAGAGATGAAAAATTGAATTAAAGGCATGTCAACATAGTTGTATTATTTTCCATTTTTTAAAAATATGTGCTTTTTTAAAAATTACCTTTTAAAATGACCTTTGGGGGAGAAAAATTCTCTTCTATATTAATAAATTACATAGACAGTTAAATGTTTCCAAGTAAGAACCCTTAGTTATTATCATGTAGTTAAATTTTTTCCTTTAAAGTTCATATGTATTGGCTAACCTAGGAGACTTAATGCAAGTATGTGTGTCATTAAGTCTTAGGAAAATATACAACCTGATATCTTCCAAATCCCCAAGCTAATGTAGGGTTTTTCTGAGCTAGAATGGACTTTTGAAATCATTTAGTCCATACAACAGATAGATTTCAGATTGAGTCTGTAAAGGTTATATGTAGTGTCATAATCTTTGATCTATAATAGAACTTGAATTCAAGCTCGGTTTGAGTTCGGTTTCATTGTTCTTGCTACTGTATAGCATTCTCTCTAGACTATATTTCCAAATTTGAATTACTTGGAAGGACCCCCCGCAAGAGTCAAACTAACATAGTGTTTTAAGAACATAAGACATAAAGAATATTTCCAAATTGAGGATTTGAGAAAGGTCTCACATTTGAGGGATATGAGGACAGAGGGAAGAGAGTATACAATATGCCAACCTGTGGATGCAGAGAAGTTCAGGGTTCAGGTAGCGAGTAATACAATCTGGCCAAAGCATGGGATGTACAGGAGGATAAAAATTAGATTTAATAAATTACAAAAATTATTGTGATATTGTAAGCAACCTTTATTTTTAAAGGATTATCTAGCCTTTGGGGGGAAGTTAATATTTATCTTTTTTTAAGTTGCAGACCCCAGCCTCTTTTGCACAAAGTGTTCAGGAACTAACAATTGCTCTCCAGCGGACTGGAGATCCAGCAAACTTGAACCGACTAAGACCCCATTTGGAGCTATTAGCAAACATTGACCCTAGCCCAGGTAAACCCAAGAGAAGTTACTGGACTATCCCATATGTGCCGTAATGCTATTTAATGATTCTTTTAATTACCTTTTGTTATATTTTTCTAGAATTTCCCAGAGTAGCAGTTCCAGAACTTTTCTACAGTACTTACGTTTCTGACCCCAGTCTTGACTATTTCTTTATTACTTCAACTAATATTTATTTAATACTTTTTACTGTGCTGCTCATAATCATCCAGAAAATAGGTTCTCTCTGGGATCCTTTACGTTTCCTCATTCTCCCATGACAAAATTGTGCTGTATTTTACCATTTTCATCTCTTTTGACAAAACTCAAGTTTTCTCATTTTTTTTTTCTAAATCACATATCTTTAGTTGCATTTTTTTGGTCCCAACTTTCCCTTTTCTATGATATCTTATTCCATCACACATCCTCTGTTGCATGTCTTTGTCAAGCCTTTTCCTGATCCTTCTCCTTGACCTAAAAATCACCCTGTCTTCATTTTTCACCTAATTCTTAGCATCTCAGATGTGTTAGCTTGTATTCTGTTGCTGTCTCTGTGTTTATTCTTACTACTAAACTAAAACTCTTAACATTCACTAGTAATTTCCTTGTTTCTAATTCCAAACTTTTTCTCAGTCCTTAAATTACTTGATTTGTCTTCAGTACTTTGTAATGTTGTTTACTGCTTCCTTGACATAGAAACTCTCCTGATGCCTTATCTTTCTGTGATCTTAATGATTCTCTTCTGACCTTTCTGAATGCTGTCTTATATTGACCACTCTTTGCTCTGCTGTCCCCTGAAGAGCAGGCCGTTTGTGTTCTTGGATTTTGTTTTCCCTGCACTTTCTATTGATGACAGTCATTCCCAGCTTCAGGTATTATTTATTAATAATAGACTCCTAGTGTCTGTGTCGCTCTTAGCTCTTCATCATTCCAGACCCACTTCCACAGATGCTTTCTGAGATTCTCTGTCCTCTCTGTGTGGCAGACTCCCCTTCACTTGATACCTGCTCTTCATCCTGTGTTCCCTCTCTCTGTAAATGACCTCATTCTCTTGAGGTGTAAGCTGAAAACCTGAGTCTTTTCCTTTCACTTACTCTATATACCATTTTAGACAACAGGATTTATCTGTTCCTTCATAATATGCTCTATTCTGTGCCTATTAATAGTTTCTCAGTGAGGGCCTCGTTCCTTTTCCTAAGACTAAATGCCCTCCCATTTTCCTCTACTCTTAATTCTTCCAACCACTCTACTTACTACTGTAAAATAAGTCATATCTCTGATCTTATGTCTATTCTTACAAACTTGCAGTGACACCCCATTGCTTATAGAATAAGATTTGGAACTCTTAACTATGACATTCAGAGTAATAAATTTACAACCAGAAATACTTAATCAGACAACATAAAATGTATTCCTAGAGCGCAGTGATTTTTTGTTTGTTTACTTCTGTGCTTTGATAGTTCTGAGCAATCAGAAGAGCACTTCCACAAGCTTACCACCCCATCAATCACCAATGTGTCTGCCTACATCTGTGCCAATACAGTCTGCTCTCTTATATATGACAGTGGATAAACTGTACTAGCTGAGGCTACCCTCTCTCCTCATGTACTAATATCTTGTCAAGTATATCTGTCCAGCTTCCTCTGTTATGTCATCAGTTTTCCTCCTCTACTGGAGTATTTCTATCACTGTACAAACGTACTGTTATTCCTCTCATCATAACCCAGTTTTTTGTCGGTGGGAGGTAATTAGGCTTATTTATTTTATGTTTAGAGGAGGGACTGGAGATTGACCCCAGGACCTCATGCCTACTAATCATGTGTTCTACCACTTGAGCTATGCCCTCCCCCATCATAACCCACTTTTGACATTATTCGCCATCTGCTTACCACTCCCTTTCTCTCCGTTTTATGACGCTCTCTTGAACTCACTCTGATCAGGCATTTTTATGTCTTCTGCACAATCAAAATTGCTTTTGTCAAGGTCACAAGTGACTTCCATGTAGCTAATTCCAAACATCAGTTCTTGGTTCTCTTTGTATTTGACCTGTTAGCAGCATTTAACATTGTTATTTACTCTCTACTCCTTGTGAGACTCCTTTCACTTGGCTTCCAGGCCAGCACACTCTTCTAGTTTTCTTCTTACTTTATTGGACCCTCGTTCTCAGCCTCTTGCTGATTTCTCTTCATCTCCATAGCTTCTAACCTTTTTTTTCCCCCGTAGCCTCCAAACTTTGGAGTACTCCGAGAATTTAATACTTGTATCTCTTCTCTTTTCTATTTGTACTCATTTCCTAGGTAATCTTATCCAGTCTCATGGCTTTAAATAGTATTTACATGAAATGCAAATTTACTGTATCTCATCAGTTCTGAAGCCCACATGTTTTCAGATTATAGCATTACTGAAATTGGGATTCATTTGTACAATGATGTGATAATTAGCAATCTTTTTTCTATTTTGATAGCATATAAAATAATGGTGTGTGTTAAACAGTTGATGGTGTTTTAGAATCTGTGTAACATATATACCACCCAGACTTTCTTCCTGGATTCTTTTGTATATCCAACTGACTGCTCAGTATCCAATAGCTCTATTTGAATATCTAATAAGAATTTCAAAAGTAATCTGTCCAAAAGTGAAATCCAATTCCTGTCCTCCACTTTCTCACCATTCCTGTTAGTGGCAGTTCCATCTTTCCAGTTCCTCTGTCCAAACATCATCAACTTGTTTTTCTCTCGTAAGGTACATCTGATCTATCAGCATATCCTATAGGCCCTACCTTTAAAATCCATTCAGAATTTATCTACTTAGCACCTTCACTGTTACCACCCTAACCTCTATTCATGGATTATGGAATAGCTTCCTGTTGTCTGTCTGGTTGTAGCATAGGAGCCAGAGTGATCCTGTTACCCCTCTGCTCAAAAATTCTCCAGTGCTTTCCATTACTCAGTAAAAGCCAAAGTCTTTTTTGATCTGGTCTTTACCTCTCTCCAACTTCTTCTCTTACTCTTTTCCCATCTAATTCATTCCAAATTTCACCTCCATGAACATGCCAGGCATACTCCCATATTAGGGCCTTTGCATATCTTCTTCCCTCTTCCTAGAAAGTTTTTTCTCCTAATAAATCCACAAGGCACACTCAAGCCCCACTTTAATGTTTTTAATCAAATGTAACCTCAAGGAGGCCTTCTCTGGATACCCTGTCTAGAATTTTACACATACCTGTCCACTTCTTGCTTTGCTCTCTTCATTCAAACCCTCATTATCTGAATATTTTATATTTGATTATTAATCTTTTCATTAAATTGCTGACACTAACTCCTTTATTCACTTAATACTGGGCAGAACATTGCATAACATAGTTAACATTTTTTTTAATTTGTTGTGTAGATGCTCCTCCTCCTACTTGGGAACAGCTAGAAAATGGGCTGGTTGCTGTGCGTACAGTGGTGCATGGGCTGGTTGATTATATCCAGAATCACAGCAAAAAAGGAGCAGATCAACAGCAGGTGAGGAGAAGTAAGCCATTGCGGTTATCCTCACAGATACAAGCAAAGCTGACAAGATGATGTGCTTTGAGAATCCGTAGAAACTGGAAATTAAACTAGAAATTGAAAACCTATTTTTAACTCCCTGTTCCATTAAACATCATGAAGAATGGAACAAAAATAATAAGATTTATAGTTTAGAATGATTAGCAGCCAGTTTACTGGGTTAGCCTAGTAATTTTATCTGACAACACTGAAGTTAAATAATCCTTGTTGGTCTAGTGTTGTGCTGGAGTCACTTTTCACGTTGGATATGCAGCATTTGATCCTGTGCTAAAGGTTATTCCATTTATATAAAATTATTCTCTTTGGTTACTGTTACATTCCAGTTTGACGATAGGTATCACTTTTTAGTGCTAATGTTGTCTCTCTCCAATACTGTTCACATATTTTGTAAATGCTTTTTCTCTGTTAGTATTTAAATGTTCTTCATGCATAATGTCTTATGCCAGTGGGCCAAATTTTCCTCCAATATTTTTAAATGAAACATATGGCAGTAAAATATAATAGCCTATATTATGGCAAGAGTTTTCAGTTTTACTCCCAATAATTTCATTTTGCCCTCAAGATTTATGTTAGGTTCACTGCACCCTTTATTTCATAGTAGTAAGCTTGAGAAATTAAAACTGTGTTACTAATTTATCTGGCTCAAGTAAATATTAATAGATAATTCAATATTTTTTTTCTTTGAAAGCAAGAAATATTAAAAGTGTTCTGCTGTATAGATGAATAGATCCACATAGGGACACACTTTTCCCTAAGTCAGTCTAAGCACAGATCAGAACTTTACAATTAAAAAATTTAGAAAATTAAAAACTCATCTTTTAATAAGGGGATATAGTTCAGCAGTAGAGTGTGTGCTTAGCATGCATGAGGCCCTGGGTTTTATCCCTAGTACCTCCACCAAAAAAAAAAAAAAAAAAATCTAAAAAACTTATTTTTAACTCCCTGTTCTGTTAGACCTTGTGAAGAATGTGATAAAAAAATAATACGGTTAACTTTTAAGTTCTGCCAATAAACGATGAAATACATTAAATTTCACTTAGCTTAGTATTGTGTTTGATATCTTATCAACTCCCAGATCTGTCCGCCTGCTTTATCCCTGATTTGTAAATAATAAGTTTCATTTATACCTTTGGAGATACTTTAAAGTCCTTGTCATATTCTTCTGCCTGTCAAGAATTGGTTACAGAATATTCTTCAGTTATAGGACCTACTGTAGATTTGTAGTTAGCTATAAGGAAACATGATTATAAGTATAGCTATATTGAATATCATCCAAAGAAAATACTTAGAAGACAGTTTAAATAGTTGAAAGTCCTAAACTCCAGTGGTTTGTCCATTATAAAAAAAAAATACAACTCTCATGAGATTGAATCAATAATTTATCTGATGTTACATTATGTTTGATAGTGTCAACATATCAGAAAAATCAGCATTACATTTTTTAATTAATGAGTGAATTTTGGGATTCTCTAAGACCTCAGACAGAATGAATTACCAGCACTTTTGCTCTTGGCAGTATAGATAATTATATGAATTAGTATGAATTATTCATCTAGATTACTAAGATCCTAAAATGGCAACACGGAATTTACTTCTTTTTCTTAGAAGCTAATGTTTTAATTTTGATCTTAGCCTCCACAGCATAGCAAATATAAAACATACATGTGTCGAGACATGAAGCAGAGAGGAGGATGCCCTCGAGGGGCCAGCTGTACATTTGCACACTCACAGGAGGAACTGGAAAAGTAAGTGTGAAAGTCATTAGACAGCCTTCTAATAACTTGTTATTGAATTAAGGTAGAATTATTAAGCAGAATTACTTGCTGCCACTGA
Source organism: Camelus ferus (assembly GCF_009834535.1). NCBI lineage: Eukaryota > Metazoa > Chordata > Mammalia > Artiodactyla > Camelidae > Camelus > Camelus ferus. Next base: position 9,021,310 of record NC_045716.1, read on the forward strand.
GAAATATGAAGAGAGGTAGTTGCATTCTCTTTAATGAATAAGAGTGTTTAGAAAGTAATACAAAATTTAAAAAAAAAAAAAAAAACCAAAGCAATTTCTTTAGCATTCATTACATTGTGCCTAAAAATAGAAAGTTGCTTATGGTTAATTGTATCTAAAAGTGAGTTTTTTTCATTCCCCCCAAAAAGTGAAACTCTTAAGAATTTTCATCAACTTCAACTGATTGATTTTAACTAATTGAATAATGCATTTCCAATGGGGAAATTTGCCCTTTGCTCTACTCAAGAAATTATTTATTGCCAAGCTCAGTTTCACAGATTCCTTCTAATTTCAAGGAGCAGATAATTTCAATGATGTTAAATTTCTAGCAAATAATAGAAAGGAAGGAAAACCTCTTAATTATTTTATGAAACCAGTGTAACACTGACACCAAATTTGACGAAGCACATAAAGAAGTACAAATACATCTCACATATTAATTTTTTTAATCCTAAATATTAAAACTTAGAATTCAATAATACATTAAAATAGACACCATTATTAAGTGCAAAGGTGGCACAATATAATTACTGTAGGTTGGAGAACAGAGTATAATAACCATGTGATCATACCCAAAGATGCCAGAAGGCATTTGAATAATATCCAGTGTCCACGATAGATGAAGATCCCGTAGTGGTACAAACACATCATAGACTAGACACTTTGCCAACATGATAATTACATCTCAAATCAAAAGCCAGCATGATACCATGATGCTTAATTGATAATAGATTATTAGAGTCATTCTTGTTAGAATCAAGAGTAAGAGAAGATTTTCTAATAGTAAAACTGTTATTTAATATTGTACAAGTAGTAGCTAATGTATGTAACCAAGAGAATAAAATAGCCAAAATCATTACATGGGAAAACTCAAGAGAAGTACTAGAAACTAAAGAAACCAGAATTTAGTAAGGTAACAAATCAAAAAATTACTTTACAAAAAAGAATTAGTCTCATACAAATTAAAATGGTAAATACAGTTAAAAAGGTGACATTAAAGATCTCTTTTGCATTAGCAACAAACAGAAAAGATAAATACCAATAATAAACTAATAAGAAAGATCCAGGATCTGTATTAAATGAATTAGTAAACTACCTAGGAACATAAGAGAAGAACTGAATAAATAAAGAAGGATACTATGTTCTTAGATGAGGGTTGGAATTATAAAGGTTTTATTTTCTTTTATAAATAGTATATTCAGTGAAATACCAATTAGAATCTTAACATCATGATTTTGGGGACCTAACAAAATCATTCATTTAGAAGTAAAAATATGTTCCAGCAGTTTGGAAAATTCTGAAAAAAAAAAAAAAAAAAAAAAAAGAACTCTTCAACAGGGACTAGACTAATAACTGTTAACCTGTTTTATGAGCAAAAGTGGGAATAAAGACTGGTATTAGCATGGGAATAGCTAGACCAATGAAATACAGTAGAAAATCTAGAAGAAGCTCCAGATACATATTGGGAACTCAACATACATGTTAAAGGTAGCATTTCACATCAATAACAAAAAAGATGACGGTGGAACAACTCTATCCATTTGAAAATTAATTATAGCTAGATTCTTACCTTTATACCAAAATGAATTATAAAAGTATCAGATTTACATATTTAAGAAAACAGATGACCGGGTAAAGAAGATGTGATATATTTATACAATGGAATACTATTCAGCCATAAAAACCGACAACATAACGCCATTTGCAGCAACATGGGTATTCCTGGAGAATGTCATTCTAAGTGAAGTAAGCCAGAAAGAGAAAGAAAAATACCATATGAAATCGCTCATATGTGGAATCTAAAAAAAAACAAAACATAAATACAAAACAGAAACAGACTCATAGACATAGAATACAAACTTGTGGTTGCCAAGGGGGAGGTGGGTGGGAAGGGACAGACTGGGATTTCACAATGTAGAACAGATAAACAAGATTATACTGTATAGCACAGGGAAATACATACAAGATCCTGTGGTAGCTCACAGCAAAAAAAAATGACAGTGAATATATGTATGTTCATGTATAACTGAAAAATTGTGCTCTACACTGGAATTTGATACAACATTGTAAAATGACTAGAACTCAATAAAAAATGTTAAAAAATTTAAAAAAGTGCTACAAAAAATATTTAAGGAGAAAAACTATAGAATACTTAAGAGATTTTTGTTATTGTTGTTACATAATCTTAAACATCAGGAAAGAATTTTTGAGTGATGACAACCCAGCATCTATAAAGAAGAATATTACTAAATTTGATTACATGAAAATTGAAAACTAAGATATGGCCCAAACACCAGAATTAAAAAAAAAAAAAGATTGGTGGGGAAAGGACATACGAAAGGCTGATATCCCTAACGTAAAATGAGTTCCTGCGAATCTCTAAGAGAAGAACCAGGAGATATATGGATCATGAACATAAATAGGCAATTCACAGAAGAAACACTAATGGCAGCAAATGTGGAACTATGTTAGTTTCACTAATTGTTAAAGAAATGCAAATGGTATCAAAACTTGATATTTTTGAACTGTCAACTTATTAAAGGCTGATACTAACCGGTGTTTAATGAGATACTGAGAAAAGACCTTTCTTTTATTATCAGTAGGAGTTATAATAGCTTTGGAGCCTTATAACAATTTCAGATGTACATACATTAGACTTAATTAGTAATTCTGCTTTGGGCTGTTTACACAAGGGTTCCAGTACATGTACATAATTTCCCATTAATGCATTGTTTTAATACCAAAAAATTAGGAACAACCTAAAATATACTGACTTAAAGGAATATTCAAGATTATTAAATAGAGGAAAGAATTTACTAAGTGGTTATATGCAACCCTATTTCTGTAAATAATAATCTTATACATCAGAATTTAAGCCAGTGGATAGAGAGCAAAGTCTATATTATATACCAAACTGTTAACAGTGATTACTGCTGCTGGATAGTCCTCCCACCCCCACCCACCACCAAAATGTGTGTGTGTGTGTGTGTATACACACATACACAAGTTTTCAAATTGATAGCTAGAGCCAGTGTTTCAAGAGAATTTCTAAAAAATGTTGTGCTTTGGAATCTTTTTCTTTTGTTTCTTCAATATATTTTAGTTCTTGATTTTGCTTTAATGATTTTTGTTTTTGGTATATGCCTTTGCTTTTTATATAGATTTCGTAAAATGAACAAACGCTTGGTTCCCAGAAGACCCCTGAGTGCCTCTTTGGGTCAACTTAATGAGGTGGGCCTGCCTTCAGCAGCTATCCTTCCAGATGAAGGTGCAGTGGATCTGCCCAGCAGAAAGCCCCCTGCTCTGCCAAACGGAATTGTATCAGCAGGGAATCCAGTAACACAGCTGATCCCACGAGGGACAGACCCCAGCTACGATTCTAGTCTGAAACCAGGAAAAATAGATCACCTGAGCAGTAGTGCCCCTGGATCACCTCCTGACCTGTATGTTGTTTTTCTAAACTTTTATTTAAGTTTCTTTACAGATATAAAAAAAAAAAAAAAAATCAATGTTTTGTTTTGAAGGGGAAGAAACTCATTTGGGGGCTGTATTTTGTTTTTTCTGTTTCCTGTGCTAATGATTTTTAAGAAACAATTAACATAGGTGAAGTAAGATCAAAGTTTGCGAATTTTGTAGAAAGGATGACTGTTGGAAGAAACCAGATAACTAAATTGTGGCTTTTTTTTTTTTTTTTTTTTACATTTAACAATTTGTGTACCTTGTAAATATTTTCAAGACCTTAAACTTGACTTGCAGAATCTTGTTGCTATAGGCTAGAATCTGTCCCTAAGAGTATTTCTGCCTTGCCTGTGAATCCACATCCTGTACCTCCACGAGGGCCGTCAGACCTGCCCCCTATGCCTGTCACCAAACCACTTCAGATGGTTCCACGAGGTTCTCAGTTATATCCAGCACAACAGGCAGATGTTTACTACCAGGATCCTCGAGGAGCGGCCCCACCATTTGAACCAGCACCTTATCAGCAGGGTAATGATCTTTCATTTACGTCGCTCATTTTTCTTAGGAGTTATGAGAATCATTTCAAGTAAGAGTGATCATATTTACAGTAGCCTCCTCAAGATAAATAAATGCATTTTTTAGTACTTGGAAAAAACTGAGATTATATGATCAACTAAGTAGTATGAAATAAATGAAGTAGCAAAGCTATGAAAAGCAAATTGCCCTTACTAAGAGCAAAATTGTATGCTAAATATGTTCACATATTTATGGAAATAAGTCACCCAGGTAGATAATGAAAATTTGCTGAGGCTATATATATATTCCTGACCAAAATTTTCTTCAAGCATGAAAAAAGACTTTAATATTTCAGGGGATATAAGACTTTATGGAAGAATGCCCTAAGCGGAGGTATTAGAAATAGAAAAAAAAATTTGCGAATGGATTGCAAAGAGTCGAGTCTGGAGTCGAGGAGGAGTAAGGAGATTGCTGTTAATCCGGGTGTGAGTGTTGAGGTCTGAATTAGTGTGGTGGGAAAAAAGAAGTATTTTAGAAAATAGATAAATGTGAAAAATTAGCCAATTTTAATAATATTAGGTATGGAGAACGAAGAAGAGGACTGAGGCTTCATGCATACAATTCATGTGCAAAAATGAACACTGATTTTTAAACTGAAGTGTTGAATTTCTTTATCAGAAATGGTATAGCACTATTTTTAAACTGGGATAGATTAAACTTGTTCTCCATTTCCTTTTTCCAAGACCATCTCAATTTTGAATCAGAAATGTCTTTTCTGATTTCAAAAAAATAGTTTTAAGTTGGTATGGTGTTATTAATACATATAAGAATATGGTATAAGTTTTTGATCTGTATCTTCCTTTTGACCATTCATTGCAGGAAAAACACAACTACTTTTTCTGAATTGACCTTAAATACATTGTATCAATTAGGGTTCAGCTGCAAATAACAGAAACCATTCTGGCTATATTAAGCAGGAAGAGGTTTAATGCAGAGCATTTGGGTGCCCACAGAGTTGGGTACTGACAAAGCAGACTTAAGCCAGGCCTCCAGGAGTGAATCCCAGAAGCAGCTGCTGGAAGAACCTGTTTCAGTGAAGTAGCAGTAGAAATAGGGAACTTCTAAATGCCAGCACGAGGAGCTCATCAGTTGAGGCAAAAGCCTGGAAATGGGAAGCTACTGCTACCATTGTTGTGTCAAGAATTCTAGAGCTATAGCTACTAGACGTGCACCAGCAAAATGCATCTTTTGTAGGCCGCATCTCCTTCCAGTTAACTCAATTTCACATTCAGAACTAATGCAAGTGAGTGATTTATGGAACCTAAACTTCAGGGAAATGTAGGTTTTTGCTTTCCAATGTTTGCAGTGTCTTAAGGCACATCAGAAAGACAAGACAATTGAGAGCTAGTTTACTATTGTAGACCATAAGTAGATTGGTGATTTCAATGGCTTTTAGGGATAATTTTTGCTTGTTATTTTTCATAAAGCAAACCTGACCACATAAGCAGAGGGAAAAACATCTAAAGAAATGAATGGATTAGTAATTCTTTAGTGTTGAAATATTTTAAAAAGAAAAGTCTTGTATAGAAAATTAAATTGGCCCGTTGTTGCTTTTCATTCCTCTTTTGTGTTGTACAGGTATGTATTATCCTCCACCACCACAGTGTGTGTCTCGCTTTGTCCGACCTCCACCATCTGCTCCTGAACCTGGTCCTCCCTACTTGGATCATTATCCACCCTACCTGCAAGATCGTGTAGTAAACTCTCAATATGGCACACAGCCACAACAGTACACAGCTGTGTACCCACCACACTATGATGGCCGTCGAGTATACCCTGCTCAGTCTTACACAAGAGAGGAGATTTTCCGAGAGAGTCCTATACCCATTGAGATTCCACCTGCAGCAGTACCATCCTATGTACCAGAATCCAGAGAAAGATACCAACAGATGGAGGGGTACTATCCGGTGGCTCCTCATCCAACTCAAATCAGACCTGCGTACAACAGAGTATGCCATATTTTTTTCTTATTATTATATTTAATTTGATTGTTGCTTTCGGTGATTTCTTTTTAACATCTTGCCATGGTAATAACCCTTTGATCAGTTAATTCTTTTTTTTAAATAAAGCATCTTCTCTCTCTCTCTCTCTCTCTTTTTTTTTTTTTTTTTTTTTACCTTTTCATAATCTGCACAGGTTTTTGTTTTTAAACTGTTAAAAGGGAAAAAATTCCCACCCCACTCCCACTAACCCATCTTAGTTTCTGAACTGTGGGTGGTTTTATTAACATTTCTAGATCTGTTTAGAAATTACAATCTCTGGCCAAGAAAAAGAAACTAAAAAAATTTAGCTTTTTGGGAAATCCTGAGAGTTTTAGGGGGCTTTATTTTGTTTTGCTTTGTTTTATTAAGTCTATTTAAGTATACAGACTGCTCTTTTAAAACATTTGCTAAATGAATCAATGTGTTCTGAAATTCTTTTTCAATTTTTATTGATCTTTGCATTTTTCAGGAGCCTCCTTATAGCCGGCTTCCTCCTCCTCCCCAGCCCCATCCTAGTCTAGATGAGCTACATCGAAGACGAAAGGAAATAATGGCCCAGCTAGAGGAAAGGAAGGTTATCTCTCCACCTCCTTTTGCACCTTCACCAACGTTGCCTCCTACCTTCCATCAAGAGGAAGTAAGCATGTCTTTTTTAGTTTCATTTATCATTTTTTCCTTTATCAGTGGTTCATTGTGTCCTGTTTAAGTAATCTTTGCCTATTCTCAAGGTTATGAAGATATCTTCCTGTGTTTTCTTCTAAAAGGTTTATTATTTTATTTCACATTTAGATCTAAGTCCATTTAGAATTGAATTTTGTATATAGTGTCTTAGGAGTCAAGATCTGTTTTTTCCGTGAGGATATCTCATTGATCAAGCACCATTTAATTAAAAGACTACTCTTACCCCAGTCCCCTGCAGTCACCTTTATCATAATCAGGTCACCTTTGTCATAGTCAGGTCACTTTATATGTTTTTGGATTCTCTTCTGTTTCAAGATCTTTTTCTCTATCCTTGTACCAACACCACATTGTCTTAGTATAGTTTTATGTCTTACTGTGGTTAAGTATGTTTTCCAGTTTTAGTCTTCACAATTACCTTTGCTGTTCTTGGTCCTTGGAATTTCCAAAGACATTTCAAAATCAGCGTGTTGATGTCCACAGAAATATCTGCTGCAGTTTTTATTAGGATTACATTGAATCTCTAGGTCTGTGCAGTCCAATATGGCTAATGAGTGCTTAAAATGTAACTAGTCCAAATTCACCCGTGCTGTAGGCATAAAACATACACTGGATCTGAAGATTTCGTACCCCCCCAAATAATATATTTCTAATAATTTCTATTAATATTTCTATTAATTACATGTTAAAATGATAATACTTTGGATATATTAGATTAAATTAAATGTATTGCTAAAATTAATTTTACCTGTTTTTATTTTTTCATGTGGCTTCTAGAAATTTTTAGATTACATATTTAGGTCTCATTGTGTTTTCATTGAACAATGTTGCTTTAGGTCCATCTAGAGAGAAGTGACATCTTTCCAGTATTAAATCTCCAAGAACGTGGAGATTTACTTCCTTGGATCCTTTTAAATCTCTCTCAAAAATATCGTATCTCAGAGTTTTCAGTGTCTTACACATCTTTCATTAAACTTACTCCTAGAAAACTAAGGTTTTTTGAAGCTGTTTTAACTGGAATACTTTTTGAAATTTCATTTACCAAGGCTGCTGAACACAAGGGTCAATACACAAAAATGTACTTAATTTCTCTTTATTAAAGCAGCCTTAGTAAATGTCCCTATTAATTCTAGTATTTGTTAGTAGATTCTTTTGGATTTTCTATGTCCTCTTTGAATAATAACCATTTTACTTTCTCCTTTTCAGTCCTTAAGTCTTTCTTTCTTTCTTTCTTTTTTTCTTTTTGTGCAAGCTAGATCCTTCAGTATAATAATAAATAAAAGAATGATAGGTATTCACTTATTTCCAGTCTTTGAGCTAACGGAGCTTCTTCTAGTTTACCACTATGATGTTTGCTGTCAGTTTTTTTGTAGATAATCTTTATCAGATTAATGAAATTCCTCTGTATTCCTCGTTATAGACTGTTCTTGTAGATGAGACCTGTCAGGGTTTATTTAACTCAATAATGAGGAAAACAGCAACATGATAAAGTTGATTCAAAGAATAGGATAGACAGGTTAATAATATAGGTTGTGAAAGGCAGGAAAAAAAGAACACCGAAATAAAGTTGCTAGAATAAACTGATTAATGTACTACAGGGTAATAAACCATAGTTTGGGGGTTATCTTCTTAGTATTTTTACAAGACGCTGCTAACGGTTATGAATGAGTGTTGTCTTACCTTTTTAACGTCTACAGGGTCTACAGTGATGTTCATCGTTTCACTTCTGATATTCGTCATAATTTCTTCTTGTACAGTATTCACATCACATGATTTTTTTTCTTAAACTGTATACTAGAGACATCCTAGAGCCTTGTTATGCCATACCATTTTTTAGGAAATAATGGAAAGCAATATGACACTGAAAAGTGAGCTAATTTTGGAATGAAATATATTTGTGAGGTTCAGCTATATCACTCAGTGTGTGATCAGTGTGTAAGTTGCTTACCTTCCGGAACCCTGAGGTTCAGGTTTCTCTATTTGTAAATCAAGCATAATAAAACCTACCTCATAATGGTGTGAAGATTACATGAGACATAAGGTATCTGGCATCTAGCAGGCATTCAGTAAATAATGACTATTTGTATTATTATTTTTTTACTTGTAATAAAAATTATAATAAGGCCTGGCCATTAAGGAACTTCATCTAGAATTAGTTTAGTTAATGACATACAAAGCTATATAATTAAACCTTAGTTCTGATTATAAACAACCTACATATAGTTGTACTAAATTCATACATAAAATATATAACATAGAAAATTTCTCCAGAATCTCATTTTCTGTGTCATTGTGAGCTTGTTATATATTTCAACTTTCTCTGTTCGTGAACTAACATACAGTTATCATTTTTAATAGGATCATTTAGTAATAATATCTTTAGGCTTTGTGTTTTACATTTTTTGTGTGTATTTTGTTTTTATTTAATTATCCTAGATGCAGTAGTGCAGTGTATAAATTTATCTCGTTCTTTTTAATAGCTGCATAATTCATTGTGGTTGGGGGAAAAAGCACTCTTGTTAGTAGATCATGTTAAAAAGCTAGCTGTTCTATGTGAAATTTGGTAAGTGGAGGGGAAATAAAAAAAGGAGACAGAATTGTTTTTTAAAGTATGATCAAAAAAAGGAAAGAGGAAAAAAAAAGAAAACAAAAAAAAGGAAAGAGGTTATAAACAGTAGAAACAGGAGTTGCAGTTGAAAATGAGTAGTACTTGTGACAGCAGACCCCCCTGCCAGTGCAGAAGACCAGTGGTGATGACTCAGAAAATAGAGGAGGTTTTTAATATAGGGGAAAGCATGAGCCACTTAAATGTACCAACAACCCCCTAGAGTATTAGTATGTTGGTATATATATCTGTGATAAAGTGAAAGCAATTTAATATTGTTCAGCACACTCTATACTGGTATAGCCTCAGTCAGATCACCCACGTTGTCTTGTGAGGACTTGAACTTATGAGATAGTCTATATATAAACACACTTTGTAAACTGTAAAACATTACAAAAATGTAAATGTTGCAATTTTAGTAAAAATACATTAGACTTAGAATACCTATTTTGTTATTACATAATTTCAGAACTCACCCTGAGAAAAGAAAATCAGGCCATCTTATCCTTTTCACTTCATTGAATCAACCTAAGGATCAGAATTCAAGATATGAATTATTGCTATTAAAAGATTCCAATAAAAAAGCTGTTATATCATCATGTACTATATGGAACATTTTAAATTACATTTTAAGAGTTTTTAATACCCTTGTTTACCTAGAATGTTATTGAAAAATACATTAAGGAGGATCTAGCAAAACTAGGACGTGATACATGTATTTGCCTGGGTGTTAATTTCATCTGATGAGACAGAGGATGAGCAGACCTCAAAAATCCTAATTTGATTGCTTGAAAGATATTCAGATGCTTCTTTATGACCCTCTGCTAATGAAATATAAAGGCTGGACATCATTTTTCATTTGTTTTCTATCTTTCATAGTCTACAAAAATCTTCTATTGTGACACAAATCAAATAACTATCATTATGTTGCCTCAGCATGATGTTCTAAGAAAGAAACCCCTGCCCTGTATGTTGTTATTCATAGACCCATTTCCTTTTTTTTTTTTTTTTTTTTTTTCTTTTCTCTCCCCCCACCCCAATCTATAGTTTTTGGATGAAGACTTCAAGGTATCTGGGAAATACAAAGGAAATGATTATAGCCAGTACTCACCCTGGTCATGTGACACCATCGGCTCCTACATTGGAACCAAAGATGCAAAACCCAAAGATGTTGCGGCAGCAGGGAGTGTGGAAATGATGGTACGTGTCATAACTAATACAAATCAAGATCAATCAAATAAATGAATACAAATCAAAGATAAACCCCAGTTATAGACACAGATAACAGCTTTGCCTAAGTTTCAGGCCATATTCTATACTATGTGATTGAATTATATTTAAGCTATGTTTTTTTGTTTCAGGTGTAAATAAAAATCTTTTCATACTTGTCTAGACAAGAGTATTTGTTATATTTCTATGCAGCCAGCGATTAACCCAACAGCTGTTTGGAATTGAAATTATTTTGCATAATTAATTAAGATCTTGGTTTTTTTAAAACAAAAAATAATGTAATAACCAGTGTATCTAATACCCAAGCTTAAAATGTGTCACTTTTATCTTAGTTGCTTCTTTATCTTTTAAAGAAATAAAACTTTACATAAGTAGTTAAATCCTCCTGTGTATACCTCCCTAATCTCATTTTCTCCCTCCCTCCTTCCCTGGAGGTAACCTCTATCCTGAATTGAGAGTTTATCAATTTATAGATAATTTTATACTACTTCTAAACAATTTTGTTTTGCACGTTCATAGACCTTATATATATGATACACTTCAACTTGCATTTTCATGCAGCATTGTTTTTGAGATGTATCCAAATTTATACCTATAGTTCAAGTTCATTCATTTTAACTTCTTTTATCAGATAATATTGTATGATAATTGTTATCATGCAATAAATATGTATAATTGTTTATTCATTTTCCTGTTGATGGACATTTAGGCTGTTTTTAATCTTTTACTATTTTTGAGTATGTCTCTTTGTGTGTATGCATGAAAGTTATGCTTAGAGGTTTAGTATTGGTAGGTTAAAGGTATGCCTTGACTATTATTCTTAAGCTATTTGCCCTTAATAAATCTAACAGAGGTTCCCTAGGTTATTATATAGGTTTTCATAGACAAAGATTTGTCCAGCTGTTTAAGAGAAGACCAATTCTTGGTAATAGAAAAGGAAGACTTAGATGACAATACCACTATAAATGAGTGAAGTCATATCTGTAACATAAATATGATTAGATGCCAGCCAATTAAAAAAAAGTAAAGAGACAGAAAGAAAGGGATATAGAAGAGGAAAAAGCAAAAATGAACCTTTTGTTTTTCTATGGTAGGATTAGGGAAGCATCGTTTTTAGTCCATAGAAAACAGCCTCTCTGAGAACAGGAATGAGATGAGGAGGTGGAAATAGAAACCCTTGCTTTGTACTTGGCTTTCAGAAAGGGTTATTATAATAAAGTAACATAAACATTAGCAAAATAGAACTCATTTCCTTAAATCAATGAAGAATTAAAATGTTTGCCAACCTAACCTAGATGTAATTGAACATTTCCCAAATGGATGAAAGTCTAGCCCAGTGTTTTTCAAAATTAATGTGCATATACATTACCTAAGGATCTGTTAAAAATGCAGGTTCTAATTCAGTAAAGCTGGGATGAGACATGAAGGTCTGCATTTCTAATGAGTTCTCAAATGATGCAGAGATGCTGCTGGTCCTCAAACTATCCTTTTGAGTGGCAAGGGTCTAGCAATTAGATTTCCATCTATCCTAATACTTAATTGTTTCTGACTGGAATCCTTTTGAAAAGGCTACGTTGGCACTTATATTTTTAAACTGTTTTTCCAACTGTTGAGTTTTGAAAATTAATTGTGTAGAACATGATGAGTCTTTTTTTTAGAGAAATAAATTAGAATAATGTAGAGGAGGGAGGGTATAGCTCAGTGGTAGAGTGCCGGCTTAGCATGCAACAAGTCCTGGTTTCAAGTCCCAGTACTGTTAAATAAATAAACAAACATAATTACCTCCCCCCCAAAATAAATAAAAATAGAATAACACAATATAAACACAGGAGTACATTACATGTAAGGGTGAATATCTCTTATGAAATTATGTATGTGTGTGTACATATGTACATATATTTGAATGTATATATGTATTGGGTCATGATGTAAAATATAATTCTTATTGTAGGTTTAAAAAGGTCAGAGGTTTCAAAAGCAATGTTCTATATGACAGCTAAAAGCAACTAATGATTTTAGTCTTATCAATAAGAATGTTATACTCTATTTTAACCTTATTACAGAGTGAGAGGAAATTATGTTGGAGATTTAAGTGTGGGGTGGACTTTTCATTTTACTTTTTATCAGAATGTGGAGAGTAAAGGAATGAGAGACCAGCGATTGGACCTTCAGAGAAGAGCAGCAGAAACCAGTGATGATGATCTCATCCCGTTTGGAGACCGACCAACAGTATCTCGGTTTGGTGCCATCTCTCGAACTTCCAAAACAATATATCAGGGTGCAGGCCCAATGCAGGCTATGGCACCTCAGGGAGCTCCCACAAAATCTATTAACATTTCAGGTGAGAGTCTCAGAGGTAAGCTGATGTAGAGGGTTCATATTCTTGACTCCCAGCACCACCTGCTCCCCATCTACCATCAGTGCTTTTCATAATCTTCCAAGGCAGTAGTCTTCAAACTTCTGTGGTATTATCCCTGTAGAAAGGTAATTATAACCCAGGGAATTCTGGGGGTACAAACTAAAATTAAATGTCTGTAATATGAAGATAACCTATGCATTTTTTGGTTTCATTGCTTTTGTTGAAATAGTACATCTCATTTAAAAAGAAAACTCAAGCAAAAGGAAAAATTACAAAGACTAATGTTTTAGTGAGGAAAAAACAAACATTGATACCCTATTACCATTTTGGTAGACATCTTTCAGGATAGCTGTGTGTATAATATGCCTGTGCCTTTTAGATCATGGCTACCTTAAAAGAAGAATCAAATCTATGAATTACATCAGACCACTGTAAATTACTCTCACTGTCTTGCAGATTATAGTCCATATGGAACCCACGGTGGCTGGGGAAGTTCTCCATATTCACCTCATCAAAACATACCTTCTCAGGGACACTTCAGTGAGAGGTATGAGTAATTCTTTTTACTTTTACAGACTTTTAAAATTATTGAACGTTTTTGTTTTTCTGGTCAATAATATTTAAAAAAAAATTTTTTTTAATTTATCACACACTTTCTTTCTCATGAAAGGGAGAGATTATCTATGTCAGAAGTGGCCAGTCATGGAAAACCCCTTCCATCTGCTGAGAGGGAACAGCTACGACTAGAATTGCAGCAACTAAACCATCAAATCAGCCAGCAGACCCAGCTACGTGGACTAGAGGTACAAGCCTAGAGATACTTTTTCATTCCAGTTTTTGAGAAGTTCTCAAAGAGGTTTTAAAAGGAGGAAGTTTTGAGGTAAATGAACATAGAATTTAATGTTCTATTTCTTAAGAGGTAGTATAGATGTCCATTTTTCAAAGAATTTAAGTACTTTGAAGTCTGGGACAATATGAAAGAATTTCTATTACCTGAGAATAGAAAACATAGTACATTTTGTATGTTTTATATATTAATATAAAAGGAATTTTATTTTCAAATCAAAGCTTCTCTAAAATATTATATAAAATACATAAAAGGCATTTATATTTCCTGATGACACATTTATGTTGAGGGTTTTTTTTTTGTAATCAATAAATGCTTTTAGATTGAGATTTGTTTTTAATTTCTTATATTTTCTTCAATTTTTAAAACTTTCTCACTTTGTTTCATCCTCAGCATCTTTAGAAAGTAGAAGCTTAGAACTTTGACCTTAAAAAAAAAGCCTCTGTATAATAATAGCATCTTTCGTTAATGCAGTTCTTTCAGTTTATAAATTACTATCACTTATCTTACTTGACTCTTTCATGTCCCTGATAGATTAGATAGGTGGTATTGTCCCCGCTTTTTTTAGTTGAAGGCTATGAGTTTCACAGAGGTTGAAACATGAACCCAAGTCTTCATACTCCAAATTCAGTGTTCTTTCCACCGTGCCACCTCATACCTAAGAGAAACAAAATATTAGAAAACAAAGAATTCTTAAAATCCTTTTTAAGTGCCACATAAGGAAGACTAGGTTTTTTTTTAATATTATCCTTTATATATTCTTTGAATATGGAAAATGAAAGACGTTCTAGTGATAAATACATTGCTTCGTTCTGGAGAAAAAGATACTTTTAGAACATTAGTCTTTATCTTTCTACCAGGATCTTTAATAGTAAATAAGGCATTACTTGGAAATAAATTTGTAACTGATTCTGTCTTAGCCTTTCTTATTAAGAAGACCAATAGGAGGGACTTTATTGTTGTTTTGTTTTGTTTTTTCAGTTTTTCTTTTCTTTTTTGGAGGGGTAGGTAATTAGGTTTTTATTTATTTATCTTTTTTTTTTAACAGAGGTACTGGGGATTGAACCCAGGACCTTGTGCATGCTAAGCGTGCATTCTACTACTGAGCTATACCCTCCCCCACCCATTTGTTTCTTTGTTTTTTGAACATGTGTTTGGCTTGTGCTCTTATATAAGCAGTAAGGTTTAGAAGTTAAAACCTATGTAGTATTTATGTTTGTCTCCTTTTTCCATTGCTTTATTTAAATTGGTCCAAAACTTCTTGCTGATTCCTATTATTTAAAAAAAAAAAAAAAGGAATGCTATGTTTATTATGTTCATCTTTAGTTCACTAATTTGTTAAAGATTTGGACCTTTTACTCCATAAAGCATTGTTCCTTATCCTGTTTCATGGCTTTTTGTCTTAGTTGAAATTTCTAGATTCATTTTCTGTCCCAAAAGAACATCAGCATGTGGGGAGGGGAATAGTTCGGTTGTAGAGCACATGCTTAGCATACATGAGGTCCTGGGTTCAGTCCCCTGCACCTCCATTAAAAAATAAAGAAATTAATTTAAGAAAAAAGAGAATATCAGCATCATTTGGAAGTATGACATATATTTAATTCACCATGGTTAAAAATTGCCATTACCGAGGTTTCATTGAAATAAATTGTAGAATTTATTTCTGAGAAAATTCAATTTAAAAAGAGGGGAAAGGAAGCACATTTATAGTTGACTTCTCTTTCAAATAAGAAAATAAAAAGAGCAACTTATACCAAAGATTATATTACTGTTTAAGAAGTTTAAATCTTCTATCTTTTCCTTTGTTTATTCCACTGGTATTCAAAGAAAGAAACAGTACCTTATAGTTGCATCATTTTCCTTGCCAGTATCTGAGTGATAAGCTACTTGAGGCTGTGGTCTGGAATTGGACCTGGTCCTTCTGTGCATGGTGTGAAATGTGTTGAGCTGTGTGCGTGCTTGGCTTTATGCACTAGGCTGTTAGTAACAGGCTGCTGTTGCAGAGGGAGGCGAACACCCTGGCAGGCCAGTCACAGCCCCCACCACCACCTCCAAAATGGCCTGGAATGATCTCAAGTGAGCAGCTGAGCTTGGAACTGCACCAGGTGGAAAGGGAAATTGGGAAGAGAACCCGGGAGCTGAGTATGGTAAGTGTTACGGTGGGAAAAGAGAGGGAAGGTGAAAGGAAAGCCTCTGTGTAGTTGTGTCAGAACTTGTGGCTCTAGACTTCTAGAATCATCTCGAGCTATGGATTCATCACCCCAAGGCACTGCAGTGAATGATTAATACTTAGAATACGTGTCTTGAAGATGGGCCGCCTCCTTATTTTATCACTCCTCATTCCCTTTTTGGTTTGAGTGTGTTCTTTGTCTTAGTTTTCTGCATTACAAAAAACTTTCAGGGAAAACAAGGCAGTTATCTGGAAGTTACTAAATTTCTGTTAAACACACTGATTAAGGAAGCAAAGGGGATGGTGTTTTTTGCAACGTTATCATGTTATTCAAAGACGTATTACCAAATAACATTCTAGGTTTCATATCCATATTGAAGATGTATTTTTTTGACATGAGTAAGATGCTATCTAGAAATTCCTTCCTGTGGAATTGTGTCCATAGATGTGCTTAGGGTTTGTTTGATAGTGCATGAACATTCATATCAGTAATTTGAATCCTAGGGGATTAAACCATTCCCTCAGGTTGCATGGTAATTGATTTTTTTGTTGCATAATTTTCAAATTCTTTTTAAGCTAATAAATGGGGTATTTTGTTGTTCTGTTGTCAGTAAGTATATTATAGATACTTATTATGTTTTGACTTGCTTTTTCTGATCATCAGCTTTTCTGTGAGATCATCTTTTCCCATGTTAACTCTAGGCATTTTCCCCGTTGTTATCAGTACTCCATTATGTTTTTGTGTGTGTGTGTCTTTTAGTCTGCCTGTTTCTTTGGTCATTTTGCAAAATTAAAAATGATTTCTGGTTCATCATTTTGTGTTATATGTATCTGGTCTCTTTTCCATTAGCATCATTAAATAGAAGATAATTGAATTTATTTCCTTGTCTTTCAAAGGAGAACCAGTGTTCTCTGGACATGAAAAGCAAATTGAATACAAGTAAGCAAGCAGAAAATGGACAACCAGAACCACAAAATAAGGTTCCAGCTGAGGACCTTACATTGACATTCAGGTAAAGAACAGGACCTTTTCATAATCTTATCCAGTCATTACAGAAGTACTCTCATAAATACAATTTAATTTTTAAAATATCATTATTCTATATACACTGAGGAAAGAATATTTTTGCATAAATTTAGGAGTTAATGAAACTTATTTTAGACCAGACACAAGATTGAATTATCTGTTAATACTAAGAAAATGCCTAACAAATGAAATTTCCTGCTTCCATTTCCTTCTTCCCCTTGTTTTTTAATTGACTTAAAACCAGTGTTAACATATTGATGTATACCCTTCTGGTCTTTTTAAAGTATATAGGCATTTAATCTCTTTCACCCACTTACCCAGCACCCTTTCCCCCTGGTTTTTAATTTGGTCTATCCCGTGTCATCCATATTCTTCTGTGGGTATGGAAGAATACATATCGGCTATCGTGAACAACCCTGCAGTAAGGAGTATTATAGCTAATTCTTTGTTTGCAAATCTTGCAAATCTCTAAGTGTTTTGCAGCTTAGAGTGTGTTGAGGCTTTTGATGCATGTCCTGAGTTGCCCTCCTGATGATATGTAACAATTTCTAATGTCCTGTTGCTTTCAGGCTTAGGTTTTGGCTGTTTAAATCCATGCATAGTCATGAGTTCAAAATAATTTCTTACACTAGTAAACCTGCTAAAACATGAGGGTCAGCACTTTTTCTCAAAAGCCAGATAGTAAGTATTTAAAATTACGAGCCTTATCGTCTCTGTTGAAACTCTCCATTCTGCCATTGTAATGAGAAGGCAGCCATAGACAATATGTGAACATATGGGCAGGCGCTAGTAAAGTTCTGGTAAAACTTTATTTACAAAAACAGGCAGCTAGCTGGCCTTAGTTCGCTAGCCCCTATGCTAAAGCATGGATATAGAGCTGTAAATTAAAGTTTGAAATCCGTTCATGTATTTTCCATACTGCTAAAAGAAAGTCCCTGTTGGTTTTATTCTAGTAAATAATCATTTTTATCTCTCTCCTTTATAAAATTTCAATTCCTTTTTTTTTTTTTTAATGTTAACAGTGATGTGCCGAATGGATCAGCCTTGACACAAGAGAATATCAGCCTCCTATCAAACAAGACCAGCTCTCTGAACCTATCAGAGGACCCTGAGGGAGGAGGGGACAATAATGACTCCCAGAGATCAGGAGTTACACCCAGTTCTGCTCCCTAAAATGAGGAGTCCTACTTTTATCTTCTGCTCCTAACCAATCTGTGGGGCATAGGAGTAGGAGAATGGATAACTTCTAAACTTTTTCTCTGAGAATGGTCAGAGAAATCCAGAAGTACCGGAGGCAATGTGCACAAACACCACTACTAAAAACAAACCCTGCACATAGTTCACATTAATGCATTTTTTAATTTAAAAAAAAGAAAAAGAAAAAGAAAATTAGCAGTATCTGCAAGCAATTCAGATTAAATTTGTTTTTGTTCTGTGAATGAACTTTATTTTAATAACTTTGGACGCCTTGGATCCAGGGCTTTAAAAAAAAAAGAAGATATTATATATACACTCTGTTTGATTAATTGTATGATCTTAATGAAGTAGGTTTTTCTCGTATTTTGGTATTATTACATACCCAGTGTATAATTCCTTACACTCAGTCTTTTCCAGCTCTCATAACCCCATAAATCTACATACACAAAAAGCACCGGCCTTTCTAAGAATTCTGTGGTGCTTGAGAAACAGACAGTTATAGACTAGTTATTAGAAAATGTGCAGCAAACCATGCTGTTATTCGGAAACCATAATTTGCTTTCTCTTTCTGGGTCACACTAGCTTCATGTGTAGGTAGGTTTTCCATGTGGCATTAAAACTTTTTGTTGTTCAGGAGGGCTTTATTTCTTGGTTTTGTTTTTATTTCAGCTTTTCAGAGAGGTAATTGCCAATTAATTTTTGAAGTCCTCCTTTCCATATTATGGACTCTTTTCATTCTCTTAATGTAATCAGAAAGATGAGTCAATTTTTAGGTTGCTTGATTAGATTTAAATGGAGACTGTTTTAAGGATGAACTGTGATGTATTAACACTGAAAATACATGCTTGGTTTATTACCTATGTTGAGCTGATGGTTGGAAATCTAGAGCTGTGCTTCTCCAAGCTGAACTTTTGCTGAAATCGTAGACTGTTATAAAAACCAGGACAATCAACCATGTTTTAAAACTGCAACACTTGATTTGAACTTAAGATGAGCAGAGCCATATTTTTTCAATGAATGTTTTTGTTTTACTCTCAGAAACCAAAAGTATAAAATCCCTATATACTGGAGCCCTTGGCTTTCAAAGAGATTTGGCAAATAAGAACTGCTTGGATCTTGTGGGTAGTTTATGAATTGATGACTTGTTGCTGTTCAGAATCATTAGCACAAGTAGGTAGTAAGTACCTAGAAGTCCCTTTCTGTAGACTTGGCTTTACAGTATTGAAAAGGTTCTTCATGAAGATGTTGAAAAGAGTAAGGAGGGATTTTTATTATTTAGTTCTGCTGCACATATTCTGATGCCACATGTCTATACTGAACTAAGACCCTATAAAACATGTTTAATGGGGATTCTTTGATACAGTCACCTCCCTATCCCTGTTTGCCTGATTTTTTAAAAAATTTCACTTTCTGGATTATACTACTAAAACAGAAAGCACTGGTTATGTAATAAGTTACTGCATTGCTTTGGTTGGGTAAAAGCAAGAGTTTGTATTTTTCTTGTTTCTTGTTTTCTTAACCCTTGACTCCTGCTGAGGTCATAACAACCTCAGTCTAAGCTCTGTATCCATCATACTGTTAAATGAAACAAATGGGGGTGGGTGGGGGGAGGGTAACATAGTCCTGCCGTTGCCTACCAGTAGGAGAGTCCAAACAGAACACTCTTTTGAGTAGCAATTATTTAATTTGCCCAGTCAAGGCACCGTGTTTATATACTATTTCACATTGAATTTGATTATGCCCTACAGACCTGGCTGGTCAAGGATTTGATATACACATATTGGCTTGGGATTCGAGCTTTCTTTTTTATTTAAATAAAAATTTATATATATTATATATATACATATATACATAGCTATATCTGTATATATATTGGGTATGTTTTATGGATTTTTTCGCATGAGCGCAGCTGTTGCGATAAAATGACTGATTGGGAGGTAGAAGCACTGAATGAAGATGAGGCATTTTGTCAGTTATATCCATATTTTCTTTTTTGTTTTTTTTAAATACATTTTTTTGCCTTTTTTTTTTTTTTTTTTTTTTTTTTTTTTTTGCTTTAAAACCCTCTTACATTTACTCTTTAAATGCTTCTTGGATTTTTTGGGAGAAGGAGAGAAATTTAACGTCTGGCAGAGTCCCAAGATTTTTCATTTCTCTCTGTAACTATAAAAGGCAATGATACTCTTGGCCTCTAATCTTCTGTAGGCAGATTTGGGCAAATTATTTCTCCTTTGGACATGTTAGCTAATTCTTAAATTTTAGAAGCAGTTGGTTCAATTTGGAACTCAAAATGATTCTGTTATTGAAAAGGAATTTATGGGTATTGATTTTGTTGAAGCTTGGAATAAAAGTAAAATTCCATTTGGGGTATCTGTTGAAACCCCTAATAACTCAACTTCTGTAATTCTTATTTATTTCCTTCAGATACACTGATTCTTGCTTTCACCGTTTTGATTTTGTAAGCTAGGCAGGAACAGGGATTAACTTACATAGTGTTACTGTTCTGAATACAACCAGAGAAGCCACTGTTTTGAACTGATTTAAAATAGTCCCTGTCATGTTAGGTATTTTCATAGAGTGGGGATGGTGGGGGTGGGATCTCTTAAATTGTAGCCTTAATTCTAGCTGTACCTCTCTAAGTAGGGCCCCACACTCTGGAGGAAATCTGGTTGGGTTGAAAGGCAGAAGAAAGGTATATTCTCCCATTGTGCCTTTAACTTAACCTATTTTAAATTGGTTTCCCCGACTTACCTCATGAAAATTCTTACAACTTCCTAGTACTCACAAGCAGTTTTAGGAATTCGGTAAAACCTCCAAATTTGGCAGGTTTTTTCTTTGTTTTCTTCCTTTTCTGTGTGATATACCTTGTGATATCATAAGCTTGTAAGTGTAAATGGCCTGTTTGGGCAAAACTGCTTCACTCCTTAACTGCTTTTTTGTGAAAAATCTGTGAAAGACATTGATTTTTCTGGCTTTTAAAATTTTTCCTTTAGAGACAGTCAAAAGATGAAATCAGTCAGATAGGAAATAGTTTTTATGTTTGTTTTTTTTTTTTTTTACTTATTCAAATATTAATTTCTCCTGAAGATGACTGCTTTTCACTGAATTCAAAAGCAAGACTCAGCATCTCCGATGAACATGAACAGTTCTGAGAGGGTTTAAGGTAGGAGAAATAAGAGTTGTGTTCACTCTTGTTTGAGTAGCAAAACCAGAATTTTATTGCACCTAGGAATTTTAAGGAATTTTAAAGTACTTTTGACTTTTTCTTTCCTCATCGTTCTCTGGAAAAGTGTAGAACTGAGAATAAAATATCTAGATTCAGTTTTCTGACTTAAATGTATTTCTTTTGCCTTACTTATAAATATTGTCGTAAGTTCAATAGATAATTTGCAGAGGCTGTGGATAATTTACAGAGGCTAAAGTGACCAAAGATCCATTCCTTGCTACTTTCCTAATCAAAAGGAAAATCACTTACAAGTTTCTAGTAATACTCAGATAATAAGACACTATCTCAAATGCCAGCTACAAAATATTCAACTACTCAGAAATGTATAAAAATTTATTTGGTACAGCGTTCATGTGGTTGATTACCTTCTCCCATTTTATTTCCCTTCCCTTCTAGTCTTTCCCATGTATTTATTTTTGCCTAAAAGAAAAAATTGGTATGACTCTTAATTTGCTACCTTGAATATGTTTCTCCATCAGACTTTCCATAGATCTTCAGGGTTGGAGCTGAAAGTTCTTTTTATTTTTTCTGGCCCTTTTCTATCTTGCAAGTTGCCCTTGATTTACCCACTGCCCTCCCCAATCTGCAACAGTGACAGTTTGCTGCCTCAAAACAGAGCATTCAAATGAATTCGCTTAGCCAATAACTTCTGTGAAGTTGCCTTTTCTAATGGTGTTATTACTCAGTGATGCACAAATGTGGTATTTGCCCTACTGGTAGGCAAACCAAGGTCTGGTTAGGAACGGTAACCTGCTGTTTTCTTTAAAGGAGAGCCAAAGACTTGTGCTTTACTCTGTTTTGGTTTGAGAGGAAATAGTAGCCATTTTGATTGTGAAACCTTTTAGTATCTGTGAGTTGATTGTACTGTGTGCAAGTAGATTTATCTAAAGTTAACTGTTGAAGTTAACTGGCCTTACAAAATGTAAGAGTAATGAAAATTCATCAGTTTCTCTAAACCAGTGAATGTCATCTTTTACGATATTGTGTATAAGCAGTCCCTCCTACCTTTTGCTGAGATTCTCTTGTCATGATAGCATCCTTTGTTTTTGTTATTTAACTTCTGCCTATAGGAAAATCTACTGTCACTATGGTCAAGTCATGGGACTGAGTAAAAGAATTCATCAGCATGTGATTGGTGAGAAATAATTAAGTCAGTATATGTTGGATTATATTCAGATTCAGAGAAAAATTGACTCATTTTCACTAAGGAGTACTCAGTTGCTATTGCCTATAAACAAATGGTGACGGATGCATCTTTTTCGACTTTCCTTTTGCTCATTTTAAAGAATATAGAAAATCTGTCTGTAAAAAGCATCTGTAATGATTTATATTTCTCATTAAAAGGAAAGGCCCAGTGACTTTTTAGGGGAAATTAATAACCTGCCTGGAAATTTAACTTCAGTGTTTACTTAGATTTTTACCTTAAAAGAGTCCAATTGTGTTTATTTTTTATTGGTGATATACAGTTACAATGTTTGCAAGGTGATCTCCTCCCTGAAAAAAACCTACCTATCCTTTTAGATAAAAATTAGAGCTACTAAACGAAAGCAGATTTCACTTTCCACTTTAGGGGTTAGACAGCAAGCAGTCTCTGCTGTCACCAGCTACCTGACTGCCCATTTTGCTGGTCCACTCTCATAACTCTCTACCTTGGGCAACTCTGATTTTTATATTTATTTGTTGCTTCAGCTCAACTTTACAAAATTTTCCTGCTGAAATTACTTATTGGGAGTTCTAAATGGATTGCAGTTAGTATTTTTAAAAAATTCTTATTTCAACTATTCTGAGCCACTTGAAAAAGGTACTGTTAATTGTAGTAAATGCCAACTAAAGATTTGGTCCTTAAGATTCCATTTCTTTGACTGTTAGAAATGTTGTAACATATTATATTCTAATTCGTAAGTAATACTAGCTATGACGTTAATGAAAAATGAAAAATAGGAAACTACCACCACCAAGAGGAAGTAACACCGCTAAGTAATAAATGTGTTCCCAGGGGGTGGACCTTCAACCATGCACTGAACAAGCAGGTAAAGAGCCCTTTGAAATCCTATTGTGGCAAAGGAGCTTTATCTCACCACTGGAATCCTTATTTTCAGGGCCTCTGAATTTTCAGCGAAACACTGAATTTTCCCTAAACTTTATTCCCAAGCGGAACATCCCTAGAGTAACAACCTTTATTTTCACACACACACACACAAATAAAGCACGTTATTGTGAAAAAGAGAGAGAACTTAAAATACGCTTCAAGACAATATTGTGTCCAAAAATGTGTAGTTGGAAAAGTAAAATCCTGTGGAGCTTGTTAGCCTAATTGTATGTTATATACCAGATAAGGTGACTTACTTTCTTATATTCAGGTCTCACATTTCTAGCTAGGGTTTTTTGTGTGTGTGATTTTTTTGTTTTTTGTTTGTTTGTTTTTGTTTTTAATTTAATCTCTAGACAGAGCTCACAAGTCTTTGGCATCCATTCTAGGTTGTACACTCAGAGTCATCTTATAACTGGAAACTGTCAGGTGGCCCCCTACCCCAACCCCAGCTGGTGTACGAAAGGGTCAAGAAAAGAATGGAAACAAACCATTGGGTGGATAATTGGTAGCCCTTTTTTTTTTTTTTTCTGGACTGATTTTTAAAAATCACCATTTATTAGCATAATCTCTCTCCACTGATTGGCTGCCATTCTCACAATAATACATCTGAACCACCCTGTAAACTGTCCCGCTGATTTCAAGGCATTTTCAGCTTTTGCTTATCATTTTTACGTCCTCTGTTCAACTAAAACGTTCTGAGAGCTGCTTTTTCCAGGTATATTGCCTAGATCTCCTTTACATTCCCCCCCCCCCCCCCCCCCCCGTTTCATCCTTTCTCTTCTTTCCACTTTCTGGGAATGAAAAGAAAAAGGGCTTTTTTTTTTTTTAATTGTATTCATTGATCCATTGGCCCCATTATCTTAACTTTATGATCAGTCTATAACTTGCGGGAACAAGAGAAATGGATAGAGTGAATTCAGATAATGAACAAAACCTTTCACCCACTTAAACATTTTCCAGTTGTGAGATTCCTCTTCTTGTGTGTGGTCTCTTCCCCACGTTACTCCTCTTACCCTTTTCCCCTGACGATGGTCAATTTGGTCTTTAGGCTCATACCAGTCTCCCGGAGACATTCTGCAGTCATTATCACCTTTTTGGGTGGATTTTATTTTGTTTTATTTTGTGGGGTTTTTTGTTTTTTGTTTAGTAACTTTTTAACATTGATGCATATTTGCTTGGAATAGAGCTTGTGTAATTTACCAATCGTATTGATTGTATGATTGTGCCCTGCAGAGGTATATTTAACAAGACAAAAATAATCTAGGTTAATAAAGGAGCCCATGAGATTTGAGTCAGAGGTTATAAGTAACTTCATGAAATCACTTATAGTTTTAATAGTGAGAATTTGTATCTTCTGTTCTTATAAATTAGTGCTAGACAAAATACCATTTTTAACAGTTTTCTTGCATTCCTACTTTTTTCCTTGCCTTAGCTCCCTCTTCTTTATCGCCTGCCTCTCCCCACCTATTCAGAAATTAAAGTATTGAACCTTAACGGGACAACTGCTTTTTAAATTGCTGAAGTTTGTGAAATTTTACTTTTTCCAAGTGTTTCCAACTTTTCTTTAAAAAGTGAAGACAGATAATGGGTTGGAATTTCACAAGCTGTGTATAATTCCTTTGCACCAGGCAAACTGTGAGATCTTATTTGAAGACTGTCTTTTGAGAGTTCTTTTGGAATAGGAAAAAAAAAAGAATCCTGTTTGATACAGACCATTTTCCTCTCTTTTTAAAATCTGTTTATATTTCCAGTTTTTAAACAGCTTTTTGAAAAGTGAGGTGGAAAAAAATAATAGTAGGAAGATGTTTAGTGCAGAAAAACTCTGGGTCAGAATAAGCACACATTCTGCTTGTTGCAGGGTGTTGAGAGGAGGAGGCCCATCTTTTTCAATTTTGTATTATCTGTGTGCATGTTGTTTATATCAAAGATGCCACACTTTGTTAAAATGCTATTCCTTTCTTGATTATCTTGGAAACTGACTCAGCCTCATGTTGCTCCTAGTTAGTGTTTAAGGCTCCCATGAGTTGCAGATAAAAGGACTATTTTAACAAGTAGAAGGAGGTGATTCACCTTTTGGTTTGTAAATATATGGAAGCGTCTACAAGGTCTTTATCTGCTTTCTGTCAGCATTTATATTAAATGATAAATTAATGAGGAGAAACTCGCAGTCTTTTTTGTAAATGAGTCTGTGCCATCTTATTCTATCCTTGGGATTGTTTTTTTACGCCTTTTTTTTTTTTTTTTATGAACTTGTGTCTGTTTACTTTTTAGGTGAGAAATAGGGAAGTAGGTAATGTGCATAAGCAAACACATTACTTAGAGTAGCCAGTTTTATACATAGAGCAGAAATTAGCCTGACCTTATTACACACACTGCGGTTCAGAGTCCATTTCTTATATAGTGATTGAACGTTAGGAGTGAAGACAGCATCCAAAGTTCTGGTTTTTATGGATTTTCTTAAAATCAGGAACTTTTTATGCTTAGTAAGCAACACAGCCTTGCTCTGGGTACCTCCCTGACACAAATATTTTTTGTCTTTCCATTCTTACTCATTTTTCCTAATTATCTTGAAATAAATCCCCAGCCATTAGTCATTCCTTGCAATTACAAGGTTTTTCTCTTAGAGACCTCTGTAAAATACACCTTAGCATGAAGAAGAAAAAGGGAGAGGGGAGAGGACTAGTCTAGATTTAGAGGAACTTTAGAGATTAAAAAAATGCAAATGCAACATACAGACTTTGGATCCTAATTCCAAAAAACCAAACACACAAAGGCATTTTTTATATAATTATGGGAATTTGATTATGTTTTGAGTATTAAAGCCAAGGAATGACATTTTTATTCAGTGTCATAATAGCAACATTGTTACATAAGAAAATGTCCATATTTTTTAAAGATGCATAAATGACAATGGCTGGAGTTTCCTTTAAAATAACTAAATATTTTTTAAAGGAAAATAATACACATTGCCAATGAATAAACATTACTACTACCGTCAGTTAGCAGTTAGGTGTCCAGTGGTACCATATCTGACCTCAAGGGAAAGGGCCACAGTAAAAAAAAAAGGTCAGAAGGTATGAAGGATGGTAACTACTGCAACCATTCTTGAATGTCATAAAATCTAGAGTGGGAGTTCCCAAACCAGACCTGCTGTCTTTACCACTTACCTAGGCCTACCCTGCTTAAAAGCAATAGGGTGCTTTCTGACCTCTGACACTGAGACTCATTGATTAATGTGAGTGTGTTTTTTGTGAGCATTAGCACTTCAATCCCAGTAACCAGCTAAGTGGCAGTGATCAGTTAGTAAATCCATCTGCTTCCCAACATGGGGGCTTATTTAGTTAATGGCTGCCACCCTTACTTGGAACACTTAGCACATCAAAAGTGAACCGTCAACTACTCACTGAACACTTAAACTCCAATATTTACTAAAGCAGTTTACTGAGTACTCCCCATGTGACACAACACTGAAGGACAAAGAGGAAATACTCTCTACCCTCATGGAGCTTAGACTCCAGTTACAGAACTTGACGTGTGTACAGTTTAAGGATGGGTACCAATCATACACAAAACACTAGACAGAATTACCAAAGGATTACTGTCAACCACAATTATCCTCCGAAGAGAAGAGCACGGAGCTGTGAGACTTACACAAAGAAGACTTAACCTTGCCTGGCTGGGCAGCAAAGACTTTCCTGAGGAAGCGGCATTGAAGGTAAGACTTGAAGAAAGGGTTTGGGGGTGGGGAGGTAGGACAAGAGACTCCTAGTCAGAGAAAACAAGATGTGTGAACTCTGCAAAAGAAGGACTGTGTTATGGAAATTGGAAGGTCACTGGGACCAAAGCAGAGGGAATGAGACAGTGGTTTTAGATGAGGCAGAGCCAGAGCCCAGAGGCCTGCAGACCACACTAAGGTGTTTAGATTTTATTCTGAAAGTCAAAGGAATCCAAAGAAGGCTTGTGAGCAGGGCAATGAAGGGATCACATTTGTGTGTCTGCGCACATTTATTGGATAGCTTCTACGTCAGTGCTTCTCAAACCTAATGTGCACACAGCTCAGCGGGGGCTCTTCATACAGCGCAGGCACTGTTTCAGCACGTCAGAGTGGGGCCGAGATGACTAACATGCTCCCAGGTGACGCCGGGACTGTTCGCCCAAAGACCACACTTGTGAGTGGTGGGGTTCTTTCTACATGATGGGCAGTTTTAGAAGCAGAAAGGTCCAGTCTCTGCCCATCAGACTTAAATGTTAGTCGAATGAATGAGATGTAAGACATAATTAGCACTGCCTAGACTGCTTAAAGGAAAACGTGCGAGGCCGGAGAAAAAAGATGACTCAGGAAAGGGTTTACACCCAAATAGTTGATCCTGAAAGGTACAGAAGGATTGATAATGACAAACCAGGAGGGGAGCGGAGACTCCAAGCCTGGGAGCACATACACAAAATCACAAAGGAATGTCACCTGGCATGGAACTTGGAGGAATTGGGGATGACTAGAAAAGTTAGGCTGAGGCCAGGTCTTGGAAAGCTTTATGTACCATTCTGAGGTGTTGTGATTTTATCCCGTAGCAATTAAAAACCAGGAAAGATTTTAACCCTGAGAGTGATGTGATGATTGTGATTTGAAGTGGAACAGTGCTCAGTTTGCAGTAGACTTACAACAAGCGGTGAGGGCCTGCACCAGGACGGTGGAAATGAAGAGGAGGGGAGGTGCTTCTAAGACAGTGTTTAACTGAGCCACAACTTGAGAACAGCACAAGCATGACTGACATTTCTAAACACCCAAACGGGTGCCATCAAACATGCTGCCGAAGTCAGCTGTGTCCCATTATTCCCCTCACCAAGGTCTGCTCCTATATTACGAGGTAAAAGGGGGGAAATTACCTCTGCAGTATCAAAGCCCTTAAAATACTCAGTTTCCGGGAAAACCTACAGT
The DNA here is from genome assembly GCF_009834535.1 of Camelus ferus. Classification (NCBI taxonomy): domain Eukaryota; kingdom Metazoa; phylum Chordata; class Mammalia; order Artiodactyla; family Camelidae; genus Camelus; species Camelus ferus. The sequence continues at coordinate 9,049,733 of NC_045716.1, forward strand.
CACTTCAGTTTATCATCACCTTCCAAGTCCAAAAATGTTCAGGTTATTATGATCTAAAAAGTGCCCTCTGATTTCCCTCATTCCCTACGCTTGTCCTTGTCATCATCTCACGGGGCATTTTGTTATCCTGACAACAAGGTAGGCAACCTGATGAACACCTGGACGCAGAGCGTGCGTCAGGCTGCCTCTCCAGAGTGGGCTAGCTCGTTTCCCCGTGAGCAGATCACAGGTTCTGTGTCCCTGGTTGGCTGAACCGCCAAAGCCACCCACAATGTGATTCCTGACCCTTCTTTCTCTTCAGAGAAACCCAAGCGACATCTGTTGGTTTTCAGCATTGGCCATCAGGGAAGGGCCTGAAACCAACTATGTCCTGATGGGATAAAAGCTGCCAAGCTGCACTCATTCCAAGACCTTCATTTCCACCTCAACCATCAAATGGACTTGGTCACACTTGTGAGAGCAGCTGTTGGCAGAGGTGGGTAGGAGACACCAGTCATGTGATTGACCTGTGCTTGTCGAAACAGACACCCTTGGCCTTAGCTTTACTATGAGTTTCTTCTTGTTGCTTCTTTTTCTGTCCAACTCATCCCCTATCTCTCCAGGAAACTTTCTCCCACTATCTCTGCCTCTGCTGTCTTCCCAGTTTCTCTTTCCACCTACAACGTCCTGAACTAATGTAGAAGCAGTGAGCTTTGACTCCACGCAACTCTGTCTGGCTCAGCCTCCCAAGAATACCCTTGTCTGATAATTTTGTTCATACAAGGTGTCAATCCCTCTGGATGAGTGAACATTTTTACTTGATAATCTTAACTTTCCATTTGGGAGGAATTTAAAGTATTTTCTTGTTAATAAGTCAGCAAAACTACTCTGAACCTGGGTTTCTTTAAACACAAATATTTATAGAGTACCTGGTACATTCAACACCCAGTGGCATGCGCACTGGGCATGATCCATAATATTTGTTGTTTTGATTTGGTTTCCCTGAAATCAAAACTGAACTGACAGTTGTGAGAATTTGGATAAATTTCAGTAAGATGCTTTGAGAATCTACCTGAAAGCTGTCAAGTGATAATGCAGGATTTATTTTGATAAACTTTTTTCACCTTAATTAAAATGTCATAACCACTGGGTAAACTAGAAACCCAGGAGAGTTGGAGGTGACTATTTTTTTGTACTAGATGTTTTGCCAAATTTCTGTGGAAGAGTTAAGCTTTGAGTTAGTTACTCAGTAACCACGGCAGGAGGTCAGCTCCACTGTTTGTTCTCTGCCAAGGTCTTATTCTTGGATGCAAAGAAAAGAACAGAACAGCCCAGGGTATGAGGCAATGGCGAGGACCAACTGAATTACCCACTAACAGGAGTTCCTACTGAGCTAGAGGCCGGGCTAGTGAAAGAGGAATTTTTTATTTTATTACTGACCTTACAGGAAATATTTTTAAAGAGAGGGTGATCGAATGCTGCATTCTTTCTTCTCCATGGCTCCTCAGACTTACTCCTAGCACAGCAAAGAGCAGAGACCCTCTGAGCTCCTTCTAACCTTTCCACTCAGAATAGAGAGAAATAGTGCAAAATTGTATCTGATGAACGTTCTTAAGTCTGTCTCCAGTTTCAGAAATGGTTAGACGTTTCCATGAAGAATTTGACTTTAAAATACACCATTATTAAAACACTACAGAAGACCAACAACTCTGTGTATGTGCATAGAGACAGAGAGAGAGAGAGACCCAGATGAGTATGTCTAGCGTACAAGCTGTTTCTTCCTCCTCAAACGAGTCTAAAGTGAACCAAGAGGAAAGGGATTCAGGGTCACCACAATCTAGACAGAGAAAACCAACAGGAGGTGTATGCAATGAGAACCACAGGCTAGGATGGTACTAAAGGCTCCAAAAAACCAACTGAAACTCTCATTTGGAATGTGCATCAAAGACAAATGCTTTCTAACAAAAGGAACAGGTGGCAGTCCCTGAATTTGTTTCTGGTTCCTGGATTTTAAGGGGATCCTGAGGAGAAGTTGACAGACTACCCAGAGGAGAAGAACTAGATGGTGACGTATCATAAACCCTGCCCCAAGAAGAACAATTGGACACTGTGATTTTTAACCTGGGAACACAGGGATATTTCTTTCTTAGTTATCATGTAGGAGCCCAAGACTTGTGAGCTAGGCAGACAAGGGTTTGGATCTCAGCTTTGCTAGCTTTGTAATTTGGGGCAAGTTCTTAACCCTTGTAAATAGCAGTTTTCTCATCTGTAACCTGGGCATAATATCTTCTTGGTAGAGCTGACAAGAGAATTATATGAGCTAATGCCTGTAAAGCACTTACCATAGACCCTGGTGTTTTATATAGTAAGTGTTTTTAAATGGCATCTATTATTATGATCATATTTAAAGATTTTGACCTAAGCTAATGTGAAATAGTAGTCAAATTTTAGGCAATGGAATATTATACAGTCATTAGAAATTATTTTTCCAGGCAGGGCACACCTAAACACCTCTGTTCCCCCTGCAGACACTGCCCTGTGCTTCTCTCATTCTTTTCTCCTTTGTCACCAGCCAGGGGCTCAGGCTGCGTCTGGTTCCCCTTTCTGTGCTGCCATCACCCTTGCATCCTACCATGGTGCCCCTCTCTCCGTAAGCCTCTGTGCAACAACACTGACATGCTTTTTGCTCACAAAGTTAAGATCTTTTTGAGGAGGTGATACACTCACATGTTCAAAAATAGGAAACTAAATAAGAAGGTACATATTAACAGGTGTCACTCCCACCTCTGTCTGTCCACACCTACCCGTCATCCCCACGTTGTGATACAGAAGGTAGCATGCTATAAACACTGCTCTGCAGCTCGCTTTTTTCTGCTTAGTTATCCTAGAGATCCTTCCGTATCAGCACATGGAGAACAGCCTCCTTCCAACGGCGGAGGGCGTGGTTTTCCATTACAGGGGTGTACTTGATTCAACTAGTCCCCTACAAGTGGCAGTTGTTTCTAATATTTTACTATTACAAGTCAGGTTACAATTGGTAACTTCATTTATACCCTTGCAGATATGTCTATAGGATACACTTCCTGAAGTATGATTTCCAGCTCAAAGAGTAAGTTCATTTGAAATTTTCGTGTCGCCAAATTTCCCTTCAAAACGTAGCATTCTGCACTCCCACTAGCAATGGATGAAAGGACCTATTTCCTCACACCCTAGCAAGAGAGTGTGTTGTCCAACGTCGTTAATCCCTGTGAGTTCTAATGGTTTCAATGACAGTCCTTTTTAAGGAATCAGATGGGAAATGACAGGAAAAGAACAGTGTTTTAAAAGTCTTGCAACGGGGTCACGGAGGAATGCTAAAATTAGCAGGTGAAAGTTTGATGAAAAACAATATGCTTTTCATACTCTCAAAGTATCTTCCCACAGAAAACTTATTTAATAAAAAGGGAAATATTGTCATGTTACAGCAGAGAAGGAAACTCGACAGTCACAATCTTAGCCAAGTAATCAAAATTAACATCACCAGTAATGGGACAAACTGACACCATATGCCTCCTGATAGGATGCACTGAGAAGGATGCAGTATTATTTCTGTAGTATTCCTACTAAAAAAAAGTGTAACTTGAATCTAATCCTGAGGAAAACTCAGATATACACAAATTGAGAGGCATTCTTTGAAAATAATTTGCTCCTGCTCTTAAAAAATGCCACAGTCATGAGAGACAAAGAAAAGAGAGCAACTATTCCAAACCAGAGGAGACGAAAGAGACATGACAATGAAATGCAATGTGTGATCTTGGACCAGGAATAGCGGGGAGAAAGATTTTTTTGGCTATAAATCAATGTTTCCCAAAGTGTGGTCCAGACACCCCAGGGGGTCCCCAAGACCTTCCAATGTGTGCATGAAGTCAAAACTATTTTAATATAAACTATTTAAATAATATTTAGATGTTATTTAGCAAAACTATAAAGGGATACTGAGGCCAAAAAGTGTGAGAACCACTACCATAAAGAACAGTGGTAGGACAATTGGCAAACTTAGAATACGGTTTATGGACTTGAGAACAGTACTAAATCAATGTCAGTTTTTGGTCTTTGACCACATACTGTGATCTTGTAAGGGGATGTCTTTGTTTTTAGGAACCTCACACTACGTAGGTGTAAAAAGGCATCGTATCTGCAAATTACTCTCAAAGAGTATGGAAAAATAATATGTTAGAGAGAGGGGGAAGAGAGGAATATGAAACACAAAGCAAATGTGGCAAAATGTTAATGTGAACATTTGGTGAATTGGGAAGGGTATACAAGAATACTTTGTGCTGTTTTTGTAACTTTTCTATTAATCTGAAATTAGTTTAAAATTAAAAATGACTTAGGTCTTAGTCTTGCAAATTTCTTACAACATTTTTACCTCCTGATCTCCTTCCCCTCCCCTGCTCCCAGCTCCATGGACCAGACCCCTCTGTCTGCCCGTCCCCTTCCCAATACACACTTCAGTCGTAGGACCAGTAGCATTGATGGGGATGTTTATCTTCATGTCACATCCCCGGGCCCAGCACCAACCATGCCTGGTACATTTAGGCATTTACTAAATATTTGTTAATTAAATGATCATATGGCTCAATGAACTAATGAAAAGAAAATTAAACCCAGCCCCTGATGGCAGCTCTTCACGACCTGGCCGGGTGCTATCTGCAGCCTTGTCTCTTTCCCTGCAAGTGCTCACCAGGACCCCCCTGCCTCGTGCAGGGTCCCCTCATCTGCCCTCCACCAAGGACTTTCTTTACAAGCACAAGACTCACAACTCCTACAATCTGAAACAACAGGTCTAAACAGCACGTTCCCATCTCAGAATCTTTTTATTTCCTGTTTCTTCTACGTGGAAAGTTCTTCGCGAATGTATTTATGTGTTTCCCTCCCTCATTTCATTCTGGTGCCTTAATGTCAGTTCATTAGGGAGGCCTTTCCTTCTGTCCTTCCTAAAACGGTAACTTCCCTACCTCCTCCCATCACTTTCTGTTCCCCTGCCTTATGGTATTTTTCTCTGTGGCCCTTATTAAAACCTGACTGACATGTTATAGATTTATTTGCTTATTACATATTGATTCTTTGTGTGATGGCTGCATGTCTTCGTGCCTGGAGGTCCAGGGTCCTAGAACAGTGCCTGCTGACGCTGGTCGTGCCCTTGTGTTTACTGAACACAAGTGGTTGAGCGGGAGACTTTCCAGTTGTCTTCAATCTGGAGTGACAAGGAGCCTCTGACTATTCTGGGGCTTTTTAGGACAGTTGTGGGTTCGTTACCAGGTGTGGGTTCTGGCCGGCAGAAGTCCCACTGAGACGAAATGAATTACTCAAGACTCTGTGGAAAAGGTTAAGAGAGCGAGAGGGAGTCGGGAACCAACTCCATGAACCTCTCAAATGCTCCCACATTTATTGTGTACAATCAAAGGAGAAATCACTGACAGTTGTGTGATGGAATGCAGGAATTTAGGGAAAGACAGGGTGGGATCGAGATTGTAGAGTCTGGCTCAAGGTCAGAAGACCCTGTATATTTTGGTAAATCATGTTCGTGTTGGCACCAGCGAGCCTTACAGCTTATCAGGGCGGAACGTATGAGAAGCAGCTGCTTAACATTTTTTCTTGGACTCAGGCGGCTGTGCCTGTCTTAGGTTGCCCCCCTCTGGGGGTCTTACCCGTCCTTGGCTAACCAGCCTTCTCACTTCTGAGTCTGCAGCTTTTTATAACTTGTTTACCATTCCAGCCCAAGACTCGTTCCTTTGGGGGCCTACAGTTTATCTTTAGAGAATTCACGGGAAGAGGGGAGCAAGATACATTCTTATAGATATGTTAGAGCAGACCACCAGACCAGCCAGCTCCTTGCTTTGGGGATAGAAGACTATCTACCAGCAGGCACGCCCAGCGTTTATAGCCGACGGCCTGGGTCGTTGCTTTGCAACAAGCAGGGTGCTGTCTAAAACCTCAACTACGCAAGCAAGGCAGTTACTAAGCACATTTGCTCTTCTTTAAGGAGACAAGCGGCTGGGGTCTGTTACAGTTTGTTAACCCAATCATGGGCTCCCACAGACAGTTCCTTGGTAACTGTTCACACTGTACATGGGAGCCCTTGAGGTATCTAGGGTCTAAATCAGCCAAGAACTTAGACACAGCTTCAGTCCAGGTAGAAGTTTCTTGTCTAATGAATAAATAACTCTTGAGAATTCCTATGACTGTACCAACTTCAAGGAGTTTTTAATCACACACAAGGTGGCATAATTGTGTCCTGTAAACAGTTGCAGCAATCCTTGTGTTACTGTTTTTGACTATTTAGGAAGAGGGAAAAGTAAACCCGCCCTCTATTTCCATTACTTTGAATTCATTTCATCTCCCTAATAACTAAAATGAGTAAAAGTAACGATATAAATAAAAAATGTAATGTGTTCTGTTTGCTTTTAAAGAAGCATTTCAGCAGTTGCATGTATGTTTTTCACCTGCCCCACACTGTCTCCTGATCCCCCAACTGAATTTGTCTAAGTTTTTCCCAACCAGCTCATCCATCTTAGAAATATCACTGGCAGCTATTTGAAGCCCCTGCTCCTGTGTCCACCTCCTGCCACTTCAGGGCTGAGTTGGGGAATGATTTCATTTGTGGACCACAGGGGTAACCACTGGGTGTCCTCGTCTGGGTCATGGACACATCAGCTCCTAGAAGCTCGAAGGTAGCACCTGTTTCAGGGTATTTCTCTTCTCTCTCCTCTGATTAGATAACATGGATTCTCTTTTTCGCCCTTTCCCTAAAAAGCTACGTGAAAGAGGTTATTGCCCTAAGAAATAGGAGGCTGGGAGTTTCTGGACATTCAACTTGGCTAGTTATATACTATTTTATTTATGCAGAAAATATAGTATTTTCTATCTTCTGGTTTGGTTAACCAGGAAAAAAAAAAATTCCTGCAGACAAAATTCTCCTCGGTCTGGTAAATTCTGACTGAGTTTGAGCTTGTGAATGTGTTCTTTTTTGCCTTTTCTATGAAGATGGAGGGTGAGGGGCTATCAGTAAGAGAGATGAGCCTTCTTTCCCTAGACCTGACTGAACTTTAAAACTTCTCTACTAATCAAACAACACTGGGCTCTACGCTTTGCTTAACCCTGGAAGCTTGGTCATCAGCCTTTGACCTCAGCCTCCCCTCCTCACCAGATCCTTCCCCCACCCCAGCCTCTGGAACCTTGCTCAGATTTAGAGGAAAGAACCAGTTCAGAGGGATTGCTTCAGACCACACTATCTCCACTCGCCCAGGCCTGTGGAAGATTAGCAACCATGTTTTCCAATGGGATAGGAAACGTAGCTGCTGGAAAAAGGTAAGAGGGGTGAGCTTTCCCTTTGCATGCCCTCACTGGGTCTCCGGGCCTCTGAAGGACTCATGCAGATGACCTCAGCGCCTTCGAGAAGGCCAGACCCTCTCCCTGGTGGTTATAATCAAATACTTGTTTGGAAAATGTCATTCAAAGCGCTTTCCCTCCCACCCCCTTCTTGGGATAAGGCTTCTCCCTAAGCCACATCTTGGATTCTTAACCCAAGAAACAAAGAGGATGTCTTCCCTTGTACAAAGGTGCTGTACCTACGCCAGCCCTCACAGCAGGCCAGGAGACGCTCCAAGGGGAATTCCTGGCCCTGCCATACATCTTAAAAGAGGGCAAATTTAATCTGTGAGGATCTCCTAACTCCCTTTTTGCTCCTCCTTCCACTTGATTCCCCCTGCTCCCTCCCCCCTCCATCCCCTCCCAACCCCCTGCCCGAGATCTCAGTGACCTTTGACAAAGGACTGTGGCCCTCAACACCACACGCATTCCCTTCTTGATCTGGGTTTTTACAGGAAGCTAGAAGTGAGGCTGAGGCTTGACCACCTTGGTTTTGCTTTGTGCTTAGCTGAGCTCCCAGGGTGCCCTCAGCCTCCACTTGTATTTCCAAATGTAGCTGAGGGACAAAATGCAAAACAGAGGCAAGCAAGCTGGGGAGAGGAATAGCAGGGTTCTCTCTGCTTCTTCACCCTGCTTTCCACAACTCCCTCAGTTCCCCTACTCTCCCACTCTGTGCCTGTGTTCTTAAAAGGGCTGCAGGGTTGACCTCAGGTCATGCAAGAAGCCAATACCCATTAGCTGCCCTCAGCTTCCAGCCAGCCTCACACATGCCCAGGAGACCACCTTGATGAGTTCCTTCTGCACTATGTGTGTGTCTTCTTCTGCCAGGGGGAGATTGAGAAGACTCAGTACCCACATACAGACTCTCTTCTCTAGACCTAGGGCCCCAAGTCAGCCAGAGGAAGCTCCTGACCCTTCATGTCTTGTGTACAAAAATATTACAAGAGAGTTTATCTCTTGATTTGCTTAATTGGATGACCCAATTCTCCTAATTTGCCGATCTCATTGTCTCATTTTTTTGGCTGACTTTTTGAAAAGTGAGATTAGTTTCATTTACTTTAGTGAACACATGTTGGACATTATTAATATTTCCAAAAAATGATGAAGGCCTGAACTAAGGCAGCGAGAGAGCAGAAGCAGAATGCAAAGAACCTAGGGTCTGAATAATGAGGAGGGTGGGAAGGAGGAGTCCAGGGTGGCTCCCAGGTTTCTGCATTGGATGACAGGGTACCTGAGGGTCCCATCTGCTGAGTTGGAGGACATAGAAGGAGAAGCAGGTGTGTAGGTGAGTTACAAGTCCAGTTTGGTCGTATTTCATGTAAGAATCTGTAGGACATCCAAGTAGAACTGTCCAGCAAACAATTGGTCTGGAACTCAGTGGAAAGTTTAGGGCTGGAGCTGGATATTTGAGAGTCTTCAGCACACAGATTGTGCCTTTGCTTCATTCATTCCTTCTTAGCTGTCTTGTGTTGCTGAAATCCATCGGCTGCATCAATCAAAATCCTCCTAATCCTTTAACATCCAGGTTAAAGTCCACCCGTTTCTGAGGCCTTCCCTAAACAGCTTCTGTAAATGGCTCCTCCTACTGTCCTAAGTCTTCACTGGGCACTAAAATTCCCTGCCATTTTTTATGTGTGCATGTCCTGTCTCACCAATTGGAAGCTTTGCATTCTTTTCTTCTCCCGGCATGGGGCCTTGGGCACACAACACTCCCAATAATCATGAGTTGCTTCAATAGTTGATTCTAATTTCAACATGACCATGTCCAGGCATGTGGAACTATCCTCTTCCAAGGAGCCCAGGACTGCACTTGTCCTGGGCCCTTGTACTTTTCAAAGGTTCTGGACTTCCGCCTGGTCACACCAGGTGGGCTGGTACTCTGTGCTTTCCTGGGGCAAATCTTTGGTGGGCACTGGGAAAGGGGGGTCTCAGCCTAGCTTAACTCAGCTTTCTGTTCCCCTATAGGAGGGTATATCTTCTCTCCTTGCTGTTCATTGGCCTCTGGGGCTATGTGACCTGTCATTGGAGCCCTGTGGAGGACATCTGCACAGCCAAGCCTCGGGACATTCCTGTGAATCCCATGTGCATTTACCGTTCTCCTGAGAAGAAGGCAACTGAGGGGGAGGGCTCACAGCAGAAGATCCCTGAGGCCACCAATCGGCGGGTCTGGGAACTGTCCAAGGCCAATTCCCACTTTGCTACCACCTTCTATCAGCACTTGGCAGACTCCAAGAATGACAATGACAACATTTTCCTCTCACCCCTGAGTATCTCCACAGCTTTTGCTATGACCAAGCTGGGTGCCTGTGACAACACCCTCAAGCAGCTGATGGAGGTACAGTCCAAAGCTCTTCTGCCCAACTCCTTGCTGGGATATTTAAGGAAATTATCTATGTGTTGGTCTAGAGCCTTTTAGAGAATCTGGGTGGTACCCTACTCTCTTTGTGTTTCTTATTCCCTTTCTCCTTCCTCTCCTTTATTCTTTTTTTTATCCACTTATTCATTTAGAACACATGAGCTGAGCATTTATGCTGTGCCAGGTACACTTGAAGGAACTCACAGCTGAGGGGGCTGCTGGTCAGGGGCTGCCTGGTACTGTGTTCACCACCCATCTTAGCCAGGCTGCTCACCAGACCCGCTACCATTTTTTCTTTTGGCTTCTACAGGTTTTTAAGTTTGATACCATCTCCGAGAAAACATCTGATCAGGTCCACTTTTTCTTTGCCAAACTGAACTGCCGACTCTATCGAAAAGCCAACAAATCCTCCGAGTTGGTGTCAGCCAACCGCCTTTTTGGAGACAAGTCCCTTACCTTCAATGAGACCTACCAAGACATCAGTGAGGTGGTATATGGAGCCAAGCTCCAGCCCCTGGACTTCAAGGTGAGTTGCACATGTCATCCCTGACCTCAGAGTTCTTCCTCTCCACACAGAGATTGAAGGAATGGAGAAGCCGGATCCAAATTAACACTTCTATGCTAGTTGAATGCAGATGGGGGTGTTACTATAAGTCAGAACCTCTGGAATACATATTTTTGCTTGAAAACTGAGAAGTCAGTGGTATCTATGGATTGTAGAGGTTGCTCTGGAAAAGTTGTATAAAAATTCTGCAACAAAGAAATCTACTGACTTTATTCAATCAGCATTTCTCAAACTTCTTTGACCACATGGGCAGCCCTCCTGCCCTGCAACCCCTGCATTGCTTATTAGCTTCCCACAGAACATATCTTATGAGCACTCATTAAAGTTCAAGTTTCCAAAATTAGAGAAGGTAATATTTGTTTTGTTTTCCTTTTCCCAGACTTCTTTCTTTCTGTTTCTTTATTCTTTCCTTTTCCTCTTTCTCTTCTTTCTCTTTCTTCTTTTAATACTTATTGACTATATGGTAGATTCATGACACTATTCTAGATATGTGAGGTTTCCCCAGTCTGGGTTAGAGTGATGCCTTAACCAAATGGTGGGAAAACACAGAGGGATGATGAATAAAACATAATGTTGTACGGGGAAACGGAGAAGCCAATGGAATAGCACAATTGGGTAGATTTGTTTCCTGTTCTCCACAGCAAAATGCAGAGCAATCCAGGATGACCATCAACCAGTGGGTATCCAATAAGACCGAAGGGCGTATCACTGACGTCATTCCCCCAGAAGCCATCGATGAGCTCACTGTCCTGGTGCTGGTCAACACTATTTATTTCAAGGTACTCAAATGGCCCTTGGGAGACCTCAGGGACAACTTCTTTCCTTCCAGCTCACCCTCTTTCATACCATTGGGTATATGTAGGTAGATCTTTTTGAGAAATGGTACATGCATGATCTGGGCAGAAAGACAAATCTGCTGAATCTAGAACCATGTCTAGGGCTATGGCTGCTGGACTGAGGTCCAAAGGGGCCTGGTAGTGTCTCTGGGCCTAAGAGTGGTAATAAATTCTCATATACACGCAGCAATTTCTGCTGTCCAATTAACTCCATTTTGAAATCTGGAACAAAATGACAGTCTATTGACAACTCTCAGTGATGAGATTTTCTCCATCATCTGGAGCAGCTTACCATGACTCAAAATTCCTCTCGCTTGAAGCTTCTGAACCTCCTGGTGCCACACTGACCTCAAACTTTGCAGAGGCCTTGTGATATGATCATGCAAATGGCCTTGTCTTTCTCAGAGTCAAGAGTTCTAAAGAGGGTTGTAGGTTGACTACGTTTAGGAAGGAGGATGAGGGAGAGGTTACTGGGAATAAATAGACTCAGGAAGGCCGCCAGCTTAATGCAGGTTGAATTGTGACACATTTATCTTCCTGGGTCATGTTCCATGTGCGTTCCTTCTCCCCTGCAGGGCCCAAGGGGTTAGCCAGTTACTGCTGTTCCAATCACTGTTGCTTGGGGTTCCCCTCACCCCAAGAGTGGAGTAAGGTGCATTTCCACAGTGTGTATTGTCGCCCTTTGCAGTTTATGGAACACTTTGCCATTTATCCGTCCTCCTGATCCTTATAACCTCACAAACGAGTACTTGGGCTGCTCAGACAGATTACTTAGTTTAATTCTGACTCTTCCATTTCTGACTGTACAAACTTGAGTGAGTTACTTGAGATCTATGGCCCTATTTCTGCTTCTACAAAATGGTAATAATGATACACCTGTCTCAGAGGGTTTCTGAGGGGATTGAGTAAGTTAATGCATGTAAAATGCTTGGAGCAGTGCCTGATACACAATATTTGCGATAACCAGCTCCTAATTTTACAGATGAAGGTCCACCACTCAAAGAGCTAAATAACTTTCCACCAAATCAAAGAGCCAGAAAATGACAAGGAATTGTAGTTATAGTTCAAAGATGTCAAAGGAGTGTCTTGTATCCCCTCCCTCTTTGAACAGGAAGTTAGCCAGGACTCACCCTCTACGTGGCAGGACTCCCGGACAACCCCTGGGGTTGTTACCTGTGTCTGGATTTATTCATCAGGGACAGAGCCCAGCATTTTGGAGGATGGACTTTGAGAAAGAAGCTAGTGGGAGGCAGAAAGCAAAAGGCAAATAGTTAAATTCCAGAAGAGGCTTGCAAAGAAGGCAGTAGGTTTTTCTTGTTTTTAGTTTTTATTTTTCTTATTATAAAAGCAAATAGTCACTGCTGAAAATCCGGGAAATACAGAAAAGTTCAGAGAAAAAAAGCCACTCACGATTCTGTCACTCTGACACAGTCATTGTTAACCTTTTCATGCATATGCCTCTAGTCTTTGTTCCTAACAATTATACTTACATATTAATTTAATAAAATAATGTGACTATTTTCCATGTCAATATTCTCCTATGAATGTTTTTTGCCTTCTTGCTTTGTGATTCTCCCACCTGGCGTCTTCTTCCAGGGCCTGTGGAAGTCGAAGTTCAGCCCTGAGAACACGAGGAAGGAACTTTTCTACAAGGCTGATGGGGAGTCATGTTCAGTATCCATGATGTACCAGGAAAGCAAGTTCCGCTATCGGCGTGTGGCAGGAGGTACCCAGGTGCTCGAGTTGCCCTTCAAGGGTGACGACATCACCATGGTGCTCATCCTCCCCATGCCTGAGAAGAGCCTGGCCAAGGTGGAGCAGGAACTTACCCCAGAGGTGCTGCAGGAGTGGCTGGACGAGCTGGCAGAGATAGTGCTGGTGGTCCACATGCCCCGCTTCCGTATCGAGGACAGCTTCAGCGTGAAGGAGCGGCTGCAAGACATGGGCCTTGAGGACCTGTTCAGCCCTGAGAAGTCCAGGCTCCCGGGTGGGTGCAGGAAGGACTTTCCTCCCCTCCTTGCCCCCAGAGTGGTCTGACCAAAGGCAGAAGAGATGGGGAAAGAGTGGAAGAGAGCTAGTCAGGACACCTGGATTCTAACACCCAGTTCTACTGCTAATTTGGGGAAATCTCTTCCCTCTCAAGGTCTCAGTTTTCTCTTCTGGAGAAGGGGCACTTGGCTCTTGGATCTCTGCAGGCCCAGCTGGCACTGGAACTCGTTGAGTCCAAAACTGATAGAGGAGATGGGACCAGATAGAGAAGAACTTGAAAAGGCATCAAAAAACTCAGCAGGGAGGTTACAGCTCAGTGGTAGAGTGCGTGTCTATCATGCCTGAGGTCCTGGGTTCAAACCCCAGGACCTCCATTAAAATAACTATATAAATAAATAAATAAATGAAACCTAATTACCTCCCCTCACCAAAAACAAAACAAAACAAAACAAAACAAAAAAAACAACTCAGAGCAAAGAGACAGATGTGACTAAGAGCTGGGGACATCTGTGTCTCACAAAATAGGCATAGCTAACACTTCATAGCTCTTCACCTGATATTCCAAAGGGCTTATGTGTTTTCCTAGGTCACTTGACAGACACAGCCAACCCCTTCCAAGTTGTGATATGTCAGTAATGGTGTTAAGTTGGTTTGGTTCCTCCAACCCAGCATCCTTTAAAAATATGCATTAAAATATCTTTTTTTAAAAAGAAGTTTATATCCCCAGTACCTCCTCTAAAATAATAATAATAATAATAAATCTAATTATCTCCCCCCCAAAAGAAAGGAAAAAAAAGGTATTTACAGGGTTACTGAATTTACCTTTAATGATCTGTCATTAAACTAGGTCTGAAAACCACTCCCTCTCCCAAAATTGTTGCCAGACTGGAAGGAAAGACATTCCTACTAGATGGAGTGAATTTTCTTTAAGAACAGAGTCCCCGCAATTAAAAAAACAAAAACAACAAACACAGAGTCCCCACCTCCCTCCCTCTACCCTCCCAAGAGCTGAAGCATGAGATTGAATTCAGAGGAGCCAGGCTGAATAAGCCCAAAATACTTCATTGTTTTTTACATGTATTTATCTTGAGGGTATCATTCGATGAGGGGCCAGGATTTCTGTTTTTCAAAAAAGCCCCAAAGAATCTCTTAATTTAAACTGAATTCCTTCCTATGGGTTGAAGCCAGCCTTCTCCCAGTTTCACAGAGCCTCCTCTGGTCTTCCTTCTAGGTATTGTTGCGGAAGGCCGGAGTGACCTCTATGTCTCAGACGCATTCCATAAGGCATTTCTTGAGGTAAGTACACCTCTCTTCGCTCTCTTCTTATGCTGCTTTTTTATTTCCAAGCTGCTTTCCTATTCAACACATTGTGTCTCGTGTGATTAGTAACTTGGGCGTTCTTGCTCCACGGGCTCTTACGGTGTGTAGGTAGCAGGTGTGTGAACAGTAGGAGACAAATGTGGAAAAAGGCATGTTTTCAGTGTCCCCCAAACCCTAAACCTGTAGCACCCTCCTCCGTGAGGCCTGCAACAGTATAGCCCTGCCTGGAAGCCCTCATGTTCTGATTGTTCCACCCTGCGCCCCACTACCTCTCCTGAAGCAGGTCGAGCAGGAACACAGACATTAAGGGTTAGCCGACACAGGAAAAGCAGCCAGCAAAGGAACTCAGAGGAGAAGAACCAGGAGGGGACAAGCTCATAGAAATCCAAGTTTTAAGAAAATGGAAAGCATCTAGTAAGAAGATTGAAAAGTGACCATAGGTGACTTTTCTCTGAGGAATTTGAAACAGAATAGTGGGGGCACATGCCTAATTGTAGTGGCTGAAGAGCCAATGGAAGGTAAGAAAGTAGAGCTGATGAGTGTCAATCATGTCCTAAGTGTGTTCCAGAAAACTAGGGCTCTAGACTACATTATAGATAACAAAAAATTCAGTGGTCAAATAAATGTATATCCTCTTCTCGGGAAATTAACAAAAAGCAATGCACATTGGCTGGTTGAAGTCCGAGAGGTTCCACAGTGATGAAAATGGTTCAGTATTGCTTATCCTACTATTGCCCCAACTAAGATGCCCGTGGAAACTATTACTAGAGTAATAACTGCGTAAAGCCTGCAGAACTTCTGGCTCTCAAGCAAGTACTGAACCATGAATCAATAGTATTAGCTCTCTGGGGAGCTTGACTCAGGATGGGGCCTCAGAATCTATATATTTACCAAGCTCCTCTAGGGATTTTGATGTACGACCGGGTTTGGGAACCACTTATACAGACTGTTGTTTGGGGGAACCAGGCAGTAAGGGAAATGTGATGTGCCAAGCTTAGTGAAGGTCACAGGATTGAGGAAATCGCAAAGAAAGAAGATGGTGGTCAAAGAAAGGTTTCAGAGCATGGTGCTAGTAAATAGAATTGCAGAGTCCAAGCTCAGGGAGAAATACGTAATTAGGAGGAAAGGGGAGGGATTAAGGAACAGGAGGAAGTCAGAGTAATTGTAATGAGAGTGAGGAAATGTGATAGCTTGAAAAAACAGAAGGTTATAGTCTGAGAAAAGGATAACGTAATTATAATTCCAAAGATAAAGATGTTCTGAGGGATGGCAAGTTCAAGGTCTAGATGGGACTGGATTGCTTAAGTGAAGGTAGTGCTCACTGGATTTGATGAGAAGAAAGAAATGGGAGGTTAGGGTACTGAATGGGTTTCCTACCAAGATATTTTAATTGTCTAGGTCAAATGACAGTAGGAGTTAGGGTTGACAGAAAGGACATGGGCTAGGCAACAAAATCCTCAATGTGGGGATGTCAACCTTCAGAAAGTAGATGTCAGCAGCCTGGAGGACAACAGCAAGAGTAGAGGGATGTACCTTTAAGACACCGAGGTCAGAACACAGGATTTTACATGAGTACTGGATTGATGGTTTTGGAAGTAAACACAACACCACTGACACCCTCTTCCATATGGATTATGGAAGAAAGAACACTTAGAAAGACTGCAAGGGAAAATGAGTCCTGAGTTTTAACCATGTTCGAAAATATCAAAGGACCCCAAATGGAAGTAGTCAACTGAGCCCTCCTTGAGGGCCTTGAGTTACTACTAAGAAGGAGCAGAGGTCTAGATTCATCTTGGAACTAGAGCCCACTAAACAATGATTATAGGTTCCTCCATGGGTCTTGGGAACCCAAGACACAGGTACCCCATCTGACTGTAGATCTCCTGAGAAGCCATTGAAAATCAGAATCTGATTTGAATAAAGGTATTCTGGTCTTGCAAAAGCTCCAGTCTGCTCATAGATTCAGTGCTGGGATGATCATGATGTAATGAAGGGAGAGGTGGTGAGGAGGGTGGGAGGCAGAGAGCATTGTCAACCAGCTCCTCAAAGTGCAGGGGTCTGAAGTGCTTTCATTAGAGGTGGGGACAGGACAGAGTTTTGGTGATAGTCTGGATCCCCAAGCAAAATTTTCTAAAGGTCTGTCCCTCCAGACCTGTCTGTGGTGGTTCAGCAAACTCAAAAACCATCATTTCAGTCTGTGACTCCAAGAACTATGCATCACATCCAGCCAGAGGCCCCTCCTGTTCTCATAGGCCCTGGCTCAACTATAGTGCTCCGATTGTGAGTCAAAACCTCTTTTAGCATCTAGGACAACACCGTGTACAATTGTGCCAGCCAGAAATGCGACCGCCTCGTACACATCCAGATTTCTGGTTCGGAGATGATCTGAATGGACCCTGGCACTTACCATCCAGCACAAGGCTCGGATGGATACAAGTGCTCATTTCAATATCCAATGGATGAAAGAAAGACTAAAAGTAGGGTTCTGGGTGGAACGTGACCTGATCCAGGTGTACTGCACACTGGAAAACAAGTGGCATTTTGAGGAACTGCTGTGTCTGTGGATGTAGACACCTGCCTGTAATGAACTGCAGAGTAGCTAATGTAGCAGTTTGTTTCCTGTTTTCCCCGCAGGTAAATGAGGAAGGCAGTGAAGCAGCAGCAAGCACCGTCGTTGGGATCGCTGGACGTTCGCTGAACCCCAACAGAGTGACCTTCAAGGCCAACAGGCCCTTCCTCGTTCTTATAAGGGAAGTTGCTCTGAACACGATTATCTTCATGGGCAGAGTAGCCAACCCTTGTGTTAACTGAAGTGTTATTCTTTGCACTTCTTTCTATTTTGGTTTATGAACAGAAGTGAAAATAAATACTACTCCCATATCTCACAATTATGAATGGACTTTGCCCCCTGACGTGAAGACAAGGAAAGGAGAAAGGGAGAGAGATGCTGCTGGGCATTTGGTAAAATGATGTTTCCAGTTGTTCTCTGCCAGCGAACACACCCAAGTCAGGAAACTGAAGGGGGAAGCTAGGTCACTGCTTCACCAGGGAAGATGGGAGGCATCTGAAAGGGCACGGGGAGCTTTAAATCTAGGTAATCCCCTCATGCTAAAAAAACCCAAAATTTTAAAATGAATTAACTCCTATATACAGAAAAGATGGAGATTCAAATCTGAATATTAAACCGTTTAATTCTCAAACCACTCACATGCATAATGTTCTTTTACACAGTGTTAAAATAAAGAGGAAAATGTATTTTTATACAAACAGAATTTCAAGTATACATTAATAGACTTTTCAGATTACTAACCAAGTTGCTAAGATTTCATTCACATTGTTCTTAAAGCTGTTCAATGAGAAAGCTTTTGCTAAACTGCTTTAAATATGTTTATATAAGCCCATATCTTCACTCTTTCTCTGAATCTCCCCCCACCCCACCAACCCCAGTCTCTGCCCACCCTCCTGCCCTCCCCCCTCCCCCGACACAACAGGGCTCCTGGGGTCCTAGGAGACATGCAACCCCACCAAGAACTATTGGCTTGTCATCAGGGGAAGGGCAGAATCTACAGGAGGAGAGACTGAGGACACCTGTTAAGGGAGAGAACGAATCTGATACTTAGAAATGACACAAATCAGGACCGTGTCTTATAGCCTGTATGTATTCACTTGACTTTTACATTAAAAACAAGTCTCAGCCTCCCAGAAGTTTCTGATTAATTTGGTAGCTGAGAAAATAACAATATTGGGTATTTCCCCAGAGAAACTTCTAAAATCAGGGTAGGTATTCTGAAATTTTTCATTTGGTTGTTTCTTTTTCCCTTTGGCAGGGGGTGGGGGCAGCTTAAAAACGGCTGATTTGTGTGTTTACAGTAGGGAATTTGGTGAATTTCACAGGGCCTGCCAAGAGTTCTCCCCCTTCAGCTCTCCTCCTGAAGTAATCTGGCTTCAGGGCCAGGAACTGCCACTCTCCTTAGGAATTAAAGTGCATTTTTTCAGTAAAAGTGGGGTGTGGGGGGGTGTGGTTTACACTTACGTGATAATGATTAAAAGAGGGTGGGGTGAGAGAAAATCCTATTCCTATATATAGATATTTATAATTACAGTCATAATAAAAACAGATATTCTCTAAGGAAATAAGATGCACAAAGCCAGCCCAAGCGCCCTCAGAGGTGCGAGAGTGCTGGGCGGGCTCACTGACGATACTTCTGAGGCATCTTCATTAATGGAGTAATCACTTCAGATGAAAGACACAAACCTCAAATGTTAGTTTTTTCAAAGGGAAAAACCAGACTGGTAAGTTCTTACAGTTAAAAACTCTCTCGTTCCCTTTCAGGGATAACAACATTTTAGAAATTGATTGTCTGTTTTAATATGAATCCTTGATTAGCAAATTGTGAAAAAAAAATGTTAGATAAGTTTGTTGCTTACAAATGTGATGGTAGCCTTTAAAAATTCCGGAAGAGGAGGCATAGCTGGTCCTTGCTGTCAATTATCAGCCGAGCGGAAGTAAAACTTCCTGTCATCTCTTTATTTGATAGCTACCACCAGAATCTTATTTTCTGACTGTTTTCCTTTAAATGCTTTACTATTTCTTGGGGGAACAAACCCAAGAATTTTCCAAAGAGAAGTAAATGCTACATTATTAGCTGTATGAAGTGATGAGACAGGGGAAATTGTCCTGGCCTCTGAGTCCAGTGTGATCTGCTTTTCACAGTGACCAGTGGGAAGGCACAGTGCCAGGGACAGGTAGATGGGAGACAACTGTCGCCCACCATGTAAGCACCATAGAGAACAGCTGGACAGATTCCTTTCAGACTGTGTCCATTTGCAGGAAACCACATTTCAGCTACATTGACTTTTCTAGCTTTGAACCCTCCATCTTGACTGTTCTTCTCAGAGGCAGAACACAAATGGGTCCCACCTGAAACTATGAGAAGCCAGGAAATCTAAGTGCTCTGTACGTGTACTTCTCCCTTTACTCACTCACTGACATGCCAGAAATTGAGAGTTCTGATTCTAAGATTTCTTAAAGGAGAAGCCAATGGTTCCTGACTGACCTGGCAGATCTATTTAAGTTCTGTCTTTCGATCACAAAAAAAAAAAAAAAAAAAAAAAAAAAAAAGCAACAGGCTAAAACTGTGAACACAGACCATAGAGGATGAAAAGTTAACGGACTGAAACACTTCCTTTGCCTACAGTATGGGAATGTTCTTCTCTTGCGGTGAGCAGGGGGATGGGCAGTGTGGTGAACCTGCAGTCAGGCTAGCTGTCGTTTAGCTCTTTCAGAAAGGATTTCTTAGAGGTTTCAGAGGAATCAGCAAGCCAATTAGGGCAAAAGAACTTGGCTGAACGTCACAGTCCTGACAGAATTCCTCACAGGGAATTGTTTCATTCCTTGCATAAAATATAGCACAAGTTTATATATTTATTCTTTACCATTACTTCCCCATCCTCCTCCTCTACTCTCCCTCCCAAAATCTTAAAATCCAGTGCAGTACGATTTGCATAAAGTTCAACAATGTTTCACAGTACTCCACAATGTTTTTCACTATGAAAACCCTAATGGACTACTCTCTGGGTGCATTTAAGTCCCAAAGGCTATTGCTGGTCTACTCCACCTAACAGCAGAAAGCCTTCAGAAGCTGTCTAAGGCATAGGAGGCGTTTTCTCTGACATTGCAGCAGATACATGCTAAGAAAATAGCCAGGCCTTAATGTTATTTTAATGAAATTTAATAGCCTGATGCTAATTCAGTCCTCTGCACTAACTATCTTTCCTTCCACCCACTTTTTCTTCTTGAACACATCACCTATTTGAAATTTTAAATTATCAATCATTTGTAGGCAATGTATGATTGAAAATTTCTACAGTGCCCAGAATTCTCTCAGAAGAGAGACTGCTACGTCTGAACTTGCTCTTAAACACAAATTTCTTTCATAAACTAGAAATCACTTGGTAGCTAGTTTGAACAGTGGTTCTCACTTTTTTAGGGATAATCAAACAATTCTCCCCTCCCCATGACCATGTGCGAGGTTGCCATAGGCAAGTATCCTTATACCTGGGGTGGGAAGAATGAAAGACATGGAACCTCATTTGGGAATTACTGGGTCAGGTCTCTGACATCCTGGAACAAAGATGCTAAAATGACTTATTTCACATTTTATATAAAATTCAGAACTATTTACGCCTTAGATAGTGCATTTCATTCACAAAGAAACAAGAAAAGTGAAATTCACTTTACACTGTAATCCCACTTAGAAGACAGGCTAAGAGACAAATAATCAAATGTATCACCATCGTGCCAGGAAGGACTGTTCTTTTTCTTCATTAACTTTAACAATGCTACCTATTTATTTTACAAAAGGAAATCCCCCTAGGCTTGGGCTTGGCTCTTCTAAGTTCAAGTGCTCTATTTCAGCTAGCAGAGTTGAAAAATCTCCACTCAAATCACATATGCAAGGGAAAGAGGATTCTAGGGAGCAGACTTTGAAAACTTGTTTTGCTTACTTATGCATATTTTGTGTTGCCATCCACCTAGAGGAAACTAGGTGGATGGCAACACCTCTCTGCAGAATTACTTTGAGGACAAACAGATGAGCCATTTTACCACTTGGCCCATTGTGGGTTTTAAAGTCAGAGCCATGCCTGAGTTACCAATAAAGGTATCTTACAACAACAACAAAAAAGAACCAGGTAGAGGTCATCCTGCCAGAGACCATTCAGGATTACCTAGACAACGATTCTCAAGTTTGGCTGCCCACCAGAATCACCTGGGAAGCTTTTAAAGCCTAGGATGCAGAGCCGGCCAAGTAAACATGAACGTCTGAAGGGAGCCCGAGACGTAAGTAACTTGTTAAATGCTCCAGGTGGTTCTAATGTGCAGCCAAGATGAAGGACTACTTGCCTAGGTCAACTGGCTCTGTAACAGAAAGCATTAAGGCCACTGTTCACCCAAGCCAGATGGAAGGAAGGTAAGAATCTATGCTTCCTCCCAGACTCATAGGTTTGACATGCCTCAAAGAAGTCACTAAGGCATTTCTCACTTCTTTGTTTTTCTATTTAATTACTTTGGCTGTAATAGGCTGCACTGCTGACAATAAATTATTGATTTAGGTAGAACTGCACCTTATGTATGTGTCTGTAGCAAAACAGCCGAACAGGCCTAGGCCAAGACACCGAGCACAAACAAAAGATAAGCCAGAGAAAGAATTTTCCTAAGCAGGAGCTAATTCCTGAGTCTAGGATATTAGTAGCATAGCTTAAAGACTGACAATTATTCTATAGTTAGAAAAAGAATAGTTGTGGTAAATAGATTCACACAAATTTACTGCCTCGTCTCCCTACAGGATTCATACTGTCTTCAGGCAAAGGTTACTGTATCAGTTGTTACCAGTGAGTACTGCTTGTCTCATTTGGAATTTCACACTGCCTGTGTTGTCACTTACCCTAACCAGGCACCAGGAAAGTAAATACTTATTTGCTAGTACCTAAAACACAGATGCCAACCTCCAAAAATCTGAAAATGGATCGCTCTTTCACTTTTCACTCCTAACCAGAAAATCCCTGTTTGGACATTATAACCAGCTAGTGCATTAGAATAGAAAGGTGGAAAGCATTATTCCAAGACTTTTCTTAAAGGGCCAGTAGTCCTTCCTCAGCTGTAACAAATGCTCAAAAGTCAGGCTCAGTGTACTGGTGCCCCAAATAGCAAATCAGTTGAGTGCTACAACTGGATTTAAAGATTAGGTGGTCTGCCTAGTGGCATTTTACTACTGAAACTGAATTTCTTGACACTCACAACATTCAAATGAGGCTATCTTGACTATTATGATAGTTATTGGCATTAAAAACAGAAATATCTCTCTTCAGAGTGTCTAAAAGCAAAACAGGTCATCCAAAAATCTGTGTCATGCATACGTCAAGATACTGGCAGAAGGCTTATTATCAGGAAAATACGGTTTATATTCCAGTCCCCCAAAATGGACTGCAAATGGCAATCAAAAATTAAAAAACTCAGGACTTAAATAAGATTTCACATCATTAAAAGGAGTTGGGTGCATCTTCAAAAACAACAGAAGGACTCCCACTTCCAGGGGCTACTCTTCCCAAATACAAGCCAGTGGGTAAAAGCACTAAACCCAAGTGTTGTGACGCTGTTTGATTTGGGCAGAAAAGCTAAACATTCACATCTGAACATGATGACAAGGAGAACCAAAAGTACTGCAGCCTCTATACTTTGGGTCTGGCTTTCCTTTGCTTACTACAGAAAGCTTCACTCTTTCTTCAGCCAAGTGCTCAGAGGTAGAGGGGCTGAAGCGAGTACAAAAGAGAATGGGGTGGGCACTGGCTGAGGAGTCCAGCCTCCCTGCCCAGCGGGTTACAGGGCAATCTTGGAATATTCTCAGTTTTTAGCGGGAGGTAGAATTTTCTACACCGACTTACCTGCCTTCATCAGACACCTTTTTCTCACATACACACATAAAATCACATACACATAGCTCGCAACTCACAATGATAATTGCAACTCGTCGCAACAGCACACCTATCCCAACAGCGACTTCCAATGTAAATTTTATATGAACCCCCCAGCTCTTCTCAGGTAGATGCAAGCCAAGTTTGTTCTTTTGAGATCCCTCCTTCCGCCAGGCTTTTAACCATACGTTTCACCTTAACACCTACATCTTTTGTCTCCGAAGAACAGCTGCACTGAGTGGGCGCAATGTGTTATAACATCTTCGTGAACAGAAAGTGCAAGAAGTAATTTTCTTGGCCAAAATACAAACAAAGCAATGAAAAGCTCTCCTAGCCTACTATGCCAAGACTTTGATTTTTATAATCAATGATACACAGCTAACAAAATGCTTCTAAAGCTACCAAACTCATAGTGGATGAGTAAATATATTTATAAACATACATTTATGAAAAAAGATATTAAGAAAATAGCCAAACTTCCCACAAAAGTTATTTGCATGAACTATCTTTAGTATACCACTTTGTGTTCAATGCACATGCATATACAATTGAATTATATTAGTGTTACTTTTACTGGACCAGCTTTCCAAAAAGAAAACAGGCTCATTTTTTTAAAACTTCAAGTTACATGATTTAAAATCATTTTTGTAAAAATATCACAAATACCATATAAATTCTAAATATCTCTGCTATCTGACTGATAGCCATTCTGGAGGTGGATTTCAGCCACACTCTCAGTGACCCCTATTTTAGCATCTTGGCTTCCAGAGGAAACACATTTTAAGCTTTGTTCCTTGTGTTGTAATTCTGTTTTTGCAGTGGTTCTTAAAGAACCACTATAGTTAGGATTCTATTCCTTTAGAGGAAATTCAGTAGATCACCTTCTAATAAGTCAAAAACACCTGCTTTAAGATGTGCTAAAAGCAGAAGTCTAAACTGCTTAAGGAATTTCTACTCACTCAGATTGCTGTGATTGGCTTGAAATGGTTTAGACTTGTGATGCTGAAAAGAAAGAATAAATATGCTGTCAATGTGCAGGTTCCCTTCTGACTCTTCTCTTGCAATTCAAGACCACAGTACAGTTGCTCCCTGACCAACATTTGAACTGTGTGGGTCCACTTATACCCTGTTTTTTTGCAATAGTAAATGCTACAGTACTACGTGACCAGCAGCTGGTTGAATTCCCAGATGCAGAGAAACTGCAGACATGGAGGCCAACTGCAAGTGATGGGGGATTTTCCACCCGCAGAGGGTCAGTGCCCTAAACTCTCACATTGTTCAAGAGTCAACTGTACTTAGTTTTCGTACAACCACCACATGAGTTTAAACTTAAGAGTCACAGAGAATCCAGAGGAGGGCCCAAAGAGCTAGACGATACCAAATGAGAGACATCTCCATAGATTATCAAAAGATTTTTCAAGTGTCCAGTATTTTTGCTGTAAGCATCTTTGCTGCAAACATTTTCACAGCATAACTGGCTGTAAGACAATTTTGCCACAAAAATAAAATTACTGGATAACAGTTTTTGGTTTGGCAGTTTGGTTTTGACTGGTTGAAATGGGTTTCAACATTACTGATGGCTTTACTGAGCTGACAGAGGCTAATGATTTGCCCCGAGAGTTGGTTTCCTATTTTGCAACATACTATGTTGGAGGATAAAGGGGTCAAAAGCCTCAAAGGTGCACGGTTGAACCCACATTTCCTATAGAACTTTGGAATATCTATGAACAGACGTGACAAGATACCAAGAACAAACTACAGTGCAGTGGCTTTCACAACTCATTACAAATATGCACATCCTGGTATTCAGAAACTGATACCTCTCTTAACGAAGGGAAAAATTTAAGCAAAAAAGAAAAAAAAAAAAGCAATGCTGAATGAGCAGATGAATCAACAAGCAAAAAAAAAAAAAAAAAAAAAAACAAAGAAAGTATAAAATATTATGAACTAAAGAAAGACCTGAAAGACAAGTGCTTAGGTACAACCCACAAAATAAAACCAGTTACTTGCGCAGGATTGCCATGAATCTACACACATTTTAAATGTATTCAAATATTTTGTATTTTGCAATCAAGTGTTTAATTATTCATTTTTCATATTTCACTATATCCTTTTATTTTTTCAATTTGTTTTGCAGGGAGAGGTAATTAAGCTTATTTATCATTAGTATTACTATTTTTTTCTTTAGTGGAGGTAATGGGGATTGAATCCCAGGACCTCATGTATGCTAAGCATGTGCTCTACCACTTGAGCTACACCCTCCTCCTGCATTATGTCCTTTTTAAATGCTCCTCTTTTATGTTTCATTATCTTTTATAGCAAAATTGCCTTATGGCCAATTAATTACATGGTGAAAATGTTTGCAAAAATGCTTGTGGCAATAGTACCTCAAACCAATTTTTCATTCCCTGGGAATATATTTTCAAAGGCTTTCTCTGTCACAATGAGCAGACTTTGAGGTACAGCAGAGTAGCAATATGGATAAAAAAGAAAATGTTAATGCCCATTTATTTTTCCCCATCAAAATTTGCTCTAATCTTTACATGATAAAATCTAATTAATCCTGATGCCTAAATGACTCAAACACCCCATCCCTGGTTATCCAACTACAAATGCAAAAGTCTTCTTTTTCCCTTCCCAGCATTTTCTAGATTCCAAAATTGAATCTTCAGCCCTGAGTACCCCTTTTATTTCCTGTATCTGCAATTCCTGAGGCCTGACCCAGGAACAGAGATCTCTTTACTAGATGATAATTGGGGATAACCAGCAAGAAGCCCTCACAACTAATTCTCTAGGAAGCCACTGCACATGGAATGGATAGTTAATACCAAACTTTTCTTCTCTTAGAAAGTGTATTGATTTGGGGATGATCAGTTTTAGAGCAGAATTTATTCTCTGCCTTTATTTCTTCTAAAGGCAATGGAAGTCTATTTACAAGCCAGCAGGAAGTTTAAATAAAGCATCCTATATTTGACAGATTTAACCAAAGATCATAAAACTTCAGTGATCTGTTATTTTAGATCAAAGAAGCTGGTAGCAACCGTTAATTTTAAAGGATTAACAACATATAAAATTGGGCGATTGATTTTCCCATATGAAGGATTAATAAAAATGGAATGAACCTATTCACCTTCTAGCACAAATCTGTGCCAGAAGTGGTGTGGTGGCAGTAAAGATGGACTAAGATATGTAGGCAAAACTTTCAATCATCTCAAGAGTATGATCCATCCAGCCACTCAATAGAAACTCCTATCAAAAGAGATTTAGCAGCCATGTAAATTTTCCATACCACAGGAGTTTTTGCCTATCTGTAAACTTAAAACACAGTTGACATCTCTAATGAATCAAGATCTATAACAGTAAGCTTTTTACTCCCTCTGGAGTATTCGTGGTTTAGCATGTACAGTTACTGTGGCTTCACAGAAAACAAAAAGGCAAATACTCACAATTTGGAACTTGGAACAAAATTAAAAGTAGAAACTTTACTATAAGATAAATGGAACTCAGGGGGTGGGAAGCTAATGAAATCGTTCCAGACATTTGTCTCATTCTCCTTCTAGCCCCTTTACTGACCTACGGGAGATATAATAAATGGTTTCTATGGCACAGACAACTGACCTAAATCAATGAATACACAAGAGTTAAGACAAATCAAAAAACCTAATGCTACCTACAATAGATTAAAGATGACCCCAAATCCTTGACACACCTTAAATAAGTGGTAAGGTATTCCCTTTCCCCTTGAATCTGAG
Source organism: Camelus ferus (assembly GCF_009834535.1). Classification (NCBI taxonomy): domain Eukaryota; kingdom Metazoa; phylum Chordata; class Mammalia; order Artiodactyla; family Camelidae; genus Camelus; species Camelus ferus. The sequence goes on from NC_045716.1 coordinate 9,076,412, forward strand.
CTGACCAGTGACTTCTTTGACCAATAGTATATGGTGGTGATTCTATGACAGAGCTGGGCCTGGCCTTTAAGACGACTGGCACCCTCTGCCCAGCCTCTTGGAGGCCTGAGCTGCCATTCCGTAAGTCTGACTACTCTGATGGAGAGATCAGATAGAGAGTCTCTGAGACTCCAGAGAGAGGCTAGTCTTCTACCCCTCCCTGCCAAGGTGTCAGGAATGTGGGTCAGATTGTCTTGGACACTCCAGACCAGCCCAACCACCTGCTGAATACTACCAGGTGACCTGAGGTGTCACCACAGGGAACAAGAAACTGCCTACACAAGCCCTTCCTGAATTTCCAATGCACATCATCATAAAACATGGAAAGTACTTGTTATTTTGTCACTGAAGTTTAGAGTAGTTTGTTACACGGCAATAGATAACTGGAATGCTCTCTCTCAATTTTTGCCTTGGTAGTAACTCACTCACTCATTCACAATTGGACCTGCCAAATGGGTGACTCCTCTGAATTAGTGGGCAATATCCCCAGAAAATATTCACCATTCAACATCTGCTCAGAGATCAACTGCGTTATCTTTTGAAGAAATCTTCCAATCACTTATTCTTGAATTAAAAGTTCACGAAACACAGTACTGTTACTGGCTATTGCATATGCTAGTTCACTCCAATTCTTTGTAAGTAAACAGAGTTAATATGATGTACTGGAGACAGTCTAGGCTTTGGAATCAGACTGGTAAATACTGGCTCTGCAATTTATTCATTTGGTAATCTTGGGCTCAACAGTTTCCCATCTAGAAAATGTAATATAATTACACCTATTAAATGCATCATAGTCTATTAAGAGTGTCAACTCTAGTGTAAGACTGCCTAGGTCAACCAACCTCTTTGTGTCTCAGGTTCTTTCTCTCTAAAGTGAGGATAATAAGAGTATCTACCCTAATGGGATTGTCATAAGGATTAGATGAATTAATTAATGTGAGGCACATAGAACTGTGCCTGGCACATGGTAAACACTCAAAAAAGAGTCAGCTATTTTTAGTTACTACTGGTACTACCTCATAGGATTATTTTTAGGATTTACTGCAATTATGTCACTAAAGCACTTAGTATAGTTAACTCTGTCCCCTTCTTTTTGACCTTTTATCTCTGTAGTAAAAAGTGCAGCTTTTAAAAAAACATACATCCAGCTCCAACCAAGTGGGTTTAGGACCCTCAAGTATAGAAAGCTGCATCTAAACTATGCCTAAAATCAGTTTTGTTACACAAATTCCAAGCACATTGCCTGGTACCAAGAATTACTCAATATTTACTTAATGGAACAGATTCTCCTGTATGCTACCTACCACTTAGGGTAAGTGAGTCCGTAAAACAGGAAACATTTTCCAAAGAGACAGATACTTTGACTTCTGGCATTATGGATTAATTCAGATTCTAAGATTCACAGCCTATTAAATTGTGCTGTTGGTCACATGAGATGCTGAACACATTATCGCTCAACTGGATGGTAAATTCTAGCTTCTTCTACAGGACTTACTGAATAGACATGAAAAAAGTAAGCATTGGAAAAGTTTTTTTTTTTCCCCTTAACTGCTTTGCCTTTATAACTTAGCTTTGTTGTTTAAAGCTTTCACTATTTGAGCTACTGGGCCTTCTTAATTATGTTAAGATGGGAAGTATTTATTGTACAGATAATGGGGAAGATGTAAGATAAGTAATTTATATATGTGCCTTCTACATAATGTACATTTCAGGTGACATTTGCCTTCTAAGTCACTGCTGTTCCTCACAACTGAGGGAAAAGATAGTCTGTCTACACAACAGAAGCAACAGTGTGTACAGGTATCGTCCAGGTACTGATTTCACTGTTCCTATCAACAATTACATCCTCTGGAGTGTAATTAAGTAAGGTTTCAAAGTACACATAATATCCAATTTTGGCTTGTCCTGAGCAAGAAAGCTTACTTAATGCAAAGTAAAAAGAGTGGCCCTAGGAAAAGTACCACTTAAGAGTAAAAATAGTGAAAACAGAGAAAGACACCAGGAAGGAGGCAAAACAACATAAGACCGATAATTATCAAAGAGGTCGCAATGCTTGGCAAACTCCACTGTTTTCAACAGATCCATATGGAAATGGATGCAGAGGTTTCACTGGGCTATCTAAATCCAATTTCTTTCACAAGTCCTATGTCCTAGATTAATCAGAATCTCAAATTAACTGGAAAAGTAGCACTCCAAAATCTCAAGAACCCACTATTACTGTAAGTGCTCTAAGACAAGGCAGATCTAACAGAGGCAAATAATCTGAAATCTTTTAGATGAGGATTATCTACTACTCAGAGGGTGTAACATACAAAACCTACTAATAGCCAACTCAGAAAAGTGCAACTTTAAGAATAAAATGCCTACTGAAGAGACGCCCTATACGAGGCTAGGTCGCTCATCCAAACTTTGCATGTGTCAGTAGAGCTCACAACAAAGTAAGAATCAAACCCACTGTATTGTATCAGCATGGCCTAGAACACTTTGTCCAGATAAAACTCAGAAGTCCATGCATTGTTTCCAATTATATTCTCCTCGTGGAAGGAATTCTGTTTACCATCATCCTAACATTTTCCGTTTTTTCCACAACTGGCATAAATAAGCTACTGAACAGGAAGAATGAACAAAGCAATTATATAATGACCCAATATATATTTAGAAGAATTACAGACAATAACAGAAATTGGAAGATAGGTCTAAGAAGAATTTTAAATCCTCAGCTGTTTCATTGTTTTAAAATGTTCATTTTAAAAAAAGCAAAGATTTTGGCTTTTTATATTCCACGTGGAACAGAGTAAGTTTACTTGAGGAAATTAAAATGAAGATGTATAGTGCAGGAAATGGGCAGAGGTTTCTAATCTAGAAAAACAGTACTTTGGATAAGAATCAAACCACTTATTCCTAACAAATTAATTTTTAATACTAGTGGGAATAATTATAACTCAGAGAAATGGCAATGCTTATAAAAACATTATTTTTTTTACAATATTTTATGTAAACATGGTATCCATTTAACCCTATATTAATATGCATGGGAATGATTTTTAAAAATTAGTTTGTTAAATCTGCAACTACCATCCTAAACTTTAATCTACCTGCACATTTAAGGCAAGGACAAATCATAAGGCCTATTCCAAACACTTTAAAGCAATGGGAATCAGGAAGGAATCAGGAAGGAACACAAAGACGGTTATGAGAAAAGGATCTAGAAAAAGATGGCAGCCTCTTTCAAGAAACGGATGCATACAGGGCAACAGGAATGTAAAACCTCAACCAAGCTATTATAAAGGCAAAATGGCAGGTGTGACAAGTTTGAGGGGGTAATTCTTTCAAATTTAATTCTAGAGTTGCCAAACCTTTTTTGTCAAGTTCCAGAAGGCAAATATTTTCAGGTGTTCCAGGCCAGTGGTCTCTGTCACAAGTACTCAACTTCGCCATTACAGAAGCCGGTAGCCATAAACAAGTCCTAAACAAATAGATGTCCCTCTATTCCACTATTGCTTTCTTTATACAATAGGTGACCTCAGGATTTGGCCAGGGGGCTGTGGTTTGCTAAACCATAATCTAATTCCTAAATCCTTGAGATATACTTTGCTAAGGGGCATCCTCTCAGGGTTTAAAGGATTAACTTGGCTTGATTGCTTGTTGTCCTTTTTCTCAATCTCCAAAATACTGAATGAATAAGTGCAAAAAAAAAAAAAAAAACCAGTAAATGAGTTAAGTACACAAATAAGGAGAACATTTGGGGAAGAGAAAAAAACCAGCTGAAAAAATAAAAACTTCCAGGATTCCAGATCCTTCTTGATTAAATGCCTTTCCACTATGACTAAGAAGACTTTTCTCTTTGTTCAATTAAATTTCCTTTCCATTACCCATTGCTTTCATTTCTTTAAATTAGATTTTCTAGTCAAACAAAATGCAGTTTTTACCAGTTAAAACAAAATTAGTGTTAAGTAACAGCTGTAACTTTTCAAAAGTTACTTCTTGACCAAAGACTATTCATTCAGTTACTAAGGATGAAGTTCACTACTTCACTCTTCCATCAGACCACTTCCAACCAAGGCCAGATTTCAACTATGAAGTCAGTAGGAAAATGGTTTATTTCTATTGTCATGCCATCTTTGGAAAACCCTACTTCAGTGACGTAGAGGGAACTGGAAACATTAAAAATAATAATAATAAAAAAATAAGAAGAAAACTTCCCTTAACTTCTATATCCCTTCTTTTCCAATCTTTATCTTTCAGGAATTAATTTATTTTTACATATTCAAGATTAGATCTGACCCTCTGGTATAATGGAATGGCTTGGGGACAGTATGCAATTCACAGAAAATAAAACTCAACTCAGTTCAGAGGTAAATATGGTTCTGAGTAAAGAGAGAACAAGTCATTAGAAAGAGCCTTCTGCCTAAGTACAGTATTACTGCTCACCCCAATGCCATATTTTATACTGGTAGAGTTCTGAGAGAATAAAAGGTACCTCTTAGAATGAAAGTAGACCAATATATTGTCATCTCTCTTCTTCTGGTGAGAATATTGGGTAGCTCCTTTGCTATTAAGTGCCACTCAATAAATGAAAAGAGTCCCAGTGTTTGCTGTTTCACGGCGGCATTAAAGTACTTAATGATTTAGCTCTCATTGCTAATGCAGTTCCCTTCACAAGGTGACATGTGCAAGTTAAGATTTGGTAATGAGTTTTCAGCATTAGCTAAAGTCCATTTAGTACATCCTTAAGAGAGGTATCCTCTGTGCACACACCAATATAGCTATTCATTTATGTAGACAGAACACTACTAACTGCTATGACCCTACAGTGATGTCAGCTAAGAACGAGGACAACATCACAGTGAACCTGGATAAGAACCTTAGATAGCTGTGTACAATAATAATAATCTCTCTTCTAACTAAAACGGGGAAATTGCTTTCAGAAACTTAAATGTGTTTAAAAGCTAGGCTGGCTTGAATGTTCATGAATTTCATGGCTCTGCGCTAGGCCCATTAAGAGGAGAGAACCAGCAAACATGACTGTGCTGATGTGGCCTAGACCATCTATCAAGAAGCACTCTATTCACAGTATCAGTACAGCAAAAGCCTATTAGCAGTGACTACAAAGGGAGGGGGAACCCACCAAACACTCACAGCATTTCCACAGCTACCAGACAGTCCCCACTTCACTTCACATGTTTGTTGCCAACCCTGGATGGAGTACTGACAAATGCTGCAAACTTTCTTTACAGAAATGACTGCACTTTCTCGCAATTTGGTGAAAGTTTAAAAAGCTCTATTTTCTCACATAAAAATCTAAGAAACTAACAAAGCAATAAACAACTTTCCAGCATACTACTTCTCAAAAGTAGGATGAACTTAATTTTTTTTTTTTTTTTTGGTAAGTTTAAAAGCTCCATCTAAAGCAGCATATTCTGTACCTCTCACCTCCCTGCCTGTTTAGGCATGGCAAAATCTGTCCACTGAAAGCCTTGATTACCAGCTGAAATGTTTCCCTAAAGATTTCACTCTAATTTCTATGCCACTTTTTCTATGCCCCAGAGCATAGGTGGTCCCTAAGATGGCCCTAGGTGACAGTTTTTACCTTATAATGCTACTGCCCAACTAAAGAGGGGAGTGCCATAGTCTATGTCTTTTAAAAATAAAACACGGCTTCAGCATGTTTAAGGGTAGGCTCTAATCAAATGGTAGCATCACTACACTCCTATTAAAAGATGCATTCCTATGTTTTCCCAGAAGAGAAAATAACCATTCCCTAGTGATACATATGGTGCAGCTGTATGAATATGCACGAGTCTCGGATTGCTTAAGAATAACCCTTTGCATTCTGACCTCCTATCATCAAAGCAATGCCATTCTTTCCTACCCACTTTTCCACACGCCACAAAGCATTCTCAGGAAGGGAGCACGCAACTAGCATTCTCACAGATGGCTCACCAGTGCAGGCACGGCCAGCCCCTCTCCTAAAAACTCTTTTACAATCATCTATGCCTCTGCACCAAAACAATTTCTTAAACTACTACATATTTAAGTACTCTTTTAAAAAATTAATGATCAATTAAGAGAAGCTAGCGATTTTTCTTGTTTCTATTTGCACTGTAACTTGTAAGCATTCACTTGTCTGCATCTTTTAATAATCCTCCTTCATTCTCTGCATGCAAGACAGGGCATCTAAAGCTCTACATGTTTGGTAAATTCTTTCTGACTCTCAGTGCTGGATTAGGAATCTGAAAAATACCCAGAATTACCAAAAAGGTCCCTTGAAGTTTTAAAAATCTTAGGAATGATTAAGTAACCAAACCTGACCAAAACTGATCAATTTATTGCAACCTGATTGTGCAGTATGTTTTCTGGTAAATGCCCTGTAGTGTATCATTAAAAAGCAAAGCTCTTGGAGTCATCAGCAATTTGCTGATGGTTGGTTTATGAATTACTAGGTTTGCAGACGCAAGACATTGATTTAGTGAAGTTCTTCTATTTGACTGAAAATATAAACTATCACGTATGTAGAAGGAAATGGAATTGTGGTTGCAGTCAGAACCATAGTGTTGAATTTCTTCAACCACAACACTGCAGAAAAAATGTGTTTAAAACATCATATAAAAGTTATCAAATATGGAGACCTGTGGATTTAAAAATACAATCCAGGCTCATTTCACTGTAAAGTGACATTTTCGATGTATAATATTGCTGTTATGTGAAACTAGGAGCCAAAGAGACTAGATGAAACTTTGGTAGTCAGCCTTACACGTTAATTCATCTGGACTAGAGCCATTTCCTAACATCCAAAGATACACAAGCACCGTGGCTTACCGACACCAATCAGGAAGTTGCAGTACAGCTAGCTCCGTGCTGCTTGACAATCGCAAAACAAAAACACTTCCTTCCCTGTTCCCCTTTTCCTCCACACAACACTCGGGCCCCCAGATGCAGGAGTACCTCTTGCAAACACTTTGCTGCTCATCTCACTTCCAGCTGCCTAAAGTGCTTCTGGAGATGCTGCTCCCTAGTGTACTGCTCCAGGATGGCTGCTTACACGAAATGATCAGGCAAAGTACCAGACGCCTAGTCAGGGCAGAGATTAAGTCTGACCTTTCAAAACAAAAGAACCATCTTTTTTTTCTTTTTCCCCTGAAATATGAAACTTCATGTTGTGGACAGGGAAGGAAGAGGAGAAACTCCCCCTCATCATCACCATCACGATTGCTTCCTTTTCTCTTTTGGCTGGCTGGTTCAGATGACCAAGGCTCCTTGCTTCGTTTTTCAGATCCGGGCAATGACAGCCACCAGGATGATATGGACCAAAGTACAGTGTTCAGAAATGACTGGTAGATAAATGACCATTTATCAGTGTTTTGTTAAAAAATTTTTTTTCTTACAAAGTTAACAAACCAAGGCTGTTGATCCCTGAATTAGAAAGTTGATTTGCTTGATTATATTCCAAAGTGTGAGGTGGGAAGGAGGAGGGGACGCCTCTAGTGCTTTTGCGTATGTTACTGATCCTCTAGTTTGGCAACATCTTGGGAGCATCTTCTGATCTGGTGACGTGGCATTTTTTAAATCTAAGTACCAGCCCGTGGCCCTGACGCTGCCTACTTACGGCCCAGAGGGGAAGAGGGTCTGCCCCCTCCCCCTCGATGTTTCAGTCCGGCCCAGTAGTGGACACAGAGCCCTGGGCGGTTTCCCCAGAAGCAACTGTTTCTTCTTGTGACGGTGACTCTTCCTCAGCTTGTCCTCGAGATGTGACAGTTGTTTCAGGGGAGATGCTATGAGGCCCCTCCAGGGGTATACAGCCAGGGTGATTTTTGCGAAAGTGCTGATTCAAGATGGCCTGGAAGGGGAAACTCTTGCCACAGACATGACAGTGAAAGGGCTTGTTGCCTGTGTGCTTGCGGATGTGATACTCCAGTTGATCTTTCCGGGTATACTTCTTGCCACACATGCGGCAGACGAACGGTGTGATCCCCATGTGCAGGCGCATGTGGCGGTCCAGGCTCCCCTTCTGGTTGAAGGATTTGGCGCAGTAGATGCAGGTGAGACGGGGGTTGTACCGGAACCACCGCTCAGATACTTCCTGCTCTCGGAGATACTCCACATAGCCACTTACTCCCATCATTGCTGACTCTTCCACCTGCGCCAGGTGAGGAACGTAAGCAAGAAAGAACATACATTATTACGTATATATATATTAAAAGACATCAAATCTGTTTTTACCTCTGTTACTAAATCACAAGCCTACTTTTAGTAAAGATACAAACAGGAAATTATTACCAAAAGTAAAGATGTTAAGGTAGAAATTAAAACAAAAAACCAAGGACACTCTATTCCATTACCATAAAAAGAGCAGGACAGCTGAGTTACTTTCTGGCTGATAAACTGCAAGCTTATTAACCCCCTGTTAAATGTTCCATTTTATAGTGATAGGAGAATCTCAGCCCACTCTGGTGAGTGGGCTGAGATTTGGACTCTATCCATTTGGACTCTAATTTGCAATTACAGTCTAGACCATCAGGTAGGTCCTTGGGCAGTGTTGGTTCAATAGAACTGTCTGTGGTGACAGAAACGTTTGATAATCTGCACTATCTAATACAGTTGCCACCAGGCACATGCAGCTCTTAAGCATCTATAACATGCTAGTGTGACTGAGGAACTGAATTAATTTTAATTGCTTTCAATTAATTAAAATTTAAATTTAAATAGCCACATGTGACATGGCCAAAGGTTACTATATCTGACAGTACAGAATACATTATGACAAGCACGTTATAAATTATATTTATGGCATTATCATTAATACCAAAATTTAATCCAGCAGTAAAATAAAAATGTATATAACTTACAGGCAACAGTACTCCTTTTACTCCAAAATATTTTATTTGTTTATTTGTTTTTGTTTTTTGGGGTGGAGGTAATTAGGTTTATTTATTTATTTATTTATCTATATTTATCTATTTATCTATTAATTTATTTAATGGAGGTACTGGGGATTGAACCCAGGACCTTGTGCATGCTAGGCATGCACTCTACCACTGAGCTATACCCTCCCCCCAAAATATTTTAGTACCATACTGACATATTTTCTTCACTCTAAAGACTAATCAAAGCTTAATCAACCTCAGAAAAAATTGGTAAGAGAGCTGGGAAGGGAAACTAGACTGAGATGTGAATTTGCTAACTTGGTTATTCCTTCTTGTAATCTTTTCACAATTCGATATTCACTAAGTATTTACTGACTGACTGTTGTCCACTAAATACAATGACAGGTACCGCAGAAAAAGAAGTGTAAGACTTGGTTTCTGATTTTTGCCCCTGAACAAAAAGATAAAACTGCTGAACAAAAAGGAGACAAAACAAAAGAGAAAGAGGGGAAATACATACTCCTAACAATGTTGCTAACTCACTTTTCAAACTGCTTATACTAAAGGTAAGTGTCCAGGAAATACAGTGCACAGACATATCATCATCTAATTTTATATATCTATTTGTAGTGGTTTTGAATTGATTTGAACAGATTATTAAAAGTAAATAGAATATACTGTGATTTATATATTATCTCTCCAAGCTCTCTTAGTTTATAAAGTATCTCCCCATAAGGTAAATTTGTTACATTGTGAAATAAAATTACTTAACACATTAAAAAAGCTATTACTATACAAGCAGCATTAAAACTCTGCCATTGTTAATTAGATAACTCTAAGTTATTGCAAAATAATGTTTTCCTTTTCTGATTTCTTTTTTTTTATGAAGGTTGAATGACACATAATTTAAAACTTTTTATTAGACAGAATAGTATGTTGAATCCCCACCACACAACAATTATCAACTCACGGGTAATTTTATTTTTCCTTTATCCTCACCTATTTCTCTCCTTTCTCATATTATTTTTGAAAAAAAAAAACCCAGACATAATTTCATCCATAAATATTTTAGTATGGTACCTCTAAAAGACAAGGATTCTTAGTATAACCAAAATACCACTAACACACCTAAAAAAACCCAGTAATTCCTTAATATCCATTAAATAGGATCTTAATTTCATTTACCTAATCTGAACATGAACAGTCTAGATAGTCAAAGGATTTAACATATGAAGTAAACATGGTTTCCTCCTATCTGAAAGCTGGGAGCGGAGGGAACAATACATTTCTTTGAATGAATAATTTAAAACCCTTGGATTTATATATATTTTGCATTCAAAATTCTGTATTAAAATATCACCATTCAGAAATTACTGACTTATTTAGCTGGCTGACTTCTGAAGTTGTTGTGTGTGCATGTGTGTATATTCTGTATACAATGTTTTAAGTAAAAAAAAAAAAAACAATTATATATATACATAAGCATTTTAAATATGTAGGAGGAAATTACATATGTTTAGCACAGGTAAAGTACTAACGGAAAAAGGAGAATATGTAAATGTTGACTCTAGATTAACTGGACAAACATGAATTTAATTATCAATTAATCTTGTAACTTCTTCTTGAATTTCTAAAAATGTGTTTTGTCTCCTTTCATATATGTTAGCTAACAGTGTTCTTCAGTTTTTCCAACAGAATAGAGGCAGTTCTCAGCAGGTTTGGGAAGCAGTATGTGAAGTCCAGCATTGAATATTAAGGCTGAGGTTTTAGATGATTTCAATTTGTCTTATATAACTTTTCTTTCTGCTCCAATTCCCTGGATAATCAAAACTGAACTCACATAAAGAATGAGGGATTATTCCACTAAAAGGTCCTTGCTGACCACGGACAAAGCACAGTATAACTTCTATGAGGCTGTTTCCTCATCCATAAAATGAAAAAGTTACATGTTTTGCCAGCTCCATTGGATTCTCATGGGAATAACACATGGTAACAGTACCTTGGGGTATCTTGAATACCTGCTGTTATGCTTCATAGCAATTACGTGTGCTGGAACCTGGGTTCAAATCTGCATCCTACTTATTGTTTGATTTGGAGCAAGTTATTTACTTTGTCAGCTTCTTTATCTGTAAAATGGATATAATAACAGCATCTACCTCATAGACTGCTCTGAGCATTGCATGAATACACTAAAGTGCTTAACATAGCTCAATAAATGCTAGCTATTATTAGACACTACAAATTCACAATTATTCGTCATCCTGAGGGTGCCAATTCCCTAAAAAAAACTGCCTAACATTAAGGAAACTAATGTCATACCAGTATTGTCCACAAGCAGAAAGTAAATGTATTTTAGCTATCTGTGATGAACCATAATCAGAAAACTCACACATTTTAATATACTTCACCTAAAAATTACTACAATAAAGTTGCAATAAAAGAGCAAGTAAATGAGCATAAAATATAGATTAGGTCCTTGTCAAAGGCAACAATATATCTTTGGTAGTTTTATTCATTTGAACTCTAAAAAGCAGCAAGGACAAAAATGGCTGCCTCCTGGTTTTCTCTGTCACTAACAGGTGGATCATTTCACTCCTCCCACTTTGCAACTCCCTACTATTTTGTAAGTCCTGTGAGCCCAGGGACATTCCACATTGCTGAATACCCCTGAACTTGATCAGTGCTTGATATGTAATAGGTGTTCAATAACTTTTTTTAATGAACCATTCCATATAATGAATAAACTCCATATAAATGAATGCTTTCCATATTTTCTAAAACAAATACCAGTCCAGATTCTTGCCATGGCCTTCAAAGCTGTCAACCATTCTAAAATTGCAGTTATTAACCTGAGACTCAAAGAACTGAAGGGACTTCAAAAATCATCTGATTCATTTACTAATTTTATTTAGAGATCTCCAAAACTGAGGACTTCACAGGCAACTAAATAATTCCTCATTTACTGGCTGTCTCTTTATTGGGCACCTACCCCACAGTAATCTTAGTTACTCAAAACTACTTAGAGGCAAAACAACTCCCATTTAGTGGGCACCTAATGAGACAATGTCAGATACAATGAAGTTTAGAAAATGTGGACTCTGCTCTCAAGGCAATTTCAATCTAGAAGGAGACAAATTATTGCAAATAAAAAATGAGTAACTTACAAGAGTCATTAGAGAATTAGGAAATATTATACAGTACCATCTGTAAATGCTACTGTAGTGTAAGAAGGGGAGATCAAAGAGGTCTAGGCTATTCAGGACAGAGGGAACTAGGAGCTGGGCCTTGGGTGGTCCCAGATGCCTGGAAACAACAGGGTATCTCAGACTCAAGGTGCAGAGACAGAAAAAAGTTTGATTGTGGTTCTGAGGCACAGAGAAAGTCTGCCTGTTTTGGACAGACAGTGAATGCTGATGAATGGTGGGAAAAGCTGAGTTAAAAAGATTATAAATTACTTGGAAAATTGGGCCAAGTATTTTAACCTCCATGTGGTAGAGAAAGGGAAAAAGTCATAGAACGTTTTGAATAAAGGAGTGACCTTAGTAGCCTGTTCCAGTTAAATCACCCTCATAATCAGGAAGCTCTTCAAGCCCATCAAAATTTGTTCTCACAATAATGTACGTCCATGTTCTGTTTTGGTTCTCTGTGGCAGGGAAAAAAATGACTGGTGAGTAGACTCACCATAATAAACTTTAATACATGTTAAGGCATACATAAACTCATCCCTTAACATCCATTCCAGATGACACTACTTATCTCCTATTTCTTTTTATTTTTTGGTGGAGGGAGTTTATCGGGTGTTTATCTATCTATCTATCTATCTATCTGTCCATCCGTCCATCTATCTACCTACCTACCTACCAATCTATTTTGATGGCAGTGCTGGGGACTGAACCCAGGACCTCGTGCATGCTAGGCACACACTCTATACCACTGACCTATACCCTCCCCTACCTCCTATTTCTTTATAGCCTGTAACTTCTGCTTCAGTCAGGTAAACACTCTTGTAGAATTCTAATTTTTATCTCTATCCCATCTACACGTGGAATAAGTTATCCTTTTTGTAACCACTTTAAAAACCACATTTAAACTCTTTTGAAGAACACTTTCCTTAAGTAGATATTGATTCCTGTAAGTGCCTTTTAAGCATTCCTATTCCCATTACACTGTTACTGAAGTCTATACAGTCTTATCTATATGTGTTCTGCATATCTGTTACTCTGTCTTATCCCCCCAGTAAATTGTAAGGTCTGTCTCACTGCTGTATTTATTTTCACAATAATTACAGTCAAATAGTAATCACATCCTATTTGAGAGATGAGGAGAAAAAGTGCCCTAATTATGAGTACATTCCTCCAAGCTCCTAGCATGTTCTCTAACACCTTATTAAAACTAAAAAATTCTCCTGTAATGGTTACAGTACCTTTTCTGGTACCAAACGGCATAATATGCAAGTAAACATAATTTGTAACAATGTCTTGCAGCTGTAACTATACTATGTAAACAATAAACATCCAAAGGTTTAGATAAAAATTAAACAAGATACTATCAGTATAGTGCAGAAGATTAAAAATTAGCTACACAATCTTAATCCACCAGTGTTTCTTTTTAAAGAGCAACAGTGTTTACAATTTGTGTTCTACTTGGTGAGTTGAGCATCTTTTTAAAAATCAATCTTCAGTGACACAGACCTATGAGAAAAACACAAACAAAAATATCAACCAACTACGTACATATACTATTTGCTGAGGAGAATCGCAAAGAAAATAGAAGATACCATTCCTGTCCTTTCGAGGACATTTTAGTTTGAATAAACGATTTAGGAAGAAAATAAATGAAAAGATACAAGCCTATTAAAAAGCAAACAGGACACAAAACTGTATAAGCCACGTATTCACAAATATGCAATACTGTATAACTTAGTAATTATGTAGTCTTATATGCACAATGCACAAAATCAAACTCTCTCCATCCCAGGTCCTAAATTACCTGCATGTAGTTTTTAGGGGTTATTTTTATTACTCTCAGGACTATAGACTAGTTTCTACAGTCAGCAAAGAGTTCCACAATCTTATCTTTTTCTATTTCCCAAACTCTGCTGACACCAAAAGTATATTTCCAGCATGCTCACAAGCAAGAATAAAGAGAGAAGTAATCAAATAGAGTATTTATTTAATAGGGCCACTGTTACCACTCCCACCTCTCTCCTTCCTTAGTCATTACGCTGCGTTCACACACAGTGGCAATTTCTTCAAGCGCCACAGTAGTCCTAAATCCACAAGCACATACCTGGGAGCTGGGCTGCTTAGGCTCATCCATTCTGGCAGGAGACTCACTCCTGGCTCTGTGTCTCTCGGTCAAGGGGACAACACTGCCGGAGGGGCTGAATCTGTTGGAAGAGGAGCACAAAGGGGCCTAATAGACAAGTAGTGCCAAGGAACATAAAAAATGGTGATGTCTATATTCTTTACCCCATGGCCGAGGAAGGGGGAACAAATTGGACAACAGATTTCTAAGAAATACTTTCATGGAGTCCCTATAGAATCTGGTATGAAATTTTAAAAAGTTTGCCTTAGTAGATTAAAGAAATACATAGTGACATAGTGGATTTGACCTGGGGAAGCTAAGGCTAAATGTAAGCTTCTCGCTTTACATAAGTACTAGGAGACCAAGAAAAGAACAAATTAAAACTGGGTGTGTAATTTTGTTTCTTCTACATAACTCTTAGGTTTTCGGTTGATCTCTTCTCCAAGCCCCACGATAACTTGTTGTATATTTCAGACTGTTGACGTAGATAATGGAGATTAAAAATTTTTGCATTTGAGCTATTAACTTGCTACAGTTCTAACTGTAGTGGAGGGACAAAAGTGCTAATTTAGGGGGACAATAAGTATTATGCTCAAGAGTATTTTAACTAGTAAGGACACAAGAAGGAAAATACTCAAATGGAGACCACCTGACGTGAATACAGTATATACTCGCCGAATTTTGGTGACACGTGTGTCTCTCAAGACCAAATGTGAACCAAAGTAATAGCTACTTTAGTTACCATTGTTCATATGGTCAATTTAAAATTTTTAAGAAAGGAAAAGAACAAATATTACCAAGTTGGTAATATTTCTTTCTTTTAATTGAGACTTTCTTTCAACTTACTTAGATTAAAATTATCATTATTTCCACCAAAAAGAAATGTTCTAACAACTGCAATGTATTAGAAAGAGAGAAGTGGGCAAAGGGCATAGTAGCACTGGTGAAAAAAAGACTCTCAGGTTTGTGGTAGAAGTTGTCATCAATAAAACAGAAAAGATACCGTCAAATGACAAGCGAAGAAAAGTAATGAAAAACATTCAAAAAGCTTTTCTTTGCAATTACTCTGATTACACTGATTTAAACAGGACAATCACTGCTGGTACCATAATTCCTCTAATTTGGTAGATGGGCACAAAGAAAACAGTGCAACAAAGCAAAGTGAAACTCCCAGAGGCCACCTACCTGTGTGAGAACGTACCAAGGAAGGGCAATGTAGTCAGATTCCCAGCTGAAGATCAGCTCTCTTCCTGGAATTCCGAGGAAGCCCTGGCAATTACTGATCCTAGTGTGACTGTAGACGCTATTCTGATTCATGGAAGTGTCTAACTTTACCATAGTTCTCACAATACTGTGAATACTTCAGGACTAGGAGCTTCCTGCTTTAAAAAAAATTAGAACGCGAGTCTTTTGGCACACTTCCAGTTTCCCCAATATCAATATAACTTTGAGAACATCAAGTAAGGAAGATGCTTTTTGTATCACACAGAGGGCCTGCTTTAGTGATGTCTGAACAATAGCTATTAGATGGCAAACAAAATAAAACTTACCTGTCAATTTCACTGCTTGTTGGCCGAGCCACCTTGGCTCCTGAAGATCCTAAAGTATAATTTTCCTGTCCTATAGAACCATGGCCTGTGGTGTCAATCACCATGGCTGTGACTTCCTCTGCACTACTCCCATCTTCTCCGGAAGGCTGATTCTCAGGCCCAAGCCACTCCTCCAGATTTTCAGTTTTGATGTGCACTGCTCCAAGAACCCTAACTTCATCATCACTCCGGGCCCCTCGGTCTGCTACTCCTGTCTCCACGTACCACTGTCCTGCTCGGTTGATCCGAAGAATGGGCTCCCGGCTCTCTACATCAGAACTCTGTTCAATTATCTGGGGGCTGGTGGACTCCTCGGGAGGACTGAGCTCCCTGATATCCAGCACGGCACTAACCTGACCTCGCCGGCTTGCCTTTGGGGTGTTTTGTCGGGGGCTAAGGGAGCGGTTCAGATTTGGTGTAATACTATGAGATTCTGGAGGTCTCTCTGGATGCTTTGTCCTTGTTTGACTTAATTCAGCTTCAACCTCAGCCACATTAATTTTGAAATGAATGCCCTCCAGGATCTGTGTACATTTGTCTATAATATGCTGCATCTGCAGAAAACTGGCAGCTGTCAGGTAGCTGATGATATCTGCCAGTTGCAGGCATATCCGCCCCGTATAACAGAAAGAAAGGAGCTGTTCAAAAACAGTAGGGTTCTTGATAACTGAAATGGAGACAGTACTCATCTCATTCAAGGACATGTGATCTCGGAAATAGGGGGAGCTGGCAGCCAGTACCACTTTGTGAGCCCGAAAAGCCTGTCCTTGCACGTTGACCACGATGTCACAGAGACGGCCCTGCATGCGCAGCTGGTTTAGATGGCTCAGGACAGAGTTGCTGAAGTCAGGGATCTCCAGTTGTATGTTGCCACCTTTCTCCATGGTCGTACCTGAGGTTGTAGGCAGGCATTCAACCCTGCTGAGAGAGGAAACCATATCATCATTAATAATGATAATTTCACTCCCCTCAGGCTTTCCAATTCAAACCTATTTTAAAACACTACTTGGAGAAGTTTCAAAATTTCCAAGTAAAAAGAGATACATGTTTAAATATGGAAAACAAATACCAACAGGTTTATTAGTTTAGGTTTCACAGCAAGATACTGTTAAAACAAAAAAGCGATTGTTAGACTTCTAAAAATTCAACCTAAGCCCGTACTTTCCTTACTAATAAGCTATGTAATCTCAAAACAGACATTCAACAGAAGGGGAGAAAGCAGCTGTGAAAGTTGTTTAAGTGTTAATCGTAAGGTATTTGCACACAGGATATAAAGTCCTGTGTTTTAATTTTTTTCTGGAGAAGGAAAGAAAGCTTTTAGAATAAATGCAATTCTATATGGATGGGCTGATTAGATACTCTTCTTAATATTTTACTACATGCTGCATGAGTTATGTTTATTATTGCATGAAGTGACTAATATCCCACATGAATGTAAGCCATTATTTCTAAGCTGAAGAGTCAGAGCCCCCACAGAAAGGCTTTGGGTTTAGGACTCAGGCAAAATTTAGTTTAGGAAGAAAAGCCGAGTTGTGTTGGGACTCTAACAAGATGCAGACAACCTGAAGTTTACTCTCAGGACTAGGAAAAGGTAGGCAAACCTGCCTCTATCTAAATTGAAAGTTGGGAATTTCAGAGTGGTAATGATACTTTGGTTCTGAAATTTAGGTCCCTAAAGCTGATAAGAAAACAGCATTTACCAAGTAGCTTCAATGTTGTTACATTAAAATATTTTTTAAAAAAATAGCTGAACCACTTAAACCTGTTAACTACATCCAACAGCCTTCACTGGTTGAGAGTAGTTTGTATCAATCCCAATAGGAAGACACTGACTTGAGCCCAATGTGTTTCCACTTAATCTGTAAATTTATAAGACATTTACATAGTTACTTAAGACCTGAAACTTCGGGAACTTATCCTGACACGCTCATAGTACTGCCCCGTATTTACAACACACTCATCAGTAAATAGGGTAGTGTACACACTGCTTTCAAGAACCAACTTAAGCCAATCTGACCTTTTTCCAAAGCGTTTTTGTTTGTTTTGGAACTTTTAATCCAATAAGAGCCTCTGTCGTTGCCATCATGAATTCAGATGTTTATTTTGGAGCCTACACCAGCGCCTTTTTTGTTTGCTCTTTCCGGCAATTCCCCAGTGAGGAGGAAGCCCCTGGAGTAAGGTCTTTCTCTACCGTCGGCACTGCAGGGGTGCAAGCTGTAAGAGGGAGAATCGGGAACGGCATGGGGTTGGCCACTCCGATACTTGGGTGGCTTTCGTCTGCGTTAGGAAGCGTGGGGAGCGGGGAACTGGCAGAGGGGAGAAATGTCACCGAAAAGCGGGGGTGGAAAGGGGAGCAAGGCATGTGGCGGGGAGCGAGCAATCAGGTGAGGGTAAAGCACCGGGAAGGGGGCGGCGCCCCGGGACCCGGTCCAGGCAGTAGGCGTAAGCAGGCGGGGAGCTGCCCAGAGGTGGGTGTGTGTATCTGGGTGTGTCCGGGCTGCCGTGGGGGAGGGGGCCGCCCAGCCCGGGGTCCTGAGGGAGGGGCCCGGTGAGGGGGCGGGTCCGGCAGCTCAGCCCGGCCCGGGGCCAAGGGGGTGGAAGGTCTCCGGGTGCCTTGAGGCGGGGTGGAGGGAAGTGGCTGAGCGCCCCAGGAGCAGGCTGCGGCGGAGACCCGGCAAGGCGGCCCCAGGGCAGGGCAGCGGGACCGGCGTGCGGGGCCCGAGCCCAGTCAAGGAGCAGCACCTACCTCCGGGGGTGGAAATGGGCCGGAATGGGCCGGAATGGGCCGGAACACCGTCCCGGAAGTGAAACCCCCCACCCCCTCCCCTGGAGCGGGCGACGTGCCGGAAGGAAATCACTCACCCTTACACCGCCCCCCTTTCCCCTCCCCCAGCGCTTTCCGTCCCTCGCGCCCCCTCCCCTCTCTTCTCTTCCTCCTCAGTCGGTAGGAGGGCGGGAGCCCTGCGTCACGTGGGCTGTCGTGTCCCCGCCCACAGCGGCGAAGTGGGGCGGGGCCAGAGGCGGGTCAAGGGGCGGGATTAGAGGACGGGAGGGAGGTGCTTCTGGAGGAGGAGGAGACAGAGGGAGGAGAGGTGCCGGAGTCGAAGCGGACGTTGGCGAAGAGCTTGCGTCATGACGTCATTGAAAAGCGCCTTATATACAAGCGTCTGGCCGCCATCTCGGTCTTTCCAGGCTACGAGTCGGTCTTTGGTATGTATGTCTTCGGTTTGCCGTTAAATGGGTTCTTCGCGCGAGGCTACCAGCTCTTAGTAATTAAGTCCCCTTAAGCTGGCTTGCATTTCCAGGCCAGTCGTAGGCCGTTGAAGGACTCACAAGATGGGGATGGCGGAGGATTGCGCATTGGGTGCAGGCGCGATCTAATTTGTGCGTGCGTTGCTGGGGGCCGAACTGCGAAAAAACCTCGGCTCTAGGCCCTGCCTCTGATGAAGCCTGTGTTGGTAGGGACATCTGAGACTGTTGATGAATGCCAACGGCTCTGATGGCGGTGCATGCCGAGTCACCGAGTGGGTCTTTGTTAATGGCTTCGGCCCCATTTTCCTTTAGCCAAGTGCTCTAAGGAAAGGCGCTAACTGGGGAAGTCCACGTGCTTCTCTAAATTGCTGCATTCCGCACTGCATCATTTGTATGACTGGTTCTTTAATTTTGTGCAGTGCTCTCAGGAGATTAAGGGTGGTGTAAATCACTTGCATAGAGGATGCGAGGACGACATAGTCCTTAAACTTAGTTTAGAATAAAGTAAATTTTAAAAGTTGCTAATTTTTCCCTAGGAATGATGCTAGGCATGAATGCAGTTTGGCTTTTGATGGCTTCTGATGAACAGGTAAGAAACGGCTAAATGCGGTGGGAAGAATGCAATCTGCTTAAGAGGTCTTTTTGTTAAGCCTGTGATGGTTTAAGAGTAGTGGGCAGAATGGATTTCTGAAAAATTTTATTCTGAGGCTTAAATGGTAAGATGTTAACGATTAACTTAGTGGCACAGTATGTTGCATTGGATATTCTTTGTTTTATAGTTACGTGCCAAATGGATGAGACCTGCTACTGGGGTGAGTTACTGAAATACCCTCAAAAAGGGAAGTTGGGTTGAGAAGTCCACTGAATGTGCCACAATGATGACATTTTATTTGCTACTCTTGACTGTGAGGATGACGAGCATTATTACCACCATTATCCTAACTGAGGCACACAAAATGGTGATTGAGAGACCGTTGAGACTGCACCTAAGTTTACATGAAACTGTTTATTCCCAGGTCCCACAGCAGAGGCTTTACGCTGTATTTATGGGCAAACAGGTGAGAAACCTTTTTATACTCTTTACCCAGCACTTTACAGTTCTTTTTTAAAGGATTACAAATTGTTGATGCTTACAATAGGGTTTTCCTCCCTTTCTAAAACTTCTAGGGAGGAATTTGGATAAACAGATACTATGATGGTTGCATAGTTCAACAGATTGAAACATGAAAGAGATAGACCATTTGTCTGATGTATCTGGTTTAGTAAAGCTTTTATTAATAATGTAAGCAAACTGCCACTACTAATTTAGCTTCTCTTTTGTAGGCGCTAAGCAGAATTAGCTGGAAGTTGAAGGGGTAAGTAAAACTAACTGAACTAAATATTGGTAACTGGGCAGGCATGACAAATGCCACTAATGGCTTTTAAGAGTTGCTTTCTAATGCACAGGAACCAGCCCTACCATGGAGTGTTTAAACTGTGCTAAGTGGCAGATCCTTGTCCTATTACCTTACGACTGTTGATTTGTAAGAGCAGCCTGTGTGATGATAAAGCAAATACTGACTAAACATGAAAGTTTTAATTAGCTCTATCTGATATCAGGCACTTTTGTGGGGAGATTTGTGGGGAGAAAATTCATCTTTGGCTATTTATAAAAGTATTCTTATTTCTTAGGTGGACTTGAGTTTTTGACATGTCTGGAACTTTTTTGGTGAGTATTAATGTTTAAAACAATTTCATAGCTCAAAAGTTACTGAGAACACTGCTGAATTAGAATGCTTAACTATCAAGCTAACTTCCTGTGTTTGGTTTGCAAATGCATGTTGAGCATACTCTAAACAGGGTTTTTGTAATGATGTTGAGCAAATGTCTGACCTGAAATGAGCATGTAGACAAGTCTAACACTGAAGAACCCTGTGTCAAAAATTAATAAAAAAAAAACTTACTTGCCATTAACAATTTAGTAAAAGGTGTCTCTTTCTCTTCTAGCTACCGGGTATATGATTTTATCTGTGGATGGCTTGCTTGGGGTAAGACATGGAAACAGTTCTTTGGCTCTTGGCACTGAGGTTTATTGTTTCTGAAATGTGCTGGTCTTAGTAATTGTTGACATGTGTCAAGTGTTTTCTAGTGGTGCACAAGCCACTGGACAGTTGAAGTAAACAGTCTTTAATGTTAACCTCTTGTGAAGCATGTCTAAAGAAACACTATTTTTCAGGTGCGGATTTCGGGGAGCTTTTGTATAAAGGTATGTATCGTATCTTATCAGTTGTAACTAGTTACTTGGCAAGATGCTGTTAATGATGATTTTTTTAAACTAAACAGATGGGAATCTCTCTGAGAAAGAATGAAGATTTTTTTAAAAACTGAAACAGTGTATGGAAATTTTTTGAAATCTACCTGTAACTACCTATTAGTAAATTTGATTAAATTTCTGCAGGTGTGAAGAGATGGGTTGCTACAAGACATGGAAGAAGGAGTTTTAAGCAGAGGTACAGTAGTCTCAAGTTTGTTTGGTGTGTTACGTGGTTTAAAGCCGATACAATGATGATAACATAGTTCAGCAGAGTAACAGTGATGAGCAAATACTGTCTTTCGCTCCTATCTGACGTATCTGGCTGCAACTATATTCTGTTCATACCCTTGAAAACGGAAACTGTCTCACAGGAATGTTCAGGGATTTGGATTAAGTATGGTGGCTCTTAGGGAAATGTTCTGTAAATTTCATGGTTAGGATATATGGTCATTTGGATAAGCATAGGTTAACAAACACATTTTGGGGAAGTAAATTTTTATTACATATTAATCTACGTATTCGTACATATTAATTTATAGATTATTCCACAATTTGTTATTTAGCTGATTTTAAATCGATAGTCATTTTCCAGAGTGGTTTTAGATTCACAGCAAAATTGCCTGTATACCAGGACCGTCTTCACACACCTCACCATCTAGAACGAGTGGGACTTAAAATTAGGAACCTACATTGATACAACTTTACCCTAAGTCAGTTCATTGGGGTTTACTCATGGTGTTACATGCTTCTCTGGGTTTGAACGAATGTACGATGACAAAGGTCCACCATTGTACAGAACAGGTTCACTGCCCTAAATTTTTTGAAAAAGTTAACATGGGTTATTAAAAATGGGAAAGTGAAGTAGGGTAAATTTTCAAGGCTTTTTTTCTTTTTCCATTTTTAAACAGGCAGACCTGTTACCCTAAGATTTAAGGGTAAGTTAGTCTTTGGTCTATATGATAAGTTAGAATGTAACCAATGATGCGATGATTCTGCCAAATGAATACAATGATATCACCCATAAAACCGTTCCATTTTGATTTCTGAGGTTACTTTACTAACAAGTATCACACAAGTTTTTTAATGCTGTGATCTAACATAGTCTTTCTTTTTCAGGGCATTTCACAGCAGCAGTCAAATGCAACTTACCAGTTGAGAGAGGTGAGTGAGCCTTGAAAATATTAGTACTGTTGTCTTTTGTTCCAGAATACATGATGATCTCACCCCACCTTGAACTCTCTCACTGATTACTTGATGATAATCAAAGATCTGATGTTCTGTGTATCTCAAATGCCATTAGAAATGAAACCTAGAAATGGGACTAAAAAAGGTTGCTTTGCTTTGTTCTTGCAGGCAGCTGAATGGATGCTCCTGGGATAGAAGAGAAAACAGCTTTGAATTCTAATAAATAATTATAAACCATCTGATGAAGCGTGCTTATTTCAATTTAATGGAATGAAGGAAGGAAAAATAGGATATTTTTGTAATTAAGAACCAATGGCATATTTTCTGCAGAAATTTTCGAAGGCTGAATGAAATCCCTGGGTCAGTTTGTCACCCTTGAAAACCCAAGTATTGGGAGTTGTAACCTAAGGCTGGGAAGCAAAAGATGAGCTTGAATCATCTTTGTACTGTGCAAGAAAGTTCTCAAAGATTGAAAATGTTGAATATAGGACTTCAGGGATACTTAATTTACAAAACTCTGGGACATTAAAATAAGTATAGAGAATTGCAGAGAAAAGTATAAGCTCTCCACGTCAACTAGTAGTGCTGACATGGGAAAATCTGTTTGCTGTACTAAGCACCAGGGCGATGATCGGTCTGGGAAATAATTGGTGGGTACCAAAATTGGTGTAAAGAAATGGACTGGATTCAGTGAAAACTACCTTACATTTAGGAAAACTTTCTTACAAAAGATTTTCGAAAAAATTTTTCGTGATGGGAAGTAGTTTTATTTATTGATAGGGAGCCAGTGAGTTACTAGTTAACCCCTAAATTTCTAGTATTAGCTCTGGCAACATTAAAATGTGAACAGCTGCCAATCAAACTAATTTGGCAGTACAGAATAGGCACGTTAAGTTTGATTTTAAAACATTAAACTCTCACTTGAAATAGTATTCTAAAAACTAGCTGAAATCAGTTTTCTAATTTTTTCCAGTTTATTTCTGATACTTATATATGCTTAGGATTTACTTTTGTAAAGCAAGTTGCAAATATTAAGATACTAGTCATCCCTTGGTATCTGGGGGCGGGTTGGTTCCATGACCCCCTGTGGATACTAAAATTTGTGGATAATTAAGTTCCTTTGCAGTAGTAAAGATGGCCGTCCAAGGGTTTTGGAACTTGGATTTTGAATATAATACCAAATAAAACACTGATCTCCCATGCCTAATTGGGTATATTTTATAGAAAACTTTGCGTCAGCATTTGTAGTATATGGTATTCCCCATCAAAATCTTAATGAAATGTAGGCTATTAAGAGTCATTTCTTGAATACTCTAAAACATTGACAGTTTGGATTAATTAGCCTTAAGGATTTTAGAGCATAAAATACATAAAGGGGTGATGTGCTTAGACCTCAGCAAAATGGCACAAGCTTAGCATGTATGAGGTCTTGGGTTTAATCCCCAGTACCTCCATCTGAAAACTGTTTTAACGTTAAGATTTGTTTACAGTAAATTCAACTTTCAGGTAATTGGAAAGTAAGCAAATGTAAAAGGTATTTTGGGCCAAGTTATTAGTAACAATACAGCATGTTAACCAATTTTTGAGCCAAATTCTTAAAAGCATTAGAATTTTATATGTCATGTGCATTTATGTAATGTAAGAAGTTGACCAAAAACCCTCAATATTCCCACTCTAAGATTTCAAATGATCTTTGTTGCTTGGAAAATATGCTTTGCTTTTTATCTCAAATTCACTTTAATGTTTGACAAATACCTAAGAGTCCAGCTGAATTACTTGATAATATTTATGTGGTGCTACTTTTCTGGGTAGACAGTTCATACAGCAGTGTTCAATTAATGCTAAAAAAAAATCACTTGATAATTTTAATCACAATGATTAGTGGATTTACACTTAATAGGTATACCTTGGAGATACTGTGGTTTCAGTTGCAGACCATGATAAACCCAACATCACAAAGTGAGTCACACAAATTGCTTTCCCAGTGCATATAAAAGTTTATACCAAGTGTGCAATAGCACTGTATCTTTTTTAAAGTGTACATTTTAAATAGTATAGTTGGTTTTAATATTGTGTTAAACATACTTTTAAAATATTTTATTGCTAAAACCCCTAACCATCATCTGAGCCTTCAGTGAGTCGTAGTAACATCAAAGGTCACTGATCCCAGATCACCAGGACAAATACAGTAGAAATGAAAAAGCTTGAAATATTTTAAGAATTACCAAAATGTGACACTGGGACATGAAATGAACAAATGGTATTGGAAAAATGTCATGGATAGAATTGCTGGACTCAAGGTTGCCAAAAAACTTTCAATTTGTTCAAGACAACCCATCTGTGAAGCACAGTAAAGCAAAGCCCAATAAAGCCAAAGTGTGCCTGTACTCAGTAACTTAGAGGCATAAGGTCCAATAAAGGGAACAAGCTGATAGTTGCTCAGTGTGTAGTTCTCCCCATTTGTACTACTAAGCCAAGAATTTGATAGGCAATCCACACATCTGGATTACATGTTTCTAAAAACAAACAGGTACAAAATGTCAAACTTTTTTTTTTAAAGGGCAGCTGAATGATTTGGGGGTTGGTTAGTACAATACAGAGAATACAGGGGGTAAGTACAAAATGGTACTAACACTAACGCCAGTACTCATTACGGTTATAAGTAAGCATATTGTTAATTTTTCTGTTACTTACTTTTTAGAACATAAAGCCATTAACTTGAAGTTTACACAAAATACTTATGTATATACTTACACGTTCATAAGTAACATTACATTTTAAAATATTGGAAACTGAGTATCTGCGCTGACTTGAATTTTGAATTAATGGAACAAGAAGACAACATTCAATTGAGGATCGTACTGTTAATAAGACTCTTAAAGTTGATAATGTCTTCCTTTGTACTTACCTCAGCCTACACGGGGTCCTGAGGATTCATTATGAGAAAAATGTCAACAGCTTTAAGACCTTGCTTTGGAAGGAACTAAAGAGAAGCAGATTGGAAGGTGAGACTTTATTTTGTTTTCAAATAAGTGGTCTTAATTTTTCTTCTTATAGAAAAAGTTTGAATCAATTTATTATAAATATATCTAAACTATTAATTTTTGTAGCTTTCAGGTAAAGTCTAAAGCTTCGTTTATACAAAGTCAATGAGAAGAGGTCGGTAGAGATAATTGCTCTTAAATATGACATCATCCATTCAAGTCCTTGGCGTAATCCCTGGTCAGTAAGAGCTCAGCATGCCTGGATATGCCACTAGTGATCTTTAATATATTAGAAGTTATTTTCAAAAACTGGGGGATTTCTGCTGCTGTTGTGCATTCTTTAACATCTGTTCATTAGCAAAAATCAGCAATCCAGCTTTCCTTAGGTTCTCATGGGCTAACATTTTATAGAGTTCTTCAGTTACAGATCCTTTCTCTATACTGTCCACAACTGTTACAAACCGTGTTAGCATAGTGTTCCAGGAAGAATGAAGATTCTTGGCCTCCAACATCCCACGTTAGGAAACGTGTATTATTAATCACTCTCTCTTCTACATTATTTCCTATTGTAAGGCATGTATGTACAACTTTATTCATAGAAAACTGGTAAAGGGTGGTAGTTCTTCCTGCATTATCCAGCCCAACAATGGTAACTTTGTGCCCCTCCTGGTGGTTGAAGTTTCCCTATCCTGGTGTAAAGAACACTCATTTTTGGGCAGCAGACCACCCCACCACCCCACCCCTAGCCACCAGGGCTGCCTGGCCTCCTGGGCTCAGGCAGAAGGGGAGGCAGCCATGCGGGGAGCCTCTGCCTCTGCTGCCGTTTCTCTCCAACTGGCTTCCTAGGAACTGGTAGGAGGCCAGAAGGCAGACTGCCCTGCTGCCACCCCAGGCCCTGCGCCCCGGCACTGGCCCGTCTAGGGAACATCGCCACTCTGTTGTTGTGAGAGCCACACGCGGCACTGTCCTCCCCCAGCTCCTCTCTAGCGGCTGCAGTGGCTGCAACCATGTGAGCAAGATTTATATATATTCATAGGTATATTCCTTCTATATATTCTTGTTCCCTCTTTGAGACGTGTCATTTTCTGAATCAAAATAACTTTGAGAGCCATAAAGATTACAAATTTTGATAAATCCTTTTATACAGCATTACATGGTTTATCATTTTGGAATTTCAGTTGTTATTAAATCTCGACCTTGAGTACATGTTGTTTTAATACTTTTTGTGTGACAAATGGGAAGCACATGCCACATACCAAAGTAGGATTTTTTTTTCTAGAAAATCATGTGCCATTGTTTGAATTACAAGCTGAACTACTTGCTTTTTCCACAGAACATCATTTTTACTTGAAGAAAAGACAAACATTAAGATTATTCATATTTGGGTATTTGGCAGGTATTTTCTCAAAAACAAACAAATTTGGGGGAAAAAAGGATGGTATTTGTTGCCAATGATAACATTCAAGCTTTCAAATGAAAATTAGGATTTTGGAAAGCTTGTAACTGTCACTGTGCACTCACAGCTTTTCCATACTTAAATGACTTTGATGAGATCAGTGGTGTTATTAGTCAATTTGATTTTTTAGGTATTGTATAATGAAATGTGTCAACACTTGGAAAATTTGTATAACTTGGTGAACCAGTATTTTCCAGTGATCAACGTATGGTGTTACAAAATCATGCATAGAAGTTGTATTCAAAATAATGATAGGCCAATGGATTTTAGAAAAGTTAATACAATTTCAGATTACACTGTGCAACTAACCTTTAAGAAACTTGTCAAGTTTTGATGTAATATCAAGGAATATCCATAATTATCAGAGAAGGCTATTAAAATGTTCTCTGCTTTTTTTGTTGTTGTTGTTTTTATTGAAGTACAGTCAGTTAACAATGTTGCGTCAATTTCTGGTGTACAGCACAATGCTTCGGTCATACATGAACATACATAGATTTGTTTTCATATTCTTTTTCACCATAGGTTACTACCAGATATTGAATACAGTTCCTTGTGCTATACAGTATGAACTTGCTGTTTTAAAATGCTCCCTGCTTTTGTAACCTCATATTTATTTGAGGCCAGATTTCTTCATATATTTCAACCAAAACAGATGGAACGCAGAAGGAGATAAGAAAATCCAGTGTCTTCTATTATACCAGAAATCAAAAAGATCTGCAGAAACAATGTCACTCGTCTCATTAATTTTTGTTTGGGAAAATAATTATTTTAAAAATAAAAATACACTATTTGTGTTAACATGTCATGAGTTCCTTATTTTTAAATGAAGTAATAAATATTTAAGAAGTCGTAATCCCTGCTACAGTAAAAAGAGCTATGTAGAGCTCTCTGGGTCCTCGATAATTTTTAAAGTGTAAATAGTCCTGAGACCAAGAAGTTTGAGAACTGCTATTCTAGGTAAAGAAACAGGAGCCTAGAAAGGTTAAGTGCTTGGGCCAAGGTTGAGTAACTGGAGAGTGGTAGAGCCAGGAATTAAATGCAGGTATGTCCAACTCACACAAGTTCTTTCCATGAAGTCCACTGTCTTGTACCTGGTAATTTCTGACATCATGAACTGACTCCCTTTCCATGAAACAAGAAAAAAGTATCTTTAAGGTGGCATCTTTAGGATGAATTGTGCTGAACGAAAAATCAGCAGCAAGGAATGTAATCAGTGTCACAGGTGGTTTTGGTTCTTCAAAGGGGAATTCTGGGAAAAGACGAAGCAGCTGTATAGGTGCCTTGCTTCCATTCAATCAAAGCCCAAGAGCATAAGACAATCCCGTCAAGACTCAGTTTCTGACACATTGCTTCCCAACAGGGAGAACTTGTTCATAAGACAGAGCTCTCTTGAAGCCAATAATAACTATCGGTGTTACAGCTGGCAGTTGCTTACGTTGTTTTTAAAACTGGGGACTTAGCAGAAGTCTAAGTTACCTAGGAAGTTGGGGAGATAGGATCTAAAGCAGAGACTCGGCTTCCAGTTGACAATTAGTTTGTGTATTCCAAAACCCTGGTTGTGTTATTTCAAACTTTATCAGTAACTAGTTACTTAGTTTTTTAGAAAATATTTCACTGAACATTTCACACCACCTCAGTGATCAAGATCTAAAATAGTGACATTAACCTGGATTTCAGAATGGGTTTTTTTGTTTGTTCCCTATCCCCTCCCCAATAGGACTAAAGAACAGCTGAGTGATGCCCAAAGTGACTAGGTCTCTGAGATGCCAGCACAGGACTGTAATACTGCTGGAGACCTGGGGCCTCTAGTATCTGTAGCCTAGAAAATATTCATTGGATTTTGGATATCCTCAACTCTCACTTCCATGAAGAAAGACAATATTTTGGTCAGAATTAGGCTCTAAACAGTAGTGAATTTATCATATCTAGGAATTATTTAATGCCCATGTGGGATAGATGGATGTAAAATTGCATTTTCCTACCTAAAAGGGCATCTCTAGAAATTCTCTCCACTGACAAAGGGTGGGCAGAGCCGGACACCTTTCTCACCATAAGAACTCTGCCAGCAAGGGTTTTTTTTGGCTCTAGAACATCCACAAATGGGGAGAGATGGGTTAAAGGACAAACTTCAGGGAAGAGCTCCACCTAACGGTGAACGAGCTTTCTGCAGCAGTGAGGGACGTCACACTGCACAGCCTACTGAGCGTCACAAGTTAGACCTGGGAGTGAAGCTGATTTTATTTTAAAATAGAAAAAGATTATAGTGTCGCACTGCTTAAAGCACTGAGACAAACAGGCAAGGATATAACACTTACACTTAGTGTTTACAAATTAGAAATCAGAAGACTATCAAGGGAAAAGTGAAAAACTAGAAAGGAACAATTTCATTAATCAAGGCCTTGTTCCCATAATTGTTTCTGATGTTAAAACAACTGAAGTATAGTTGATTTACAATGTTGTTATACAGTTACTGATTAATCATAAGCCTTTATTTGTGTCAACAGAATGTATAAGAAAATCACAGTGAGTTTCAGTGTGTACTTTTTTTGCATTTGAGGTTGGTTTAAGATCAATTAATAGTTCCAGTTACTTATACCTGAGGAAGAGTGTTATTCGGGGATTGATGATTTTTTTTTAAAATAGAAATATAGGCAGAATGCTGATTAATGAAATTACTGTTTGCCTTTTACCACAGATGTCAGTTTTGTTTAAACTATAAAATACAGAGATATACCTGTATCTGTTTCCAGATGGATAATATCATTATCTTACATTTGTCTAATGCTTTATAGTTTTTCAAAGCATTTCACTCACATTATCTCCCACATATATCATCTCCTAGGATTCTGGCAAGAAGAGCCCCGTGAGGGAGCCAGGGCAAGTACTGCTTACATTTCATATAAACAGGTAGGGCGGCGAAGAGAGTTTTATACACTTGCAAGGTAAAGTACTGATTAAAATTTTGTGACTTTTATTTCAGTGATTTTTTTTGCATTATATCGTGTTGCTTCTCACTGGATTGTGTTGATAGTTGGAATGTCATTATCTAGCTTATATCCTTTGTAGGATTTTCTTGACAAGGCTGGTTGAACTGACCCCTCCCATCAACTGACGAGTCTAAAGGGCTAAGAAATTTCCCACACTTCACATGTGGTTTGATTACCTCTGTCCTGAGAGAACCATTACTATCTGGGTATGAAAAACATGATTAGAAAACACTGCCATTATATTACTCCAACAGAGAGCCATCTTTCACATCTCTCTGAGTAAAAAAACTTCAAAAAAGTCCCAAAATAATCCTAATAATTCATATTATCAAGTCAAAACTGGATACCTTTAAAAAATTTTTTTATTATTTTTATGTACCCAAATATATCAATCTTCTAGTGCCTCTGGGTTTTGGGGGGAAGGGGCGGTAATTAGGTTTATTTTAATGGAGGTACCAGGGATTGAACCCAGGACCTTGCGCATGCTAAGCAAGCGCTCTTCCACTGAGCTATGCCCTCCCCTCCATACCTTTTATCTCTTTCTTCACTGTGGTAAAGAATGTTGCCTGGATTCCTTCCATCTAAAGACCTGAAATCAGATCTGTAGCAGAACTCCGGATCTGATTTTAGCCTTGGGGAAGCACAGAGGACAAAACTCAAAAGCTCAGCTTTCTGGGTGGCATGGATGATTCAATGAGCTCTTTTCTGCTTCTGGGTCTGTTGGCCAGGAGACCTGGATGTGATAGGGCTTCAGTTCCTCAGGAGGGATAGAGTCTGGGGCATTGCTCATGAGGTCGTGCCCCCGGAAAGATTTGGGGAAGGCTATGACGTCTCTGATGCTCGGTGCTCCAGTGATAAGGCACATCAGTCTGTCTAACCCTGTAAAACACAAAGGTAACAGATGAGAATGTAGTCTAAGGTAGGGAGTGACTTAGTTTTTCTGTAAAGGTTGCAGGGAACTTTTAAATACAAATCCTTAATAAAGTGCAGCTGAGCCCAGTTCCCTGCCTTTTTAGGGAACTTTTATTTGTTTGAGAGGTTCTTTTCTATCCCATTCTAGAAAAGTGCTAATATTCACATGCTACTGGGATTAATCTTCATAGCAAATAATGAGTCCTTACGAGGGCTTAGCAAAGGTTGAACAAAATTAGGTGCTATGCAGGGGACTCCAAGAACACAGAAGGAAGTCCTTGTTGTTGAGGGCCTACAACCTAGGTGGGCTTCCTAGAACTTCTCACACCTCCTTGTTTGATAAAACGAGCAAGGTGAGCGACCATGGCCATCGGAGGGGCCCTGGCATATTCCTCCTTCCACACAAGCTGAATTCTATGGAGCAGTGCTCTCCACGTCCCTATGACTGTGTCTGTGGGCCTCCAGGGATCCGAGCAATATTCACCTACAACTCTGCAGTTTTATTCTATTGAAAAATCTTTAAAATGCAAATTATCAGTTAAGTTTTATAACTGCTGTATAACTGCTTAACTATAGTTTAAAAATAGATCACAAATGAAAAACACCAACTTAAATTCTTACTGGAACTCTTGGGCTTGCCTCTTACCCTCTATGCTCCTTCACACACACACGCCCCACCCTGCCCCAACCCCACCCTCTTCCCCGTAAGCTGAGGGCCCAGATTTCAGACTTGGCGCTAAGGAATGAAATTTAGCTTGTGAATGGACAGGCTGTTTACCTAAGGCAATTCCTCCATGAGGGGGCGCCCCACAATCCAAAGCCTGGAGCAGATGGGAGAGCAGTTTCACATCTTCCTGAAATTCAAAAGACACTTCAATTTAAATACACACTGAGGGTCTACTAAGTGGCACATAATACAGTTAGGCACTAATCAGAAAATAAAGTCTAGTCCAAAAAAATAACTTAAGAGGTTTACAGTTTAGCAAGAGACTATGACAAGTCACAGACGCTAAAACATGCAGAGAAATGCCTGGGGCTCATAAATGCAGCTATTGTTCTGCTGATAATGCAGAAAGAGTAAGAGCAAGTAAGGACGTGGAGATGTGGACTCAGAAAGGCAGGAATGAAAAGCAGGAAGAGATGGTTATTAGGAAGGCAACAATGTCAGATGCTACTGGGAGGTAGACAGCTTGTGGGCCACCAGGCCTCTGGATTTGGTGACCCGTGCCAAGTAACTTCTGTGGGGCCATGCGTGTGGAAACGTTGAGACTGTGTCTGAAAATGCTCCCCTAAGGAAGCTACAGATCACAATTAAGTGGGGAGCTTTTAGGAACAAATACCAAAACCCTGTACCTAGAGCTTTTAATTTAATTGGCCTGGTGTGGAGCAGTGGGTGTTTCATTTTTAACACTCTCCAGGTGATTCTGTTCTAATGTGCAGCAGGGCTGAGAACCACTGGTGTACAGGGAAAAAGCAGAAATGATGTATTTTCCTTGACATTTTGAGGAGTTTGACAATGAAAGGAATGAATAAAATAGACCAGGACACTGATGGTTGGAGGCTTTGACTTGGGAGAATGTTTAAGGGAGTTCACAATGTCCTTAGAGCGAAAGGGAGAGTCTGGTGTTTTGAATTCTCCAGTCCTGCTTTCAGAAATAAAGTTCTTCCATCCCGCCTCACACCTGTTAATTAATCCCACAAAATGATCTTTCAGGATCAGACTCTCTTGGACCTTTTCCTTCCTGAAGCTTACCCCAGCCTTCTGTAGAATCATCAACAGACTGCAGACTCTCAGGCCTGCATCTGTACAGACTCTTCTGTTGAAAATCCTGACTACCCCACTCTATCTTTAAAATCTACCCCCACTTCAAACACTAAGTGATATAAAATCCTCTCAAACCTCTCTTTCTCTAGCATTATCTACATTTTCAGTCATCTTTTTTGAGCAGCGTAGCGGTTAGACGGTTAGGAGCCCGGGCTCGAGAGCCACCCTGCCTGGATTCAAATCCTGCTCCACTTACTTCTTTGCTATGTGTCTTTGGGCAAATTAATCTGCCTGAGTTTCTCATCTTTACAATGTGCAGAATAAAGGTATTTATGCAAAAAGTAACTGTAAGGATTAAATGTGTCCATCCTATGAAGTACTTAAACAGTGCCTGGCATATATGTAATATGCATGAATAAATACCTATTACTATTATTTACTTTTCTTTATTATAATTTTTTTTTACATTTTTTTATTGCGTTATAGTCATTTTACAATGTTGTGTCAAATTCCAGTGTAGAGCACAATTTTTCAGTCATACATGAGCATACATACATTCATTGTCACATTCTTTTTCGCTGTGAGCGACCACAAGATCTTGTATATATTTCCCTGTGCTATACAGTATAATCTTGTTTATCTATTCTACATCATTTACTTTTCAAAGTCTTACACTAAAGGTAGAGAAATAAGTGGATATTATTCTATATCTAGTGAATCTTCCATTCATAACACAATTTTAACAAAACAGACAAACATTCTGGTTAGACAAAAAGGCCAGGTTAGAAGATGCCGTTACCTTTAATATTGTTGCCAGGATGTAACGCTGCAGCTCTGCATCATGAATTCGGATAGAACCGCCTCCTATCTCACTGCCATTTAGAACCAAGTCATAGTGTTGGCTACGGACCTAGAAGATTCAAAGAGCCTTTATGTTAGGGAAGGTCTCTGGCTTTCTGTTCTGAAGTTCTTTGACTTCGCTCCCACATTTCCTTATCATGGGGAAGTATAGATATGGTACCTTTTGGGGCTCAGTGTAGAGGAGGTGGACGTCACTGGGGTGTGGAGCAGTAAATGGGTGGTGGGCTGACTCCAGTTCTTTGGGATTTTCCTCCTTGGGGAGGAAGAGAGGGAAATCCACCACCCAAAGGAAAGAGAACAGAGCTGGGTCACGGAGCACCACTCCTCCTGCTTCTAGAAGGTCGGCGCACTCCAGGCGTAACTTTCCCAACAAAGAGCACTGCAAACAGGTGATACAAATGGTGAGTTAACTGCTGTGACAGAGTGGGTGGCAGATGACACAACCTGGATTCTAAAGCCAGGCCATTCTCTGAGAAAGGATTAGCCAACTTACAGATGAGACACTCTTACCCTCTGAAGAGATAAAGATCTGACAGTGCTCTCACTGCAGCGTGGCTGAGAACAACCATCAGACTCGGCGAGTACCTGATGACACAATGACCGAGAGCACAGGCATCAGAGCCTGATTAACCTCGGTCTATGTCTCAGTTTGGCTACTGACTTAACTTCTCTGCACCTTCTCCCAGAGTAAAATGGCAATAAAAATATCTTCTCCAAAAGACTGCTGAGAAGATCGAGTCGGATAAGATATAAAGTACGACACAAATGGCAGCTGTTGTGGGTATTATTTCCTTACTGATCCTGCAGGGTTGTGGTCGGGATCTGAAGAGAGCCTGGCATGTAGTTAATGTGCGATAACTGCTGGCGATTATTAGAGAGGCAGTAGGGATTACAGGTTACTTTAACAGTGTGATCTTTCCAACCAGACTTTGTGGGTTAGAAATCTGGCTCCTCCACCTCCTAGCTGTGAGTGTGAACCAATTCTGAACCTCCTGTGCCAAAGTTTTGTTATCTTTTAAAATGGTAACAGTATCAGTGCTTCTCTCAGTAGGGTTGGCATGAGGATTAAATGAGTTAATATACACCAAGCACTTAGAACAGTGCTGGGCAAACACTGCCAACTAGGCCAGGCAGGGCATCCCCAAGAAAGGGCAGTTAGAACAGGAGGCGTGCCTGGAGACACGCACAGGGTACCACTCTGGAGCCTATTCTGCCTGAAATCCACAAAAGGCACCTTCGTTATGACATACTCAGAATGCTGATGTTAGTCCTCATGAGTCTGGTTTCTAGCGTTCCCTCAAGAAGCCCCAGAGGAATGAGAGCAATACCACCCTGAGAAGAGAACACGAGCAGTTTCGGTTCACACCAGGGGAAAGGTTAATAGACAAATGAGTTTGTAGCAGGATTTTTATATAGTAGAAAATCCCAAGTATTTTTTCTTTTTTAAGAAATGAATTAAAAAAGAAAGAAAGGAAGGAAGAAGGAAATGCATTGACAGTAAAATTTGTAATAAACTGGTGCATCCTCCAGCAAATTTAACAGTGCTGGCTCATGGCTCATTACACAAAAATAATGTTGTTAGGTGAATTCATTAAAAAAAAAGACTGTAATATCAAAAAATTGTAATTTAATAGCTTTCTTCACTCTACTGCAGGGAAAGGGAAGGACAGTGGATTATGTTTAGCTTTGTAGCTGAGCTGAAACTTCTCCTTTGGAAGAAACAATGATAAATAAGCACAGTGCAAATATAAATTAGAAGAATGACCTTGATAAAGTGCTAATCAGACACTATAAAGACCTACTACAGCGTAAGAATGAATTTTGAACCTGTCTGACCTTTACAGTACATTTTCAATATTCATGTTTGACTTTAATACCACACTTTGTATATTTTATAATGATTTCTAAAGCTAAATCCAGCCTTCCATGTATCTCCTTGGAGATGGGATGGTGACTTAGCCAGTGCGTGGCAGCACGCACCACCTTCTGACCGCTGCTCCTGAGGAAGAAGGTCGGGCCAGGGGTGTCTGCCAGCCGAGCAGTGCTCCAGAAGTCTATCTGTCCCTCCACATTTTCAGGAATGCATTACGTACAAATGTTTGGGACCACCAACTTTTCTTAATCTGCAAAACCTCAAAAATGAAAATATTTTTTCACAGTCATACAACGAATACCAACAGCTGTCTACTAAGTGGCTCTCGTAATCAGAGCCAGATCTAATCCATGTGAGCAATGCCAATGGAGGCTGGTCCTGATGAAAAAAACTCTAGCTTTTATACAGCGCATTCTAAAGTGCTGAGAAACATTCACTAGTATGAAAACTCGTGCAGAGCAGCTCCATTTTATGAAATTAACAGTCACTTTCAAATGTATACTGTACACACAAGAGAAGAGAGGCATCAGGTGCCGGGAGGTAACTGCTTACTGCTTTCTCGCGTTCTCCAGCAGTTAGCAGGACCACATCCTCCTCCTGGACCTCCAGCAGTCTGATTAGTTGCAGCCCTTGCTCCTCCATTATGAGCTTACCAACCGGAGAATTCCAGTTTCTGCTGGCTTTCAGGAATACAGGTAAGACCTCCTGTGATAAGGAAAAAGACTTATTATTCACATTGAAAGAAAACTGGGATTGATTTTTCTTGAAGTACAAAGATTTCTTGTTCTAAAAACAACCCACATTCCCTCCCTGAAGCCCTTCAAAATGGTATTAAAGTAATGTAAAAGTGATCTCACCAAGATGGGGGGGGGGAGGAGGAAAAAAAAGAACCGAGGGTGGGACGGGATATCAGCAAGTAGGACAATCTGCTCATTTGGGGGCAGGTTTCATGTGAATGGAATATGAATTACCAAAGAAGCCAGATGCAGGAAGATACAGAGGAACTAGGTCAGGCCTGTGTATATGAGCCTTATCTCTCACTGCAGGAAGTTAGATAAGGTTTAAAATGGATAAGTTAAATTAAAAAAAAAAAAAGGCAGCATGTAGACATTATTTCTAAGAACAGAGGCAATCTGGTATGGGACTGGAGTGGAGTGAGCTAGAGTAAACACTTCTGCACTGAATTATTAATCCTTCTTTACTATATGTTTTTTAAAACATGCACATAGCATACTGCTAAAAATAAACATATTAAACACAATTTAAGCCAAATCAAGTTAAAACATATTAATGAATTTAAAACTTTTACTAAAAAATAAAAAATTCAGGAAATTAGGAAATCAAAAAAGAAAAGAGAAGGAGGAAAGAAGAAAATGTAATAATAGTCCCATCAACTACAGGCTACCAAAGTTAACCTTCAGGCTTATTTCCTGGTCCTGTGGTTCCTAAATGCAGATTTAAATACTAGTAAAATAAAAATAAAGCAACAAAAGTGGGAGATTATAAGGGTTGCCAATTTTGAATTTTATCAGGGGCATAAAACAAAACCAAAATATCATTTATTATTACCATCATTTCATAAAAGAAAAAAAATTTCCATAGCAAAAACAAGAAGTAAGGAACAGTTCTTTAACTTTATGAAAAACTTTACACATTTCCCTGAGTTTTCTTATTTTGCCTTGACCCATTTTGGAAACCACTATCCTTATCTTTCTTTCCTTTTTACTGAAAAAATCCCTTTGAGCTTGATGTATGAGACTGAGTTGTGGTGGTGGGAGAGGTGGGTAGTCCACTTTCAACACACAAATACAGTGTTTATACATGGTTAGGATCAGTGAACCTGTAATTCTGTACCCTCCTTTTCTTACAAGTCATTATAACCCAAACATTTTCCCTACATTACAAACTTTTAGGAGACAGAGTTTTAAAAAGGAACTTTAATACTGATCCCTTTAATTCTACCTGAATTTATTTAATCACTGCCATATGGTTTCATTTTTTTTCCTGTTATAAATAATACTGTGATGAGCGTTAAGTGTCTTCATACCTAAAACCCTTTCTTTAAAGTACAGAAAGTTATTGACTCCAAGAACATGACTATTTTTCAAGTCAGTGATTCCAAAACGGCTGAGGCAGTTTACACTTCCAGTGACAATGTAAGAATGCCCACTCCTTGCACCTGCTCCTCTGTCTTTTAGTTCTAACGTTCGCGAAGCCAAGAACACAAAGTGTGCCATTCAAAGGAAAGGTGAATTCAGAATTTTAAAAAGGGTGTGGGAAGAACAATCAATCCATACAGGCTTTCTTTCACACCTGCCATGCTTTCATTTAAACCTTGGGCACACTGGGCTCTATTTATTTTCCTAACTGCCCTAAAGTACTGCTGTTTATTTTAGAAGGCTATGATTGAACATTCATATTCTGATTAATGGCGAATCAACTAAGTTGAAGTCTTGGAGTTATATCCAGGGGTAAGATTAACTTTAAAAATAAAAGGAAGAAAAGTTAGAAGAATGATCTAACATAGCCAGACCCTCAAAACTAATGACAGCATAAGAGCACAAGCAATTATTAAAAATACTGAATCTCTAAAAGAAAGGAAAATAACTTCTCTAACTCCTTACCTGTTTGAAACGGTCGGCTGCAGATTTTCTAATGGACTCAATATCTTTTCTTTTTAAGTATTTCTGGTAGGAAAAAAATCAAAGTAAACTCATCAATAAAACATTTAGTTTCATAAACATGTTAATAATATCGAATGGGATACAAATGTATTTTGTGTCTTTCCATCACAATAGTACGAGTCAATAAAAATTTTATTTCTGCTTCCAGATAACAAAATTTTAAAGCTTGTTATAAAGTTTATTTTTTTTCGAATAATGCAGGTCTTATTGGAAATAGCCATGGATGTATTCCACAAAAGACCCTTCATATATAATATGTGGGAAAAATGTTCAAAATGAATCTCTACAACTAAATAGTGAAAGATAAAATAACTTTCGGGTCAGTAAGAGGATTTGAATTTGATTATTTCAGGTCTCTTAAAATTAATTATATCTTACTTCTTCTAAATTATCTCAGTATCTTTCTAAGTGAGACACAATGGCTGTCATCATCACTAATACTCATGGGGCACTTAACTAGGGAGAGGACATACAAAAAGGTGAAAGCATGGTTCATGACCCTACAGTCCTTACAATCTACTTGGAGAAGAGAGGACATACTCAAATTGGGGTAAATAACAACAGCAAGCAATATATATCATACTGAGCTTACCTGGACACATTCATGGTGTCTGGACTAGAGTACAGACACCAAATTACTTCCCACTGAACATACGAAGTGAAAAAAAAAGTAACGAGACTGAATTCTTATCCCCATTTTAAATATATTAATATGCTTATGTATCGAAATGAGTAGTCTTTTGAAATAATAGTCTTACTCAGAATACTTTTGGAACTCTTATTATTTTCAAAGCAGGTGTGCTAACTACAGAAAATAGACATGTCCCATGACTTTAGAGTCAATGCCTGTCCAGCCCAACCATTCTCTCTCCTTTCTACCCTCATTTCCCCTCCCTTTTGCTTTTCACAGCTCCCACCTCCTTTCTCTTTCCCTGTTATTAATGGAATATTGACCTCAGAGCCTCAGAAGACCACGAACCAACATGCAAGGGCTATGCTGGAGTTGACATGGGGCTGAGAGCCTTTGGACAAACTGAGGCTGCAGACAGACTATGAATACTATTTTACACTCAGCACTGGTGGAAATAATCCCAAATGAAGTACAGGATATTTTACAGCATTGTTTAAAAGGGGAAAAAATAAAGCTATAGATCTTGAGAGTGTAAAAGCATATTCATAAGGTTTTACTGTTCTCTACGTATAGTTTTAGGGACACGGTTAGACTTTATATAAAAATATATATCCTTGGTGAGGGAGAGGGTACAGCTCAGTGATATAGTGCATACTTAGCATGCACAAGGTCCTGAGTTCAATCCCTAGTACCTCCATTAGGAAAAAGAAAAAATTAAATAAATAAACTTAATTACCTTCCCCCACAGCCCCCCCCCCCAAAAAAAATGGAGAGGAAAAATATATATCCTTTTTTAAAGAGAACTGTTCTTTCTGAAGTTTAAATGTGCCAATGTTTACTTCCCAAATATACATTTTAGAGAAAATATAGAATTGTGCTCCACTTACTGCTCCTTCAGGGATACATATGGCTTTGACGGTTCCTTGGGGTTTACTAAGTGCATCCTGAAGAAATCTAACCTCTGTGTTTCTGAACACATCACTGATATCCACAATCTGGAATATGGGTAACAAAAAGGATAACTAAACATGAATTAATTGTTATCTCAAAGTATTTTACAAACAAGATTTAAAAAAGCAAAGTAGATCTTGTTAACATTTTTAGAATGCATTCATAGAGTGTTTATCATGGTTTGGGCACCACGACAAGTGTTAATGTACTAACATATTATTCATTAGTATTAATTCATTTCATCTACCCAACAGGGTACTAGTATTATCCCCATTTAATAGATGAGGAAACCAAGGCACAGAGAAGGACATAGCTTGTCCAAGATGACAGAGCTGGGAAGTGAGAGAGCCAGGATTTCACCTAAGCAGTCTGACTTAAGAACCACTATTCCATATCACAAAAGAAGGAACAAGGAGTAGTTAAGTTGGTTGTTGTAAGTAGGCAGTTATGACTTTTTGTGTGTTACATTTTTTTTCATTCTAGGAATTGAGCACTGATACAAAACAGAAACAGACTCATAGACATAGAATACAAACTTGTGGTTGCCAAGGGGGCAGGGGGTGGGAAGGGACAGACTGGGATTTCAAAATGTAGAATAGATAAACAAGATTATACTGTATAGCACAGGGAAATATATACAAGATCTTATGGCAGCTCACAGTGAAAAAAAAAATGTGACAATGAATATATATATGTTCATGTATAACTGAAAAATTGTGCTCTGCACTGGAATTTGACACAACATTGTAAAATGACTATAACTCAATAAAAAAAAGTTAAAAAAAAAAAAAAAGAAGAAAAGAATTGAGCACTGCCTATTCACAGACCAAGCGAAATTCAATTGCTAAGAAATCTGCACTGGGAACTGACATACAAAATGTCACCAGCATTACAGCAACAAAGAAAGGGCTGCTGGCTCTCTAAGAGCAAATAAGAGGCTTGCGAAGGGAAGCTGCTCTATATAAATTCCACCCTTATCCTTAAACATGCATAGATCTTAACAATGTGAATAAATGTTTCCATATGTTTGAGTTCTTTATAGACCAGAGAAAAGGAATAAATAACTCTTAATCATTTGTCTTCCAAGTGCCATTTTAGCTTAAGAAAAGTTGAAGAGGAAAGAACATGTTTTTTTTTTCCTTTCAAGTTATCATTCATGTCCATATAATTAATAACTTGTCAGTAATAAAAACTTTATGGCAAGAATGTTGCTTTTGAAAATGGATCTTGGAACAGCAGATAGAAAAAAGATACTGTATTGCTAACACACTATTATTCTCTCCTGCTGTAGCTGGGTAACAAAAAGGAAACAAGCTAACAGTAGCAACAAAAAATATAATAGTGTGTATAAGCGGTTGTAAACATCACTTAAACGGTGGTTTAAAAAGACTTCAGCCTGGAAAAGTGAAGAAAATTACCTTCATCCCAAAGCGAGTGTCTGGTTTATCAGTTCCATAGCTGGCCAACGCCTCAGCAAAAGTCATAGAAGGAAAAGGAACCACCACAGGATCTTTGTCATTGGGCCACGAATACTGGACCAAACCCTCAATTAGACTCTGGATCCCGGTTTGGTCTACAAAAGACATCTCTATGTCAATCTGAAACCAAAACAACATACAGAAACTAACTTGAACAGCCACAATATCAATAGGTCCATATGCATTTATACATTTCTCTGGTTTCAGGTTACCATAGGATTCTGCACATAAAGACTTAATACAAAGGGGCGGGGGTGTAATATACCTGTTTAGTACATCTGTTTTAGGTCAGGCACCGTGCTCATGCCTGTCACACATCACCTTGTTTAGTTCCCATGGCTGTCTCATGGCCTGAGGCTCAGAGAGGCTAAGTAACTTGCCCAAGTATGTATAGTTAGTAAGAAGTGAAACTACATTTGATCTCAGGTCTGTCCAACTCCAAAGCATTACAGGTTTTGTGCTTCATCACACTGACTAATATGATACCATACAGAAATGCAATCATAGTTTTGATGACTCTTGACTAGATAAATGGATATCAATATACAGAACTGTTGGTTCTTAGTGCACAAGAGATTTGTTTCAAGAATTTTACCGTATTATGATCATTAAAATATAGTAGGAATCTCTTGTCATTCCTTAGCTGATGACCATAGTCCTTATAAAAAGGACACATGAAATGGATCAAAAAGTAAATAATTAGTGCCTTAACTGCAGGTTAGTTTAATTCAATATTTGATGGATAAATGTAATGAGAAGTC
Organism: Camelus ferus; assembly: GCF_009834535.1. NCBI lineage: Eukaryota > Metazoa > Chordata > Mammalia > Artiodactyla > Camelidae > Camelus > Camelus ferus. Next base: position 9,118,284 of record NC_045716.1, read on the forward strand.
ATGAGAAAAAAGTATATATAATTTCTGTCCTGGTTTTGACAGACTTAGCTGTGGCAAGGCTGCATGAATAAGAGACAAGTGCATATAACTTAGTACCTGAGTAAATTCGGGCTGTCTGTCTGGTCTCGAACCTTCATCTCGGTAACATCGGGCAACCTGAAAATACCTGCATTTGAAAAACAGCATTGAGTCATGATTCTGGGAAGACACCCACACTTTTCCCCAAAAGTCCCTGGCAACACAGGCTATGAAGTCAATTAATAATGATACCTAAAGGACATAAGAAATTTGAAAATTCTTTCTGATGTGCTAATCTAATCAGACACATAGTTGACCCATGAGAAGTCAACTACTCTCTACATTGTTGTTAAAATATACAGTGGTACCTTTGGATATTCATGTATTACACTGACAGGCAAGGCAGTCCATGCTTCCTTACACACACTCTTGCTTCAGCCAAACTGAAATACTCATTGCTCCATGCATACACTTGAGCTTTCCTGTGCTGTGCCATTCCAGCTCTCATCTTCATCTGCTGAAATGCAGCTGTGTCCCAGAAGGCGTAGCTCACAAAGTTTTTAATATTTCCCAAAACAATATTTTCAAACCTCATAATACAACTAATTTGCAACTCTCAACATCCTTACTTTTGGTTTATGTCACAGTTTTGGTTTTTTTTTTTTTTTTTTGGCAGGGGGGAATTAGGTTTATTTATTTATTGATGGAGATTCTGGGGATTGAACTCAGGACCTCATGCATGCTAAACATGAACTCTACCACTGAGCTATACCCTCCTCCTATACAGTTGGTTTTTGTTTGTGTGTATGTATGTATGTATGTATGTATGTATGTATGTATGTATGTATATTTCCCTTAATGGAGGCACTGGGGATTGAACCCAGGACTTCATCCATGCCCAGCATGTACTCTACCACTGAGCTATATACCTCCTATCCTGGGTTTTATTTATTATTCTATTTTGTCCTATTAGATTCATTAGCTCCTTGAGAGCAAAACCTATTTTTTTGTTTGTTTTTGTTTATAATCCCCTGCCCCATCTACTAGCATAGAGCTTTGTACATGGTGGCCGTCCAATAAATCTTTACATAATGACTACACGTTTTTAGGGTATTTTATAACTATTTTCCAAACTCTTATACATTTTCTAACCTTCTTTTAGGACACCAGACAAATCTATTTCCTTTTTCCCTTCCGCCTGCCCTCTTTCCCTTTTCTGACCACGGCTAGCATGAAGAAAGCTCACCTGTCTAAACCACCAACCATCAGAAGCTGCTTAAACTGCTGAGGACTCTGAGGGAGAGAATAAAACTTTCCAGGTTCCCTGGATGGTATGACAAACTCTTTTGCACCCTTTGAATGAGAGAGGGGGAGAGCAGAGGTATTATTAAAAAAACAAGTCCAAGAACTGGTGCAAGTCGATACTTCAGCTCATCAATGAAATCAACTATAAAGAGCCAAGTTCCCACAATACCAGAGACCATTTCTTGCTCATCCTTTAGTCCCCAAAAGGCTTGCACACACTAGACTTTAAATAATGTTTGTACATTGTAAGTATTAAATGTACAATTGCTTGTTGAAATGAACTCCCAATGCTGTTAGTAGCTAAAAGGATTTTGTGCATTAATTCCGATTCAGGTAATTCCTAACTGCTTTTCTAAATTTAAATTATAGTTTTATAAGTTCATAAGAGTGTATAAATAGATTAAATGTCAACATTTAAAAATGCCAGTTCTTAATGAACAAGGGATTTATTTTTAAGGAACCAACTCAATATTGATTTGCAGCCATAAACCTCAACAAAAGAAAACACATGGAGGATAACAGGATTCTGACCTAAAATACTGACCCATGTCATTTTCTCAACTTTTGAGAAGACCTAGTTAATGTGACCATCCTAAGGCAGTAAAATAAATTTTAAAAGGTACAACTAAGTGAATATAAAAAAAAGTGGTCCAGTTTCATAACTAATAGGACATTATGAATACGCTGATTTAAGGAACATACATACCCCTGGAGTCCTCTTAAACAATGTTGGTGTTTCTACATCCACAAACCCTACAAAGAGAGAAATATCATAATTTGATAGGAATTGATCAAATATGTCATCTACAGGACAGTACAACAAATCTGAGGCTACTCTTTTGTTAGGAATTTTGACTGAAATAAGTTACCAAGCCTACTGATACTAGTTTCTGCAAACCCAAGAAGGAAGCTAAAGATTTTCATAAAATCCTATTTTCTTCATAAAGTTGATACTTCTAGCATGAAATGATTCTGTTTGATGGATTGTCTACTGAACTATTCTGGTTTTCTCTCTTTTTTTAAGTTTATTTTTTAGGGGGAGGTAATTAGGTTTACTTATTTATTTTTAGAGGAGGTACTGGGGCTTGAACCCAGGACCTTGTGCATGCTAAGCATGCACTCTACCACTTGAGCTATATCCTCCCTCCTATTCTGGTTTTCTACATGTTCTGCTATCACAGCAAGAATAACATAAATATAGTAGAAAAATCCTCAGGACTGATTGAAGAGTAGTTTCAGTCACATGACATCTCTGAGCTTCCAACAAATGATGTACAAACATGATGAAAAAAACTTACAGATAACAACCAAAGGGCTGGTGCACCTTCAACAATGATGGGAAACACTTAGACAATGTGACAGATGCTTTCACCTTCAAAAGGCTGTGTTTGTGACCCAGTAGGGAACCAAATTATGCTTTATGTTATTTAATTTAATTTAAGCTCAAGGACAAAACACTTGGAAATTAACATTTCTTTAAAAACTACCTTACACATAATTCTTATTTTGTGGTTGGCTTATTCCTTTGATAACTATGTAAGTTTAAAAAGCTAAAGCTCTAAACGTTCTTAGAAACAGTGAACAGTACATATACGTATATTTAAAAAAATATGTGCAGTATATTTTGTATATGTATTTACATGCAATATACTGTATACAGGTAGTCAAATTTTAACAAGTCTACCTAATAAAACTGAAAAATGAAAAAAAAAAATTCCTTACACATTAAGTGAATTTCAGACCTCTGGCAACAACTGATCCAATGAGGCTAAGGAGTGGGGTGCAATAAAATTGCTAAATAACACAGAAGAGACGCTAAAGAGCTCCAGAGAACATCCAGGCACTTCCCTTACCATGCAGATTACAGAGATATTCCCGCATTTTCATGACCATCTGGGACCTCAGTCGCAGGTTATACTGCATTTGGCTGCTACGCAAGTCTAAGTAGCGATACTGCAAACGAAGAGCCTCTGTTTTCTAAACAAATTGAAAGATTTTTATGTTTAAATAGTTTTCGAATATTAAAAAGATGTTAACTGTAGATACAGGTTCTGAATTTTCAACGACTTTAGCTCTACCTTTGGCTTCCACCACTTGTGCTACACCACCATCCTCAGCTCCTGCAACTTCTGGGTTTGTTCCTAGTACAGATTTTACATTTTTCAGTAAGTCACCCTTCACTGGTTGCAAGTTGCCTACCTTACTAAATATTATCCATTCATTTTTAAGTCCACAGTTGAATCTTGAAATTTTTTTTTTTTTTTTAAGATTTCGAAGACTACACCACAGTCAGAAACAGCCATGACTTTATCACCTGAATGGGACTACAAGTGTAAGAAATGCATGGGGACAGCAGAGAGAACCTCCATGGCTGAACCAGTAGGAATGGTGAGGAGGTCTGCTTATTTTCAAGGCTCTACATCCCTGCATCCCTCTTGTGCTGACAACTTTTTTTAAAAGTCCTTTCCCCTGGAGTAGCTTATTTCTTTGATATAAGAAATAGAAGAACTACCTGTTACTTCTCTTTCTGAAAGCTTATAGGTGGGGGAAAACTGTATTATTTCCTTTTTTCCCCCACAACAAGGTTAACTCTGTAATTATATTGCTTTTTCTAATTATAAGATTAAGTATTGGGAACGTAAATGTAGACTAAGTGGCCATGCAAGTAATTTAAAAATTCCTTTCTAGATTAGTTTACAAATTAGATACATACAGGTTTACAATTGTAGATAATTTTGACAAAGCTGAAAATTAGCTGGGTTTAGTTACCCAGTGCTGTCTAGCTGCCTCAGAGAATATCCTAGATTACCGTAATCATATTTATATACTTGGGAAGTCAAGCAAACATTTTATCACCGTTAGAGGCTTAAACTTAATACATGCAGAATCTCCTATGCCATTTGGCCATTTCTAAGCTAGATGTAAATTTCCTTTCAAAACATAAGCCAATGGCAACAAAAAAACTTGAGCAAAACAACATTCAAGTCTTAAATACAATTGTTAAAAAAAATACAAATTAAAATTATAATTAGATACTACCACACACTCACTGGAATGGTGAAAATTAAAATAGTAACATAAATATTGGTGACAATGTGGAGCAAATGAAACTCATGCATTGCTGGTGGGAGTTTAAATAGTAAAATGATCTTGGAAAACAGTTTGGAAGTTTCTTAAAAAGTTAAATAAACATCTACTCTATGACCCAGGAGAAAGAAAAAAAAAGACAGTTGTGTTTCAAGCTGTCTGAAAAAACATTCTAGGTATTTAGGAACTAGCACAGCTTAATGAACTATTGCTATTCAAGAACACTTCACCAGAAAATTGCAGAACAGAATAATTCATGATATATCAATATTCAAGATGCTTAATTTTATAGAAGTTTAGCTTTTTCTTTAAGAAACTCCGAAAACACTTTACTGGTCATCAACATTTTCTAGATATTCTACTATATTAATAACAGAGGATGGCACCTTCAAAAAGTCCTTGATTTCAAAGGGCAGCTTCTTGCAGGAATTCAGAAGTTTAGCTGTTTTAACTTTGATTTCAATCTCACCTGTTGGCATTTTCTTAGAGAGACAGAGAAAAGGTCTATTTTTAAAATCATTCATCAGGACAGGTACACAACAAATGTTTGTAAACAAATATATTGATTCACATATGTAATATGTGTGGGTGCTTATAGTGTGTAGTCTAAAGCATAAATGTGTATGACTTTGACATTCTTATGCATATCTTTGGCTGATGTGCTCATTAAAAAATGCCATAACAGGCATATATATGTAGGTGTTTGTGCTCGTAGTGAAGACTTTTTAATCTGTAGGTTCATTTGTAGAACTTACAGAGCATTAGTGCCTGACATCTAATAGGTGCTCAGTGTCTGTTGCCTGAATGTATAGACAGATCGTGCAAATGTATACAGGTGAAATTGAAACAGACAGTTTCTAAATGACTAACTGGATTCTCTTGTCCTGGAGGTCGGGAAATTACTATCCCAGACACTTGCACCACAGACTCCACAGGGGCTTCACACAAAATCTTCTTCACAGACGCAGCTGACTACAGAATAAGAGGGGAAAACAAACAAATGAACTTAGAGGACTCTGTAGCAACTGTAAATTATGGGTTTAGAAAAATGTTAGTACTCATAGCTTAACTGCCATGAATAGTGGGGCTGCCCTTAATGACTTTATTAAAGAATTTGGTAAATTACATCCCCATTTTGACTCCACATATTATAGCAAGAAAAACTATTAGTTAAGATTTTTTTTTTTCCTTAAAGGAAAATAAGGAAACAAATGATTAATGCAAACAAGTCCCACATACTTTAAAGGCAGCTGTCTCCAGGGTTAACCTTAGGAGCAGTTAAATCGAATAGCAATAATGGAGTCCAAAGTGAAGGAGTTCTCCTGGGTTAACTATGCTCGTCTCTGCATCCTGATCCCTGAGAGACAATCCATTGCTCTTTACTTACTTCAAACATTAAAAGCTGAGTAAATCTTATTTTCCTCAGGCGTACAAGCATTTGTAAATATTACTACCATAGAAACCAATGTTGCCCAACAAGCATGATGAGAGTCTACTTTATCTAAATTTAACTGTAATTATTTTTTGAGTGGGTAGGACCTTCACATGGTTCAAATTCAAAAGGTACAAGTAGATGTACAGTCTTTCTTCTATCCTTGTCCTCCAGCCCCTCAGTTCCCCTCCCCAGAGATACCCAACACTAGCTGATACTTATGTGTCCTTCCAGGACACACTTGAAACATACATACACACACACACACCCTTTTTAATACAGCTAGTGTCGCCTTACATGCTCTTCTGTATCTTATATTTTTAACTAAGAATATACCTTGGATTTTTTTCCATATTAGTACATAAAGAGCTTCTTCAGTCTTTTTTCTACGGCTATAAGGATTACATTATTTTTTTATACCGATCTCTTACTGGGGAACATCTAGGTTGTTTGCAATTTTTTTTCCTATTAAAAATAATCCAGCAGTAAATAACCTTGTATTTGTGTCATTTTGCATTTATGTAAGTCTATGTGTAAGATAATTTTAAGATAATTGACTAGAAGTGGAATGAATGGTTCAAAGGATATATGCATTCATAATTTTGATATTGTCAAATTGCTCTCCATGGATCTAATGCCAATCTGGACTCCCTCCAGGAATGTATGAACATTTGTTTTTTCCCAAACACAGTGTGTTGTCAATCCAATGCATCCAAAATAACAATTCTGTGTAGTTTTAATTCACATTTCCCTACCTATGGGTGAAGCTGGGCGTATTTTAATATGTCTATAGACATACAGAAAAATAGCCATTTGTATTTTCTCTGAATTTTATGTTCATATTCTGCATTTGTATTTCTACTGGGTCACTGGTCTTTTTAAAACAAATTTTTTAAATTGATTTATAGTAGCCTTTTAGATATTAGAGAAATTAGTCCTTTGTCTGTGGCACGATTTGCACATATTTTTTTCCCAGTTTGTCATTTGTCTCAGTGTTGCTTCTTGTGGTTTTTAGTTTTCATTAATAATAAACTTCTTCATTTAAAACCTCAAATATACTTATCCTATATGTTTAGCTCATTCTAACCACAGCATCAGAGGCTTTCAGATAACAGGAGGAAACTTTTATTATTACCTCATCCTGAGGAATGACAACTTGAACAAGCCCATTGAAGTCTCTTAGGACCAGGAAGATATTCTGCCTGATTAATGAAGAAAATGAATATATTAGGATAAAATCTCTGAGACCAAAATTTAAGCAGGCAAAACAAATTAAGCAAATAAAAACCCATGCAATTTCCTACTTTCCTTTTTTATAATATATAATTGCTTTCATAGCTACATTCATACAGTTATCTATGTAGCTTATTAATGAAAAACACTTTTTTTCATTTACAGTTTCAACTTTTATTAGCTATATGTACAGTTTACTAATGCTATCCAGATGGCTTATTAATGAAAAGGTAGATTAAAAAAATTTCTAAATGCCATTGGCTTAAGTCTTTAGAAGAAAATTTTATTAAATTTGGAAACTTTCCACATATTAAAATCCAAGGAGAATATTTTAGGATATTTGAGACATCTAATTGGACATTTAAAAAATTAAAAAAAAAATTTGGGGGGGGAGAGGTAATTAGATGGACATTTTCTAAGTATAGCAATATAAAATCTTTTCCTAAAAATAAGATGCAATCTAAAATCTTCTAAAGGAGGTCCAGTGCTAACTTAATACCTCTGTAAACCATCAAAAGGTTCCCCAAATCCCAAAATTTTAGTATTCAACCTACATTCCTCATACTGTTTAGGGTCAAGAAGAGGTATAGAAGCCTCCTTAGATTTTGAGTTCAGGAGATAAAAGTCACCAAATGTATGGGTCAAATATTCACTCTTCTGGGACATATTCTTTAGGGAGGTCACACAATCTATGTATTTGTCTTCATTGTGAGTTAAAAACACTATTCAGGTATGTTCTGGAATACAGAGATGAAGAACAACAAAATGGGTTCTAACATAAAGGAATCACTGTTCATGTTGTTAGGCTTTTTCTCTACCTAAATTTAGAATAAAATAAGCTTTTTTTATGTTATTGAAGCTTGCCAGCTTACCTGAGCTTAAAAATAAACAAAGGTTTGGAACTGCCTTGGGAAAACACCACCACAATACATCCTTAAACCATCTGTCTCTACCTTCGGTACTGAATCCATCCACATAAGGTGACTTCTTGACCTAAGTGAGAAGAACGCAACTCTCCACACGTGTTGGTCCGGGCAACGAAGCTACTGAGTTCTTAAAAAAAGAAAAAAGCAAGATTAAAAATATATCATTTACAAAATTGCTTGTAAATAGACCCTCAAATCACATTACCTTTAGTATTTCATGTCAATGGGTGAAATTTATAGTCGAAGAATGTAATCAATCACTATTAAGTTTACCTGCAAATATGTCAAAAACTAAGTGAATTAACTATCTTAATGTAATTTTTTGCCTTGTGTTAAGAAATCTAAATATTTTTGATCACCCAGCATACGCACTGACGTAAAATTACCCTATTCTTAATACTGCACATTTCTTCCCCAAATGAAAAAAGTATCTTGAGAATTACTTAAGTTTGATGGTGCAGTAACTAGTTTTAGTATGACTACAGAGTGAAACAGTCACTTGTACACAATAAAACTCTATTCAAAGTATTCTCAAGTATGAACGAATTTTTTAGGCTTCTTATTAGTAGCATCAACTAAATGAATAGCCTATTCATGTGGTCACTTTTCCGGTCCTTTTAAACTCCAGGGGAAAAAATTAGTTATATATTTCTTATAATACATTATAAGAAATTAAGAGAGTGAATGATCTGAGTATACTCATAAAGCTACACAGTCAAGATTAGGGGGAAAATGGAATAATCACTGGCTGCAGAGAACAGGAGGAAGTGCTATTCAGAGGACAACGCTCTTCAATGCATTCACCTGGAATTCTCCTTTGTGAACTCAGTACCAGACTTCGGGAGAGAGAACCCCAGATGAGCGGCTTGGTCCTTCCGGTGGGTTTGGATAAAGCCCAGTATAGCCGACTTAACCAACAGGAGAACATGTTGGAGCAGGTCTGGCGGGACGCTCAGGAATCTCACGCTGCGGATGTTGGACCGTGGTCAAGTCAGTTTTGCAAATACACACAAATCTCTTAAAATGCTAAGAGTTTCCACTCTCTTCTCCAATATTTAAGCCCTTCTCCGCTGAACATTTAAGTATATATGTCTAGAAACTAGACAAACCTGCAAGGTCTTTGGGACCCTTGGGGAAGTTTGTTAGGGGAAAGACCTTCCCCCACCCAATGCATCAGTTTCCACTTCTATTAACAAAGATGTGGCAGGCAGTGACAAGAGAACGACTCCAGACAGCAGCGCGAGGCGGGACCCCTGCAGAGGCAGAAGGGGCCAGTCAGCAGGCGCACGCCCTTCCCCTCCATACACCCTTCTTCGAAGGTTCCTACAGGCAGAACCGGAAAACAAGGAGGAACTCAGCCCCGCATTTCAAATCTCCCAGACCTGGCGGCCGACCTAGGGTCTTCAGAAAGAGGAAGGCAAGCAAATCCAAAATGGTTTTACGGCCCGAAACTACACACAGATTTCAGCTAGCAGCCAAGCGCTCCTTAACCAGCCCCAAGAGCACCCAAGATTAAGGGAGGGATTCGACCAATCAGAGCGGAGGGGGACGCTGCCATCTTTACTACGGGCAGAGATCTGAAGGAAAGCTTCGCGCCGGTAGAAAAGCGCGGAAGATAACGTCGTGCGATAGGCAAGTTGACGATAGTGGTTAGTCGCTCCCGTGCCCTTAGTTAAAATGGCGACCGTAGTTGCTTCATTGACTTGAAATCGGCACTGCGGAGGCGTCTGCGTCAGGCCGCAGAGGCGTCTTGCGTCAGGCCGCAGAGCGAGTCGGGAAACGATTTTAAACAGAGGCGGCGGCAGGACGCTAAATTGCCGCTTTCTCAATGGCGGGATTTCCGAGCTGGCCCTAGCTCCTGAGGGCTGAAGTGGAGAGGGGCGAATAGGGACACACTGTCCTTTGCCCTTTCCCTCCGCGAGCAGAAGCCAACTCCGCAGGAGCGAGGGCCGCGGAGCTGGGTTAGCGAAAATGTCCCTCCAGGCGTGAAGTCTCAGGGCTCGGCTGGAGTCGGAGGGAGCGGAGGTCTCCCAGCTGGGCCCGTCTGCGTCCTTCGTGAACTCACCTGTGGTGGAGCGAGAAGGAATTTGGGAAGGGCCAGGGGTTCCTCCGGACTTTCTCTTAGCTGTCATTTTGGCGGCTTTTTTACTTTAGGGGATTCCAGTCTCCTCGTAGTTTTGGATCCAGAATTGAAGAATGATTCGTGAAGGGAATGGATGACAGCGTCAACACGACATTTTATCGGTAAGATGCTTCGTTATTGGTCCAGGCGTGGCAGTAAACTTTATATTTTGCCCCGTTGTGTGGTCGTTATCGTTACAGTACTTGTGTTTTTACGACGTGCTTAGCATTGGCCTAGGCATTAGCGTTGGGGCGATTGGAGTTAGGTGCTGGTGGCGATGTACGAAAGTGATTTTTAAGCCCAGGTCCCTTCCTTCACGGACTTACCACAAGAAAAACGGCTTAGTTGTAATTGTGTGTTTTGAACTGCAAATGCAAGAGGCATTGACTGGAGAGCTGGCTCTGCAGATGCTTGGAAGCTTCTCCCGAGGAGAAGAGGAAAAACACAGGCATGAAGAGCAAGCAGCAGGGTGATGAGCAGTCTAGATTAGGGGGCGTATGCTTGTATGTAAGGCGCTGGTTCCTAACTTTTTTTTTTAGTTCAAGTATAGTCGATCTACAATGTTGTGTTAATTTCTGGTATACAGCATAGGGATTCAGTTATGTGTGTATATATATTTTCTCTCTATATATTAATACTCCTTTTCATTATAGGCCATTGCAAGGTATTGAATATAGTTCCCTGTGCTACAGTAGGATCTTGTTTATTTAAAGTATCATATACTGGGCCTTTCTTCACTCCCTTCTCCCACCATGTACACACGCATATAACATTTTTCATCCAACCTTAGAGGGCTGTTAGATTTTGGAAAGACTGTTCATTCATGGATCTTGGGGTAAGAACTCCTGAAGTAGTAGAAAATAAACCTGAATAAGATCAGATAATGTGGTACCTTAATCCAGACGGAGAAGTTCTGACTTCATTTGTTCAGATTTGTGGATATTGTTATGGGATCTCAAACAAGGTAATGACAAGATTAAAGTGGTGTCTATGGAAAGACTAGTCATTGATTGGAGAAGGGGGTTACGATTGGGAATAAGTGGCTGTAGTTAAGAGTGGAAGTGAAGGCCAAATCTCAGAGGGCTAGTATATATCCTTTTAAGAAATATGTCAGAATTTGATGATACATTGGATGTAAAAGTTAAGTTGAGGGAGGAGTTAAAGAGAAGGTGTATTTTAAATGAGAAGAATGGAATTATTACTGAGAAACAAGGTTGGAAAGGAAAGATTTGTTGTGAAATAATGTTTAGCTTTGAATTTAATGCGTTTTAAGACACAAAAGCTTAATGTTCTACAGAAAAATGGAAAGGCAGTTGTAAAGATATGAAAGTAAAGATTTAGGAGTTATACGCAGAATGAATGTTTTCATATGGAGAATGAGTGGTTTCAGAGTCTGGGAAGACACCCACTGTTGGGACAGGAGAAAGAACAGGAATCAACAAGTAAATCAGAAAGAACTGTAGGAAATAAGGAGGAGAAAAATTAAGTCTGAAAAAAAACAAGATTAACAGGAAGTTTGGAGGAGTAAGGGGGAACAAATTTGATGAACCAAGTATTAGGCCCTGGTTTTGGCAAAAACGTTGGTGATTTTCAAAAGTGCCGTTTCTTTATAATGATGGATACAGAGGAGAGATTGCTGAAGATTTCCAATAAAATATTTATTAGTAAGTGGAGGCAGTAGTTGTATACCACATTTCCAGGAAATTGGTCTCAGAAGGAATGATATGAATAGGATTTAAACCAAAAATTTTTAGTGTTAGGACTATTAAAATATGCTTGGCAGTGGAAGAAACGTATCCTGTGGAGTAGAGACTAGAGATGATAGAGGTTTGAAATAAACACGGGAGGTGGTGTCAGAGGGAGATGTGAAGGGATATGGAGATATAGTCTGTTGGTTGATGGATTAGCTTTAGAAAGCAAGTAAAGGGACCTCTTTTCTTAGAATTGGAAGGAAGAATATTGGGACAGTAAATTATTGAGTCAAGATTTATTTTTAACCTCTTAATTATTGAGCAAGGCAGAATTATACATTATTGTGTATGGAGTGAGAAGGTAAAATAGGTATAAATCACTTTCTAATATTTAATGCATAGATTGGGCTACTTCACATTACCACAGCATTAAATACTCACGGGAAATGTTTTCTCAAAGCCAGTCCTTTCAGAGCTAATAGTCTTTCTCACCTAGAGAGACTTTAAAATCTTTTTGGAATTTACAGCATTTCTCTTTTAAGGAGTCAAATTTAGTAGGGCTTATTTTGCATTGACATTGATCCCTGTTGGAAGGCAATGTGGAAGGGGATTAGACCACCATCTCTGGTGTTAGACTGTCTGGGTTCAAAGTTTGGCCCTTGCATCTTTATAAGTTACTTCATTTCTTTGTCTTCTCATCTGTCAACTGGGAGTATAGTAATCCATCTCATAGGATTGTTTGAGGATTAAATGAGACAATTTTTGTTAAGGGCTTGGAAGAGTACCTGGCACATGATGAACACTCAATAAATGTTAGCAGTTATTCCAAATAACACATTTGAAAGAAACACTCTATGTGAATGAGACTAATTAAAATTCTCTTTTGAATAGACAATTCATTATGCATTTAAAGCTAGAATGCTTTAGAGTAGCTGCAATTTGAGTTGTCTGTTATTATGATCTTGCTCTGGGCATTATCTGAGTTTTGAGAACTATGTATTTAACTTATGGAGTTTTGTGCAAGATATAGAGGGTGTCCTACTTTGATATAATGAAATTTAAATGTAGTATTAAATAAAAGTTCATTTATGAGAAAAAAAATTTAAAGGGTAACTAACTGTGCCAGTACTTGGGAGTAATTTTTATAGCTTAAATCATAATTCCTTTCAATGAAAGATGTGTTACAATTTTGGAGTTCTGTGAAATATTTCTGTTCTATTAAACCAATACTTGCTTAATTAAGGAGCAGTCAGCATTATATTAGGGTAATTATAGAAGAGAAACATAAAGAGCATGGTTTCAGTCAAAGTAGTTTAGTCTTTTTGGGAAGAAAAAACGTGCACACCAAAAAAAAGTACAAAGAATTATATGAATATGGGCCAAAATCAGTGGTATAGATTAAGTGATCGAAGAGAGCTGTATGAGCTTGTGTATTATTAATCTCCAAAGATTTTATAGAACATTCTTGAAGGATTTTATAGAACATTCTTGAAGGACTTTGTTAGTCATCTAGAGGGCTTTGGGCTTTTTTCAAAATAGTTATCCCTGGGGTCTCATTCTACAACACCCTTCCCCCAAGAAGTGTTTTACATAGGGTTTCTGGGGGAAGAAGGCTAACAAACCCCTACTGTTTAAAAGGGGGTCAAATTCAAACTTGGTCGTAATGGAGGTGAAATGGAAAAAGAACACTTCACACAGGGAATATAATGATAAAGCACATGGAGACAAGAATGTGTTTATGTCTAGGGCAAGTAGGATAAGGACAAGCTGAATTACGAGAGATCTTAAATACCCAACAGGAGCGTAGAATTTATCTCATCACTGTAAGATTTTTGCACAGGTGACTAATAATAAAGTGCCATTTCTGAAGAGCTGATTACTTTCAGATAAGGAAAATCCTTAGTTGTGATAATAAGAACCTGGCTAAGAAAGTAGCTTTGGGAACAGATGACAGAAACTGTTGAAGGAAAAAGAATGTGCTTAATGACTACATGTTAAAAAATTTGAAAGTGGGAAACTATTTAAATTAATTTAGAAAATTGACAGGAATCTAAAAAAGGACCAGCTAGTTTTTGGAAGGAGGAGGATGGGAAGGAGTTGAATTTAGTTTTGAACATACTGTGTTTGAGATATCTGTAAGGTGATCATAAAAATAGTCAATAAGAAATACAAGACTTGGTTAAAAAGTCAAAACTGGGAGCAGGGACTGGGAGGAAGGACAAAGAATTCTTTTATAGTAAGGAGAGAAATCAGTGAAACTATGAGCGTGAATTAACTTTTTAGTGTTTAGAATTTCTGGTTTTATTTATTTATAGACCATGGATTCTTACAATGCACCAGAATCAACTCCTAGACAAAATGCAACCTCAAGGCTTAAAGATTACTTTATAGGTGCCACCCCTCTGCAGAAACGATTAGAATCAGTCAGGAAGCAGACTTCATTTGTCCCGACTCCACCTCGAAGGAAACTTCCCCAGTGTTCACAGTTACAGGTATGTTTTTTGTGTTCCTTTGTGTTACCAATAATTGAGAATACCTGTGAATAAAATGTTTCAATTTGTGTTACTGTTTGTAGTATTTTTAGTATCTTCTTACCTCCTTAGGTAATAAAATAAATTAGAAACAGCTAAAGCAAACAATTATTCACACTCTCAGTGTCACCTCTGTTATGTATTTTAAGGTCCTTCAATCTGGAATATTTCCACAATGTTTCTTTGTCTTCTTTGACATTGACATTTGTTCCTCCCCTCCCCATTTTAAATAGAATATTCCTCATTTTGTATTTGTTTGATGTTTTCTTTGGACTGAAGTTATGTATTCCTGGCCGGAATACTGCATAGGTGCTGTTGTGTCCTTCTTGGGGAATAACATCTGGTAGCACACGGATGATGTGAGTTTTGATCATTCTGTCAAGGTGTTGCCCAGTAATTATGGTTTTATTCACCTCTGCAACTAATAAACTGTCTATGGGAGGACACTTTAAGATAATACAAATATCCTGTTCCATGTCAAAATTTCGCCTTACACTTACATCCGTTATATATTGATAATTTTTGCTTGATCCTGTCTTTATCATGATGGTTGCAAAATAATGGTTTTCCATCTCTATTTGCTCCTTATTTACCAACCAGCCTTTGGCATTCTATTGTAAGTTCTCACTTCTCCATTTATTTATCTATTTGTTAGTAATGGACTCATGAATTTCTGTTTTTCAAAATTTTCTAATTCCTTACTAAACTATTTTAGTGTTTAAATTGTCCCAGATATGTCTGGTGGCAACATGCTCTGTTTTGATCATTTATAAACAACTTTGAAGGTATATAACATTAGCAATTTGTAATTTTACTGAAACATGAAATAAAGCCCTAGTCAGTACAAGTTTGGTGTGTGGTTCTGAGTCACTTAGCAGGGAGCCTGGCTTATCAGTCACCCACACCTTCTTTGTAACTTTGTTTTCTTATCTGTGTTATCTGGGTCTAGTATCTTTTGGAATATGAGAAAAATTTTCCTTCTTCGTGAAAACTTTCTTAAAAAAAAATTACTGGTGCTAGTAATGAAAGTGATGGTTCTTAACCAGAAAACAGAAATTGTGTGTAAATTAAAGACTGGAATGTCTAGTTCAGTGTTTCCTTTTCTCTATGATACAAGTGATTTTGCTGTATCTTTTGACAGTAATAAGTAAAAAGTTTATAACTTTTTGATAAAAGTTTACAACTTTTCCATGAATACTCTCATCAGAACAAATATTTTTGTCAAATGGACAAACTGTACTGAAAGTTCCAAAAGATAATTGGGGCCAAGAGACTATGTCAGAAAGTGTGGATTTTATAGAAAAATTCAATTCAGGATAAAACTAGGAGCTTATGTGGAGGTGTATGTGAAAACCCTCAGCAATGCATAGGGCCAATATAAACGAAGTATTTTGTTTTTGATGGTACCTGCGGTTCTAATAAAGCATGGCCAAAATACTCCCACGTATCTTTTTATTTAATCTACCGAATTAGAGTGATAGAGTGAATTTATTGCCGAATAATTTTAGAAATTACTTAATTAAAACCAATCAGATTAGATGCACCAGGAATCGTTACTATTTTCAAAATCTATAATTTGAAGTTTCTAAAAGTAAAACAAATATTCATCCAATAAATATTTACTGAACAACTGTTCTAGATGGCATTGCTCTAGGTGCTAGCTAGAGATGTAATAGTGAATAAAATAGGCAAAATCTCTGTTCTCATCAAACTCATACTCGAGTAGGGAAGACAGACAATAAAAATCAGACAAGTATGTAATGCCAGATGGTTATAAATGCTGTATAAAAAAAAGCATTTTTAAGGAGATGCAGAGTGACAGAGTTGGAATGGGTTGCAGGTATTACTTTATTTTTATTTATTCTTTTGCTTTTTGTTTGTTTGTTTGGTTTGGTTTTGGGGGGAGGTAATTAGGTTTATCTATTTACTCATTTATCTTAATAGAGGTACTGTGGATTGAACCCAGGACCTCTTGCATGCTAAGTGTGTGCTCTACCACTGAGCTGTGCCTTCCCCACTGGTGCTACTTTAGATAGGGTGGCCTCTTGAGTAGCATTTGGGCAGAGGCCTAAAGAAGGAAAGGAACATGCCATGTGAAATCCATGAGAAGAGCATTCCAAAGGGAAGAGAAGGTGTAACAGGTGGAAAGGCCTGTTCAAGGATGTTCAAAGAGTCCTGCAAACTCCAGTTTGGCTGGGGTGCAAAGATCAGGCACCCAGAAATACAGTTTTATTAAATACTTAAAATACTATGATTAAGTTCTTATGAATATTTCCTAATTCTTAAACTTTTTTTTGTCTTGATTTTTTTAGGAAGATGTTGATCCTCAAAAGGTTGCATTCCTTCTGCATAAACAATGGACTTTATATAGTTTAACTCCCTTATATAAATTCTCCTATACTAATTTCAAAGAGTATTCTAAACTTCTGAGTGCATTTATTGCTGCTGAAAAGCAAAAAGGACTTGCTGTGGAAGTGGGAGATGACTTCAACATCAAAGTGATTTTCTCTACTCTCCTAGAAATGAAAGGAACACAGAGGGACCCTGAAGCATTTCTTGTCCAGGTATATTGTATAAGCAAGCAATACTTGCTTCCTACGAGAAAAGAATCTGCATTGTCTTGGTTTAGAAATTGTGGTATTACTGTTTTTAAAATTCTTAAGCTTGTTTATAATCTATTTGTAAACCTATTTTATGTCTTGTTTGACCAAATTATAGAAATTAGGTGTGACCAACTTTGCATTATGTGCATTATGGCTTTTTTTTTTTTTTAACTAGTAATCAGTGTGTTAGATGGTTTAACTCATGTCATTAGGTTATTATTCATGCCTGCTACTTCTGTTTCTGCTGAGTTAACTCATTTTAGTCATCGACAAATGAAGTTCTGAAATAGTTGAAAAGTCATGATTTTGTTTGTGTGTTTATTTGTATAGATCAGGGGTCAGGCCAGATCTGATCTGCTGCTTGTTTTATAAATAAGGTTTTATTGAAATAGATCCCTATTCATTTTTTTACGTATTATCTATGGCTCCTTTTGTGCTACAACAGCAGAGTTGACTAGTTGCTACAGAGACCATATGGCTTGCAGAGCCTAAATTATTTACTATCTGGCCTGCTACAGAGAAGATTTGCTGACCCCAGTATAGACCACTGTCCAGATAGTGTCTAGAATTAGGTTCAGCTTTATATTACAGAAAGTCTAAATAATAGTAAATTAAAGAAGATAGAGATTTGTCTTACAAAAAGGTGTCGAGGTAAGCTGTTTAAGACTGGTAAATGCTTCATGAAATTACTGATAATCGAAGCTGCTTCTCTCTTCCCTACCATCCTTGGTGCATGGCTTTCATGCTTGCTGTCACATTGTAATCTAAGTTGGCTCGTGGAGCTCTGAATATTATGTGTAAGTTCAAGGCAAGAAATGGGAAGAAGATGGAAAGGGCAAACAGGGTGCCTGCCACTGTGTAGATCTTTAATGAGACTTGCTGAGACTCATCAACTTCTCTTTACATCCCAGTTGAAAGGGAGACTAGAAAAATTTTCTTTTTCAGTGGGTGCTTTGTCACCTTAAGTAAAAACACTGTATTGCTGTGGAAGGAAAATACATGCTGGGTAGGTAATTAGCAGCCTCTGTCAAGTGAAGCAGTTGATGCCCAAAGAAGTTACATGGTTAGCATGTCATCAGGCAAGCAAATGTTCTTGTGAGGAATAGAAATGACCTCTTGAACTCCTAGGTTAGTGTCCTAATAGCTTTCATGTTAAATCTCATTTCTTAACAGGGTTACAAGACTCGTAAGTTATTTTAAAAAGGGGTAGACATCTGGGCTTTAAGGTATTTGGAAGGCTTATAACTTCTTGAACAAGAAGGAGCTATATGGTAAAAGTAATTGTTTAAATGATCATCCTAAAGGGATATGATGTAGGGCTGTGATCTTCACCTCCTGGTCAAACTTTAGAACTTCTGTGAATATCTGGAAGGTATGTTTGTTATGTAATTTACAAATTTAAAGTTTGAGGAGTTAGTCAATCTGCTGGAAAATATAATCATGATTCTAAAAGATCTGAATGGATTGGCACAATGGGCGAAATTGAGATTAAAATTTTAATAAGGATAAGTTTACTGCCTCCGTATAGGTTGGGGGGAATTCTCCAGTTAACAGCAAAAATGAGTATGTAGCGCTAATTTATGTAACACTGTCAACTAAAACCCAGAAAACTATTGCAGTCTAAAATTATATTAATAAGAGTATAATCTGGGTTAAAGATGGTGTCAGTCCTGTAATCACACCTTTTTGAAGTAATTATGTTTTCTTATGAATATGTCTCCCCTGCAGAAGAATTTCAGAAAAGAGTGTCCAGATAGTGTGAGAACTTGAACGTATGTCATAGGAGGAATGGTTGAAGAAACTGGAGATAATGAAATTGGCAGTATGTATGATAGGGATCAAGTATTTAAAGGTTTTTCTCTGTAGAAGAGAAATTAGATATGATTTGTTCTATGTGCTCATAAGGAAGAAAGCAGGACCAGTGGTTGGAATCCACAGGGCCTAACATATGTAAGAGCATTTTAAGTGGATAGAAAGAGCTGCCTTAGGAAATAGTGACGTCTTCCTCAGTGGAATAATTCAAGCGCATTGGATTTGGTGACCTTTTACAGCCCCTTCTTTAGAACTTTGGTTGAGATTTTGAGATTCTTTTTTTCTGGATACTATACCTGGTTATACCACATTGGCCTCCTTTATTTTGCATTTTGATTGCACCAACATCTTGCCATATACCATGTCCTGATAAGAATATTAGGAGAAAGGTCAATTAACTTGGTAAACCCTAATAGTGATCAGGAAGACTGTGCCCTCTGTGGTTTTTGGCAGGTAATACAACGTATCTTCTTATTTTTAAATATACTAATTAATGTTGAGAAGATATAATTTAGAAGTAAAGGTACTTTTAAAAAAATTTACCTTATTTTTATTGTGTGTGTGGAGGTAGTTAGGTTTACTTACTTATTTTCAGAGGAGGTACTGGGGATTGAACCCAGGACCTTGTGTATGCTAAGCGGGCGCTCTACCACTTGAGCTATACCTTCCCCTCCTGAAGTAAATGTACTTTAGAATTTAATGAACCTGTTTGATTTTCTTCTTCTTTGCAGATCCTATCAAAATCTCAATTGCCTTCTGAACACAGAGAAGGTAAAGTGTTGTGGACTGGTTGGTTCTGCTGTATATTTGGAGATAGTCTTCTGGAGACTGTTTCAGAAGATTTCACCTGCCTACCTTTATTCCTTGCAAATGGAGCAGAGACTAATACAGCCATAATTGGAACCTGGTTTCAGAAAACTTTTGACTGTTATTTCCGTCCCTTAGCAATCAGTGCGTTTAATCTTTCCTGGTTGGCTGCTATGTGGACTGCATGCAAAATGGACCGTTATATGGCTACCACTGAATTTCTTTGGTCTGTACCCTGTAGCCCTCAAAGTCTGGACATTTCTTATGCCATACATCCAGAGGATGCCAAAGCTTTGTGGGACAGTGTCCATAAAACACCTGGGGAAGTTACTCAGGAGGAAGTTGACTTATTCATGGATTGCCTGTATTCACATTTCCATAGGCATTTCAAAATCCATTTATCAGCCACAAGATTGGTTCGTGTTTCAACATCTGTAGCTTCAGCACATACTGATGGAAAAATAAAGGTTAGTTTGAGCAAATCTAGTTAAGTTTTTTTTTTTTACTTGTTGCGTAGTTTTCCAAATGTATGGCGATTTTATTTTCCACGTGGAAGAAACACAATGGAATGTCTTCTAGTTCAAGACAGAGAGATTTTATTTTATGCTTTGTAAATGGTTTGCTGAAAAGTTTTTAGTTTTCTAGATGCAGCTTTATAATCGAAGGATATTGTATGCTGTGTTCTGTAGACTGGTAATAATATGAATTATTCTGTAGGAGCTTTGAAGCCTTCAGAATTGTTTCTTGTCAACTTTGAAATAATTATCAGAGTAACAGAGGATTTTGTGTGTTACATAAGAAAATTATAGCAGAAACACAGAACTAAAATATAATCTTTGTATTTTAGGTTTTTCTATCCCTACAGGGAAAGAAATAATAGAGACATTGTTTTACTGTCTATGAAGTCCTCATTAGGAGAAATATCAGAAATAAAATGAGAGTAGGCACTTAAATATATTTAAATATATTATGTTAATATATTTAAACTATATTAAAATACAGCCATAATAAACACTCAGTGAATATTGGTCTTGTCCCTGTCCTAGGTGTTTAACATACTTTAATCTTTAGAGAAACCCTGTAGTTAGGTGTTTTTATCTGCATTCACTTTATTTTTAAAACAAGGAAACTAAAGCCAAGATAGGTTTAAATGACACAGCAAGATAGCTTAGTAAGGGGAAGAGTCAGGATTTAAACACTTAACCTCTTAGGTTCCAAGAAGTTCATACTCTGTCTATAAGTACTACATTAGTGCTTTTCAAACTGCAAGTCATAATGCAACAGTAGGTTGGGAAGTAATTTTGATGGGAAGAGACCAGCTTTAAAAAAACAAAAAAGAAAAATAGAATAGAAAATATAAAAATGAGTGTATTACATGTGGTTAGGATATACATTGCTTATACTGGGTCGTGATGTTAAATTTATTTCTTACTGTGGTTTGCAGTAAAAAATTTGAAAGATTGTACTATACCATGTTACTTTGACATTATAAAGAAAGAATTTACATTTTAGCACCTCAGAATTCAACTTCATGAAGTCTGCGTATTTTTAAATTCTATTTCCATATGCTCTCATTCTATTAGTGAACTACATTTAAAAACTAGTTTATATCATGTGTTCTTACCCATTTATGAATTTAAGGGTGGTCCTGTTTTTTCTGGTCTATTTTAAGAAGCTCTCTTTTATTTATTTATTTATTTTTTTGAGGTGGGGAGATAATTAGGTTTTTACTTACTTGTTTTTATGTTTAAAGGAGGTCCTGGGGATTGAACCCAGGACCTAGTGTGTGCTGTGTGTGTGCTCTACGACTTGAGCTATACCCTCCCCGCTAAGAACCTCTCTTAATGATGTAAGACAGTAACTGTGGCTCCTAGGTTCAAGTAATGCCGTGATGGTAGCTTACACTTATTAAGCACTAGCTGTGCCATGCATTATTGAGCATTTTACACATACTGTCTCATTTAGTTTTCACAGCAACCTGTCTGCATAGATTGTAAAGAGGAAATTGTGGCACAGAGGATGAGTAGGCTTCCTAAGATCACACAACTAGTAACTGGAATTGGAATTGGAACCTACTCATCTGACTCAAAAGCTTATGCTTTTAACTGCAACGCTGTATTGCCTGTCAAAAGTTTGAAATTAATGTATTCACCAGATTTCTGCCTCTGCTTAGTTTCTACAAGACACTTGTGGAATTGTGTATCCCTTTGAGAAGAAGGAAGCCATGGAACTCTTTGTAGAAAATGTAGATGCTCAATTTGCATATAAGTCCAAGGGGTTCGTAGATACCCCTATGCCTCTCTCTTCAGGCAGATAGCTCACCCATAGAAGCCAGGATAAACAAGAACCCTAGTCTAATTACTCCTAAGCACTACTGACTAGTAGTTGTAAATTTATTACAGTCAGTTGTCTTCGTTAAATAAAGTCTATTTGACTTAGAACAGCAATGGTTTGGGCTCATGTTTGTATCTTAGCTTGTAGATAATGGATTTTAAAATAAGCCTGGAATATTTATCAAATATCAAACTACTTTGTTATAGTTAATTCTATTTTAATTTTAAATGTCTTTTTTTTTTTTTTTCAGATTCTGTGTCATAAATACCTTATTGGAGTTTTGGCATATTTGACAGAATTGGCGATTTTTCAAATTGAGTGAGGCCTTGTGGGGACTATACATTATGGATTCTATACTTTTTTCTCACTGATAATCTGCTGAATTGCAATGCTGAGAGGGACTGCAGAAGAAATGGGCATCTCTCTCTGCATGTTTTCCTTACAGTGCCTTGGAAATACCCAGATGACAGTCAAGAAGTGTCTAGAAGAACAAAGAAGGTGGTAGTAGATGAACTACAGCCAGGTGCTCATATAACAGTCATGATCGTCTGGGAGCCAGTCTCTAGAATATGCCGAGTTCTTAATTTGTTGGCCATCTTTCTAAATTTATATATGATGTTTATTATGTGAAACTTTTAGGATTGAAGTGAGATATCTTTAATGTTGACTATTTCTGATTTGCATCTTTAAAACCTTTAATCACTAATTTTAAGCGTTTTAGACTTACACTTAGAATTTGTCTTCTGTAGGCATTTTCATAGCATTGTTTTGCTGTAGAGAACTGGCAATCAAAATCCTTCCCAAGGGAAACTAAAGTTTACTATACATTTTTTTAAGCCACTAATATGATTCTGTTTTTAATACTGTTCAATTCTTACTGCAATGTTGAATTAAATATTCACTTTTAAAATGAAGCATGTGTTTATCGGTATCTTGGTGACAGATTTTTAATTAATTTCTCAGGAATGGGAAGCTTTAGGCTTTTTCTGTAGCACAAAGGTTACACAACAACTGTACGGGATCATACAAATTGTAGAGTTGAAAGACACCTGTGAGCCTCTTTTGAGGGCAGAAATTATATTACTTAACTTTCGTGTTCCTATTTTGCTTTAGCACAGTGCTTGGTAAATATCTGTAGCTTGCTTAAGTAAATTAATTTTAACCAACTCTTTGATTTTACAGATGAAAACTATGAGATCGAGCAACTTTGACTTGCACAAGATGTTCTATCTAAAATTCTTCTTTTTACTCACTGAGCAGAGGAAGATTTTAAATAATATTTTTAAAAATCTTGTTTGAAAGAAAATAACTTTAATGGGCTGTCATTCAAAACAAAGATTAACTTCTGGAAGGGGGTATTATTTCACATATACTAGGAACAGCAGAGGTAGTGGGAAAGCATTGGCTTTGGAGTCAGACATTCATTCATTCAACTAACTCTACACTCCTGCTGTGTACTTAGACCTACGTTGGGTCTATAAGGCGTATAGCAGTGAAGACAAGAAAGATCCCTGTCCTGTGGGAATATATTCTAGTAGAGGAAGACAAAAGAAAAATCATTTCAGATGGAGATAAATGCTGTAAATAAGGCAGCACAATAGGAAAGAGGGTGACTGGGCTGGGGCCTACTTTACATACAGTTGTCCAAGAAGGTCTCTCTGAGGACGTGACATTTGAGCTGAGTCCTGGGTGATGAGAGGGAACCAGCAGTGTGAAGACCTGAGGAAGCCTGTGCTGGGCAGGAAAGACCTTGATGCAGGTAAGAGCTGGCTTGTGTGAAGAGTAAAGGAAGTTTGTGTGGCCGGAGCCTGCTAAGTAAGGGTGGAGTGGCACGAGGTGAAACTAAGGAGACTGTGCAGCAGTGACTTCTTTCATGGTGTTGCATCTCCCAGTTTGGGGCTGGGCATGTGGCTGCCCAGAATAAAAATGACATTTCCTAGCCTTTTTCATAGGTTGATACAATCATATGAATAGGTTCTGACCCATGGCATATAAATGGAAGTGTCATGTAGAGCTTCTAGGAATCTTCCTTAAAAAAGCCCCTATACCCCTTGCCCTGTGCTGCTGCTTCTTCCAATTTTTCTCCTTAATGTGTCACTGGGATGAGGGTCAGGTCCTAGGGATGGCAGAGCACGGCCTGGAAGAAGTCTGTGCCCTGAGGGCTCTTGGACTGAACTCCAGCGCCAGCCTCGGGCGGTCTTCCTCCAGACTTACACATCAGAGATGTAAGCTTCTATCTTGTTTAAGCTATTGTTACTTTGGTTCTCTTGCTCATAGCCAAACTTAACGCTAACTGATACAGAGGCAGGGTCCATATCATCTAAGGTTTAACATGTACTGTGAAGAGACTGGATTTTATTCTAAATGCAATAGGGAGCCACTGAAGTTTTAGTAGAAAAGTAATATGAAGAAGAGTAATATGACCCAATTTGTATTTTATAAGATTTTGTAAGACATGGAGAATAAGTTGTAGGTGGACAAGAGTAGAAAAGGGAACAGTTAAAAGGTTGTTAGAAATGGTACAACCTCATGGAGAAGTTACCAATATCTAGCAAAATTATGTGTCATTTATCCTTTGACCAGCAATCCCACTTCTGGGATTCTATCCCCAAAATTCACTAGCAAAAATACAAAATGAAGCAGGAACGAGGCTGTTTATTACAACAAAATTTGTAATAGCAAGACTAAAAACAATCCAGATGCTCAGAGAGGGATTGGTTGAATATGGTATAGCTGTGCAGTGAATTACTATGTAATTATACAAGGGTTTGAGGAAGATAGTTAATACCACCATAGAGTTATCTCTAGGCTATATTGTTACATGAAAAAGCAAGATGTGGATAGATAGAGTGTATAGTATGCTATATTTTATGGAAGGAATGGGGAAAATATAAGTGTGTGTATATTTGCTTACTTTTTGAAAAAACTTTGGAAGGCTAAACTAAAAACTAAGAAAAGTGGTTACTAATGGAGGTGAGGGAAATTAACTGGGTAGAGGGGACAGGAATGAAAGTTAGGACTTATATGTATGTTTCTTGTTTATAGTTTGAAACCATTTAAGTGTTTTATGTAATTATGAAACAAAATTAGATCAAAAAGAAGAAAAGCAATCCCTAAAAATTGAAAACAAATGAACCTATGTTAAGTTTGTGCCATAATCACACAAAGGATTATTTTTAGTACCTCTAAATCCTTGTGTTTTGACTATATATCTTCAGTGGGCTATATCCTAGGAAAATAAAAGCAGCAGAGGAATCTTAAATTGCATTGACTTAAATAGTATTGATATTGTTATTTTACCACTATTCATAGTAAGATAAAATACATGTAATTATAACAATGTTAAGACCTAAGGTTTCCAGTATAATAGAAAAGATAAAATCAAGTGAGCTAAGTAGAAACTGTAATATTAAGTCTGAATTGGAGATACCAGCATGAACTCATTTATTTCTGAAATGCAAACATTCCTAATTTTGATGAAGCCCACTTTATCAAATTTTTTTTTGTTTCACATGCTTTAGGTGTTGTATCTAAGAAATCATTGCTTACCCCAAGGTCCTGAAGATTTACTCCTAAGTTTTCTAAGGATTTTATAGTTTTAGCTCTTAAGTCTGTAATCCATTTTGAGTTGACAATTTGGCAAGAATTTAGGTCTGTAATCCATTTTGAGTTTTTATTTATGGTGTGAAGTAAGCATTCAAGTTCATCATTTTGCATATGGATATTCATTTGTTCTAGCACCACTTATTGAAAAGACTGTTATTTTCCCATTGAATCGTCTGTCACCTTTCTTAAAAATCAGTTGGCCATAGATGTTTGAGTTTACATCTGTACCCTCAGTTCTGTTTTATTCATCTATATGTCAGTCCCTATGCCAGTACCGCACTGTAGCTTGGTAGTGTTTTGAAATCAGGAGTGTGAGTCTTCCAACTTTGTCCTTTTTTTAAGTTTGTTCTGGCTATTCATTTTGGTGTTTGGCATTTTCATAAGAATTTTAGGATCAACTGGTCAATCTTTATTATAAAGTTAGCTGGGATTTTGATGGTGATTGCCTTGACTCTGTAGATCAGTTTTGAGAGTACTGTCATCATAATGATATTAAATTTTCTAGTCTATGAACATGAGATATCTTTTCATTTATTTAAATCTTTCAAAATTTCTTTCAACAATATTTTATTATTTGATACAACATTGTAAAATGATTATAAATCGATAAAAAAATGTTTAAAAAAAAACCCCACAATGTTTTATTGTTTTCAGCATCCAAGTATTGCACTTTTTTGGTTACATTTATTTCTAAATTGTTTTTTATGCTATTGGGAATGGAATTGTTTGCTTAATTTCATTGTTGGATTGTTTGATTCTAGTGTATAGAAATATAGCTGATTTTGTATATTGCACTTGTATTCTATGATTTTGCCGAACTTGTTTATTCCAGTAGTTTTTGGAATGAATTCCTTAGGATTGTCTATATATAAGATTCATGTCATTTATGAATAAAGACATTTTTACTTCTTAATTTCAATCTGAATGCCTTTTAGTTCTTTTTCTTGCCAAATTGCCATAGCTAGAATCTCTAGCACAATGGCAGATAGGTAGAAGCAGTGAGAGTGAACAGTCTTATCCTGCACCTGATCTCAGAGGGAAGGCGTATTTTACCACTAAATACGATGTTACCTGTAGGTTTCTTCATAGATACCCTTTATCAGACTGTGCGAAAGTTTAGTGCCCCAGCTGCCTGTGTTGTTCAATGGCTAACTGTTACACATAATGAGAATACCAGGAGAGAGAAAGGAATAGAAGAAATACCTGAAACGGTAATGACTGAGAATTTCCTCAGATTAATGTCAGACACCAAACTGCAGATCCAGGAAGCTCAGAGAACAACAACAAGCAGTTTAAGTGCCAAGAAACTATGCCTAAGCATAAAATATTCAAACTATAGAAATTCAAAGATAAGGGGAAAAAATCCGGAAAGAAGCCAGAAGGAAGAGAACACGTTACCTATACAGGAACAAAGTTAAGAATTACATCTGACATCTCCTCAGAAACCATGCAAGAAAGGAGAGAGTGGAGTGTTAAGAGAAAATAAAAACCTATCAATGTAGAATTCTGTACCCTATGAAATTATCCTTCAAAAGTGAAGGAGTTGCAAACATTTTGTTGGACAAGCAAAAGGAAATTTCATCAATAGGAAATTTGTCATCAGTAGACCTGCCATGCAAGAAATGTTAAAAGAAATTTTTTAGAAGGAAAATAATACAGGTCAGAAACCTGTATCATTGCACCTGTATAAAGTAAGGAAGAGCATCAAAGAAGGAATAAGTGAAGGTAAAATTTAAAAATTTTATTTTTCTTATTCTTAATTGATATACCATGACAGTATGTTCAAAATAATAGAACAATATGTTCGAATATGTATGCTTATTATATATAATGTACATAATATAAATGTTTATAAATAATACAAAATATGTATACATTTAAACATATATTTATGTATGTCTATATATAAATGAATGACAGCAATAATACAAGGGACAGAATGGGCTTCCAGATATTACATATGTCCTGACTGATGCAATAGAACACTTACGAAGTATTTCTAAGTATTATTTAATTTCAGTGTCTTTATAGAGATGTAGGTTTGATGACTCCTTTCACAATGGAGGATACACACATATACATGGAACAGAGAGTGCAAAGACTATGGAAGAATTTCTAAAAATAATTGAGCAAAGGAACAAAAAAGCAATTTAACCAAGTGAGCACATGGAAGGACAGAAAAAAAGAAAGCTCCAAGGTATAATTGTAAACATTAAATAAAATGAGAACGAGGGAAACTTTCATATGGACTAGGTACTAGGTAATGTTAACAAACTGTCAATTTTATCAAGTGTGGTAGTGTTATTATAAGTAGACCTTATCTGTTAAAATTAAGTATTCAAATGTGAGTAAAATAGCATGTGCCTGGGATTTGCTTTAAAATACTCCAGTGGTGGTGGAAGAAGTAAGAGTGGGAGGGAATACATCAAACAAGATTAGCAAAGTGGTAATCATTTTTGAAGCTGCATGGTGGTACTTGGGCATTCGTGGATTTGTTACATTCTTTTTTCCCCCCATGTATTTGCTTCTCCCAGAGTAAGAGAAGAGGGGCAGAGAGAGACACCCACGGTGAAAGCAGAGTGTGTTACGACCTAATTTGGAAGTGATGTACCATCACTTTTGTAGCATACACTCAGACTCACAGACCAGACCAACCTTGGTGCAGTGCAGAAGGCTGTTACACAGGGCATGAATGCCAGAAGGCAGGGACCACCACTGGGGGCATCTTGGAGCCTAGTACCATACCCACACAGACAAAAAGAGATGGGAATAAACGTCAGGAAAGAAAGTTAAGAGAGGAAACTATTGGCATATGAGATCCATTAGGATGGTACCTGCCTGCTGCTTGGTTCTCCTGTCTTATTTCTGGACTTGTCTTTTTGCATTTTACTATCCTGATAAATCAAACTGCTTTAGTTTCCCTAAACTCTCCATTTTATCTCATTGCCTTTAATTCTGTGTATTTTGCAGATGCTGCTCTGTCTGGGGTGCCCTTTCCACTCTTGCTTACTTAGCAAGCAAAACTACAACTGTCTTTCAATCTTTTCTCAGTCACAACTTCTTTTCAGATCACTCTTTGAGTCTCCATCAGGCCAGACTATTGAATCACTACTGCTGGGCTGTGAGGTCAACCTTTGAACAACTTGGGTTTGAACTATGGGTCCACTTACACACGGTAAGTACTACAATGCTTACCGCGTTTGAGGTTGGTTGAATCTAAGCTCATAGTAACTATTATTCAGGGTTCTCTAGAGAAATAGACCAATAGGATAAATTTATCTCTATCTAACCCTATCTATCTATCTATTATCTACCTACCTACCTATCTATCTTATCTGTTGATTTATTATAGGAATTGGCACGATACAGTTCTGGAGGCTAAGTCCCACAGTCTGCCTCTGCAAGCTGGAGAACCAGCAAAGCCAGCAGTACAATGCAATCCGAATCTGAAGGCCTGAGAACTAGGAGCTCTGATGTTCGAGGGCAGGAAGAGATGGATGTCCCAGCTCAGAAAGAGAAAGAGAATTCCCTCTTCTTTTGCTTTTTTTGTTCCATATGGCCCAAAACGGATTAATTGATGCCTGCTCACATCGGTGAGTGTGGAATCTTTACTCAGTCTACTGAATCCAATGCTTATTTCTTCCAGAAACATCTTCATAGACACACCAAGAAAAAAAATGCTTTACTAGATCTCTGGGCATCCCTTAGCCCAGTCAGCTTGACACGTAAAATAAACCACCACAGTGATTTGTACAACTTTCCCCAAAGTCTAATTTTCTCTTGAAAGCTTGGATTTTATCATTGATGATAAATGCTGTCAGTTTTCCTTGAAGTGACAGCCTCCCTTTGCTCATTTTCCAGAAAATGTCCACCAAACACCCAAGTCTGAATAATCTGACAATCATTCTTTCAAAAAGTGTCTTGTTCAGCTTGCAACTCAAAACAATCACATAAGATTTTTCTTGTGACAGGCACTGCATTTTGGTATGTAGCAGAAATATTCCATATATCCAAGGGTTGAGATTTCTTAAGTGAAATTGACAAAATTTTTTGAACTGTGAGGGGATGGTGGTGATACCATGACTGGTAGTACAGTTTGGTGCCAACTGCCTTTAATTGTGCTAAAGCCTGGGCAGTTTATCTACCATTGTTTTTGCATCCTCAGTGCAAATGTAAAAAAAAAAAAAAGAAAAAGGCAAAAAACTTCCTAGGATTACTAAGAAAAAAGCTTTGACTCATAGATACTCTGAAAGAATCTTGAGGACTTTTCAGAGGTCCACAGAGACATTCTGAGAACCACTAACATAGACGCTTGATCAAACTCAGGTTTGAAATTGTAAGTTTTTTGAAGGCAGGGACTGTTCTGTTTAGTAGGAGTCCAAGTGTTCATTGATCTAAATTCACCCTGAAGATATGTGTCACCTTTTCCTAAGAATTCAGAATCCCTTAAGTAAATATTCTAACTTTCTAGGATAGTGGTATCAGTGTTATTGTTACTGGAATAGCCCCAAATATTTAATGTTAGTATAATAAATACAATGCATCTTCTACATTTAAAAGAATGTAAGTTCCTAACCATAAATGACTAAATAACTGAAAGGTTACTATTGTTAAGGACCCTCAAGACAACTCTAGTTGAAGAGTTTTATCATTTCTAGGAACTATTCTTATCATTTCCAGAACAGAGACCTCTGTTTAAAAGCAATTTGCAGAGCTGGTTGTCACAAACTATTTAAAAAGACAACCAGCCAGTGATACTCAGGTTTCCTGGGCTATTTTTGTCTCTTGCTTTTTCTCTCCTCTCTTGCATTTCCTTCCTTATCCCCGCCCCTGTCTTTTTTTTTTCCTTTTCCCATCTGTTTACTAAGTTAATATAAAGTCTGAAAAGCTTTTTCCCCACTCTCAAATATTGTTCAGGAGGCAACTTTTCTAGTTTACAGTTGTCAAGAACTAGTCTCTGCAGTGTAGAAAGATGCAAGTAAAATATAGGAGAACTAAACTGGGGAACAAGGACATCAGAAATAGGATGTGGAGGGAAGGATGGATTTGGAACTGGGGGGTGTGAATTTGAGGTTCAGCTTCTATCATGTCATTTAAACTTTTCTAAGCTTCACTTTATTTATTTATAAAATGAAGGTGACCACCAATCCAACCCAGCTCTGGGTTTACTTTCCAGAGTTGTGGAAATCACTATGCAAATAAGTTAATATTCTGTTCCACACCAGTGGGCCTCTACTCGTGAATCACTGTCACGTGATCTGCTCTCATCCCTGCTTACGAGAGTCTAATCCCTAGAATTCTGTTCCTGTTCTCATTCCTCTCCTTTTCTTTAAGTATACGCAACAGTGGAGTCTAGGGAAGTGTGTGATACTGTCTTGAAGGTGGACTGTTAATGATGTAGTACTGTAAGGATTTCAAAAAAAATTTTATACTTTTTCAGTGTTGCAAAGCAGACTTACTTAAAATTAAGGTCTATTAGTACATTCAGTTCCAGGCCACGTTTCAGGCAGGTCTGCAGTGGCTGTGCAGCACAGAAAGAGAAACTGAGCAGGAGTTTGGGGAATGATTTCAAACGTCGGTTCTATCATTGACTATTTACTCTTAGGCAGGACTCCCTTGGTTTTCAGTCTCAGGGTAGAGAAATAAATGGATTTGAACCAGAGGATTATTAAATCTCCTTCCAGCTCAAAAATTGTATGAATCTAATATAATAAAAATTCATTATTCTAGCTGTCAATCCCTTTATTCCTTCAGGTTGAAATTACTTAAAACATTACATATAGGAAATATAAATGCTATAGAAGCAGAAAGTCTAACTAGCAAAGATACAAGCATAAAAAAGCATTAACCAAAATTTTTTATGGTAAGTACTACCTTTATTTTAAAAAGTTATACATGCTAGAAAAAAGCATAAATGATACATGTAAACAATTATTTACCAAATACTTATTTTCTTTTCCTTGTAGAGGTGCAAATGATCTTTAAATGTAAACACAAAAGTTGCCAAACATTTTTGTAGTGGGTAGGGGGGAGGTTATTCCTTTTGGTTGTGGTTAAAGTCTTATTCAAAGGTTTCCTGCAAAATACATTGAAAAAACCTGGTCTGTGAACACAGTAACAAAACAAACTTTAACCTCTGAAATCTATCATTTTTTTTTCCTTAAAAATCATTAACTTTTTACCAGAAAGTGCAATTTGAGAGTAGTAGTAACAGTGGCTTTATAGAATGAGGATAATGGTATCTAGTTTTATAAAAGAACCAAGATATTATTAATAAAATGCCTCTATTGAAATTATTCTCATTAGCATACTATTACATGGACCGAAGAATTCATTCCCTTGGAGGCTGTGATTACAGGTGAGCCTCAGCTTCAGCAGGCCTGAGCGTCAAGTGTGAATTGCATATCAGTATTCACTGCTGGGGAGAGGACGTGTCTCCCTGCTGGTCTAGCAATAGGAAATAGAGAAGGAAAGTTGCTTCAGGCAGTAATGTTTTTGAGCAGAAACTCTTGCAGAGTTGCGCATGATTCTACTGGGGGATTCTCAAGACAGTGTAAGAGAACCGTATGCTGTTTTTGTAGAGGCACTGAGCAGAGCTCTAGCTCTAGCAGAAACTGTATGAAAATAAGACTTTAAATACAGCAGAAAACAAGTTCATATGGAAGGAAACAATTTATGAACTTCCACTGATGAAAACTTTAGCATTTGAGTCCTGGTTTGTCGATTTAATATTCCTTTTGAATTGTTCTTGATAAATGAGATGTTTCCTTTGTTTTGTTTTTTAGCTTTTCAAGTCTTCTGGTGCTTGGTACAGAATGATGGCTAACTAAAACACTTTGCACACTTTGTCACTGGTAGTCCCTGTAAGTAATGAAGTCATGTGGATGGAGTGCTTAGAATCAACAACTAGATCATATGTAGCCCTCTTTTCTTATTTCTTCCAAACGTAATCAATAGCTTAAGATTTCACTGTTTGAAATTTTTGTCTTTTTTTTGTTTTTCCTTTTTTTTTTTGGTAGCAGGGAGGCTAAATCAAAAAAAAGAAAAAAGAAAAAAAAGGAAGAAAATAACCAACAACAAAAAATCCATGATAAATTAAAACCAAAAAATAAATATTCTTCAGCACAGAACTGAAAATTATTGTGCAAAGGTGGCATCTTGCAAGTGAAGTACTTTCATTGTATTTGTATTTCCACATGTTGAGGCACCGGCAAAGAATAAAATTTGTTTAGTGTTTTCTAGAGCTATACAAAGCTCCAAAGTCAAAGTTCTCCAGAATACAGAGAAGCATATACACGACTGTCTTCCATATGTTCACCATATATGGGATTCACAATGTGTCATTTTTATAACTCCTACACCACCCCCAAGCCGGCGGTAATTCATCCCACCATATAACCTGCAAAGAAAGAAACACAATCAGATTTCACATGGAAAAAGCTCTGTTTCTTCCATAATGTAGAGGTTAATAAACACATTTCTATGTTTTATATCACAACTAATATTTTTAGGGTCATATGTCTCTTCCAAAGAGTAGGAGCTGGAATTGAGCACTGGCAAGTAGCAGAATTATTTCAGACACTGACTGAAATGCTCTGACTTCTAGGATACTGTTTTAAGAGAGCACCATATCCATTGTTTGCATTATAACTTTGTAACTCTATTCATAGACTGACTACTAACAATTATACAGAATCACATTTTCTATATTTTTGTATCTAATTTTGACCCTGGCTATAATTTCCCACATTTTCCCTTTGCCTAATTATTAATTTTTATCCTTTTGTTTTGTATGTACTCTTAGAAGCCTTCTCAAACCATTTATGGAACAAAACTGGACATGATTAAATAAAGTCATCATCTAGTTTGTGACATGTGAACAGGATCATCTTCAAAATTAACGATTTCCATGGAAAAGAATATAAGATCCTCTGTCAGCTGTAAGGTGTGATTTTAAATTGGCTTTAAATCTGGACTATGTAACTACAAAAATTTAGATAGTAATCTCTCAACAGATGATCCTTAAGAATTTCAAGAATATGACTTAGTCAAATATTACGAACATATATTAGTAATAGTTACTAAGAAACAAGTCCGTACATAGGATCATAGCCATTAATTGGCAGAAATAAATTTGGCTGTGTTCCCAAATTATGCTTACCCAAATTCCTACTGAAAATAGAAGGCTGTATATGGAAGGACACATTCCACAAGTGAAAGGCTCCTAGTCATGGAAACTGCCATTCTCTCTCCTCCCTCTGTTAGGTTTTGCTAAAATGTTACCTTTTCAGTGAGGCCTTCCTGAGCCACCTTTTAACATGGACACTCCTCCCTGGACTCCCCAGCTCTCTGCTCTTCGCCACAGCACTGCCACCTCGTGTGGCACTGTTTATCCCTCATTGTAATGTCAGCTCCAGGAGGCCAGGGGATTTTGCTTTGTTCACTTTTGTATCCCTAGGGTCTAGAACACTCAGTAATATCTTTACTTTATGAACAAGGTTGTGAAAATGTGATGCAGAAGCAAAATGTGCTATAGGGTCATTAGTTTGCCTTTAGTATTGGTGACCGCTGAGCCATACAGAGCACAAGAAACATACAGAATCCAAAGAATGTCATTTTGATATCTATCAAAGTTGTGGCTTTCTCAGAGATGAAGACTATAAAAAGAACCCAGGAAATTCATTAGCTGAATCTTCTCTAGACCAATGGAAAAAAAAAAAAAATCTGGGTGGGTAGTTACAGGCTCAAAATTGGAAAATGTATACTTAGAATGCAGTGGGAATGGACTATGGGACTGCCCCTTTTGGAACAGTGACTATAAAACAGAGAAAAATGAAAAAAACTTTCAGAATGTTTGTCTGCTGCCTCAGATGTCCTGTCCAGACTGGTATCTGGTTAATGTACAACCTCAGCCACTGCAATGGTTGCCCTAGACTTGTTTAGGCAAATAAGCTGAACTTACTGAGAAAGGAACCTATAAATGCTTGGAAGGTAAAACTGTTTTCTTAGAAAGCTAGTATTTAGAATAGATATTAGTTAGCACAGGTGTAAGGTCCCTCAAACCCATGGTGTAAATATTTTATATTAATTTTGAGAATTAATTATATAGTTGACATTTTTAAGTTCTTCTAGTGTTTAAGAGAATGGCATATTAGAGCATCTATCAGATTAGTTTGTGAATCAAGTATAAAATGTGTGATTAAGCAAAGATTTAGACTTAAGATTTTAAGTTGAAAAGTTTAAGAGAATTTTGCTAAATTTGTAAAAGTTTTTGAATATTTAAAATACATGCAAGAGTCACCTGATTTATGTGTATTTACAAGAACTAAAGTACTTAGGGATGATATGTTAGACAATGAAGGATTTAAAAGCAAAGTAAAGAATTTTTTTTTATGTTTTTGCTATTTCTAATTATAAAACTGGACAGTTACCAAAGAGAAGAATTTTGTAAGATGCCAGACACTTTAGAGCAATGAAGTCAAAATAAACCATCAAATATGGTAACTCTGAACCTTTTTCAAAGTACTCCAAGAAGTAGTTCCATGTACTGACCATCCTGAATTTGACGGTCACAGACTGTCTCCAGCCCATGACTTTCTAGGCAGCAGTGAGGTGATGTGCAACATAGCTTAAAGGTTACCTCCATGTATTGGCATCAGGATCAAAAACTTCAATGGTCTTCAAGTATGTTGTGCCATCAAAACCTCCCACAGCCATTAGCTGTCCATTCACTACTGCTAGGCCAACCTACGGGACCAAAACACAGTGGCTGCTGAAGAAACTAGAGAATCACTAGGAAAATTTAGACAGTTTCTAGATAAATCTCTTTAATAAAAGATAATTCTTTATGGCCTTACATGCTGGTTTATTTGAACACAGGGGAAAAGTAATCACAAAAATCTAATTATGGGAGCTACACTGCTCTCAGTTCTTTAGGTATTTGCCTGTTACTATGTTATTCAGGCCCTCCAGAAAGCCACACCAGCCCGTGTTGTAGCCTCACCTCCTAATGCACTCTGTGCAGCAGTAATACTGGATTGCTAGACCAAACAGAAAATACCAAACATTTTTTAATACCTCCATACTTTTGTACTTGTTGTTCCCTGGCTGGTGTTTTCCTTCCCTCTTCTAGAAAACCTTATTCTTCATTCATGGTCTAGCTTACCTGTGACTTACTCTGGTAAGTGTCTTCACAGTTCCAAAAGCATTAAGCATAACTCGCCCATGTTCTCCTACAATGCACATGCCAATAGTGTACAATTTGTTTTCTCTAGTAAGCTGTAAACACTTCAATTTCTTCCACTAAACTGGGGGCTTCTTGAGGAGCAGAATCAAGTCATAGTAATTTTTGCTTTCCCAGCACACAGTAAGCACTTAATAAATATTTGCTAAATGTGTGAAAATACAATCAACACAATGTAGCTGTGAAAACAACAGGAATGTGACAGACAAGCTGTTCGTTCCCAGTAGAAAAGAACCTCAGGCATGTGAATGCTTTGACTTGCTGATGCCTACTGGCGGTGGTCCCTGATCTGCGCAAACCAGAATTCACTCCCTTTTATCCTCAGACTATGGAGTCTTTGGCTGAAGCTGGGTTCTCCCACCTGTTATCCTATGTTGATGGGCTCCTGATAGGATCAGTGGGTTATGGGTTACTTTTCACTCTGAGCCAAATGTCCCAGGACGCATAAATTCTATACTCTGCCCAGGAAGTTTCCTGTAGTCATGGGTCAGTCGTGGTCTAGAACATGACATAGGGCAGCCTGATCTGGCCTATACAATAGATGGCATAGACTCAAACCAGTTTGGGGAGTTTGGTGGTGGAGCCAGATGTGTCTCTGCCTAAACATTTGTACTGGTGTGCCAACTACCTAGAAACATCAGGTAGGAACACTTAGCTCTAACAGATACGGCTGGATGCATGTATCTTTGAGATACCAATGAGTACGAATGAGGTTAGGTAACGAAGTAGATAAGACAGGGAGAGGCTTTTCAGAGGAGGAACTGATTACAAGATAAATCATAAAAAGTCATTCTCTAATTAAAGATGTGATTGGATATAGGATATTTAACTACTTGAGGTAACAGTAATTAAGAGAAATTAACTTTTTTTCCCAGTACAAAAGTAGCAGGGGTTGTTTTACCTACACAGTGCATCTCCTTACTGTCCCAATGTTTTGTACTTTACGGGTCAGAGTCTCCTTGTGCTCATCCCTCCCTTGGTGCTTGTTTCGCCAAGTCTTCAGCAGCTGGGCACTTACCCCACTACGGCGGGACGTCATAGCAACCACCGGAGACCACTGGTTGGTCCTGGGGTTGTACCTCTCAGCACTGCTGAGCTCTGTGGTGTCATCTCTGCCCCCCACGGCATAGATCATGTCCTGATACACTGCACAGCCTAGGTGTTTCCTCCGGGTTCCCATTGGGGCTATGGTGTGCCATCTGTTTTCCTGAGGATTGTAGCGCTCCACTGCAGGGAAAAGAAAAGCCAGTGAGTGACCGTTCAATCATTCCCTCTCACCTCTAGTTTTCTTCATAGCCACTTTGCTTTGTGATAACATATATTTTCAATAAGCTATCTGATTTTTGCTTCAGAGGACTTATCTACCTTTGGACAATACCACTATACTCTTCATCAGGGACTGGCTTCTTTTAGGAATGGTTGCTGGAAAGGGCACGTGTTGGAGTCGAGGTACCTGGTTCTAGTTCTGGCTACATGACTCATTAGCTGGGCCACTCATGGCCTCACTCTCCTTATCTTTAAATGAAGGGATCAGACCATATGATCTGTCAGCACCATTCCTTACTAATAGTTTATTGTCATAATCAGACAACCTCGGTACTCCTGTACTCTACTGCCTATATTCCTACTGTGTTCTGAGCCACTGGAAAGAAGATGTGTAACAATGAATCTGATATGAGTGTCACAATGACAATATTCTCAGGCAAAAATATCCATTATTTCTAAATAGAAACAACTAACACATAATCCAGTTTATAGCTACAAGTTTTTATTTATTTTTAGATTATAATATAGAGGGGGTTTTTTGGTTTGTTTTTGAGGAGATATGGTTGGGGGGAGAAAAATAATCATATTAAGAAAATAATTTAAAAAATGCATTATAAATTCCCAGCAACTTGCAAAGCAAAGGGAGAAAAAAGAGAAAGAAATACTTTGGGACTATACTAGCAGACTACGGCTGCAGAAGGAGCTGGGGAAGAGCTGAGAGGTGTACTCCCCTAAAGCGGGAAATCATTTTTCTTAATTAATTATAAGATAACCTGGACTTTTTATAATTTCATAGAGGAACTCTCCTAAGGAAAACATGCTGCTTTGGGGGAACCAGACTGACATTGGAAGGGACTAACCTGTGTTGAGTGGAGATGTCCCATCAGAGCCACCCACAGCATATAGGAACCCTCCTAACACAGCCACGGCCACGCCTAGTCTTCTGGTACTCATAGAAGCCACTCGAGTCCACTTGTTCTCCTTTGGATCATACCTGCAGGGAGAGTAACCAAAGACTGCGTGCTTTTTTTTTTTTTTTTTTTTTAATTAAGTGACGCCTTTTCTGTAAGGTATGAAATCATGCTAAACATATGCTAGATACATAGACTTGTTATGGTCAGATGCACAGTGAGAATCTAACATGTTTTACTTAGTTATTAAGAAAAAAAAGTCTTCAATGTTTAAAAAAAAAAGAAATAAAAAAAAGTCTTAGAACTTGTGCCTTAGTTATTAAGCTATTTTCTATACTCTGACTTAAGACGCTGGGGCTAGAACTCTGAACACTGCATTTTTCCTCTGCCAAGGCGAGATTATAAATTTATGCTGTTGCTGCTATTATCTTCCCAGAATCCTCTTGCATAGAGTTTTATTCTCTCCCTCTTTTCTTTTAATGGAGGTGCTGGGGACTGAACCCAGGACCTTGTGCATGCTAAGCATGCACTCTACCACTGAGCTATTCCTCCTCCCTCCACTCCCCCAACCAGCCGCATAAAATTTTGAAAGTGAGGAAGTAAGTTTCTTGATAGACAGATAAAAGGGAACTGGCATTGCCTTTAAGAGTTACCTGCAACTTTATCTCTATTTAAGAGAGTTAAGTGCTTCAGCTTAAATATGGTAACCTAACTAGTAAATGCTATTTCAAAAATTCATTTCTTTTTAAGAAGTGATGATGAAGTATAGTGTGTTCTTGCCAGTAATCATAGCACATAAGACTCCAAAATCTAATCTCTAAGATAGAAAACTAATGGGGCAAGAAATTAAGAACAAAATCTATTTCACCAAAATTAACTGATTTATAAATCCCACCAAGATTTCCCTAAGTTCACTTCAAGAACCGATAAGAATCCATATACAAAATACTTTGGAGTCTTTATAAGATGTGCTAGACAAAGTATTATTACTTTAATCATTTTTCTGGAGGAAGTCTCGGCAAAGTCATTCCAAGTACTGGGGAAAAAAATCAGAACATATTTTAGACATGGTATGCTTGATATCATATATAAAATATAATTTAAAATATGATCCCAATGCTTCAATGTTAGGCTCAATCAGTGTAACACATAATTTAAAAAACCTGGTTACATTGGTCATCTTCCTAGACTTTAAGGTTAACTGGAAACTATTTCCTTAAAGCTCATGGGAAATCTACTAAATAGTGAATCCCCTTGTGCCCTTGAATTGTTTCTTTTAAAGAGCCCTCTGTATTCGTGTAAATAAAAAAATTTGAAAATGACAAAAAAATCACCTCTCAACAATGTTGAGGCAAGACACGCCATCCTGGCCACCCACAGCATAGAGAAAGCCTCCAAGCACCGCCACACCAACACTTGTCCTGCAGGTGCTTGTAGGAGCCACGTCACTGCTCCATTGGTTTGTTTTGGGGTCATACCTGCAAAGAACACGTCAGGAACAGAGTTTATATTACACAAAGAAAGTCTGGTTATGTTTACATATTCAATGAGATATAATACCAACATAGTCTTTCTCTAAATATTACCTGATTAATAACATATGAAACTCTAATTTATGTTTTTATTTTTTGAAATTGTTTTACTTAAACAAGTTATATATGAATATATTTTCTTAAAAAATTTTTTTCCAGGATGTTATAGATAAAGCTAAAGTTCCCTTTGAGTTCCACCCAATTTCTGGTCTCTTCCCATTTTGATTTGGTGTATATCCTTCAAGGCATTTCAGTAAAATACTTTTAAATAGGTATCTATCCACATATATATTTCTTTATATTTTAAGCATGCTTTCTTTGCATAAATAATGCCATACATTAGGCATTGCTTCTTCACTCAAATACTTTTTTAAAAATTTTTTTGGTGGGGGACAATAGGTTTGTTTGTTTGTTTAGAGGAGGTACTGGGGATTGAACCCAGGACCTCTTGCATGCTAAGCATGTGCTCTTACACTGAGCTATTCCCTCCCCCTCACTCAACATATTTCTGAGATCTGTTCATGATAATAGATATAGCTCTAGATTTTTCCTTTGAACTACTTCATTATAGTGCATGTGTCATATATTATTTAAATCATATTCTTATTGATATTATCCTTAAGTTGTTTCTGACATTTTGTTATTAAAAACAATGATTACCCTTATATATTTCTCCTTGTGCAAATGGATGATGAGAAGCAGAATCATGGGGCATAGGGTATATTCATTTTTAATTTTAAAAACTACTATCAAATTGCTCTTTTTGTATCTTTATCCATTTTGTTTTTAATTTCATTAATTTTTTTTCCATTTAATTTCTTTCTTTCTATTTTCTTTGCTTTTTTCCCCATCTTTCTTATTTTCAAATGAATGCAGATAAGTTATAATATATATGTTTGCCTGTGACTACTACTTTAGTTACATTCCACACATTTTGCTACATATGGTCTCAACTGTTACTAAGTTGTAAATATTTAATCATTTCCACTTTTATTTATTTAACTCATCAACTTGTTTTTAGTGTGTGTGTGTGTGTGTGTTTTTAAACTTCTATGGAGTTGATCCCTCTGTTTTTTCTTTCTTTTCAGCTACACAATCTATATCTCTAGATCTTGATATACTTCAGAGCTTCATGTTTGGGAAGTGTCAAGAATTACTGTAAATCAACACAGCTGAATGAAAAAGGGTGTGTGAGAGCAAGAAGCTAGAAGTCATTAAAAAATCAATTACTGTAGGTTTCCAGTGTGCCAGGCTTTGTGACAGATATGGGAAAAGACATTTCAACAAACAATTATAGTCAATGTGGTAGGTACAAGTCTGTTCAAAATATTTATGAAAGATCAGAGGAAGAAGTAACTAACTTATTTTTACAGTGCCAGGGAAGGCTTTATATAGAAAGTAACATTTGAATCTTGAAGTGATATTCCTATTCTGGGGGAAGAAGGAACAGTATGCAGGCAAAGAGGCATGAAAGAGGATAGCATGTCCAAGGGACTAGAAGCAGTTTGGAGGGTCTGCACTAGCATGTTTAGGGAACAGTGGTGTGCCAGGTGAGAAAGACTGGGAAAACAGGCAGAGGTCGGATCATAAAGGACTTGTACGTCACACTAAGTGGTCTAGGCTGTCAACTAGTGCCGCAGACACGATATAAAGCAACAAGCCACATCTGCTTCTACTTAACATCTCAAACAAAACAAGATGAATGGTAGAGAGAAAGATGTCCAGTTGTCCTTACTTACCTTTCAACACTGTTGAGATAAGAGGACCCGTCATGGCCCCCCACTGCATATAAGAGGTCGTCAAGCACACTGACCCCGACTCCACATCGCCTTTTGCTCATTGAAGCTACCATTCGCCACTCGTTGGTCTGTGGATCATATCGTTCAACACTGGAAATGGCATCTCCACTGCACCAGCCACCAACTGGGGAAGTAACAGAAACGGTCAGGAGAATACCTGTCCTAAAGCATAGAATGTATCACTCACTGCTAATCTTTAAATTGTGACCTAATTCTTTGACTTACCAAATGCCTCCGGAAGCAGGTTAAAAACATGTTATGATTTTTACTTACTCCACTGGGATTGCTGTATCTTCAGTTTTCTAAGTAAGTTAGTATTAGGTCATTTCACAGAGGAGGGCAAGGACACCAAATCAGGTTGGGAGGGAATGTGGCATTTAATGGAGACAACATTGCATTTAGTTAGAAAACTAGGACTTGACTGTTGCCTCTACTAAGCTATGTAACCTTGGGGAAATCCTGCAAACTACCTTATTTATTAAGAAAAAACAATTTAAAAGTGACATTTAAGATCAGAAGACATTTTGAAGAAATCACATTTTTCATAAGGAATACTCAGAACAACAGGTTCAAACTGAGCTCCATAAAGGCTCTGAGTGCTCCCTGAAAAAAATGTAATTGTAGCAGATAAATTTAGTTTGTTATTCTTTAAAACCATTTCTATTTTAATCTAAAATAAGAGCTAGATTCTGGAGCTTAGAAAGTGAAGACTAAGGATATCGTAACTTCAAAACATTTGCAAACTAATGGCTTCTAGGGGGTCTCCTGAGCCAGACTAAAATGGGAATCAAGTTTCTAACCTTCTAGACGGATCTGAAAACTCAATTCCTTGTTTCAAATCTCAATGTGCTGCATACATTTTATTTTATTGTGGTTTCATTTAAATTAGGATATTCAATGAATACTAAATCACAGTAAGTTTTGTACATATTAATTTCCTTAACTTTGAATTCTGTTCTGGATGTATGCCAGGAGTTTCAGTACCAGAGAAACATCTTCCAAAATAAAGTTTACCTGCAAATCTGACAGTTATAAGCACTTGAGACAAATCAAATAGCCTAATCATTAACCCTCAGGCACAGTCTTATAAAGGAAGCCACTAAGTTCAGCTTTTTATTGGATTACATGGCTCCAAATCAATTTAATATCACTTCATAAACTGTTCTTCCATACTAAAAAAAAAAAAAATAGGCCATTAGGAAATCAAATTTAAATCTTTCCTGTGAACTGGGGAAACAAGAAAAGGAAGGGGTTGTTCAATTCCACTGCCTCATGGCAATTTTCTGTGCATTATGATTTCCAAGGCAGCAGGTGTTGGCATTACTGGGACAGAATTATCTAAGTTATTATTATAAGCAGAGTATACTGTACTTAGCAAAATAAGGTGTACACACAGTTTTTGCTGCCGGAACTCTCAATTTGTGTTAAAATGGTGTACTTAAGGAAAAATACTGCTAAAAGAGGGACATACAGTTTTATATGTGTGAGATGTTAACTCTAAAAAGAATTACTTCAAAGGCAGATTGGTCAAAAAGTGTTACCTTAAAATAGGCAACTTTCATAAAGTATCTGGAATAAGGATCACTGAGCTGTGAACACACACAAAAAATCCCAAACAAAATAGAAATACAGAATTGAGAAGCATCAAGAAGCCTAATGGAAAACAAGAGTACAAGCCGGAAGACATCAGTGGGAGTAAAGTGCTCCCGAGTGAAAAACTACTGCTGTTATAAGCTGGCTCTGAGGCTTCCAGGATGAAGAAAGGAAGACTCATTTCACCAAATAAGTGAGAACTGGTAATTTGGCATTTCAGATAATGAAAACAAAATTGCAATAAACAAAGCAAAATGAGAATTAAGTTTTAAGTAGAGACAGATGTGTCAAGATCTAAAATAATGTCAGTGGAACAGTATCACTCAAGAATGGGGTTCAGATCTGGACAGCACAAAAAGACTGCGAAAGCAGGGAAAACCAAAACCAGTTGTAAAGGAAAAGACCTAATAGCTTTTCTCTACAAGTGAAAATGAAAACTTTAGTGTAAAAGAGGTGACAGATGATTTAACTTTTCTTCTTTATGTATTTCTGTGCTAATATTTCTATACTGCATGTGTATTCACTTCTATAATCAGAAAAACAAAAAGTATTATTTAAAAATAGGTTATCTTTCATATACAAAGTGACATTAGTAATCCATTATTGCTTTCTAATTTTCTTTTTCCATTAACCATGATGGGTCCTCCACATGAGGACTTAGCAAGAAGATGAGAAGATGGCAGTCTTTGAAGAAGGAGGAAGCGGGCCCTCACCCACCGAAATCTTCTGGCACCTTGATCTTG
Organism: Camelus ferus; assembly: GCF_009834535.1. Classification (NCBI taxonomy): domain Eukaryota; kingdom Metazoa; phylum Chordata; class Mammalia; order Artiodactyla; family Camelidae; genus Camelus; species Camelus ferus. The sequence goes on from NC_045716.1 coordinate 9,161,878, forward strand.
GACTTCCCAGCCTCCTGAACTGTGAGAAATAAATTTGTTGTTTATAAGCCATCCAGTCTATGGCTTTCTGTTGTAGCAGCCTGAAGGGACTAAGGTAGACCTAGTGAGAAGTTTTACCAAATAGAAAGTTGTCATTCAAGTGACTAAGGGAACTGAATTTACATGGACAGAAGTGAAACATCTGAGATTCAAAGTTCTCAGAGATGCAGGGGCAGAGAGTGGGAGCAAAATGACATAGCAGGCTGTCTTGGGCTGATAGCTAGCTCAGCAGAGCTAGGACAGAGTGGAACTGTCTAACGTAAGATAATGTTTTTTGACAGTTCTGTGTAATTATGAGGTGACGTGCACGTTGGAATATAAATTAATGCATATGATCCATTTAAAAAAATTTTTATTAGTCCTCATGCATGCTAAGCACGTGCACTACCACAGAGCTATACTTCCCCCATATGATTCATTTTAACAAAACATCCACTGCATGACATTATTAGATTTATATAAAAATACAGCATTCTTTTGGAGAGAACCTGTGTTGGATCATGAGTTAAGAGTCAAGATACACAATAGGTTATTATGTATTTCTTATGACAGTGGACATCCCAACTGTCCAAAGGACTATTCAAATGACAGTTCCTCATGTGGGGAAATACTCAGTTTAGTCACAGTATATTAAGATCCAAACCTGCAAAGAGTACTTCTCCACATCGGATAGGTTTCCGTGGTCTTGTCCTTGGTCCTTGCATTAGTGGTCGTTCTTGAGGCAACAGGAGATAGTTTTTAGCCTCATCTACCAAATCTCTGTGGAAAAAATTCTGCCTTTATTCCAAATGTTTAAACAATATTGTTAGTTGAATCCCAATATGGTTTAGGTAAATGTGTCAGATGGCAAGGCGAGCAAGCATAAATCAAACCAAACCATGAATACCAGCCAACATGAGAAAGGTCACAAACAGAGCGATGACGGCAGTGACACCATGAGTTGTAAAGTGATTGGTGTTTCCATTATCACTTCATATCTTAGTGCAAATTTAGTCTAAAACTCAACATGTTTGAGGCTAATAATAACTTATGGGAAACTAAAAGTTACAATTTAATTACCAGCCTGCATAGTTACTGCTTTCTAAAGAATGTTATTAGATTCTGCAGGACGCTGGCAAAGGAGCACAACAGCCATGGCACTAGATATTCGCTGGATTAATTTAAGTAGTAAAATAGGTAAAAAATTGGATTGCTGAAATGAAACTACTGTCATTTAATATTAATTTGCCATCTGGTATTGTATGAATGGTTTACTCTCAACAAGTCTATTGAGGATGAACATAGTTTTTTTTTTTCCCTGTTAACGTGCTTTATGAAAAGAACATAGTAATTACATTTGTTCAAACTATTTATGTACTTATTTCACTTGAGTCCTTTGAGTGATTTAGTGTTCGACAAGTGCAAATTCAGGCTGTTGCTCTGTTCGTTCTCAGCTCTGAAAGTGTTTCCTAAACTATGCTACATTTTCCTTTCTCTAGTTATTTTATGTTACAACGAGTAATTTATTCCTGCTGCACCAGTCCCAGGCATGACCCAAAAATGTACTTCCAGTACATGGCTTTGGTAAGGCCCCTTCTGAGTTTATTTATGCTAAAAACAAAAACAAACAAACCCCCCCCAAAAAACCCAAGCTGATGACCAATAACCTTCCCTAGCCTCCTCAGCTGAAAATAAAGACTGTGATCTCCTAATAGCTATTTTTACATCAAGTTATTCGGGGGTTCCTAGAAAGAGTGCTCTAGAGTTGACTTAGCGGCTAGCATAGAACTAACAGTAACCACAGAACAAGGGCTTTATACACGTTACCTCCAGTGACCGCCGCCACAGCCTAGGGAACAGGCATCGTCACTATCCCTGTTTTAGGGATGAAAGCACTGTACCAGAGAAAGGGTCAAGTAATCTGACTAAGGCCACACAGCTGGTAAATAATAGGGCAGGATATCAGGGAGGGGCTTCTTTTAAAAGTGACTTTGAAAGTATCTTTACTTTCTGTGTTGGAATCAGTATAATCTGACTTACACTTTATGGGGAAGAGCACCTCTGTTATTGTTTCTTCAGATTTCAGCATCCGTATGTGGTTTCCTTTCTGCTGTTATAAATATTTGGGGGACTTAATTGGCATTTGTCTTTTAAGATAAACATCTAAAACCCCCTCTAACATCTCCTGTTAAAGGAACCGGCTTCAGATCCTGGAGGAAATGGGAATGACTGTATACGCCCTCCATCTGTTCTAGGGATTCCTGACTCTAGAATCAGTCTCTTCAGTCACTGAGAGCCAAAGGCTGGTGTAGTTTAAGAAGTCTGAGTAGTGACTTGCTCTTTGGAGCTCTTATATATGGAACATGCTGGGGGAAAATGGTTAAAAACACCACATGGTTTCAGATTTGAACCTAAATCTTAAAAATCTGTCAAACTGGGATAAATAGTTTATTAAATTTTGTATATATTACAGAGAGAGCCCAATAAAACAGTCATTCTGTTAGTTTGCTTTGTAAACGCATTTAGAGTTTCTTCCAATCAAAACAATATTATAAAACTGCTTCATGAAGCTCTAGTGGAAATCTTTCCCACAGCTCCTTCAGGAGTGGGGTAGACCTTTAACTCTGTCCAGTCTCAGTGAGCAAGGCTGGTCCTATCCCCGAACTAGGCACACGGGATGGAATGAAAAAGTGCTCCTGACATACTTTTTGATAGAATCAACAGCACTATTTAACTTATTTCAAGAAAACACGTACTGGCATAGAACTGCCTCTTCAAGTTCAACCCTGCATTAAAATCTTAGAAATCTACCTCTTTATTGCCACTTCCACACCAGTAAACACCATACATTAAAAAAAAACTAATGGAATGGAATACTGGAAGTTCAGTCCTCTCTTCTTCCATCTCCTTGTGACCCTACTAGCCCAGGAGAAAAACCTATTAAATACTGCCTTGATCTCAGCACTAAAAAAAACAATATTTGGGAACAATATAAAAAAGGAAACTAGGAGGAAACAGGCATGTTTGGCTGTTGATTTTTTTCCACCCAGGGCCACTCATACCTGCATTCTTCATCACTTTTGATGAGGGGGTCAGAGCCTACAGTGCCCACCAGGAACTTGGGACTCAGCAAAGGCAGACGAACATGCTGCAGCACCTGTGAGACAGCAAACATGATTAAAGGCACACACTCCCATCTACAAGATATTTAAGAGGATACATAACCCATGCTCCCCTATTATATTCCCAATTGTTCTGAGATCTAATTGAATTAATGAATTGATCTAATTAATAAAAAATGAAGGTGGGAAGGCATAAATACTAAACTAAATTAAAATTTATTCTAACCACCAATTCAGTAATTAGAATAATCAGAAAATTGAAAGCACACTAACATCACTTTAGAATGCTACTTTATGCTTTCCACAATATGCTGTAAATTCTTCTATAATTAATTTCTATGATTGGACTCTCATTAGCAATCCAGAAGAATATCCTATTAAGTTGCTAAGGACTATAGTCATAATAAGAACATTAAACATTTCATTAAGTGACCACTTATGATCCACTTAAGGACAGTGATAATTGTTTCTTTTTTGCAAGTCAAATACATATTATTTCATGCAACAAAAAGCAGTTACTTCGAGAAGCATTTCCATCATACCTGGGGTAACTGAGGACGTCTTTCTTGAATACTGTATTTCACCCAGGCCATCACTGCATTGAACACCTGTTCTTCACTGCGAACGTTTAGTTCATCACTAGATATTATATCAATGAGTTGATTGGCTGGAAGCAACATGAACTCTTCACTTTCCATCACCTGTTTGAAGTTAGGTCAGAACAAAAGAAAAAACCCCTGTGATCAGATTTGACTCACTGTTTCAATATTTTTCTTCAGGGTTGTAGGGAAAAGCTCTATTCCACGATGGAGCTGAAGTTCAACATAGTACCAGAGGACAAGAAAAGTATAAAAAGAAAGCAAGGACAGGTGGAGCACAGAGGACTATCAGGACCATGAAGCTACCTTGTACAACACTACAATGGGGGGTATGTTATTACACATTGGTCAAAACTCATAGAGTGTACAATACCAAGGGTGAACCCTAATGTAAATCATGGATTCTGGGTGATAACATGTCAATGTAAATTCATTAGTTGCAACAAATGTACTTTTCTGGTACAGGATGTTTACGTTGAGAGAGGTTATATGTGTGGAGACAGGGTATAGGGGAATGGCACTTTCTGCTCAGTTTTGCTGTGAACCTAAAACTGTTCTAAAAAAGGAAGTTTATTAACTTTTTTAAAAAGGAAACAAAGGAGAAAACAGAGGACAATTTAAATTTAGGAAAAATAATAATTTATGATTCACGTAATTTAAGAAAAGCGATACTTTTTTCCCAAAATGAAGTATCAAAGTAAAAACTTATATTCAAAATACACTAATTGTATCAAATTATAACTCCAGAAATATAAGAGGCACATTAAAAAAATCAGGAAAAGCTTTCAGAAGAAGATTAGTTGCTGAAAGGGCAATGTCTTGGGCAGAAACACCAAGGGGCCAGTTTGAAAAAAGAATGAGGGTGTCAGCAATTCTACAAGCAAGAATTAATACAATGACAAGCGAGTCAGACCTATGAAAACCTCTGAGGACCAAACCACTCTGATATATTCATATGTGTGTGTGTGTGTGTGTGTGTAAAACTCCAAACACACCAATAACCTTTCTTTACCCAAATCTTAGGGCATCATCACAATGCAGATGAAATGGCAACAAAGATAGTCCCTTCTTGTGCAGTCCAGCCACAAATTCCAAAATCTCATAAATCTTGTCATCAGTATGTAAAGTGAAAAGGACAGTGCAATGCAGAGGAGGGCAACAGTCACCGCCACACTCTGTGGGGTTTGTCCTCTCATTCAGAAGATTGTGCTACATGTGACGTCTATTAGTGCAGGAAAGTGAGCTCTTAAGAGTTCAAACTCCCACCGTGCAACCTCTGATGCAGAAGATGTACCCTCTCAGGTCAGGGTTATTTTTCATGCTCATCGAAAAGTCAGAATATTTAGCAGGATGCAAGATAAGCCACAACAATGTAAATATCTGATTAAGATTTTTTTCCCTAACTGCAAATCTCAAAATAAAACAGTTAAGGGCCATAAAGTCAGCTGTACTTACAGCAGAAAATACCAGTGAGCATTTCAATTTTTATGGCACAAGTCTTTATATCTTCTGACTGAGAGACTTTTTGGGATTCAGGAAACTAAATACGAAACTTTTAAATTTGAGGTGAGGTTGCTTGGCCAGGTCACTTAGCAGTTAGAATGGCTGCATTGTACTCTCTGTGGCAGGGTTGTCAGAGTTAGCAAAGAAAAATACACAGCATTCTTATGCTAAGAACCATTTGTTGTTCATCTGAAACAAACTTAACTGGGCACCCTGTGTTTTATCCGGCAGCCCTATACCGGGGGTTATAAAGTCAACAGCCAAATTGAGGGCCTAGCTCCGAGTGAAGTGTGCTGGCCTTCACGGCACGCGGAACAGCAGCCATGGCTGTACCTTACTCTCCTCTTCGCTTCTTGACACTCTGATTTCTTGACTTAGGTACAAGTATGGTACGTCTATCTTTGTGCAGTGCCGTAACATTGTCTTTGGATCTTGTCAGAGTATACATTTTTCCCTCCAATTTACTGATTATCAACCAAATATTACATAAATAGCGAGGATCACCAAGTTTAAAGTTTATGAATTAACAAGGAACTTACTGGAAACCTTAGATGCCGAGAAGACACAGACATCTGTGTGAGCAAGTATTTTCTGGCATTAAGAGCAAAGAGTAAAAATAATATTTTTAATGAACAAATTCTGGTTAAAATATCACTTCTCCTTTTTGTATCAACAAGAGAAAAATATTAATGATCTACCAGTAGGGCAAATCTAGCACTGAAGTCTGTCCTTGAACCAAACAACCAGGTTAAGAAAATAATGCTTTAAAATACCTGCTTTTAAAATAAGAGTTTGCAGGAGATCTAAATTTTAAGTCCCACACTATTATGGTAATGAGCTTACTTTTTTATTTCTTCAGATAAATATAGATGCAATTTGAAGAATGAATAAAGCTGAAAACAACAATGAATAAGGAAGGTATTCTAGATTTGTTGTAAGAGAAGTGAATGGTGAACTCAGTGCTGTTGAGTTGAAAGAAAAATTTTAAATTTATGTTTATGGGCAAGAGGAACGCTGTATGAATTAAACTAGGCTTAATAAAGCAGAAGGAAATTAGAGATTTGTTAGAAAATAATTTAAATGAGTCACAAGTGCTAAGCCCCAAATGTTGGCTTTTTTTTTTGCATCTATACAGAACCATTCTAGTCTGTGAACAAGGGTGAGGTTTCATCATGGGATTTCATTATATGTCAGGTTCACTTCGGAGGCAGGGTTAGAACTGCTGGGGATTCTAAACCTTCTCTATTGTTGTGAATAATCTTTAGATATGTGTACCTACCTTAGATCTAAAACACAAGCTACAGTTAAAGTGGAAAATTTTTAAAAATCAACTTTATTTATTTATTTTAAATGTCTAGTTCAGTAAGTTTTGATAAATGTATATACCCATGTAACCATGACCACAACCAACATGTAGAACATTACCATCATCCCCAAAGGTTCTAAAGCAGAGTTCTTAATCTGGGGTCCAATGACTTTGGCAAATTACTTTGGAATTCTCAGTGATGGCAAATCTTTATTTTTTGGAGAATGGATTTGGTATTTGAAAATAGCGGAACAAAGTTAAAGAAGTTGTGTGAAGAGGATAAATTATTTTGAGTGAGAAATTAAGTGTGACTATAAAATATTGACTCAGTTAATTTTAGTGAGGTATAAACTCCATTTAGTTGTGGTGTATTCCTTTTTTTGTATTTTATTGGAAATCAATTTACTAACATTTTGTTAAGGATTTTCCCATTTAAATCCATGAGAGATACTGATCTGTAGTTTTCTTTTAGTGTCTGTGGTTTTGATATCAGGGTGATTTTTATCCTTATTCGGCAGCCTCCTTCACCTTTTTCTGAAAGAGTTTGTGTAGAATTACTATTCTTTCTTTCTTAAAAGTTTGACAGAATTCACCACCTGGGACTGGCATTTTCTCTGAGGGAAGGTTTTTAAATTATGAATTCTTCCCTTATTGTCCTTTTTAATGTTTGAGGGATTTATAGTGATGTCATCTCTTTTATTTCTGATTCTGGTAATTTGGGTGTTCTCTTCTTTTTTCCTCAGTATAGCTAGAGGTTCATCAATTTTTTTTTTCAAAGTACCATTGATTTTTGCTCTAACCTTTGCTCTTTTCTACCTCCTACTTACCTTGGGTTTAATTTAAAAAGACTATAAAGCAACAAAGTAATAAATGGCAACAAAGTAATCAATAATAAATAAATGATAAGTAAGTAAGGAATAAAGGACTCTAACCCACTAATTAGAATAAGATTCTATGAGGACATAATGCCAGTCAATCAGAACAAGGACAATTCTTCATTATGGCAGAATGTAGATAGAAAAATGGGAGTTTGGATTAGATTAATATTTTTATCAACTTCCTGAATTTGATACCTGAGCTGTGGTAAAAAAAAAAATTCTATGTAATAGAATATTCTTGGTCTTAGAAAATACACATTGAAGTGTTCAGGAGTAAAGGAAAATGATGTATGCAATATACTCTCAAATTGTTCACAGAAAAATACATAATAAGGAGTGGCAAAATGTTAACAACTGGTGAATCTGGGTAAAGGGTAAATGAAGGTTTTTTCTTTTTTCTACAACTTCTTATAAATTTGAATTTTTTCTTTAAAAAATTTTTTTTTCAAATAAAGTTTAAAAATTATTTTTCCAATCTAACAGGTCAAAAAAATGTTGTTTTGATGTATGTTTCCTTAATTATGTATACGGGTGAGTATCCTTTCATATGTTTATTTTACATTTGAATATCTTTTTTACACACTGCTTCTTCATATCCTTTGCCTATTTTTCTACTATATTTTTAATGGTTTTTCTCATGGAATTCGTATGAGTCTTGTAGGAATTAAGTGTTTTTTCTGTCATGTATGCTTCAAATAGTTTTCTGAGTTTGATATTACTTAGTTTATGGTGTTTTGGTTGTTACTGTTGTTATACACAACTTTTAATTTTTATGCAATCAAATTTATCAACTTTCTTTATGGCTTCTGGGTTATATCCTGCTCAGAAAGGCCATTTTTACCCCCAGCATACTAATGTTTCCTTCTTGAACTTTTAGAATTTTTTAGGTTTAATTTATTTATCCATTGATAATCCCATTTGTTTAAATTTATTTTTTCCCTCAAATCACCAGTTTTCCTAATGACATACATTAAACAATTTGATTTTCCTCCACTGACTTGAAAAATCTACTTCTGGACTTTTCTGAGCTCCACTGATCTGTTCTTTCTTTAGTTCCAAACTGTTTATTCTTTTTAAATACTTCTTAAGGCCAATGATTCTAACATTAATTTTCAGGAACTTCCTGGCTGTTCTAGCACAAGTAGTTAACTCTCGGTATCTGAGGAGGACTGGACCCCAAGGATACCAAAATTGATGGCTGCTCAAGGCTCTTATATAAAATGGCATAGTATTTGCATATAACCTATGCACATCCTCCCATATACTTTAAATCATCTCTAGATTACTTACAATACCTAATACAATGTAAATGCTCTGTAAATAGTTGCTGGCACTCAACAAATTCGAGTGTTACCTTTGGGAACTTTCTCGAATTTTTTTTTTCTTTTTTGATCCATGGTTGTTTAAATCTGCGAATGGAGAAGCAGTGAATATGGAAGGCCAACTGTATTTATTTATTTATTTATTTATTTATTTATTTATTTATTTATTTATTTATTTATTTCCTCCTTTTTAAAACAATCCCTTCCTTTGCATTTCATGGCCCCCACATTGCTGGTTTTCCTCTTCTCTCTACTCTAATTATTCCCAGTTTCCTTTGCCAGTTGCTTTTTCACTCATCATCCTTCAATACTGGAAAAATTTTTAGGGCTTTTCTTTTCTGTCTTCCTACTAAGTGACCTCAGTGGCATTGATTTTTTTTAACCTTGCTCATGGTGCTTTTTAGTTTAAAAAAAGTTTTAAATTTGTATACAATAAAATTTATCCATATTTTCTCTTAGGGTTCTATCCCACCTAAAAAAAAAATGAAGCCATAGCTTAATTATTATGCCTTAATTACTATGTTGATGACTCCTAAATTTTAATCTCAGTCTAACCCCTTTTCTAAGATACAGACTCATATAACAGTGACCTGCTCGGTATCTCTACTTAGATATCTCACAGGCATCTCAAACCAAATATACCTAAAATGGAACCCATGAGATAACCTCCTCAAACTGTTCCCCTCTCCATTACATCTGTAGTACAGGTGCCCAGAAATGGGACTGCTGAGGCAAAAAGCGTGAGCAGAAAGTGTGTAATTTTCATAGATGCTGCCAAATTCCCTTTCAGAGGGGTTGTATCAATTTATACTTACACTAGCAATGTAGCTATTTCTCCATAGGGTGTGTAGTAAAACTTCTGGATATTTGTAATCGGATACATTACAAATTTGAAATCTGATAGATTAAAAAAATAGTACTTTGGTGTAGTTTTAATTCATGTTTCAGTTATTATGAACAAGCTTGAGCAGATTTTCATGTTTAAGGGCAATCAGGATTTCTTGTAGACTGCCCATTTTTCTGTCAGGTCACTGACCAACAGGAGCTCTTGGGGTACTAAGGAAGTATCATCTGACATGAGTTGCAAATATTTCCCCCCAGTTCGTCTTTGATTTTTGTCTTGTTATTGTTTTGTTTCACCATGAGTAAATTTTTAATTTTTACATAGCCAAATCTATCAATATTTTCTTCTATGCTTCCTTAGTAAATTAGAAAGGCCCTCTTCGCTTCACACAAAGGAATTGCTTCATGTCATCTTCTACTATTTCATGGTTTCCCTCTGTACTTTTAAATCTCTGATCCACTGGAGGTTTCCTGGTGGACAGAAGAGTGATATTAAAGTATAAAATGGACCACATCTTTACTTTGCTTAAAACACTTTAATGGTTGTCTATTGGTCTTAAGATTAAATTTCAAATTCTTAACATGGTCTATTAACTCCAATGTGATCTGGCTCTGTTCTTTCTGTAAAATCATTATGTAACATTCTCCCCTTTGCTGTCTGGGTATCATTGGGTTTCTTTCAGTTCCTCAAACTTGTTTTGCTTCTTCACGTCTCAGAATTTTGTATGAACTGTCCCAGAACCAAAGTTAAATTTCCATGTAATGCAGTGTTAAATCATCCAGGGCTGCTTCTTTGTAGCATCTATTAACTGTAATTAATTATTTGTGTAATTATGCATTCAATGGCTACTTTCCCTGCTAGATTATAAACTCCACTAGAAAAGACACTAGGCATCTTGTTCACTTCTGTAGCCTCTGTTCCCAAGCACAGTGGCTGAAGCATAATAGCTTTATAAATATGTATTAAATGAATGAACAAATGAAAAATAACAGGCTTAATGAAAAATTCTTTTGATAACAAATAATTTCCTTTTTCTGATTATTAGCTTACCAAATAATCTCTGATCTAAAATTTATTCTTCTGAACAATCCATATAATCAGGAAGGAAATACTTCATGTAAATGACCGATACCAGGAATCCTATAAGATACAGATCTCCTTTGAATTGATAAATTGCATTCTGGCTTATAAATTATCCTTTATGAATATGAGTAGGGAAATCAATCCCTAAACTTTAGTTTTTGCTAACAGAATACGAAACTGTCCTCTAAAATAAAAACGGCTTAGAATTTATAACTTATTTCTCTGATGCAAGTTAGAATCAGCAGTAAATACCTAAGCAGGTATATGTCAGTTAGCAGAATGTGAACTCATAATGTTCTCCTGATAAATACATTGTGAATGCATTCAAACCACCAAGTACTACAACTCACCTCTTGAAAGTTATGTTGAGTGAACTTGTCTGCTATCCTTAGCAACTCACGACACGAATGTGTGTCAGCAAAAGCCCGAATGCCCAGGCAGTTAGAAGGATCCAGCTGTCTCTTTAAGAACTCACAACAGGCTTCCTGTATTTCTGCCAGCTGGAGGAGGCAAGCAGCTGGCAGAAGGGTCTGGACATTGCCCTCTTCCACGGTTATCTGGGAGGTGTACGCAAAGTCTATCAGCAGTTCCATAGCCCTCTCGTCTATGTCTCGGATCACTACTTCGGTCTGACGGCTCTCTGCCAATTCTCCTGTAAACATAGCTCGGAAGTAGGGACTGCAGGCCGACAGAATGACTCGATGGGCATATATCTTCTTAGCGCCCACAACTAGCACCACGTCGCATAGCTCCCGGTGCTTTCTCAGAAGGTTAATCACTTCCAAGGTTTGTCGAGGGTGCTTGTCTGAGATATAGGGCATGCGGGCAGGTTGGGGAACCCCTTCTGGCAGTTTGTTGGGGTCTCCAAGGGTGCAGCGGCTTGTTACATCCATTCCAGTCTCTCCTGGTCGAATATTGGTACACCTACAGGAATGGGGGGGGGGGAGAAAAGAGAAGATGGCAATATTTTTAAATGCTCATTCCTACATTTCATGTATCATTTCATATATAGAAATTCAGGTGCTAACTAACCAGGTAAATGCCACAAACTTAAATTATTGAGAAATAACTGGAACTAAGGTATTTGGATTTTCATAATCATCACACTGTATCTATCAATGTGCAGGAAAAAAAAGGGAATCTATGGCCCTCGGTTAAGACGGTAATTTTCTTTTAACAAATATTTATTAGTTCTTATAATTTACAAAGCATTTTGCTATGGACTGAGGAAAATTCAAAGGAATGTAAACAGGCATCAGGGAACCTAATTAATTAGAAGGAGAGATACATGAATAGCCAGAAAGAGAGCAACCAGGATAAAGAACATGGTTCAGAAAGGCAAAATCTATAAAGTATTTGTTTATACTGGAACACAGCCCTGACCAGCATAAGCTATCAGGTTACTACAAGAATATATCTTTTTTGTGAAGTAGGAATATTACACTGGGTTTTCCTGAAGCTTAGGGGAAATATACTACACACATGCTTCAGATCGTTGTTTCTGTTTCTAATTCTATACTTACTAAGCAGTCTTCTGATGTATAATTCTTCCAAAGGTATTATATTATTTAAAGGGAGGTAGGTGACTCCAGAGCCCTGATCACTGGATTTTAGGCCAGCCTCATGTGAGCCTCAGAAATTAATCATCTATGTACTGATGTTGTCTAATATCTAATATAATATCTAGCCTGCAAGGGGCAGTATCAGTTTACTGGCCCTAAAGCTGTAGCACTGACAAGACCTACAGTATAATAAAGCACTAGAGTGCTTGAGAGAGTCCCCAGGGAAGGAGATGAGAATCTAAAAGGACATTTTGGGAAGAAGAAACCACGTTTACATTACAAAGACGTAACTTGAAAACAACAGATTCTTCCTTTCCCCAACAGCAACCTGTTTTTCCAAAGTGCTTATAAATTCAGTCTTTCTATGCTTGGCCTCAGCCTACAGGTAACTGTATTCTAGACTACAAACTGTTCATAATTCCTCACATGTGGCAGAAACAGCACTGTTTATGCTTGTCAACTTAAAGCTGAAACATAAAGTGGAGCAGTTCAACAATAATTTTTACCACCCACATAAACAATCAAGAAAGCTTTCACAGCCATAAAAAAATGACAACATAACGCCATTTGCAGCAACATGGATGTCCCAGGAGAATGTCATTCTAAGTGAAGTAAGCCAGAAAGAGAAAGAAAAATACCATATGAAATTGCTCATATGTGGAATCTAAAAAAAAAAGAACATGAATACAAAACAGAAACAGACTCATAGACATAGAATACAAACTCTTGTGGCTGCCGGGGGGTGGGAGGGGTGGGAAGAGATAGACTGGGAATTCAAAATTTGTAGATACTGACAGGCATATGCAGAATAGATAAACAAGATTATACTGTATAGCACAGGGAAATATATACAAGATCTTGTGGAAGCTCATAGCAAAAAAAATGTGACAATGAATATATGTAAGTTCATGTATAACTGAAAAATTGTGCTGTAGACTGGAATTTGACACAACATTGTAAAATGACTATAACTCAATAAAAAAATGTTAAAAAAAAAAAAAAAGAAAGCTTTCAGCCACAAGTGCTTAATGGTGCCTTGTTTGTAGTAGATGCTGAAAGAATAAATCACATGGTTAACAGTGGTACACTCATGCTTTAAAAAAGAATCACTAAAGACCAACTCAAAAATTGCTGTTATAATACTGACATTGTATGTTGAAATTAAAGCGGTTTTTGTTGCAACCTTAATCATGTACACAAAAATGGTACTGTTGAACTCAGATGTAAATGGTTTTTCATTTCACCTAAGTATAATACGAAAGCTAGTTTCTACATATCTACTTAAAAAAAAACAGTATGCCATAGCAAAAAAAAAAAAATGCTGCTATGATTGCATTAGTACAAATTCTGACTTTTAATAGTGTGTCATTTCCATACTCTTACCAACTCGTCAGCTGTCTGGTTTGCAAACTTGGAAGGAATTCTCTTAAATGTGTTTACTCTCAAAAGTTCTGTTCTCTCTGCTCTCTACACACATTCTTGGAGAAGCTCATTTAATTTTATGGTTCCCATCACCCATATGTGAATGACTAATGGATTCTTATCTCCTACCTGGATAAGTTCTGAATTCAAATCCATACGTATGTCCCACCATCACTCAAATATATCTCAATGATATATCTAAAACGGATTCCTTCCCCCAGGTGTCTCTCCTCTAGTCTTCCCCGAGATCAGTAAAAGGCAGTTTCATTCTTCCAGTTGCTCAGGACAAAAATCTTGGATCTCCTTCCCTTCCACACACTCTCAACCGCAATCCACCAGCAAATCCTGTCGTTCTACTTCTGAATAATACGTAGAATCCAACCATTTCTCTACATATCCACTGGCCCCACCCTAATTCAGGCTACCCTCACCCTTCTTTATATTATAATAGCCTCATAAGTGGCCTGCTTGCTTTCAGCTTTGCTGATTTATATTCTCTTCTCTAAACAACCAAAATGATCCTTTGGAAAAGTCAGATTATGCCACTCCTCTGCTCAAAATCCTTTAAACACTCACAGGAAAAAAACAACTCTAGGTTTATTATAGCCTATTGGGTTTATGGACTTCTATGACTGTTCTCCTGGCTCACTCTGAATTCATCTCCTACTGCTTTCCCCTTGCTCATGGCGCTCTAGTCACATAGCCTTCTTTGCTATTTCTGGGACATGCCAAGGCCTCTCTTGCTTCAGAGCCTTAATCCTTCATGAAAGGTTCTTCCCCAAATATCTACAGAGCTCCTTCCCTTATTTTTTCAGATCTCTGTTCAAATGTCAATTTATCAGAGCACCTTATACGAAACAGCATCTCTTACTTCTACTATCCTAACCTCTTTACTTTGCTTAATATTTCTTCATATATAATTACCTCCTGACATAATATATTGGCTTTTTCCTCCAACTAGGACATAAGCTCCATTAGAACAAGGCCTTTGTTCTCTTTTGTTCAATGCTATACTTCAAAAAGACCTGGATCCAGTGCTCATTAAATAGTTGTCAACTGAATTCAACTTTTCTTCCTTCAAAACTAAGCTATACCCTCCAAACTTTCTTGTTGAATTCTCTTGAAAGGATGCCAGGTTTGGAGCTAGGCAAACACAAGTTCAAACCTTAGCACCATCATTCACTAGGTGTACTGTTGGGCAAATTACCTAACTTCTCTGATCTTCAAGTTCATCACTTGTAATGCAAGGAAAATTATATTTACCTCACAAGGAGAGTGACAGTGTTAGGATTTGTCTGAATGCATGTCCTCTGACTCCAAAGTCAGTGCTTTATCCTGAACTGTTCTGGTCAACTGGATCAAGCATTTGAAACAGAAATGGCCCTGGCAATCTGCTTTACATGGCTGTTACTCTTAGAGGGAAGAAAAAGCAAGCACACTGCCACATGGCTGGACTCTGCTGCTCTTTTAGGAAAAATGAGTAAGAACAGGGATCACCTGTGGGCTGAGACTTTAAAGGGTACCTCATTTTAAATCTTCTGAGAAGTTGTATTTAATTCTAGAAGTTATATTTAATTCCATACATTATTTCTTCCATAGTTGTATTTGCTTTTGTAGATGTTTACTTTAAAAAAAATCTAAGCCCATGTCCTCCATCATCCTCATCACATCCAAGGGTTCTACTGGCAGAAAAGTTTTCTTTTTTTTTCTTTCTGTACATTTTTCTGGGCAACTTACAAGGCAAATTATAATAAGGGCCCTGGAAACAGATTGTACTCACACCTTGTCACATCTATTTTCACAACTACTTTGTTTGGAGTCTGATGGATTAAGCACTTTAATGACTTGAGGGGTAGGGTAGTAAAATGAAGTGCAAACTGCTCCCCAGGACAGGAAAGAGCCCTAGGAAATCTTTTAATTAAAGGCTTGGGGGAACAAGCCTGACTGTCCAAGTGAAAATTCATCGAGAGAAACTACAGAGGATCTCAGATTATTTGCTTTTTCAGTCTGTGGGTTTCTATCCCAAAACTGAACCAATGACATAACAAATGTATATAAAAAGAAATTGAACTCAGATAAAATTTTTATTAACTTAATTTGCAAGACTAATCTACATGTGTTTTAAGGTTAAAGGAGGAAAGTGGAAGGATTATTCTGGACTCTAACAGTTAACAAACTAGGGAGACCAAACCGAGCTTTTGCCTTCTCCTACAAAATGACTGCCAATTCTAGTAAAGCGTCAGTCTTTCTAAAACCAAAAAGCTACAAAATCTTTTAATGATAAGTTTAGCAGATTTTGTATTCTTTTAGAACTTATGAAAAGCATAACTTCAGGATAAATTCTTACCATCAAATCTCCCAAACTTTAACATAGCCTTGATTTTGTTCTTCTACCAGCCATAGACTTCAGGGACAGCTGACTATGTTCCCAGTTTTAAAGATGAACCCCGAATTCTCTTAAATCAATTAGTTGATGGCATTCTCTTACCTTAGCTGGTCACCAAACTGTCAGAAGAGACTTACATTCCACGATTTAAGGGAGAGTTTCTTGTGCAGGGCGTTAGTAAGGAAGAATGCATGTTCTACATGGCCAGTGGTGGCCGGGGGATGGGAGAGCAGTTTTAGGTTAGGATGAAGTTGATGGTGCAGAGATGTCTGGAGAGACAGAGAGAACTCGGGTCCAAGATGATCCTATCAAGCCCTGCCTCGACCAGCCCTGGAGGCTACCCTATCTCTAGCCTTCTTATCGTGTAAATAAAAGATTTTCCTATTGATTAAGCCAGTCTGAGTCAGGAGTTTGTGTTACTTTCAGCCCAAAACATTTTGATAACAAAAATACAGCAGTTAAAATGTGAAACAGTAAAATTAGTCACATATTCTAAATTTACTAACCAATTTCAATATAGAAAATTGCCCTTGCCTTGACTCCTGTATACAGAGGTTCTTCCACCATTATTATCAGATTTTCCAAATATGGTATTGATAGATTTAGAATTATGTTTTGAATCTGTGCCTCTTCTTTCAAATGAAGAAAAAATGTTGGAAGAAGACTAGATACTCTTTCTTCATTGGCTGAATGCCCAACTCCTATTAAGCTGTTATATTGAGTTTTAAAATATTGTGCTTCTCTAACAGCAGCAATATGGGAAGTTCTTGGTAAAAATGCACATCTTTAAGAGGGGCTAGAGAATCCAAATATCTGGGAGTGTGGCTCTAGAGTCTGCATTTAGCAAGCAGGTTATTTTAACACAAATTAAAGTTTGACTAATAACCTGCTAATAAGTTTGACTAATAAATAAAATTCCTTTCTTAGTGGATGGTGGTTTTTACAAAAAGAATGCACTGACCTAAGTTGAAAGGAAATAGCAATGTGGAGAAAGAATGATTCAAAATGCAGCTATAAAAAAAAAAAAATTTAAGGGCAAAGTTATTGTCAAACATAAAATAAAATTAGAAGGATTC
Organism: Camelus ferus; assembly: GCF_009834535.1. Taxonomy (NCBI): domain Eukaryota; kingdom Metazoa; phylum Chordata; class Mammalia; order Artiodactyla; family Camelidae; genus Camelus; species Camelus ferus. Next base: position 9,178,999 of record NC_045716.1, read on the forward strand.
ACATTTACCAAAATGTCAATAAATCTAAAAAAATCTGTAAGGCAGGCATCAGATATTATATGCCAAATTATTTTAAGAAATCATAATTGCTACATTTGAATTTCGATACATAATGGGAAGAAGCTGCTATTCAAGTTTTTCAATTGTTGCTCTTTCACATTCTGGCGGAAAGGGCAGCATTTGTTTCAGAGACAGATGGTATTTTTAAAACATCTGTTTAGGCCTGTTAATTATAAAAGGCAAGGTGAGGGCCCCTTGGGACGATAAAGACCATTAGAAGTATTTCGTTTGCAGTATTTTTTGGCTTATTTTGTTTTGAACTTGAACTTGAATATCATTAGGAGGGTTTGGGCCCTTAGTTCAGCACAGTCCCCACTACTGTCTTATGTGAGGCTGTGCCATGAATTTCTGTGAACTTCCCAAAGATATACAAGGATTTTGTTTTTCAACCACTGTTCTAGAGATAGCGGGATCATAACAAAGAGAATTAAACTACTCAGTATAATTAAGTCACAGTAATTTCAAAGGGAGAAAGTTTTAGCGGGAGAGAGAAGAATGGACCTTAGACAAAAGGAAGAAGAGCCCAGCATAAGAGATGAGGAGAGTGTGGAAACAGATACATTTATTTTGGGGTAAGGAGGCGTCAGGAGCTCAAGGAAGTTCTTGCCGGACAGCCTCTATTTTTAATGTGAAGTTGGGAGTTGGGGGAGCAGGTCACTTGCTGCCACTGAGAGGAGTGCTAACAGGATCACGAGAAGAATGAGTAAGGGTGCGACACAGCTACTGGGGGGATGAGTAGGCATTGATTAGGGACTCACAGAAATAGTGTCAGCTGTCACTGCTGGTCCCAACGATATTAAAGACTCTGAACACAGTAGCATGAATTGCCAGTGGCTGGTTTTATCCTGCAGTAACCAACAGCCCAAGTTAGAGAGTATAAATGCTTGCATTAATCTAGAGTTGGGAAATGCCACGGACAAACTCGGGAGTTGGGTGGTAGCTAGAAAATGTTTGAAGTGGTTGTAGGAGTAAATTGTGTAAAAACACAAGGGGCAAAAAGCATGTTGATTATGAGTGGATCAAGGAAAAGCTGCAGTTATTGTCAGAAAACAAGTTACGAGGACCTATGATTTCTGAGTGATAGTAGGCATGAATTTTTGAAGTGGGTGAACGTGAAAGTCACAGGAATTTAGGAGGTCAAGGAAACGTAAGCTAGGTAAATGGAGGGGTTATTACTGAAATCTCCTTAAATGATAGAAGAATCAAACCATGTGCACGAAGGAAGAAAAACCAAAGAACAAATCAAATATCCAAAATATTCTTCATGTTTGCTAAAGGAATGTTTCAATTTTTGGTAAGTACGTTTAATAATATTTCCACCCACCCAAAATGTGCGAGTCAACTTAAATTTCAGAGCTATCATATCACTTGTTCCTCAGACCTACTTCCAAAGAAATATTCTTAATTGAGGAAAGAGTCATTTTCTGTAAGTGGCTACGATAACTTGAAATCAAGCACAATAAAAGGTTTAAAAAACATAGCCTTCTAAATTTACATCATTTAAAATTAAGCTTTATCTCTTAGTCCAAGACCTGCAGAATCTTTCCTTCGCTTAGAATTGTGCTTCCTATCTATTAAATGAGTATCTGTCCTTTTACACTTCAAAAATTTTGTTTTAATTTGCAAATTAACAGCCTGCTCATTAAAAAGATTCAGCTGAGTTGACTCATTTGAAGTCCTAAGCACACTTGAATGGGGAGAGCTAGAGATTTGAGCACACAAATCCTCAAAACAGACAGAACACCTCAAAGTGCCAATTCTGCTTCTTAGAAGAGCACCCACTAGGCACTACATTCCATACCTGATTCCAGACCAAGAAGCCAAGCTGTCAATCCCTCAAGAATTGACATGAAGGAACTGAAAATAGGTCATGAATGCTTCTGCCCTAAGACATCTCCTCACTGTTTATTGGATGAATGGAGGGTCAGCACTGGGTGCCTTGGCCAGCAATCAAGGCAAGATGGAGGAAGGGCAAATGGCCACGCAAGCAAGCTGGTCTCCCTTATGTCAGGAAAGCGAGTCTTCCTAGGATACCTCTCAGCGACTTCCACTGACAGCTCACTGGCAGCATGTGTTACACAGCCAACCCAAATTGCGAAGAAGGTTAAAGACAGCAAGCATAATATTTATTTTTCTTGTGTCTATATATAGTAGAAGGAAAAGCATTGAGCAAGCCAACCTACAGTGCATGCCACACCAAGAAAGCCAAATCAAGCAGGTGTATCTCATACTACTATTTTTAAGCATACATTTTAGACTGACTAGACTAAACAGGAAGTTCTAAAGACAAGAGATTTGGATGGGATTTGACTTTTGATGTTGAACTCAAGGAGCTCATCTTTCTTCACTGTGAGTGAACAGTATCAATAAAAACTCTAGATACAATTAAATTAAACAAGACCCAAAGAACCTAAAGGTTCTTACCTACTTTAGAATCTTCCCTGGGTTTTCATCTTAGGTCACACCTTAAACTCCCCTGGTACTCCCTAGGATTCTGTTTTTAGCATCCTCCTTTTCCGTTGTACCCTCACCCACACCTACAACTTCAAGAATCTTCAGCATATTAATGACTCACAATTTTTTTTTTCTCTTCAGCCCAAACAGCTCTGCTGCCCCCGACCTATATTCCAATTACATGCTATCTTTACCTGGCTGTTTCCTAGACACAGTACCATTAAAATATATGAGAGAGAATCTGTTCTGGGCTTACTGAAACCTGTGCCTTTTCCTGTGTTTTTGATTATAGCAGCACCTAGTTTCCCAAGTTGAACTCTTTGGAGTCATTTATATCGTTACCTTTCCTTCACTCTATATTCACCAAATCCTTTTGATTTTACTATTAAACAACCTCAGTTCCATTCTCTTCTCTTAATCCCCACTGCCACAGATCTACTTCAGGTCCTTATCAGCTTTCATCAAAACTACCACAACTCCCTTAAATTAGTTTTTTGACATCATTTCTTCTGTCTTTCTAGTCCATGTCCTTTCTTCTTAAATATCAGTCCAAAGAACAAACCTGATTTGTATAACAATGCCCATTGGCTCTGAAATACCTAAAGGGTGAAGTCAAACTCTTTCCCATGGTTGTGGCCTCATTTTCCATGATTTTTTCCCCCTTGTTCCCCCTTCTTTCTCCCTCACATATTCTGCACTCCAGATATACTTACCATTCCATATATGTCATGCACTTCCAGGTCCTGGTATCTTTTTTTTTTTTGGTGGTGGCACAGCTGTTCCTTCTGTTTATAGTGTCCTTTATTACCTCCCTTCTTTAATTCTTATCCTTTAAAGTACATTCTTTAAAGCAAATTCTTATCCTTTCTAGAAGATGCAGCTCAAATATCACCATCTCTGTGAAGCTTTCCTCATCTCCACAGAGCAGAGGTTTACATCTCTATTAAAACCCTGTTCATGTTGCATTACGGAGTCTGCTCACGTCTTTCCATCACTTCATCCGTATATATGCAGTATACAGGCATAGAACAAGTACTATATAAATGGTAGTGAATAAACCATTCATAATAAAATCAAGCCCAATTTCTTACTTATATATTTAAGGAAAGAAGGAAGAATTACATCTCAAAATGCTTTAGTGTCTCTAAATTTTAAAAATGATTAAAAATAGTATCTTGGGAAACAGGCACATTGTTGGTAAGACTGAAGATTGGTATAATCTCTAAGGAGGGGAATCTGTTAATATTAACAAAAATTTTAAAATGCACATACTCTTTGGGCAATTCTACATCTAGGAATTTATTCTATATGTACACAATTGGGCAAAAATCACATACAAGGATATTCACTGTAGAACCAGTCATAACAGCAAATCATTTGAAATAACTTAAATGTCTTTCAATGGGACTGGTTAACTATGGTACCTACAGACAAGAGAATACTATGTAATTATTAAAAAGAATAAGGTGGGTCTATATGTGTTTGTCATAATCTACAAGATAATGTGTGAAGTGAAAAAAGAAAGATACAGAAGAATGTACATGATATGCTGACATGAGTGTTTTTAAAAAAGCGGAGATATTTTATATATGCTTGTACATGCATTACAATACTGTGAAAGAATGCATAAGAAACCGCTTACAAATGGTTCCCCTGGAGAAAACTGGGAGCCAAGGTCAGCATTGGGAGACTTACTTTTCATTAAATATCCTATTTTATCTTTTAAATTTTGTTGCATTTACACATAATAGCTAGTTAAATAAATGAATGCAATGAAGCTTTGCTAATAAAATGCCAATCAATTTCATAAAACTTTATTAAGCATTAGGATACCCCTAACAACAATTTTCAATCTTTTCTTGTTCAAAGTCTCACCCCACCCCCCTGGGAAAAATCTCCAGATGCTGTTCAGCTATTGTCATTCAAACAATTATTCAGTGATCATTAGGTGCCAGGGAGGCAAAGATACAGAAGACATATGATACTCAAAGAGCTCATACTCTAGGGAGAATGAACATTTATTTAACTAATCTCAATATAAAGAGTTATTCTCATCCAAAGCTTCTCCAATAACAGCTAAGTATAAACCCAAAATTACTTTCCAGAGACTGCTTTTTGGGTCATAGCAGCAAGAATGACAGCCCAATGAGAGGGTAGGGAAGTGTGACCATGATTAACATAGGTAGCAGGTAAAAGTAAAACCAGGGAGCAATGGTAAGCCAAGTTCTGGCCAAGTGATAGTGATGAAAAGAAACAGCAGCAATTTAACAATTAATGGCACCAGAATTCTCCAACATGATTTGTAATAATTGACAGTATCATATAATAAAGCAAGATTTTTTTAAAAAAGGGTAAGTATGAATGATTAAACAAATATTTTATACAGAAATTACTGATAAACCAAAAACATTCCCATGCTGTGCCTTCTCTTTTTAAAAAATAAAAAGCTCTTATTTTAACAATTACATAAGTTATGACATTTATGGCAGCTGAGGATAAGAAGCAATCTGGTTTCTGCAATCATTTTAGAAGTTGAAGTGATGAAGCATTTAATATATGTGTTGTTAACTTCATGTACTTTCAAATAGTCCTACTATAGAGTAAAATATAAGTAAGATAATGGTATTTGTTATATCCATATCATCTTTTAATCTGGAGATCTCAAAGCATTTGCAAGCATTCATTAATTCCCAACATCTTGATCATATACATTAGAGAAGTAAACTGGGGCACAGAGAAGGTAAACAGCTCAAGAGCAATCAAAAGTCATAACAGATTTGGAAAAATGTATTCTGCTTCTAGCTCCTGGTTCTAAGTCCTACTTCCATCACGAAATGTTTCTTCTCTTAAAAGGGACTGACAGAGCTATTTATATTTGATGTTAAACAACAGATGATTATACACAGTTCAATAAATGGAAAATGAGTTTTAAAAATGAAGAAATAGAAATGGGCTGATTTTGTTTCAGTACGAATTTGAGTCCTATGTGTTTGAACAGATTGAGAAAAAGAATTACTAAATTCTAGGGTTGGGAGGGTCTGTAATTGTCTATATTTTCCCACACACTATTCTATTTTTCCATAGATTAAGTTATTATGCACAATACCTTCTTTAGTCCTCAATCTTCCCTTCAATGCAGCTATTTTAATTAACAGAACAAATGTATTATTGAACATCAATGAAATAATCAAAACCATAATTAGATATTCACTACAGTGTATTATAAATAACCATTATTCTTATATGGCAACAGAACCCTCTACATTCTATAGGGAATTGAAGACTATAATAAACCCATACAGTATTATAGTTCACTTAATGATTATCACAAAAAATTAAGATGTAAAAAGAAAAACTGAAATGTTAATAACTACATAAAATTCATAGCACTGTTTAGAAATTTAAGTTCTATATTTTATTCTATTTAAAAAGCTATTAATTCCTTCTGTATATCACAGGGAACTATATTCAATATCTTGTAATAACATTTAATGAAAAAGAATATGAAAATGAATACATGTGTATACATGCATGACTGGGATATTATGCTGTACAGCAGAAATTGACACATTGTAACTGACTATACTTCAATTTAAAAAATAGTTTAAAAAAGCTATTAATTCCTGATATTTCTTTTGACTTATTTTAGGACAAGAATCATTAGTTCCAGGCAGAATTTGGTAAGATTTGAAAATCTTTAAAAATTTTTAAAATGAAGCCTGGATTATTACATGCTGAATTTCATTTAGTAAAACTGAAGGTTTTCTTCCTAGATGCCTACCTGCGCATTGGCTTTCCTTCCATGCACCATGAAAAGCACCCTTCACCACACTCTAAAGCCGAACCTAAAGACAACAAAAAAGCAGTAACTTAATAAAAATAATTTCTGACCTTTTCAGTAACAATCTCTATATAATCATGTCGTTCAGTGAAAAATAACTGTATATCCTATTAGACCACAGGTAGATGCACAATCATAACCCTTACCTAGTCCCTTAAGACAACTATCCTTACTCTGAACGCCAAAACGATTATTCGTGAAGGCAAGGGAAAGTGAGCTAAAAACAGTTCTAACAGCTAGGTTAGTCTTTTCTCTCTTCAAAAAGTGCTTGGAGCATTTAACTTTGACCTCACTATTAAGTATCCCTACAGAGCATTCACCAGATACCCACAGCAGTTTTAACGTGATAGACTGGAAAGGGAACATGTTATGTTGGTTTAATCTGAAGGCTGAAAGCTGTCAACTTGTCCGGAAGCGACAGGAGCAGGAGTAGGCATTTGCCTTAAAAACAAACAACTCTGCTTCGGATAGCCCGGTCACCTAGAACAGGGCAGAGAAACGAAGGCTCCAGACTAACAACCTCTTTACAAGTCCTTCCTTCAGTCCCCAAAACAATGTCCATCACCCACTTGGCAAGATCTCGCTAGGTCCCGAGGGTTCAGTGGGACGTACAGTATCCACTTCCTTCTCCCCGAATTCCAACCCCTGTCTAGGGAAGCTGTCCAGAGTGTGGAGCCCACGCCCTCGGAAAGAACGGCCCAGCGCTTCCCTGGCTCCGGGGCAGGGCTGTTAGCCAGCTCGATCGCACTCTGGTGCCCCGCAAGGCCCAGCCCCACTGCCCCAAAAGCACCTTCTTGATGCCAGTTGACAGGCGACTGGCGAAGCACGGCTCCCACCCCACTGGGCAGCTCCGCAACTTGGGAGCACAGATTTGCAAAGCGAGTCCTGGGCGCTATCCAGTGTCCCCTGCTCCAAGGCTGCGAACCTACCGGCTCCGACACTTTCTTCGCCGCCGCAGCCTCCTCTGCCTCCTCCGCCCGCCTCTTCCTTTGGGCCTCCTTCTCTGCCGGGGCTAGCGCAAGCTGGGTGCCGCTCCTCGCGCTATTTCCTCCCCGCCCCTCGCCCGACTTCGGCAGCAGGAAGTGGTTCCATTACTAAATCGTTCCTCCTAGAACCCACATACTCCGCCAAGAGGTTCCGGGCGGATCAGGAAGTAGCTACACCATTCGTTGGGGATTTGGGTCTGTCCTTGTATCCAGTTCCTTGTATCCCGAGGGTAACTACCGTACAAGTTCACCGCTGAACTGCCAGTGTTTGAATACTGAAGCCTCCTCTTTTCTTCTTTGTTTTCTCCAGCAGAATCCAATAGAAAGATGAGAGGAATCAGGGGAAGCTAGGAATTTTTATTTATAGGTAGCTGGTAGGTTTCCTAGTGGCACAGTCTTTTCCCTAATTGTAGACTGAGTGATTGACAAATGCATATGTCCACTGAAATAAAGTCGTACAACGTAAGAGTTCTGTGTTAAGTTTTATTTGAGGGCAAAATGAGGGCTATAGCTCTGGAGACAAGACTTCAGACAGCTGTTAGGAACTGCTCAGAAGAGGGGTGGGAGTGGGGAGGACTCAGTATTATATATGATTCTAGTGAAGGTGGGGTACATACAGTCAAGTACATATTTAGACGGAGGCTTGCTGCTAAGTCACGAGGATCAGACGCCACCATTAATGATTTTAGTGCTTTTCTAGATGTGAGGAGATATGCAAGAATTTGGGCTCATAAAATCTGAAAATATCTAACTATCTGAAGGCCTTTTCTGCCGGTTTTCCAGTTTTGCCAGAGCAGAGTTCCTCATTCCTGATATCCACTCTGAACTCCCTTCAGGGAGTGTTGGAGGTCAGCGGCTGCAGCAGTTCGTGATTTAATCCAAGCAGAGGTAGGTAGATGACAAGTGCCAAAGTGATTTAATCCTTTTAGAGGCAGATAGCAAGAGCCAATTTTTAGTTGGCACATACATGGGGTTGACATATATCTATTAGGCCCCTACTGCGTGCAAACTGCTGAGGATCCCCAGGCAAATCAGAAATAGACCTGACCTTCCAGGTTTCCCCCAGTTTAGCTTTCAAGACACCAGAATTTTATTCAGGATTCTAAGACTTTGTCGGCTTGCCCTTTCATTTAGTATTCACCACCAGACACTTCAAACACTTCTGTGAACTCACTTTAGTATTAAAGGAAAGAAAATTCTTTTTCACTTAGTCCTTTGTCTGATTTCCCTTAGCACACAGCCACCCGAATTTTGCTCTATGTTTAGAAAACAAACAAATGATAGGGTAGGTGATACAATTTCAGTAACATTAGTGAAGACTGTTGCTGATTTCCTGATAACTTCATAGGCTAAACACAAACTTAACCAGATTTTCTTTAGCTGTTCTTCATAAGGGATCTACAGTTACATATAAAATAATCCACAAAGTACAACTCATCTTATTCTTCCCAAATATGCTACCTTCCCTCAATTTCCTCATTTCTATTAGTTCTCCCAGTTCCTTTCTCATTTTATGGATAAGCAAGCTCCTTATTGCTGTCATATGCATCTTTCTAAATATCACCTTCATCCTCTTCCTCTTCTACATAAAAACTTTCAATGGTTCCCAATGGCTACACAAATGAAATGAAAACACCATGCCTGACATCTGAGGGTATAATCTGATAGTAATAATAGCAGCAGCATTTTTCAAGTGCTGATCACAGCTAAGTGCTGTATATCATCTCACAACAACCATCCAAGAGGTAGGAACTATCATCAAGGCCCCATTTTCTGGAAATTAAGACTCAGGTATAAAGAATTTAAGTATCAATCCCACTTCTGGGCATATATCCAGAGGGAACTCTAATTAAAAAAGATACATGTACCCGTGTTCATAGCAGCACTACATTAATAGCCAAGACATGGAAACAACCTAAATGTCCATCAACAGAAGACTAGTTAAAGAAGTTGTGGTATATTCATACAATGGAATACTACTCAGCTATAAAAAAAGAATAAAATAATTCCATTTGCAGCAACATGTATGGACCTGGAAATCATCATTCTAAGTGAAATAAGCCAGAAAGAGAAAGAAAAATATCATGTGATATCACTCATATGTGGATTTTTTTTTAAAAAAGAGAAAAAAAAGACACTGAACTCATCTACAAAACAGAAACAGACTTGCAGTCATAGTAAACAATCTTATGGTTACCAGGGAAAGGGAGTGGGAAGGGATAAACTTGGGAGTTTGAGATTTAAAAATGTTAGCCGATATGTATATATAAATAGATTTTTAAAAAATTTCTGCTATATAGCACAGGGAACTTATGTTCAATATCTTGTAATAACCTTTAATGAAAAAGAATATGAAAATAAATATGTATGTATATGCCTGCCTGGGACATTGTGCTGTATACCAGAAATTGACACACAGTAACTGAAGGTACTTCAGTAAAAATAAAAGTAAAAATAAAGCCATCCTATATTTTCCCCCTCCATATTATGGGGCATTGATGTTACAAGTAACAGAAATCCAATGTTTTTATTAATTAGGAAAAAAATAACTCATTGACTTACACAATTGAAAAAGGAGGGGAAAAATGGCTTTGGGCATGTCTAGCTCCAGGGCTCAAGTGATGGCATCAAGATTCAGTTTCTTGTTCACTTCTTGGCTCTTTCATGGCTCTGTCAAGCTCTCTACACATGGTGGCAAGATAGTTACTGGCAGCTCAGGGTGACATCCTCTTAACCTGGGCTGAAAAAACAATGCCTACTTACTTAGTGCTCTGGCCAAAATTCAAGATTAGCTTTGATTACACTGATCTATGTGCTATGCTTCTTCCTGACCTAATCACTATGGCTTGGGGTGTAGAAAACACTACTTGGACAGGACTTGATCTGGAGGGGGATCAGCCTCACCTAAACCACATGGGCTGAGAGTGGGCCAAAGGGGTTCCCTCCGAGAAAACTGCACCATAACCAGAAGAGGAAGGATGGGCAGGCAAAAACCATGGATATTCAGTACCTCCTCCTTCACTTTTTTTTTAAATTGAAGTATAGTCAGTTACAATGTGTCAATTTCTGGTGTACAGCACAATGTCCCAGTCATGCATATACATACATATATTCATTTTCATATTCTTTTTCATTAAAGGTTATTACAAGATATTGAATATAGTCCCCTGTGCTATACAGAAGAAATTAAAAAAAAATTTTTTTCCTTCACTTTTCAACTGTGGAGGTGAGCTATACACAGAAACAGCCCTTCAGTCGTACACCAGGAATGACATTAATATTATCTAATTACTGCCAAAAAGATGGCTCAAGATAGATTATTGTATAATTAAATTATCATTTTGGACAGGGTCTTTTAATATGTAATTCGTTTATATCTAACCAGTGGCAATCCTGTGGTGATTTAAGCCAGACAGACCTATGTTCAACTCCTGGTTTAGCCCTTTCCTAGCTGTGTGGTCTCAGGCGACTCAACTTTGCTGAGTGTCAGTTTGAAGAAAAATAATACCACCTTCACGGAGCTGCTCTGAGGATTAGAGATGATTTAGCATATGATAGACCTTCAGTCAAGGGAATATAATTATTTATAAACTACATTAAATTACCTTGAAGTAACTTTCTCAGCTAGTTATTTCATTATAATACTGTTACATGAAATACATGAAATACTGCTATTCCATTAGAAATTAAATTGTATAAAGAACATGAGTTTTAGTCTCTGAACTATGGAATTTAAGCAATATAATAATAATTAAAATAATTTAAATTCTTTTTGGAGGATCCATTCTCCTAGGGTAGAAAAAAATGAATGCAATCAATTTGGAAACCTCTCTACCATAATTTTTTGGAGCTGACCTAATTTCAGAGGGGCTTGAATAGCACTTATCTCATCTGCTCCTTAAGTCATTTGTACACTCAGCCTTCACTGTCTTCTCTGGATCCCCATCGTTAGTACCCATAGGTTGTTGCTGATATGTCTCTGGTACATCCATTTGTCCCCTTCAGATCCAATGGCTCTTCTCCATACTCTAATTCCAAGCTTTGGGTGGGAGGGAATAGGAGTTACAGGTGATCACAGGTGTCTATGTGCTGCATCTGGGCCACAGTGGAGGCAGGAATCTCCTTCATCAGGCTGTTTCTAATGTAGTCTGCTTAACTGAATCATGCAGCTATTTCTGACAAGCAGTTAAGAAGAGAACAAGGCCTATTTGCTCTTAGGTTTCCCAGATCTGAATAGATCTTCCCACTCTTTCTAGCATTCAGAGCACTAAAAATAATTCTATTTACTTTTCAGATAGTTAACTCAATTTAAGACTTTCAAGAAACAACTGTATTTGGGAATCCTTCACAACCAATGAAGATTAATTAAAAACAGTCATGCACTATAAGTCATCTTCCAACCATACATTAAAAAACTCCCCAAACCAAAGACTATGAAAAAAAAAGAACCTATCAAAAGTGAAATACCTAAAATGTCTTGCTCCTCTATTAACTTTGGTTAAGAAATGAGTGTTTAGTAGAGCAAATGTGCTGCATGGGTGACTGCAGGAGCAAGCTGGCAACTGACAAAGCTCCTAGATTATTGTTCTTGTCTATAATGTCAAACTCTGGAATTTGACTATCACAACTTATTCAAATAAGAAATTTTCAATAATTATAGTTCAAAATTTTTTCAAAATTATTCTTGTATTCCAGAAGTTCAGATCTACAATAGTGATATTTTACTTGGGCTTTAGGCCAACTATCCATTTTAAAACTAGGCTATTCAGCCTTGAACTCAAATGTTTAGAGTTCCTCTAAAATATTAACTCGTCCTTAATAATTTCCTTGTAGAAACAGGAGAGAAATGAAATGTTTTCCTTCACGTTTGTCTTCAGTACAAACTCCCTGGTCTTCATTTCTGTGATCGGTGTGAACATTTATATAATTTCTGGGTAACTTTAGTCCCTCTCTGCTGGTTTCTTCAATGCTCCTGTCCCACCTCTACCCTCCCCCCTTTAAAAAGTCGTGTGTTTTGAATCTTAAATTCCTGTATCAAAAGAGATATAGTTTCCAAGTTGCTACCACTCCTGCCATAGTTGGCACTGGTGAGGTCTTAGGAACCGCTACTTGTTGGTGACAGTGGCCATAAACCATAGGAGAAAGACCCCCAGTAGACCAGAAAATCAATCAAATTGTCCGTTATAATTAGAATCTTTCGTAGTTTTGGAATGCATCTTCATATTTCATGAAAATGCTTTCGTTCAGAGGCCAAAGATAAGACTACAACAGGCCTGCAAAAATGTACCACATCGTATTTTTAAATTTTATTTTTTAAGTTGTAAAATAAATATACACCACGTTACAGAAAACTTACAAAATAAAGGGGGAAAGTCCGGCACGTCACTGTCCGAACACAGTGCTTTTAATCGTTTTGATGAACGCCCTTCCACCTTTTGCTTCGCGCTTCCAGCTCTTTGTAACCTTGACCTTCGCGCGCCGCCGGAGCCACGGCGCTGGGGGCGGAGCTGCTGCGCGCGGCGTGCGCCGTCACCATGGTAACCGCGGAAGGCTGGTCCCGGGGAGCGGTGAGTCCCGGGTTCCTGGGCCCAGGGCCGGGGGGTGGGCGCAGCAGTGGGCATGGGGGACAATGGGCATCTCCCCGCCAGGCTGCTCGGCAGGGGCTGGCGGGGAATGGGCTTCAACCGCGGCGTCCCCAGGCTTTGCCTTTGTCCGAGCTTTGCGTAGCCGGTCCCGCCCCGCGGCCAGTTCCTTGGCTTCAGGCCGAAAGGCGGATTCTAGTGCCCAGTAGTGACCGCTGCACCCTGGGCCCGACCTCCCTGTTCTCGAGGCGGGGCTGCCACCCTCTGTATCCACTCCCTCGGGCCTTCCTATTGTTTAACCCTGGAGAGCCCAGGGCCGCCCTTTGAGGCCTTCTCCTAAAGCTGAGACTTAAAATCCTCAAGGGACGACATTTTTTTTAAGAGAAAACTCAGTTGGCTTAAAAGGCCCTTCAGATCTATTCCGCTACCACAACTTCAGGCCGGCTGGTCTGCCTCCTTGCCCATTGTGTATGCTAATCCCATTGCCTGGACTTCCCTTTTGTCCTCTTTTTAAAACTCCTGCTCTTTGGTACTGAAGTGTCAACCTCTTCTGGGAAGCCTTTCCAGGACCTCGGCACTCGGAGTCTAATTTAGAGGTCCAACCTCTTTACGCTCCAAGCACCCTTTCCTTATCTGCATTCTGTCCCTCATCTCATTCTATCATTGCTGATTTACTTGTGTCTTTCCCACCAGACTGTGACACCGATGGGGTAGGGACTTAGGAGATTGTCTGAGACTAGTGCCTTAGCAGCCTCAAAAGAGCTCACACTTTATAGTTGAAAGGAAAAGTTTACAGACTTGTTTTCCTCCCCTAATTCAGTAAGGCAGAGCAGGTGCTGCTCTCATTTCACAAATGAGGAGAGTGAGTTCGGAAAAGTCGCATAATTAATAAATACCAGAATCAGGACTAAAGCATGGGCCTTCTGACCCATAGTCCAGTAAGCCATTCTGCCTTCAGCGTTCCAGCCCTCCTCTCTCCCCTCTCCCCTCTCCATGCTCATATTCTCTGTGAACTTTCGGTTATGTGTAGTGGGTTGCAATTTCGATCCATGTTACAACTTTCCCAGGCAAAGAAAATGTAATTTATTTTTGTGACTGATCTAGTTTCTTTCATGAGCACTCAGTTGTTATTAGGAAAAAATAATGTTAAGTTGGTTTTAAATTTAATCTGTAAATGGCTTCCTTGTCAAATGTTTAATTTCTCATATAAAGACATTTAAGTTCTCAGATAAATGCTCCCTGATTATCTCTTTGAGATGGTGTCTTGGTATGTGGATATGTTTGGGTGGCTCACGAGATCTGTGGGGAAGTGTCTGGGGTCCCTTTGCCATGTCTGAGCTCAGGTACCTTGTGAACACTTCTCTCCTGGTTTGGTCAGAGCTTAGTAGCTCTCCCTGGCTCTGGTGCTCCCTGTCTCACTCGGTTACACTGAGCTCTTGCTGTGTCTTCCCTTCCTCCCCGGTGGGGGTGATTTGCCCGGCTGCCCTCCCTCCCTACAGAGCTTCCTCACCTTGCTACAGCAGCCAGGTCGGGGCAAGCCTCCTCTGCAAGACTGTCTGCTGCTGCTAGGTCACATATATGTTCTAAAGCAGTGGTCCTCAATCTTTCTGGTCTCAGGACTTTGTTACACTCTTAAAAATGATCGATCCTGGAACAGACTCACAGGCATAGAAAACAAACTTATGGTTACCAGGGAGGGGAAGGGGGTGAGGAGGGATAAATTGGGAGTTTGGGATTTGCAGATACTGCTATACATAAAATAGATAAACAACAAGGCCCTACTGTATAGCACCAGGAACTGTATTTAATGGTTTGTAATAAACTGTAATGAAAAATGATGTATATAACTGAATCATTATGGTGTACACCAGAAACTGATACAACATTGTAAATAAATTGTACTTCAATTAAAAAAATAAACAATAAGGTCCTACTGTATAGCGCAGGGGACTATATTCAATACCTTCTAATGGCCTATAATAAAAAAATATGAAAAGGAATCTATATGTGTATATATATATGTATATAACTGAATCACTGTGCTGTATACCAGAAATTAACACAACATTGTAAATGGACTATGCTTTAATTAAAAAAAAATAGATTGGCAAAGAGGGTATATAGCTCAGTGGTAGAGTGTGTGCTTAGCATGCACAGGGTCCTGGGTTCAATCCCCAGTACCTCCAGTAAAATAAATAAATAAATAAATAAATAACCTCAACCTCCCCACCCCAGAAATGTAAAAAATAGAATGGGATTTTGTAAGGACAAATAATATTTTATTTAATTATATATATACAAATATACTAATAAATGTGTTGCTGAAAGATCGGCCCCCGTCCCCGATGAGTCAAATAACCCAGAGACAAGGTCTTGGAGCTTAGAGAGGCAATTTTATTTCTTTGCCGGGCAAAGGGGACTCACAGCAGGCTAGTGCCTTCAAAGCTGTGAACCCACCTTAGGGATGGGGTTGGGTGGTTATACAGTTCAAACAATAAAGCATTGATAACAAGCAACAGAATCATTTTCTCATCAGAAAACTTAGAATGGCGATATGATGCCTCTAGGAGACCAATTCTATAGAGGCCAGCGGTTAGATCTCTTTATCTCATAAGCACTCAAGGTGTGGTCTTCTTGGTAATTCAGGCTATTTTTTAAGGTTACAGTCCTGTGACCTTCTCCTTGGAAAAGGACTCAGAGACCAAGTTTGATTATTGCTTTCAATTCCTGGAATAAAGTAGAAACAGTAATATCAATTGCTTTAGTTTTAACAGTGGGCCTGAAACTGTGAGTAGCAACCAGTCAGTCAGGTCAGTTGACCGTTTTAAGGGCAAGCATAAGAACAAGCAATCTGTTAGCCTAAGTGCAGCCATTTTTTTATTAATCCTCCTTCAACTGCAATGTGCCCAGGACAAAAGTGTCCATTACAAGTGAACAATTAATTGTTACTTTATTAACAGATGTTATATATTTTACATATATAATTAAAACATGATATCATAAACTACTATATACTATATATTACAATAGAAATAATATATATGTATTTGGACAGGACATCCACCTCATGGTCTGAGTTAGCTGTGCAAGCTCCAGTTATCATGCTTGCAATCCGGTGAGAAGGAATGATACTTTTCTAGACGTTGCATACTACGTATCTACTTACATCCTATTGTCAACTACTTGGATATATGGCTGTACCATATAGCAAGAGAGACTGGGAAATAGTTTTATTCCAGTATAAATTTTGGTTTGAAAAAAAGTGTGGTTTCTGTTAGTTTTGTCTAATAAATTAGTTTTGTGGTTTGAAATTAAAAAAAAATTTTTTTAAGTGTGGTTGAGAGAAGAGGATGGGATTTTATTCCTAAAGAAGGGGAGATTAGACTTTGAGAAAGAACTATGTCTAAGTACTATACTTACCAGGGGCCCATGTGATTAGGGAGGCTGGATGAGCAGAAACCAAGGGAACTCTGGAGGGTCAGACCACAAGAACCACAGCATGTTCTCACAGCAGAAAGTTTGATTAGTGTACTGTTGCTGTCACTGGTGATGAATGACCTTCAACTCCCCTCATGTCCTTGTGTCCCATGTTCAAGAGTCAAGATCCCGGTTGCTTGCGTGTAGAAGCTAAAAAAAAACGAACTCATAGATGCAGAGAACAGATTGGTAATTGGCAGAGACAGATGTAGGTGGTGGGTAAAATAAGTGAAGGTGGTCAAAAGGTACAAACTTTCAGTTATAAGATAAATATGTCCTGAGCATGTACCAAAAGCATAGTGACTATAGTTTACAGTAGTATATTGAATGGAATACAAAGCTGTATTTTATTTGAAAGTTGCTAAGATCTTAAAAGTTTTCATCACCAGAAAAATGTGTAACTGTACGAGGTGTTGGATATTAAACTTATTGTGGTAATCATTTTGCAATATATGCATATATCAGGTCGTTCTGTTGTACACCCTAAACTAATGCAATGTTATATGTTAATAAAAAGAATAATGCAAAGATGAACAGCAACATAAAAAAAGAGTCAAAATCCTAGGACCGAGTAGCTAATTAGCTGAGCCTGACTTATGTGCCTGCCCCCAAGCTTGTGCTGAGATGGAGAGTGGGAAGTTAGCTTTATCTTCCGTTAGAATAATTTGCTAAGATGGAGATTGAGGTTCTTCAAGGAAGTATGTGTGTCGGGGGGTGGGGTTGGAGGGTGGAGAGTTGGATATCAGGCATTCAAAAGGATTACAAGTTTCCTGTATATTTATTCTGTAAAATGAATGAATTGAATGAAACCATCTCAGATGAGTTGGACCAAATCTTACAGTGGAGTCATGGTTGATTGGCTAATTCAACTCCCATTCCCAGCCTCGTCCACCTTGCTTACTTCTGTTATAGAGGCAGGAACATGGAGAAACTTCCCTTTTTTTTGCTTCTCTTACATAAAGGGCACAATCTGGCCTTTGAGGTACAACTGGAAGTTTGTCGGGCCTTGTTAGGAAAGACTTTGTTTTGCTTTCCTCTCAGAAGGGTTGGATGCCACTAGTATCCTCTGAGGGATTTCCCCTTTTTACTGGCGTAAATGCTGACATGATGACAGGAATTATGACAGCCATCTTGTCACCATTAGGCAACAGCCATGATGATGAAAGTCTTAATACACAATGATGGAATAGAAAGAGCTCAGATCTCTATTTTTGAGCTGCTGTACCATCTCCACCTTTAAATTTCCTGTTTTGTGAGGTAATAATCTCCTATTTTAAAAAGTCAGTCTTACTATTTTTCTGTGATTTGCAGCCAAAGCATTCCTAGCTTCAACAGATTACAAATATTATATGCATTTAGTGAAGGTAGAGATTAATATAGGGCTATAGTAGATACAGATGTTATTCTAACTAGATTTCCCTTCCTTCTGACTTCTGAATGACCAAGTCCTGCCCATTCTTTATAGCTCAGCTTAAATATCATATTCTTTACTAAATGTGTGATTCTCTTTATCCCATTTCCTTCATCTTCCCTCACCCTCTCCTCAACACTATCCTGAATCTTGTGTTCAATCTTGCTTTTCTTCTTTTAAAAATAGTGTTATTGCATCTACTTCTATTCCTAAAATGTCTATTTTAATTTTAATTGTTTTGAACTTTACAAAAATATATCTTGATAGATATAATCTTTTGGATTTACTTTTTTTTTCAGCTAATTTATGGCTAAGATTCATTCATATTGTTGTTGTGTCTTAATTATGTATTGCTGTGCAACAAATTATCCTCAAACTTGGTAGCTTAAAATAGCACACGTTCATTGTCTCAAAGTTTGTCTGAGTCAGGAAGCAGGGCACAGCTTAGCTAGATCTTTTACTTCAGGGTCTCTGATGAGGCTACAGTCAAGGTGTGGCCTGGACCACAGGCCTCTGGAAGTTCAACTGGAGCAGATCCATTTCCAAGGGTAGGGTCATGGGAGCCATGTCAGAAGCTTCCTACCACATAGTGTATCACTGTAATTTCTTCATTTTAACTACTATGTACTATTTTGTGTGAATTTGCCACAGTTTATGCTCCTGTTCACAGGCATTGTTTTTGTTTTTGTTTTTTTCTTGCTCAGGATTTTTGGTGTTACAAACAGAGATGCTACAAACATTTTTATACGCACGAGGGGACAATGCTACTCCTTTATCAGTCATTCCCAATTTAATATATGTTCTGCCAGAGTGAGTAGTATTAAGACTTCCTTGATTAATTCTACCTGGAATTAATCTCATCCCTTCTAAACTCCCGTAGCACCTCATCTCTTATGATACTTAGCACTTGTCATCTTTTATTGCACTTATTTTGTGCATGTCATATTTTCTCCTCTGAAGTAGTAAGTTGTTGAGGGCAGGAAATAAATTTGATTCTTCTTTCTAATTTACGTAGTGCCTACAAAGCACTTAGTATGTTAGTAGGCTTTCAGTGAGCATTACTGAGTAAATGAATTCTGTCTAAATGTCAGTGCCTAATTTTTAAGGTCTTAATAATCTGGCTCCAGTGGTTCAACTGTATTTCTCATTTCTCCCCTACATGGACTCTTGTTTAGGCAGATGAGTCTCTTTTACATTCTCTTTCAGTCTTTTCCTAATGAATCTCACCCACATTGATTTCTTTCTCCTCCTGTTCCTATTGAATTTACTGTTTACATCACACATTCAGCATTTTAGTGTATATTCAGGCAGTGTATTGGTGCACAATAAACTTTATTGATAGAACAGATGAAGTCTCTTATTTTATAACTATTTTCAACCAGCCAAGTATTTTCATTTCATTCATATTGTCAGTTGCCTGATAAAATAAATACTGATTTGTTTGAGAAGATTTCTATTACTTTTTTTTTTGTTCCAGGTATTTTTGGAATTAATGGAGTCAGAAGGACCCCCAGAGTCAGAGAGTTCAGAAAAATCAATATTTTTCTCACAGCAAGAAGAAGAGGAAGAAGAAGTTGATGAAGAAGAAGATGAAGAAGCCAAGGAACCAGAGGAAACTGGCACCGTTAATCCCCTCTTACAACCTGCGCTCACAGGGGATGTAGAAGGTTTGCAGAAGATTTTTGAGGATCCTGAGAACCCTCACCATGAACAGGCCATGCAGCTGCTCTTGCAGGAAGACATCGTTGGAAGAAATTTGTTGTATGCAGCTTGCATGGCTGGGCAAAGTGATGTGATTAGAGCTTTGGCAAAATATGGTGTGAATCTGAATGAAAAAACCGCCAGAGGTATTTTGTCTTTTTTTCTTCATCAGTATTACTTATGACTACATAAAGATGCTCTGTACTGTCTTTAAATTTGGATAAATTTGATGTGCCTCCTTTATATTTTGCATAGATTATGAATGCATACATATACATGAGTGTGCGCATGCATGTTGCTATAGTATAGCATAGTAGTTAAGAACACAGAATTCACTGTTTATTAGCTGTGTGATTTGGACAAGTTACCTGATCTTTTTTGTGTCTCTGTTTCTTCATCTGCAAAATGGGAATAATAATTGTATTTTCCTTATAGGCTATGAGGATTAAATAAGATAATAAATATAAATATCTTATCACAATACTTGGCACATATAAGTTGGTGTACAGTAAGTGCTCAATAATATTATCTCTTTCCTTTGAAGATTTATAAGTTTTTGCAGTTATTATCTAATTAACTCTTTAAATTCAGTCAGTTTTTTTTTTTTTTTCAGATTACAAATATAAAACGTGGTCATTGTAGAAAATAAAACAATGATCTTCAGCAGAAAGGGAAAGTGCATCCTGCTTTTTTCTTGCTGCTTTTAAGTAAAATGCTGGAGGAGAGAGAGATTGAGAAAACTGGTAGATTAAAAGGAACCAGGACTTGATGATTTGGGAAATTCTAGGTCTATTATAATGGAAAGTGTGCATGAACTGGTCAACCTAATTTTACCAGTCAACTTGGCAATTATCATTTTAATCATCATAAAATAATGACTTACATTAAAGTTTACCAGTGAGTTTCTTGTTTGGTTGGTATTGATTTAGTTCCCATGAGCTTGTTCACCTGAGAGAACAGATCAAATCAAGGTTTTTTGTTTTTGTTTTGTGCGAACATTTAAGTTCTACTCTAAGCAAATTTCATTTATAAAATATAGTTATCAACTGTAGTGACCACGTTATACATTAGGTCCTCAGACCTTATTCATTTTATAACTGAAAATTTGTTAACCCTTTTACCAATCTTTCCGTATTTCCCCCACCCCTTGGCTCCTGGTAACCGCTTTTCTACTCTGAGTTCAACTTTTTATTTTTATTTTTAGATTCCACATATAAGTGATACTGTGCAGTACTTGTCTTTCTCTGTCTGGCTTATTTTGCTTAGCATAATGCCCTTCAGTTTCATCCATGTTGTCACAAATGACAGAATTTTCTTCTTTTTTTTTAAGGCTGAATAATAGTCATTGTGTGTGTGTATGTGAACACTACTGGTTTTGGGAGCATAAGAAGCCATTGGCCTAAAAAAGAGACTTTTGGGTGAAGAACTGTAGGTAGATGTCTCTGTAAAGTAAGATGAAATATGCCGTTTATCTATTGGTGATACTCAGAGATGTAAAGGAAGGAGAATGATTTTCTAGGGGATTGATGGGTCATGTTTGCATTCAGGATTTCCTGTCCTTTTGAATACTGGAGAATGGGACACTTTTTGATCCAAAGGAAGGAGGGTAAAACAGTTCTTAAAGCCTTAGCTCTCTGTATTACTGACTTCTGGCCTATTGGGAAGTGCCTTTGTTTCTGACTGAGCCAAGGACAGGCCTGTGCAGTCTGCAGTTATTAATGACGGAACCTCCTCTGGTTCTGGCAAGGCTTTGGTCTCTCAGCCTGGCCGTACTCAAACAGGCGTGATCAGAACTAATTACCATTTTAAACTCTGTCTTCCCATAACAATCAGCAGATGTTTATTAAGGGTGGAGGAATAGCCAGGCCTTGTTCTGGGAAATGGGGATAGAAAGATGAATGAATTCAACAACCTTGGACAAGTTCACAGTTTAGCAGATGTGTGAATAGCTAATTAATATATGTGGGACAAGATACAGTGTTAGCTCAGAGGAGTGATTAGTCAACTTTATCTAAAAGTGCTGGGCATGGTCAGGGAAGGTTTCACAGAGGAGGCAATGTTATAATGAATCTTGAATAATGACCAAGAGTTTGCCAGACAAAGGTGGAAGGTTAGGGCAATGCAGGCAGTATAGTAACCACAGTGTTATCAGTGTTACAATATTGTGTTGTAATACTGTGTTACAATATTGTTATCTGGTATACTTATCCACTAGTTTAGGTAATGAAATACTGGCCTTTTTATGGGTACAATAGTTTTATTTGGTATTTTTAAAAATATAAAATTAGAGTCATTTATGGATTAAGAACAGTATCAATGATTTTGATGCAGGAAAAAACGGACGTGGGGCGTGAGGAGGACCGTGTCCCAGGTCTCGGTTGAGCCCCTGGGATGCGCCCGCCAAGTGTGGGTCCTTGACTTCACACAGGAAAGAATTCAAGAGCGAGCCACAGATGAGTTAAGTTAGATTTATTTAGAGAGATACATACTGCATAGAGTGTAGGCTGTTTCAGAAGGCAAGAGAAAGGCCACAAGGTGTGGGGGTTGGGTGCTCAGGTTAGAGTAAAAGTAGTTACACTCTCCATAGACAGAGTGAGGCCATCTCCAAAGAGAAGAGAGTGAGAGGTGGCCCCAAGGCACCGTGTTGCCAGTTTTTATGGGCTCAGTAGCTTCATATGCTAACAAGTGGGAGGACCACTTTAGCTACCCTGGGGAAGGGGCTGGGATTCCCAGGAAGTTGGCCACTGCCCACTGGTTGACCTATGGTGAGCCTTGGAGCTGTCATGGCGCCTGTGGACATGTTACTTATCATGCTGATATATTACAACGAGCGTATAATGAAGCTCAAGGTCTACTAGAAGTCAGATCTCCCACCATCTTGAGCCTCAACCCCCGGCCCCCTGGGGGTTGAATCTTCCACCATTTTGATGTTAATTGCTGCATCCTTCCTTGAATGGCTGTTCCCTGCCCGCTTCCTGTCTCAATTTAATTGCTCAGTGTGTATAAAAAGACAAACTGAAGTCTGCAAATTTAGATGATCTGTATCGTGGTATTGCAAAATTTCTGTTACAAGAATAATTCTCAAGTTCAAAAACTTCCCAAACAAGTAGAATGTGAATCTCACAGTTTTGAGATTGGATAAGGAAACTGAAATGGAATCTCTGTATACGAGGAAATTAAAAAAGACAAATATGAACCAGCAATGTTTTCTTTGGGGAAAAAGATTATAGCTTACTTGCAGTAAAAAAGATTGCACTTCTATCAAAAAAGCAAAAAGCTGTTCAGAGATATCTCTCTTTTCAAGTTAGAGATGAGATAATTTGAAGAAAAATATTTAGTATTGGTTTATAACTACTTCCAACTAATTTTGAGTGAGAAAAACTTCAATAGCTGAAAAAATCTGTACAAAGATACCCTAGTGATACCACTGACACGCTTAAAAAATCAAATATTTCATTTGCAGTTTTCATGACTAATTACAGTTTCTTCATTTTACAGTGGCTTTTAATCTTTAACTTTCATTAGTTTTGTCTGACAATTTATATTGCTAACAGAATGACAGTATATCCTTAACCTTCCTATTTAATAGTTATGTTTTGTCTGATATTTTATGGTTATATATTTTTGTATTTAAATATATTAAGCAGTTTCACTAATTAAAAAAATGAATTCTGAACTCAGTTTTATAAAATACCAGTATAAATGCTAAGTAAACATAAACTTTATACTGATATTATTTTATTCCGCTACTGTAATTACTATTTCAAGCAAGAAAAAAAGCGTATGCACGGTTATAGAGGCATGAAACAACATGATTTGGGGAATTCAGAGTCTGGCACTGCTGGTGGTAGGAAGGTTGTGGAAAATACTCTACGGAGGCGAGTAGTTTGCTCCATGGCCTGTTACTTTTTTGTAATTATCATCATCACAGTTTTGGGATTTTAACCTTATCAATAACTTTCATTAATTTATAGCAACCTTGAGAAAAGTCCTTATCATCCCTGTGCTTTTGTTTCCTTATGTATGAATGAGAACAATGCTAGTGCCTATATCATAACATTACAGTGAGGATTAAATTGAGTTGATTCTTGTAAAGCACACAGAACAGTCCTGCATGGAGGAAAAGATTCCTTATCTTCTTGTCTGATCTTTTGCCTTAGTCTGAACTACCTGCTCAGTTGACTCTCTATATTTAGTAACCAATAGTCTTCCACACAGAGATTATTTTTCTCTTAGACACAATCCCAGTTTTTCAGAATTCCGTTTACGGTCCCTTTCTTCCTGCCGGGATTTCCAACATGTAACCCTTCTGTATCCCCCACCTGGGATCCAACGCCCGTTGCCAGTGTTACAGGAGAACTTTAGGAAAATCACCTCTTGTCTGGATGCTTTTGAAATCATCTTAATTAAATGTTTTCCTTCTCCAGGGAAGGCTCTGGGGTTAATGTGCTATGAGGATCTGTGTGTTTCCTTCTAGAAAACACGTCATCTCCCACAAGGGAAAAAAACATACAGAAGTTTCAAATTCCTTGGTAAAAGTCTCCCTCTGCCCAGAAATCTTGTTTTCTTGTTTTTTATCTGTATCTTAAAAAATAGGGAAAAAAATTTGGTGTTACCACTGGCCTTGAGAAAAGCAGTATGATGACCCAGAACATTTTGTTTGGAATGGCTTCTTGTTCATGCTATAGCAGTGTTTTGTCTGTAGAGTGTCCCCCTCTCCCAGCAGATCAGGGGCCCGGGGCCATTCGTCTGACTGATGATGTCCATCTTCAGCCAGAAGGCAGGAACAATGAGGATGGTATCTAGGTATTTCTTGGCCCCCCTTTTTGTAGAGGAGAAAGGCACAACACAGTTCTTGAGCCAGTCTCTCTCTTTTGGTGTTCTGAAATTTCTCACTTGTGATATTTAAAAAAAAATAATTTGGGCCAAAGAATGGAGGTAATTCCAATTTGGGCTGATCCTTGAATAGTTCTCTTCATGCTCTTTTTGATTCCTTATTAACCCTTTATTATGATTTATGATATCCTCAAGACAAAGGCAGGTTACAGCTTGGTCTCAGACAGACCCAGGATTGTGGGGATGTGGTGGATAGGGAGCCCAGGAGAGGTTTCTGGAAGGAAGTGGAGGAATCATTTCTTCTCTTGCCTTTCTCTAGCCCTTGGCAAACATTTGGGTGCTGTCCCTGCTCCTTATAAACCTTTTATTTGGCAACAGACCAGGATTTGAATATGGCTTTGGCTATTTAGTGCCAGTGTGACCTTGGGCATGTATAGTCTCTGACCTTTACCCTCCTCTGTATCCTTTACAGGAGGCTAATAATACTATCACATAGGGTTATTGGAAGGGTTAAATGAACTAGTAGCTTATGAAGTGCCTGGTAGTTAATAGATTTAATACAAGCTGGTTCATTCTTTTGCTCAACTCTTCTTGTAATAATACTACATGCTTCCTTGGCCAATTAGGTGAGTCATAAATATATCCTTGTGGGTAAGTTACAACAATGAACTTTTGGCTTGATTCTTTAATACCAATCTGAAAAAATTTTAAAGATGCCACCCATGTTTTTCACCTTTACAATTATACCTCATGGGAGTTGCCTCAGTAATTCTAAGAACTAACTTCCTAATTTGATAAGTCATAATTTCAGTTTTAATTTCAGATGACTAATTTCCAAACCCAAAGCATATGCAGTTGTAGTAATTTGTATGATTGTGTTAACAATAACGTTAGAGTGATTAGAGTTTGATGAAAATCCCTTAAAGTCATGAGTCTAATTGTGTTCCAAAATAAATGACTGTTGGAGATTGCCTTCTGCCTTAGAAGACGCTGAAGACTGCCTGTGTTGGTATCTCGTGTCCATCATTCACTGGCTGTGTTCCTTGGGTAAGTTTAACTTCTCTGGACCTCAGTTTCCTTATCTGTGAAATGGATATTATAATGGATCTGCCTTGTAGGGCTTTTTATGAACTAAATGAGTTTCCTGTATGTCACACACTTAGGACAGCTCCTAGCCCGTGGTCATTGTTCAGTGCTTGATGGCCCTGATGATCTTCTGCTCCATAAAACAGCCTAAAACAATGTCATCACCTTGCTCTGACCATCTTCATTCTGTCTCTCAGGTTACACACTTTTACACTGTGCCGCAGCCTGGGGTCGTTTGGAAACATTGAAAGTGCTGGTGGAACTGGGTGTTGACATAGAAGCTCTGAACTTCCGGGAGGAAAGAGCTCGAGATGTTGCTGCTCGGTACTCCCAGACTGAGTGTGTTGAATTCCTGAACTGGGCAGGTAAGGAAGCTCGTAAGGTAGTGGAAAACTGACCGACTGATGGATTTTCCTCCTATGTTACGGGGTTATAGGCCATGTCTTCAACAGAGCAAAGAGGTGATTAGTATTTTCATCTTCCATCAAGTTTTTTTATCTGTAGCTATAACCATAGTCATTGTTGGTGATAATATGTGAAATATGCCTTTTTTTCCTTCTTGCTATTTTGCTATTGGCCTAAAACGTTGTGCTTAATAGCAACTATTCTAGAAGCTGGTTGATTTACCAACTTCTAACAATTTTTCTAATTCTTTACTATAAGAATATATGTGTAATATATGTTCAAGGCCATTTTGTGAGAGACCTAGGCAGAGGGATCATTCCTTAAATGCTTTAAAAATGGCATATTTGAGTAGTATATTTGATTCCCCAGGTAGAAATAATTATAATTTAAAGTCGTTTGCTAAGCAAAATTAATCTATGGTGTTAGAAGTCAAAATAGCAGTTATTTTTATGGCATGAGGGGGACTTCTGGGCCATAATGTCCTTTCTCTTGATCTGCTTGTTGGTTACATGGTATCCTCATTTGTGAAAAGTTCACTGAGCTTATAAAATTTGCACTTTTCTGTATGTATATTATGCTTCAATCCAAGCTCAATAAACTATATACTATTTTGAGTTTCATTAATATTTTTCTTGCATCATTTTCACGGCCCTGTAAAACAGAGCTTAGAGATTTCAGGAAAATATACCTGTGCAACTCTGTATGTGTACAAACATTGGTTAAAAAACCAGTACTAAGGAAGTTTGTGACATTCATTTCATATGGTTATCTGCGTTTGTGTTTTTAGCAAGCATTTATTAAATGCCCACTAAGAACACAGCGTTGTGGTACAACTGGTTGTTTTTGCCCTCTGGACATTTGTGAGGTGGGGGATGATAAGCTATAGATGCATCCTACAGTTCAGTACCAATATCAGAAAGACTATATTTAAGGGTTAAAATGAGCAGAGCAGGTGGGACCTGCCATGGGGTGGCAGGAGAATAGGAAGACAGAGTGTGTTAGAGTTGAGGTGGGCCTTGAAGAATGGGTGGGATTTGGATGCACAATATAAAGGGAAAGGGTGTGAGCAAAATCTTACAGTTGGGAATGAAAATGATATGTTGGGGATACAGTGATGCGATTGCCTTACTGGAACAGCAAGTCATAATTTACACAGGTAGGCTGCAGGACCAGGCGGGCAGGAGTAATAAAGGAGTACGTACATGTGCTCTTGAGTCCGATTGCTTGAGTTTACGTACTAGTATCTCCACTTGAAACCTGTGTGACCTTGGACAAGATACTTAAATTCTTAAGTGTCAATTTCTAGTGTACAGCGCAATGTCCCAGTCATGCATATACATACATATATTCATTTTTGTATTTTTTTCATTAAAAGTTATTACAAGATATTGAACATAGTTCCCTGTGCTATACAGCAGAAACTTTTTTTAAAATCTATTTTTATATATAGAGGCTAACATTTGTAAATCTCAAGCTCCCAAATTTATCCCTTCCCACCGCCTTCCTTGGTAACCATAATATTGTTTACTATGTTTGGGAGTATGTTTCTGTTTTGTAGATGAGTTCATAGTGTCCTTTTTTTATATATATATATATTCCACATGAGTGATATCATATGGTATTTTTCTTTCTCTTTCTGATTTAACTTCATTTAGTATGACAGTCTTCAGGTCCATGCATGTTGCTGCAAATGGAATTATTTTATTCTTTTTATGGCTGAGTAGTATTCCATTGTATAAATATACCACAACTTCTTTATCCAGTCATCTGTCGATGGACATTTAGGTTGCTTCCATGTCTTGGCTATTGTAAATAGTGCTGCTGTGAACATTGGGGTGCATGTATCTTTTCTAATTAGAGTTCCCTCTGGATATATGTCCAGAAGTGGGATTGATATTTAAATCCTTTATACCTGATTCCTAATTTCCAGGAAAGGGGGCCTTGATCATAGTTCCTACCTCTTGGACGGTTGTTGTGAGATGATACACAGCACTTAGCTGTGATCAGCACTTGAAAAGTGCTGCTGCTATTATTACTATCAGATTATACCCTCAGATGTCAGGCATGGTGTTTTCATTTCATTTGTGTAGCCATTGGGAACCATTGAAAGTTTTTATGTAGAAGAGGAAGAGGATGAAGGTGATATTTAGAAAGATGCATATGACAGCAATAAGGAGCTTGCTTATCCATAAAATGAGAAGAAGGGAACTGGGAGAACTAATAGAAATGAGGAAATTGAGGGAAGGTAGCATATTTGGGAAGAATAAGATGAGTTGTACTTTGTGGATTATTTTATATGTAATTGTCCAATTGTTCTAAATGTTTTCTAGGGACAATATTTGTCAGTACCTTCAATTTTATGATTAGATATATAAGTAAAAAGAAAATAGCAAAGACTTTAATTGATCCCCACATGAATAGTTACTATAGATGAAATTTGCATTATATACTTTAAAATCCATTTTTGAAGTGTCCCATGGGACTTAAAAAACACAGTCCAGGAACAAAGTTTGCTATAATTTTTCTGAAAGTTTGGGGCTTATAGGTGTTGAATTGTATTGATTTCCTTCTTCCTAATGTCCACCTGTTTAGTTTGGGTCCTTATAGTCTTGGGGGAATTATACCTACCGTTTCTTAGTGATGAAGATAGAAGAAGACTATAATACTATAAACCAGTATTGTTTCCAGATCAGTGACGGAGTTTTAAGGATTGGAGCTTCATGGTAATGTAGCTGTGTAGTGTCAAAAACACAGACTATTCAACATAAAATTTAATGTTTGTTTAATTCAGATTTAACAAGAATATAAACTTCTTCCATTTCTTGCTTGGGGGACTAGAGTAGGAATCACCTGGAGAGATTTATGGGGTTCAGGGCCCCAGAGACTTACCCATACTACTGAAAATGCCACTATTTGAGATTAATTTTTTGGGGTTTCCGGGGTTTGTAGACATTTTAAGTGTTCAAGGGTCCTCCATTAAAGGAATATATATCAGTGTTACCTTGGAGGGAGTTAGCTGACTGTTCAGAACTCTGAAGGTGAGGAACAAACATTCATGGAAATGTGGGAGTAGGGTTGTGTTAAGGAAAGGTAGAAGGAAGGGAGGGAGTCTGGAAAGTGGAACTATAATAAACTTTTAATAATCCATCATAACCCAAGGCAGTTCTTTTGAGTTACTCGCAAAAACATCTCTGTTACTCTACAAAGGATTGTTCTTGTAGAAGTTTTTTCCCCTTTTATTGATGGAAGGTATGTTATTGATCTGGTGTATTTTTCTGGGATTTTTAAACATGTTGTTAATAAAATCAGTTCTAGTCTCAGACCAGTCTCTCAATTTTTGTTTGAAAAATACGGAAACCTTACTTTAAAAAATTGAGATGGCTGATCAATAAAAGTGTGGATATATTTTTAAAAACTGAGGCATCTTAACAAAAGTTTGAAAATTAAAAAATGTTGATTCTTAATTTCTTATTTATTATACTAAAGATAGAAATATTTATACTTTAAACAATGAATCTATTCCTTAATATTTCCATACTATTTTAATAATCTGAGATGGGAAGTTTAAAGCCTCATTGGACCATAAAATTTGCTCAGGAAACTAAGAAAAATCACAAATATTATTTAAATCAGGGATTTATTGAAACACTAAATCAAGATTCTATTCTACAGATTGCTTAATGATTAGTAATCTAACACATTAAAAAGAACAAAATGCTTAAACATGAAGCAGTGGTGATATACAGTCTTTTCCCCACTACTTTTGGTAAGCATGGACCCCATTTTAGCTGAATAGAAGTAACTTTTCAACCCAGACTTTGTTGGAAAGTTTCAGTAAAAAATGTGGCAGAAAATTACAAAGGCTCCCAGAAAACCATTTTTATCCTTACACGAGTTCTCTCAATAGATTTCCTGTGTAGTCTCCATATTGGGCTGAGCCATATTTGCATGAGGACATGTCTAGTACCCTCTAGCTCGTTGTCCTCCTTCAGTCTTCTTTTTCTTCAGTTTTCGATGCTTGATTTTCTTAGCTGAAGGATAATGGGACACCTGATTCAGGTACTTGTTCATCATTGATGTTGTGGCCACTAGTCTGCAAAGGATTTGGTCAATGTCATACAGAGACTGGTTTTCTAGATCATTGCCAAATGCGTCTGAGGTTTGTTTCTTCAGCTAAAAAGAGAAAAACGAATGATAATTATAAGTGTTTTCCTTACTGTAGTTCAAATTAAATTTGTTTTCTAGATATATACGCTTAAACTCCAAACACTACACGTTGCTTATTTATAAAGAAGAAAGGTTACTGTAGAAGAAAGGTCTAAATACGGAAGAAATACTCTTTTGTAAATGCCCCCGTATAAGATTATAGTATCATCATCACCATCAGCAAACGTTTAATGGGTACTTTCTATGATTAGAACATTTGACTATTAGTAAAATATTTGCCTTTACTAAACAGCCTTAAAACATAATGTGATAAAATCATAGTCATTTTATAAACATCTAATTGTTGTAGAGGTCAATGAGCTTTTAAGATTGCCTCAAAATATGGTGTCGTTGGCAAAGTGGGAAATTAGTTTAAGAGTGTTATTTTCCAGAAAGTTATCCTAAAATTAGAATTCAGTTTACAGCCCATTAAAAACATATCTGCCAACTTCTGCATACTTGGCTTTCTTGAATAGATTGAGGAGGAATCTAATGAGATGTCTTGTTCCAGATCCTTCATTTTATGGATCAGGCAGCTGAGAAAGATACAGTGACTCACCTAAGGGCCCAGACAGATAACTTCTTTTCCTCTGCATTCTACTCACTGCAGCTCACTACTTTCTTGATGTGTTTTGTAACCTGAAATAATCTGTCTAAGCTAATAGATTATTTGAAGGACTTTCTAATTCAGTACACATATGTCAAGCATCTCATAGGTTCGAGACACTGCGCTCTATGCCGGGGGTGAATGGTGGGAGAAGGGAAGGATACAGAGAAGAATAACACATGGTTCCTTCTCTCAAAGAAGCTGGTAACCCTATGTTTTAACTCTTTGATATTCTTATAGCTATTACGAGTTGTATCACCGATTCACCTTTTTTTTGTGTTTCTTCCATTTCATCCACAGGTAATGCGCAGACAAAACAGACAAGATTAAAAAGAGAGCTTGCACTGAGATAGAAATAAGATGTAAACTACCGTGAAATATACCCATATTAGCAAAACTGCAGCATAGTTTGTCCAGAGGATAAGGTAGACAGTGAGACGGAGAAGGCTTAACTTTCAGATAATGCATTTCTTCTGGAAAGATCTCCCATCCAACCTTTGTCCAGATAGTACCATCACAAATGCAGACGCTCTCCCTGAATAAGCAGATAAACAGCAGAGGAAAAATCAGGGATAGTCCTTGCTTGACCATCTTTCTTTCGCAGCTGGAAAAAAGATTGTAGTAAAAAAATTGGTTAGAGACAGAGCGGAAACACACTTAAGGTACTTTTCCTAGCCAGCAATATATACACTGATGATCATTGTGACATCATCAGTCATAGTGATTCAGGGATGAATTCAATGATGTCATAAAGAAACACATTGGAAGTAAAAGATATCCCCTAGCCAATCATCACTTGTGTTTCTTAGGAATACTTCTTGCCAGAATGGTTTGAGCCTCTTTAATTTTCTGAAGAACAAACACTTTACTAATATCTTGCTAGCTAACAAATTTAAATTGTAATGATATTAATAGAACTTCATGCATGCAGGAGGTCCTGGGTTCAATCCCCAGTACCTCCTCTAAAAATAAATAAACCTAATTACCCCCCGACCCCCACCAAAATAAAACAAATAATACAATGATAAATTAAAATATTAAAAAAAATAATTTTAAAAACTTCATGGAAAAAACCTTCAAAACCTTTTGGAGTATGGCACCTTCACAGCTACTTGAAAAATAGCTATAGCTCTGCCATTTCATACAGCCTAGCATCTGCTTCTGTTTTATCATTCTGGAATGTCTTTCCCTGCAAATAGTTAAGCAAATACCGAGTGCCTCCCCCTTTTGACTTACGTCTTTTTGGTGGAGATGCAGTACTGTCAGCAGATGAGGCGTGGGAAATTTGGTATGGTATGTGGAAAAAGATGAGACAGAGGTACATAATAAGGTGAGACAGACCCTGCCTTTAAGGAGCGTATAATCTAGAGGTAGAAGCAAAAAATAAGATAATAAAAAAATTACAAAACAGACTAAACCTGAGAGTGGAATCAAATCATAATCATGTAACTGTTGGTAGAGCAATAGTTTCTACCTGGGGGAACTAGGAGTTTCACAGAAGTGCCTTTTAAGTAAGCTTTGAAGAATGAGTAGAAATTTGGTGGGTGGTAACACAGAGGGCATCTTAGGTTGAGGGAACATAAAAAGCAAAGAAATTTTGTATAAACATTTATACCACAGATACTTATTGAATACCTCCTGTGTGCTAAATCCTGTTGTAGGAGCTCAGAATACCTTCACAGCTAGGCACAAAACCATCTTTATGTTCATGAAGTCTACTTTCAAGTAGGGAGACACAGAAAATAGAATCTATCCAACCCTATATATCTATGGAGCGCTGGAGAAAAATAGAGTGGTAAGGAGGTTATGAAGTTGCCAGCAAGTGAATGAGTGTGTGTGATTTTATAGAAGACAACCAGGAAAGGCCTCTCTGATAAGGTGACGCTGGAGCAGGGGCCTGAGGAACTGGAGGAGCGAGCCCTGTTGACGTCTACGGGCAGAAGGAACAGGAAGTAAATAATGGATGGGCTCCCCGGAAGAGTGCTGGAAGGGACGAAGCTGGAAAGATAGTTTGCAGCTGGATAGATCTTGGCGGGCTTTGTGTTTTATTCAGTAGTCAATAGGGAGTCATTTATAGAGTTTTGAGGAGAGGAGTGACATAATAATAAACTTACTGCGTGTTTTACTGTGTGCCAAGCACCTTGTCAAGATATTTGCATTTATGTATGTATATATGTATGTATTTATTTATTTAATGGAGGTACTGGGGATTGAACTCAGGACCTTGTGCATGCTAAGCACACGCTCTACCACGAGCTGTACCCTCCTCCCCAAGATACTTGCATGTATTATACTACATTTTGTTTAATTCTTACAGCAACCCTATAAGGACTGTACTGTATTTCCATTTTATAGATAGAGAAACTGAGATTAGAGGGGTTCAAATATTGCCATGGTCTCAGTATTTGTGTTCCTGCCAAATTCATACGTTGAAATCCTGATGCTCAATGTGATGGTGTTTGGAAGATGCCTAGGGCATGAAGGTGGAGCCCTCATGAATGGGGTCAGTGTTCTGATAAAAGAGTCCCCACAGGGTTCCCTTGCCCCATCCACAATGTGAGGACACAGTGAGAAGGCGCTGGCTCTCACTAGATTGCAACCATGTTGGTGCCTTGACCTTGGACTCACAAGGTCTTTTGAGAATTTACACCAGTAGAAACATTGCCAGTTTGGGCACAAAGGGACAGAGAGACGAAAAAAGAGAGAAAAGGCTGCTGGACTCCTAAAACTCTACAGGCAGGAAATAGACGGACAGAACGATTCAGCTGCAAAAACTTGCTATCTTTCATGAAAAGAGGATGACTCAGGCTGGAGCTGCAGGCCCAGGGATGGAGCCTTATACCACAGAGGATTATTCCCTGACCTTAACACCTAATCAGATTTGCCCTGTGGAATTTCAGGATTGCTTGGGACCGTGGTGACTCCTTTTCTCCTTCCATTTTCTCAATTTCTGAATGGCAGTATCTGACTGTATTTTGGGAGCAAAGAACTTATTCTCTGGTTTCATAGGTCTGCAGGTGGAGAGGGCTTTTACCCCAGGACGAATAGATCATACCAGAGTCTCACCCATACTTAGTTTAGATGATTTAGATGTTGAGATCTGGGACTTCTGAGCTGATGATATTTTAGATGAGCATTTGACAGGACTTAATATTGTAATGGGTTGAGACTTTTGGACGCTGGCATGGGGTAAGCATTTGTATATGGGATAGATGTGAATCTGGGGAGGCCAGAGGGCAGACTGTGGCAGGCTGAATAATGTCTACCAAGATATCTGGGTCCTAATTCTTACCTCATATGGAATTTTGTAGATCCTTAAATTAAGAATCTTGAGATGGGGAGATTACCCTGGATTACCCAGGTGGGACCTAAATGTGATGACCAATGTCATTATAAGTGAGAGGCAGGAAGAGATTTGACACAGAAGAAGAGAAGTTGATCTGATGATGGAAGTAGAGATTGGAGTGATGTACTTTGAAAATGGAATAAGGAGCCATCAGCCAAGGAGTACAGGCTGGTGCTAGAGGTTGAAAATGGCAAGAAAATAGATTTTCCCCTTAGAGCCCCCAGAAGGAGTTATCCCTGTCAACATTTTGTCTTTAACTCAGCAAAACTGATTTTAGACTTTTGGCCTCTAGAATTGTAATAGGATAAACTTGGGTTGTTTTAAGACACCAAATTTGTGGCAATTTATTATAACAGCCACGGGAAACAAATACATCAATCATTAAATTAATTTGAGGCTAATCTACCATTACTATATTCAGTTTTCCTGTCTAGGAATATAGTAAATCTTTCTATTTGTATGAGTCTTTTATTTCTCTCAAAGTGTTGTAATTTTATTTAAACAGGTCTTGCAAATTTTGAGATGGGTGCTATAGAGAATGGAATTATTTTAAACACTTTTTTTTAAAAGAGGGAAGCTATTTTGAATTTTTTTTTTTTTGGAAGAATTAAGAAGGATAAACCAAGTGACAGTTTTTCTATTGGAAGTGTTTTTGTTCCTTTCTCCTGAGTACATGTTTTAAAGAATATGGTTTCTTTGGGATCAGGTATCACATTTTATATTTATTTGTCCTTCAAGAAGTTTAGCATAGTTCTAGGAACACGATGAATGCTGTGCTAGTTGAGTGTTAACCTTTCTTGGAATCCCCCAAGGGAAACAACTGCAACAAATCTCCTACACGGTCTTTATAAAGCTCTGGACATATCACAGTGCATTACAAACCGCTGAACATGTTTTTTTGGTCTTTGTCTTAATACTGTGCATTTTACTGTCTCGTTCTTTCAGAGGCAAGGCTGGAGTTGAAAAAATATATTGCAAAGGTCTCTGCAACTGTTACAGACACAGAAAAGGGACCAGGGAAGCTCTTTAAGGAAGACAAGGTACTGCATTGTGATTATAGTTTGTTCTGAAGTCTTTTGAGGTTTTTGCCTTGTTACCTGTAATTTCTACACTAATGCACTAGAGGTAGGTGGTGGTCCTCACTGCTCTCTTCTCTCTCCCCACCTTCCTTCCTTTTTTCCTTTCTTGGTAAACTGCTGATAAGAAACCAATAAAAATTAAATGGAATGATACTGCAGAGTGACTAAGAGATGTACTCAATATTACACCCAACAACACAAATGAATCTTAGAAATGTAGTGTTAAGTGGGAAAAAAAAAGCATCAAAGAATACATAGACTTTTATAAAGCTCAAAACCAAGCAAAACTAAGCTATATTGTTTAGGGATGCCTGAATATGTGGTAAGAGTATTTTAAAAGAAAAGCAGAGGAATAAGCACAGATCGTGATTATCTCTTGGAGGCGGGCAGGGGGATGAACTAGGGAAGGGCACAGAAGCAGCGTTAATACCACTAGCAGTGTTCTTGGGATCCACTGATACTCATTTCATTATTTTGCTTCAAAACTTAGATCTGCATCATATACTTTAGAATTATGTATATACATGTTACATATTTTATAATGTATCAAATTTTACAGATGGTGAAAAAAGATACACAGATGTATAGATGGCTAATTGTAAAGCCAGCTTGCCACATTTACTGTATACTAAGTACATGTGAATTAGTTTATTAATTTGAAAAAAAAGATATGCTCAAGGTGTCAGAAATTGTATTGGTTTTGAATTACTTCCTGCATTTCTGTGTAGGATATTCTGTGAATTTTCTGTGACTTATAATTCTGATGAGAAAGAATTAGCTATTGCTAAAGTGTACAGACATCATCATGTCTGAGAACATGATAAGGTACAATTGTTTGTAAAACACTTTACAAAATCTCTTATGAAACAAACAAAATATAGGCAAAATTCTATTAGAATAGCTATCACAGCTATTAGATCTGCAAAACATTCTGGCACAAACAGTGCTTTGTCAAACTAATTAATATAACATCCTTTTTTAATTTCAATTTTTAAATATTTGGTTATTTGAACTAGAAAATCTGATGTCCATTTAGTAGTGATTAGAATAAAAGTGAAACATCTAAAGCAAACTTAATATTTTCTCTTTTCCCTTTCCAGTCTTATCACCCTGTGATTCTAATAACAATTTTGCGTTAATCTCATCATACTGTTCCCTTCACTTATATAAACATATGTATGCACACATACGGCTTTGTAAAAGATTTTGTTCTAATACAAGTGGGATCACACTACACAAATTTTTCTTTAATTTGCTTTTTTCCTTTTTAAGAATATGTTACGAATATCTTTCCAAATCCACTTGGTTCTACATTCTTCTGCATATACTACTGCTTATTTATTAATATTGACAGGACATATAATAAATTTATTCATGTCCCTTTATTGTTACAAACCATAGAATAATAAAAACCGGCAGTCAGATAGCAGCAGTTTGCTGTGCACATGCAGAGGGTGGATTGGCAGTGCACACTGAGAGGTTTTCAGTGAGCTGGAGCTCTCCTTGCATTTCGTGCATTTCCTCCTCCTGTGAACCACCTGAGAAGGAATAAAACATCAGCACTGTCTCTGGGTTGCATGCAGCGCATACCATCCATCTATTCTTTTCCAACCTTGCTGGACGTTTTCTTTATCCCCAGGGCTCATTGAAAGTAAAGAATTAGAGAGTAGGGTAGAGAAATGGGGAAGGACGGCTTCATGACTCTAGATGAGAAGTTTCCTTATCCTCACATTCCGCTGATGCTAGAGCTGCTGTCCAGGATTGTAGCCCCCAGCCATGTGTGGCTGTTTAAAGTAGAATTAAATAAAATTTAAAATTCAGTTCCTCAGTTACACTAGCCACTTTTCTAGTGCTCCCTAGCTGTGTATCTCTAATGGTGACTGTTGGGTAATGCAGATACAGAACTTTTCCATCATCACAGAAAGCTCTGTTGCACAGTGCTGGGTTAGAGAGACTGTAGAATTTTATGTTTTAATAAATAAGTGGAAAGTAAACTCTTTGCTTCTGTCTCTAGAATACTGTCCTCAATGCATGCCGTGTGAAAAATGAGTGGTTGGAAACCCACCTGGAAGCTTCCATTAAGGAGGTTTTTGAGCAGAAACAGCAACTGGAGGATATTGTGACTCCTATCTTCACAAAAATGGCTACACCACGTAAGTTTTGGATAAAAATGGTTCGAGTGTCAGAAAAGATGAAAATTAGGTTCATTGTTGTTATGTCCAAGATACTCTGACTTCAATAGTCTTCATTAAGTAGTCGTTAACCTTATTACAAGCACTAATCTATATAACTCAGTTTCATTAATCATTTCAATACTTTTAATAACTAAAAATAACGACTGAGTTATTTCTATAGAGAATGTCTAATACTAATCTTACTACCATCATTAATCATTTAATTTTATTTAATTTACTATGGTTTTGACCAACGATTTTCAACTACAAAGGCATGTCCTCCAAGGAAATAGAGTGGCAGATTTTGAAAAGATATTTTCAGTATTATAACTCTATAGCTTGAAAAACCTGTTGTGGGAGTACTGTCCTGTCAGTGGGGAGGGTGTACTATCAGAATTTTGGTAGCAGGCATACCGAAGATTTAAAAAATGTCAACTTTATTGAGATAGAATTCTCATACCATAAAATTCACCATTTAAAAAATATACAATTCAGTGGTATTCAGTATATTCTCAGAGTTGTATAATAATCACCACTCTCTAATGTTAGAACATCTTAACACCCCAAAAAGAAACACCTTATCTATTAGCAGTCACTTGCCATTTCTCCCTCCCACAAGCCCCTGGCAACCACTAATTTATTTTTTATCTCTATGGATTGCCTGTTGCGATCATTTCATAGGTAGAATCACACAGTCTATCACCTTTTGCTTCTTTCACTTTGCATAATGTTCTTCAGGTTCATTCATGTTGTAATACGTGTCACTGTTCCTTTTTATTGCTGAATAATAGTCCATTGTATGGATTCAAATTTATCCATTCATTAGTTGATGGACATTTGAGTTTCTGTTCTTTTGACTATTATAAATGATGCTGCTGTGAACTTTTGTGTACAAATTTTTGTGTGGCTTCATGTTTTCTCTTGGGTATATTTTTAGGAATGGAATTCCTGAATCATATGGTACCTCTATTTCTAACCTTTTGAGGCACCACCAAACTGTTTCCAATTTTCCATTCCCATAAGCAATATATATGAGAATCCCAGTTTCTCCACATCGTTATCAACATTTGTTATTGTCTTAAAATTTTTTACTTTAGCCATTCGAGTGGGAATGAAGTACCTTAATGCAGTTTTGATTTGTGTTTCTTTAATTACTGATCATGTTAAACATTTTTTCATGTGCTTACTGGCCATTTGCATACTTTCTTTGGAGAAATGTCTGTTTGAATCCTTTGCCCATTTTTAAGTTGAGTTGTCTTCTTGTTTCTTTTTTTTAATGAAGTATAGTTGATTTAAAATATTATATTAGTTTCAGAAGGTATACAGCATAATAATTCAATATTTTAATAGAATTTAAAGTTATTACAAAATAATGACTGTATTTCCCTGTGTTGTATAATACATCCTTGTTGCTTACTTATTTTATCCATAGTAGTTTATGTCCCTTAATCCCCTGCCACTATCTTGCCCCTCCCCCTTTGCTATTCCACTGGTAACCACTGTTTTATTCTCTGTATCTGTGAGTCTATTTCTGTTTTGTTATATTCATTCTTTTTAAAAATGTTTTAGATTCCACATGTAAGTGATAACATAGAGTGTTTGTCTTTGTCTGACTTATTTCACTAAGCATGATACCCTTTAGATCCATCCACATTGTTACAAATGGCAGAATTTCATTCTTTTAATGGTTGAATAATAGTCCATTGTATATATGTACCACATATTCTTTATCCATTCATCTGTTGAGGGACACTTGGGTTGCTTCTGTATCTTGGCTATTGTAAATAATGCTGCTTCGAATGTTGGGGTGCTTGTATCTTTCCAAATTAGTGTTTTCATTTTCTTTAGATATATACTCAGGTGTAGAATTGCTGGATCATAAGGTAGTTCTATTTTTAGTTTTCTGAGGAGCCTCCATACTGTTTTCTACAGTGGCTGTGCCGATTTACATTCCTACCACCAGTATACTTGGGTTCCCTTTTCTCTGCATCCTTGCCAACATTTGTTATTTGTAGACAGTTTGATGATAACCATTCTGACAGGTATGGGGTGATTATTAATTGTGGTTTTGATTTGCATTTCCCTGATGATTAGAAATGTTGAGCATCTTTTCATGTGCCTATTGGCCATCTGTATGTCTTCTTTAGAAAAATGTCTGTTCAGATCTTCTGCTTGTCTTTTAATTGAGTTGTTTTTCTTTTTTTGATATTGAGTTGTATGAGCTGTTTTGGATATTAATCCCTTGTCAGTTGTATCATTTGCAAGTATTTTCTCTCATCCTGTAGGTTGTCTTTTTGTTTTGTCAATGGTTTCCTTTGCTGTGCAAAGGCTTTTAAGTTTAATTAGGTACAATTTGTTTATTTTTCCTTTTGTTTCTTTTGCCTTTAAAAAAATATTGCTATGATTTATGTCAAAGAGTGTTCTTCCTATGCGCTCTTCTAGGAGTTTCATGGTTTCAGGTCTTTCATTTAGGTCTTTAGCCCATTTTGAGTATATTTTTGTATATGGTATGAGGAATCATTCTAATTTTATTTTTTTACATGTAGCTGTTCAGTTTTTCCAGCACCACTTATTGAAGAGACTGTCTTTTCTCCATTGTATATTCTTGCCTCCTTTGTTATAGACTGATTGGCCATAAGTGCATGGGTTTATCTCTGGGCTCTCTTATTCTGTTCCATCGACCTATGTCTGTTTTTGTGCCAGTACCATGCTGTTTTGATTACTGTAGCTTTGTAATATAGTCTGAAGTCAGAGAGTGTGATACCGCCAGCTTTGCTCTTTTCTCTCAAGATTGCTTTGGCAATTTGGGGTCTTTTGTGGTCCCATATAAATTTTAGTATGGTTTGTTTTAGTTCTGTGAAAAATGCCATTGGTATTTTGATAGGGATTGCATTAAATCTGTAGATTATTTTGGGTAGTAAGGACATTTTAACGATGTTAATTCTTCTAATCCAGTTCATTGTATCATCTTCAGCTTCCTTCATTAATGTTTTATATTTTTCAGACTATAGGTCTTTCACCATCTTGGTTACATTTATTCCTAGGTATTTTATTCTTTTTGTTGTGATTTTAAATAGGATTTTAAATGGGATTGTTTTCTTACTTCCCCTTTCTGATAGATCTTTATTAATGTATAGAAAATTAACAGATTTTTGTATATTAATCTTGTATCCTGCAGCTTTACTGAATTCATTTATTAGTTTGAATAGTTTTTTGGTGGAGACTTTAGGATTTTCTGTGTATAGTATCCTGTTATCTGCAAAATAGTGACAGTTTTATTTCCTCCTTTCCAATTTGGATAACATTTATTTCTTCTACTTGTCTGATTTCTGTGGCTAAGACTTCCAATACTATGGCAAATAGAAGTGTTAAGAGTGGACATCCTTGTCCTGTTTTTGACTTTAGAGGGAAAGTTTTCAGCTTTTCACTGTTGAATATGATGTTAACTGTGGGTTAGTTATAAATGGTCTTTATTATGTTAAGATGTGTTCCTCTATGCCAACTTTGATGAGAACTTTTTATCATGAATTGATGTTGAATTTTGTCATATGCTTTTTCTGTGCCTTTTGAGATGATCATCGGGTTTTTACCCTTCTTTTTGTTAATGTGCATCACATTGACTAATATGCATATGTTGAACCATCCTCACACACTGGGAATAAATACCACTTGATCATGCTATATGATCCTTTTAAAGTATTTTTGAATTGGTTTGCTAGTATTTTGTTGAAGATTTTTGCATCTAGAGTCATCAAGAGATATTAGCCTGTAATGTTCTTTTTTTGCAATGTCTTTCTCTGGTTTTGGTATCAGGATAATGATGGCCTCATAAAATGAATTTGGGTGTCCCCTCATCTTTAATTTTTTGCAATAGCTTGAGAAGGATAGGTTTTAGCTCTTCTTTATATTTTTGGTAGAATTCTCCTGAAAAGCCATTTAGTCCTGTCTTCTGTTTTTTTTTTTTTGTTGTTGTTGTTGTTGTTGTTGTTGTTAGAGTTTTATAGTTTTAGCTCTTACGTTTAATGATCCATTTCAAGTTTATTTTTGTATATGGTGGTGAGGTAGG
Source organism: Camelus ferus (assembly GCF_009834535.1). Taxonomy (NCBI): domain Eukaryota; kingdom Metazoa; phylum Chordata; class Mammalia; order Artiodactyla; family Camelidae; genus Camelus; species Camelus ferus. The sequence goes on from NC_045716.1 coordinate 9,220,316, forward strand.
GGTCCAACTTCATTCTTTTGAATGTGGATGTCTGGTACCTAAGATTTTTATGTTTATCAAAAGGAGCTGTGGGTTATTTTTTTTTAAAGGTTAAAACACTTAATCTACTCTAGGTAGTACGACAGGATAGCCTTTGCCATCTGTACCCAACATCTCATGAGCATGCACATAGCACTCTCCAAGGTCCCCTGAAGGAATACAGGTGCCTTTGCACTGTCCTTGTCTTTAAGGAGTCCACCACCCAGTTTGTGAGTAAATATGCATACTTGAAAAGATAAACTAAATGCTGTGTCTGTTCAGGAAAGCCTAAGTGTGAAGAGAAAGTATCAGGAAGAAAGAGGAATTGCCAGAAAGGATAGGTAACCAGGATGGAATATGAAGAGAATTCTGGAATGAAAGCACAATATGATGATGAAAAGTTGAAATATGGGAATAGGGAAGTGGTCAATATCCATCTGGCTACTTATAGTTGAGTTTGAGTTCAGAAACAGTAGAAAATAAGGTTGGAAAGTCAGCTTGTGATCATTTCATTGAAAGTACTGAATTGTAAGCTTAGAAGTTTGGACTTTGTTTTCAGGGCAGTGAGTTGCCATTAAAGGCTTTGTTTGGGGTAGGAGAGAAGAGGTATTAAGTAGTGGAGGGTAATTTGACTTTCCTTGCAAAATGAATTGGAGGGAAAAGAGACCAGAGGGCGTGAGACCAGTATAGTTCAGGAATGAGATGGTTAAAACCTAAATTGTTGGTTATACAGTTTTAATTGTCGCCTTCTCCCCCTGTGCCACCACTGCTGTTAGCCTGGCCCAGCAACCCTCCCTCCTTCCCTTCTCACCTCTGAGGAAGATATACTTCTCTCCTCAAATCCCCTCTTTCGCCTCTAAGCACCCAGTGTCTTGTACCTTCACGTTATAGAAGTGTTAGATCTGGATGGAACCTCTGAGATGACCCCCTCATTTTACAACGAAGAAAGTGCAGACACATCAGTCAGGTTAAGCAGTTTATTCAAAGTTACCCTATTCAATGGCAGAATTAGGAACAATAATACTGATTATATGAGGAGTGTGATCTCACAGCTTTAAATATTTTAAAAAAAAAAAGATTAGAGGAGAATACTTGAATTGACATACCAACACCAAGTTTTCATTAATGCCTGTTCAGGCTGGGACATACTTATTTATTTCATGTCCATTGTATTAAATACTAGCTTCTTTTTTGTTTTCTATTGCAAGCTGATTAAATATAATTTAAAAATCTGCTTCCTTTCAGGTCAAGGGAGAAGTGCCAAATCTATATTCTAAGCCATGGTCAGAAAAGAAGTCAAGATCATACCTTCTACTGAACATATATTTTATAAAAGACCACATTTTTCTTCTATTATTTTTAAAGGCAAACCTATTCATGCCGACAAAAGTTAATAAAACAGATGTGGGGTTTTATAAAAGTGTTTTAAATATGAAATTAAATCACCCTTGTTTTGTTTTACTGCATTCAGCATGCTTATGTCTAGACTCTCTGGCCTTGCCTCTGCTCTCACAAATCAGTTTCAGGTCAGTTCCAGTGCTCCTTCCAGAGAGCACTTGGGTCTGAATCACTCACAAAGACCATGTGGATGCTCTAAGAGCCACTTAGGGAATCTAACAATTTTCTGTGTAATTGAGGAAGGAAATTTCTATTCACCTGAGGAATTCTATTTAAAAAAAAAAAAGACATATTGACTATTTCCAGAAGAAAAATTTGTTCTCCTTCTCTCAAAAGGAACGCTATGGGCTGACACCCTGGAGCAGGGAAATATTGAGAGTGGTTTGGTCAGGTCTTCTGCTTATACAACTGTTAATCCCTATGTCCAATTAAAATTCACTTTTAAAATGGGATATAGTCTCTTAGTAAATCTTTTTTTTTTAATCTTTAACCTTCTTCTGTCTTTAAATTAATAAACACATATCCACGTAGTTTTATGTTTAGATTTCCCCCATGCTCTAGGTTTGCTTGTGTAGTTATTATGACTGGCTCTATGTCATTTTTCCTTCTGCTTTATAGCTCCTGGATTTTCAATATCATTGTTGGTTTCACATTGGTGATTTGGAATGTCCTTTTTATCTAGTTTCTCTAGAGATTCCCTGAACCTTCTACTACTCTGTGACTTTCTGAGAAAGTTTTATAGAAAGAAAATGCTTCTCTTCTTTGTCCCACCCTGAAAGCTAGTTTTTCATTCTAGAGGGGAAGGAAAAGACATGAGCGATTCAGTCATTCCTTGTCAGTTGACGTTTTCTCAACCATGGTTTTGAGGTAGCACTGTTCTGAACTTGTCTCACAAAGTTTAAAGTTTTGAGATCTTTTTTTTTTCTAATCTATTAGCAATTCAGTTTCAGTTTCCTGAAGCAGAAGAACAGAGCAATAACCGTCACTCCCCTCTCTGGTAAATCCAGTGGGTGTCTGTGGAGCAGTGCAGAGGAAGAGACCTGCATTTGCTCCATTCTCTTAATGTTGTATGTTGTGAGAAGTCCACTGTCTTTAAGTGCTGCAATAATTAGGGACAAGGCCAGGTGCTGTTTTTGTTGTTTCTACTGTAATTCTGCATTTTCTGAGCCTTGATCTTGAAGGTGACATTGCTTTCCAGGCATGTGGTCCTGGTGATTAATTAGGGAAGGAGTTCTGAATCTCACTTCAGAGATTCCTAGGTAAGACGAAGGCACTTCTGGAGATTCCAAGTAGAAAATAAACCTCTCTCCCTGTTATTCATGGTTAAGTCTTTTTTTTCTTAAACTTTGTGCAGCTTTTGGTATATTTGCTAATGCTGCCTTCTTGAAACTCATATTGGTACTTTTATGTCATCATGGTTCCTTGACTTTCTTACAAGCTATTTTTCTAACTCTTTCCATCAGCTGCTATGAATATGTTTGTGTCACCCCACCCCCACCCCACACCCCCAAATTCGTATTTTGAAGCCTAATGCCCAGTGTGAGTGTAATAGGAGGTGGAGCCTTTGCAGATGATTAGGTCATGAGGGCTGCGCTCTCAGGAATGGGATTAGGCCCTGAGAAAAGGGGCCCTAGATAGTCCCCTTGCTCCTCCCACCATATGAGGGCACAGCAAAAAGACAGCCATCTAGGAGGCAGACACTCACCAGACAGTGAATCCACCGGCGCTATGATCAGGGACTTCCCAGCCTCCAGAACTGTAAGAAATAGATGTCTGTTGTTTATAGAGTACTTGGTTTATGGTGTTTTTGTTACAGCAACCTGAATGGTCTAAGACACCAGCTGCTCCTTTTCATCTTGCCTCCAGCTATGGGAACTTTTCAGGAGTCAATCCTGTCATCTAATTTTATATGTCACTTGTAACTCAATGAAGCTGATTAAAAAGTCAGTCCTGACCCTTGGTGAAGCAATCTGTAATTCTGCGCCCCGTGACCTCTGTCCCCAGTGTCAGGAAGAACTTAGTCCCTCCTCCTTTGGGGCACCCGTAGGGTTATCTGTATTCTAGTTGGTCGTTCACGTGTTTGCCTCCCCATGTGCACTATGAGCTTTTTGAGGGTAGGGGCTTTGTCCTGTTTTCCTTCATACCTAAAGAGCCTATAACATAGTTAAGTAAGCAAATAATAGTTGAGTGAATTCTTTTTTGGTTCAACCATATTAATAGAATTCACTAGTTTTCATTCATTTGTGGAGCTTGTTCATCTTCATAAAAACAACTCCTGAATTCTTATCTCCATATTTTGCTTGTGCCGGTGCCCCATTTCCACTCCTGCTCCTCCCGAAGACAAGCCACACGCACATCCAGGATTCTGATTGTGTATCTAGTTTCTTCTCTAATCTTCTGTTTTCTAACCTTCATCTTGAATGCGGTATTACGTTATAGGCATGTGAACCTGGTGATTACCAAGGAATTCCTGGATCTCACTTCAAAGATTTCATTGATGTGAGGGTCTGAATATACATGCGTATCTACAGATCTATTACTTTAGTATGTTTTGAGAGATCTTGTGACCTATTGTTGCATTGAATTGTAGGTGTAGTCACAGGAGTGTTAAATGCCCTTATGCTTTGAGTTGAGCTGTTATACAGGTAGCTGCATGACTTTTTCTGAGTAATTCGTGGAGTAAATATTACTTCAGTGTGCATACTAGTCAATTAAATCACATCATTTGAGAGGTAGTCAAGCAAAGACTACATTAAGTGTTATGATAACTTCTAGACAGTGGTTCCTTAGGTTTTTGTATTTCATGGATTGGAAGAATGTAAAAAAATAAAGGGAGGAGATTGTTATGACACCATTAAGAAAACAACTAATATCTGCTACCACCATCATTTAATGAAATAAAAGACAATTTAATACCAGAAAAGAAGGGAAGATATGAGCTCAGTATAAGGCTCTACCCTTTAAGTTGAATAATTAAGTTTTATTATAGACTTCTGTGTTTTTCATTTTGCCATATATGATGGAGCTTCTGTCATGAATCACAGCTGACCTAAAGTCCAGCCTTTGGGAACTACTGCCCTAGACTAAGCCAAGGCCGGCAGACTGCCATCTAGGTTAACACGATGCCCCGAGTTGCAAACGGCTGACAGTCCGCCCAGTGTTTAGTCTAACATGTGACAGATTGTGTTTTCCAAGATGGCCACGTCTCCCATCCCAAATGCTCTTCTCACAGTAGGGTCATGACATTCCTCACATAGAGAGGTGGCTCTCTGTTCTCTCCTCTGGAACCTGGGCAGGCCTGTGACTACTGTGGAAGTAACGCTATGTGATTTCCATAGATCATAAGAGATAAAAGTGATAGTTTCCACCTAGTGCTCTTGAGATGCTCGCTCTTGGAAACCAGCCTGTGGAGAGACCCCTGTGGATGGGAACTGAGGCCTCAGATCCTCGCCCTGCCTGGCTGGGCCCCAGCCCGCGGTTGTCAGTGATGTGAGTCTCTTGGAAGCGGACCCTTCAGCCAAGCCACCCACAGCTGATGCTGTGCGGGGCAGAGACACGCCTCTGTTGAGTCCTTCCAGAATTGTAGATTTCAGCCAAATAAATGACTCTTGTTGTTTTAAACTGCCAAGTTTTGTGTCTGTTTGTTATGTAGCAATGTATAGCATACAAATTTTGGAACCTTGAAGTGAGAAATTGATGTAATAAACCCTAACATATGTGGCATTGCCTTTTGGGGACTGGGTGGTGGGCAGAAGCTGGAAGGGGCCAGAGGAGAGTGTTAGTGAAAGCCCGCAGGGTCTTAAATGGATTATGAGCAGAATCTTTGAGGCGTCTAGGAGGCTCTGAGTGGGGATTGATAGGAAAGAGAGGAAAATGTTGTTAGAAGCTGGAGAAAAGGGGCCATCGTTATGTGGTGGTGGTAAGTTTGGCCACACTGTTGGCCAGTGATGAGCTCGATGATCCTGCTAAGGACTTTTCCAGACAGTATCCACGTGCCACCCAGCTTCTCCTACTAAAATATGAGAGGGGAGAGATGAGCTGCAAAGGAACAGTTCAGTTTTCAAATAAAATTTGAAAGAAATATAAAGGATCAAGCACTCACTGGGTTTGAAAGTAAAAGTATTTCTCATTCGTAGCCTTTCTAGGTGACAGAAAGTTCTCAAGCTAAGAAACGGCCTCTGAGAAAAGAGAGATCCCAGGCAGGGCTGTGAGGTCGCCTGTGAAGATCTCAGAGATGTCTGAGGTAGTGCCTCATGGAAACCTCCAGACTCGGAAAGGCTTTCCTCAGCCTGACTTGAGGTGGGCTTTCCCAGTGCAGCTGGGAAGGTGGCCTCGAGCTGCTCTGGGCAGCCATCACCGCAGCTAAATGCAAATGGAAAGAGAACAGCTCTCTCCCCACAATGGTATGTATATCAAGGCATCATCATCTGATTGGTCTTGTCTGAGTCCCCTGCTCTGAACCAATCACAGTGTTACTGGGATGGGAAGCTATGAGAAACGGACCTGTCATGTGCCTATCAGAAGATGGGGTTGGGGTGAAGCACACCGGGAAGCCTCTCAGCCCTCAACTCTCAAAGCTACCAAAGTCTGCTTAGCTGGCTTTACCCAAGATGGCAAAATAGACATTTATTTTTGCTTTCTTTTTTAGCTCTATAGGAAATAATGTTAGGTCAAAACATTGGATCATCTCTGTGTTTTAGTTATGTGCTGTCTCTTGCTCTCAGCACAATACTGATCTAGAGCTGACTCTATGAATTTTGCCCAAGTTTTCTTGAGGTATGTGGGTTTTTCCAAAAGCCACAGAAAGCCTGATATTTGAAATATAAAACTGCATGAGCCTTACCTGTAGGGTTGAGGTGAACCAAGTGTGCAGGATAGATATAGACAGAGCTGGAAGGACATCACTCAGAATAGCCTGAGACATTGCAGTTGAGGAGAGAAGTCAAGGTGACAAGCAGTATAGATAGGGTTAAGATGAAAATGTGAGAAAGGGTAGTGAACTTGGTTAACTGGAAGAGTTCAGTAAGGGCAGGACAGGAATGAGTAAGGAATAGGTCTCTCAGGAGACAGCCTGTGAATAAGACAACTTTTTAAAAAAACGTGGTCCTTGGGATTTATGTTAGCGATGGTCCCAATGGCTTAATAGAGCCATAGCAGACAACAGCAACAAAATGTTGTAAAGCAAGTATTTTGAGCCAGTGGTGGTTATTGCAGTCAGGAGCAGACATAGAACTGTTGACTGAAACTGTTCAGTCTCAAGTAGGAACTTGGACTTTTGTCAAAGTTTCCTTGAAACTAGTGATGGAGAAGATTGCTGATAGATTTAGTAATCTCACTGCTGTGGTGCTATCCTGGGTGCCCTGGGGAAGAGGATTCGATTAGTGTGGCACAGGAATGAGAGAGTAGAAATTAAACTGTCACAAAATAACTTTCTTGAAAGTAAACTACAAGTTGACTAATTGTTCATTTGTTTAAATATATACTGTATTTATTTTGATGATTAGATTTGAGGGAAAAATTTCACATGTTAGACATCATGGAATTTGGGGTGTATTTGTCCTCCTGTGAAGAATGGGTGATACTGTTTCTTCATATTAAGGACCGAAAGTCCATGACAAGTTAGGAGTTAAGGAGAAAGATGGGAGTGAGAAACTCCATTGAAAAGAAAGGAGAGGTAGAAAAAGAAAAAGTAGAAAAGGATGAATGAAAAAGTGGGGGAGACAAGGCAGTGTTGAAAGGGTTAGTGCTGAAAGAAGAAAAACAGAGTATGTATTACAAACATACATAGGAGGAGAGGAGGTTCTGTCTACATGGTCCATGACCATTTCAGCCGTTACATCAGGCAAAGAAAATCAGTTAAAACAGTTGTGGATATAGACACAGCTTGAGCATTAAGAAATGCAAATTTCCCTGGAACTGGAATCAGTTTCTTCTGGATTGGGGGTGGGGATAATGTATGGAGCCAATCAGAATGAAAGTAAGTTGACAAGAAACCAATAGGAATTAGGCATGGAAATGGCTTTCGGTGGGTATCAGTTGGCAGTACTGCCCCTGGCAAACAGACACAGAGCTGAGCTTTGTGATTTTCAACTGCCTTCATCTTATTTCAATTCTGAACCTGCTTAGCTTTGGTAGAAGGTATTGCTGGTCTTGGTTGTTTGGAGAACTTGATTTGAGAGTGAGACGCTGTAATGACAGGTGGGGATAGTAGGCTGTGAGGTTGCCAAGGACCTGAAGAGCTACTTGGGGGCCAGGTGAGATGGTCTGAGGGTATAACATTTTGAGTCTCATTTCTGGCCCACCCTCTGCTTCACACCAGAGTCACTGTGGCTTGTAGACCAAACAAGTGCAAAACATATTTCCAAAGGTGAGCTCCAGATATCACAGGGGATACTTTTGAAACTTCCAGGAATTTTAGGTTAATGCTAGCTGCAAAGAAAAGTAAAAGACAATGAGTCCTTCTCAGGACCCACATGTAGATTTGTGCAGGCTGTGTCCTTACCCAGGGACCACAGCTGAGGAGGGTGTGGGTATTGCTGCTGAAATCCAGCCTGTTATTCATGGGCCAAGCCATGTGCCCTGTTGTCAGGAAGGGGGACTTTTTCTAACTCATTCAAAGGTACCATATGATCAAAACTCAACTTTAGTCTTTTCCTTTGTTTTTAGGTTATTCAAATCCTTCCCCATCCCCAGCCTTAACTGGTGTGACTCAACTTTGACCTTGTTTCCCATTTGCCATTTTGGATTTGGAGGGGCCTGAGAGAGGGAAAAAGGGACAGGGGATTGCAGTAGTAAAAGAGAATTCTAGTATGGTTTGTGCCCATGGAGAAAGAGCTCCCCCTCAACGAGTCCAGCTCTTCAGATTTTTATGGAGAGCTTATTTTGTGCCACAAACTGTGCACAGACTTAAAGAAAATTAATAGTCAGCCCTGGCCCTTGAGAAACTCTGTCCAGTGGGGAAGGCAAACGTTAACATTTCATATGATAAATGGTAAGAGCAGAAATCAGTACAATCCGTCCCCCATACACATGTAGCAGTACGAGGAAGAAACACTAACACAGCAATTAGTGTTCTGTTACATGTTCTTAGAGCAAAGGTGGAACAGGAGGTATTAATACGTACCTTGTGGCAAGAAGAAACATGCTCATATCTGAGTGCAGTGTAATCTTAGGTAGAAAGGATATGGATGCATGGGGTCCTAGCAAGCCTCATTTTCTTCTTTTGCATATTGTAACAGGTTAGTCTGTACTAGTGAAATTGTCAACAGTAACTCTCATCCGGGTTCATCAACTGGGACCAAAAAAGCAATGGGAAAATCGAATACTTCCTTCTGGGAGAAAAAAGAAGGTAGCAGACCCGATTTACTCTGTGGAAGGTCAGCTGACTACAATTTTGCAAAGGGGAATTTCATAATTCTTGTGTGTTCCATTATTGTTTTGGGAGGTAAGTGGTTGTTTTTAAATCTCTTTCCTCGGCCCTCTGAACCTTTCTTAGTGCAGAAAGTGATCACAGCTACAACAGAAGAAGAGGTCCAGTGAAATTATAAGATGTGAGTGAATGCTGTCTGTCTTGTCTCATTTAATTATAAGCATCGTCTTATGCTATGGCTCCTTCATTCAGTGACATTTGCTGAACACAGCAGTGTGGAGAGTAAGACAGTCCTTAACCTCCAGGAGCCCTCTTGTGGGGGAAGACAGGCAAACATAAGGACAATGCAGTTTCGTTAGTGTAACTACAAAGGTATGGTCCAGAATCTCTGGGAACAAGGGGGAGGGAGAACCTTACACTGCCTGGCTGCCTGCTTGCCTGCCAGGACTAACCTGACGAAATATCTGGGATGAGTGAAGGGCAAACAGAACCCTGCTATACGATTCAGTTTGCTTAGTTGACATCATCAATGTCTAGCATGGCTTTTTTTTTTTTTTTAACATTTTTTATTGATTTATAATCATTTTACAATGTTGTGTCAAATTCCAGTGTAGAGCACAAGGCTTTTTTTTTTTTAATTGAAGTATAGTTGATTTACAATGTTGTGTTAGTTTTAGGTATACAGCAAAGTGATTCATTTATATATATATATACACACACATATGTATATTCCTTTTCAGATTCTATTCCGTTATAGGTTATTACAAGATGTTGAATATAGTTCCCTGTGATATACTGTAGATCCTTGTTTTATATATGTAGTGTGTATATGTTAATCCCAAACTAGTATGACTTTTTAGAAAATTAAAGTGTAGTTGATTTACAATGTTGTGTTAGTTTCTGGTGTATAGCATAATGATACAGTTATATACACACACACACACACACACACACACACAGACACACACATAAATATACATATACATACATATAATTTTTTTCCAAACAAGTATGGCTTTTGATGTACTTTTTCTTTAGGGAAGATGCACCCTCCCAGCCCACCCCGCAGTGGGGAATTTGGAAAAGCTTCACCTGTCAGGGTCTCTTAAACAATGATTAAGAATTCAGTAGGTATGGTGAATGATACTCATGCAGATAAAATAGCATATTAAAACACCACAGATGCTTTATTCCATAATTCAGTGCTAGTGATTAGAGAAAATTTTCTAGTCCCCTTAAATTTTTTTTTATTTGGGAAAACATGTCAGCTGCTTTAAAATCCTTTCTGGAACTAGAGACACTAGAGAAACAAACACACCTGAAGAACTCCTTTAATTTTACTCATATCAAAGGGTGGAACTGCTTTGTCTGGGAAAGCTCATTACTGACCTTGCTCCCTTTGGGTGCTATGAGGTGCTGTTGACCATGAATTTCACTAGCTTTAGGTCCTTTGTGATTACATAGAGACAAGTGCTCCAGCAGGAAAGGACAATGCAGAAATTTGAGAAACATTTCTTTATCTAGCCTTACGCATAAGAAGCATTCAAAAAAATATTTACTGATTTGTCTTGACCTTTAGCTGGAAGGCAGGCAGTGCAGAATCGGAGATGACAATGAGTCTTGCCTTAGGCATACATTAGTTGGATTATCGTCTCTGGAGAGAATGAGCTGAATAATCTAAGACAGAGAAGGGAGTTTTAAGGCAAGAAAATGCACGTAAACAGAGAATAACGAATGTCTTTGGACACCTATTGGTGAAGGCAGTTTTCCCTATGGTTAGATCTCAGATAAAAGTATTTCGGGCTTGCTGTGGCTCAGGATGAGTAATGATTAGTATAAGGTACATATGTAGATATGAAATTCAGTTTTTCATAATTTCTCATCGTCAGATCCATAGGCAAGAAACCCACACAGTGGTCCTAACGTGCCATTGGGTGGGAGCATGGGAGGTTGTTGGAACTTCAGTGTTTTCCAAATTCACCTATGAGCAGTGCCTCATTATGTGTGTCATACTGGAGAGACAGCATTTGCGACAGCTGTCAGTTATTTATTCTTAATGATGGGATGTTCAGAGGAAGTTTAAAATTAAATACCCAAAGAGAGGGAATATTAGATTATTTTTAAACTATTCCTTATGTCTAAATAACACATACTTTTTTATTTTCCAGGATTTCTGAGGGCATTTTTAAAGAATTCTGAAGTCACCGTCTTGACGATTCTCTCTCTGTTTGGATTTTTGATAGGACAACTGGCCTACAATTTTGTCGAGGTAACGTACCTACCATAAAGTAGAGGGCTGATGAAAGAGCAAAAACCAAAACCAAGGTCAACTCTCACCCCTACCCCAAAATGAGTAGAATTTTTTTTTTTTAACTGTAAGCAGCTACTGAGAAAAATTCATCTGGTGTTAAAAATTCCGAAAATGAAAAACTATCCAAGATAGCAGACATAAATCAGAGAGGCTTAAAATAGAGCAGTGATTTGGAAGTGAGTAAAAGGTGATTGCATTCTTGGGTTCTTTGTCATCCGCCTTTGGCTCACTCTTGTTTCCTCCCCCTGTGTGTACACTGGATTCTCCCGAGCTACTGTCTTCAGCACCTGCGGAGACCTGCGTTCCAGAAGGCAGCAGTTAACTGTCGTGATGAAGCATATGGTTCCTCTTTCCTAACTGCCAGATTAAATGCAAAACTTGCATCATGTAATACATAATACAGATCCAAGAAAAATTTCATTAATTTTATTTATTAACCCCTGATTTCAAATGTATAGCAGTGTGATCAACAACAATTTGTCTCCACTCGTTCATTTAAAAAAAAAAAGGGAGACAATGCTTGTATCTATCAAGGATTGTAAAAAAAAAAAGCCTCGGTGTTCTTCTGAAACACCACTACTACTATTAGCGTATCTTTTGAGTGTTTGCTGTGTGCCAGACTCCCTTTTAAGTGCTTTGATTTTCCTTTTTTATTATTATTAATTTATTAACTCATTTAATTCATAGTAATTTATTAATTCATTCATTCTTGCAGCAACCCAGTGGAAGTATGTACTCTGTTCCCATTTTACTGATGAGTTACAGAGATGTGAAGTCATGACGATTAAACTATTAATTGAACCAAAAACTTTTCAGGAGGGAATATTTACAGCAAGCACTTCAGTCATTGTTGCTGTTAAGTGTTTTCCCCTCATCTGTGTATAACCTTCATGATTTATGTCCTATATACACTCTCTGTACTATTATTTACATATTATTTTTCTCTGCTTGACTCATGGAAAGATTTTAAATCGTAAGCAAATGTCTGTGAAATCCAAGTACCCATGTATAAAGTTCTTTTTTCCCCTCTTGTGCAAATTAGAATAAATATATAATGTTCAAATTAAAAAAAATACTTCTCTGTGAACCACCTAAGATCATCTCTGGGATCACCAGTGTTAGAAGTACCACTTTCGAAAATGCTGATTACTTACCACCGTCAATGTTCATGTGCACACAATTTTCTGGTGAATAGAGGACTATGCATTTAAGTCATCTGCATAATCAGATCAAGCAGTCTACCACAAGACCCTCAGGACTGGCTTTGTAGATGATCTCTCATCAGTTGGAATATTCTAAAATTTAATATTGATGGACAGAGCATCAGCCTAATTTCTAAGTCTTCAAAAAGGCAGCAAACTAATTTCTTGTTTACCTGTGTTAGTTCAGGTGCACCAAGTCGTCCACCCTCTCCTAAGAACACCAAGTTTTGCACTTTATTGTTATTTCTCACCTTTAATTATATTTATGGCTGCTTTGGATGTGGACTTTTATGTACTGAAGAATGTGTTTTGGCAGGTAAGAACACACTTTAAAACAAATTATGGTCCATTCTTGCTTATTCATGTTCATGGAGAATCTGTCTACAAAGAAGATTAATAATTCACAAATCTCACGTTTCTTGTTGTTTAACTCTCCTCATTCTGCAGACTCACTAGTTAAAGAGAGCTGAGGGGAGGGAGGAGGAATGAATATTTGCTGAGTGACCGCTGTGACGGGGCACTGAGTTAGTATCACCCCCACTTCACGTATAAGCAGACTGTAGTTCCGAGGTCACAAGACAGAAACGGCAGAACCTGGATCCTGATCCCACCTCTGACTCATCTCAACTGTATCTCTAGATTTGTCCATTTTCACTGTTAAGGTTGTTTTATTTATTCCTTCTCTTTTTTCCTAAATCATGCTTGCCAGACTAGTTTTTTTTTCCAAAACGTTTCATTTTCTTTGATTTCATTCTTTGTTTTTTCTAACATCTAGAGTTAGATGTTAGTTGATTGACTTTTAGCTTTTTAAATTTTTTATATTTTGTACATTTAAGGTTTTAAATTTTCCTTTAACTACTCTTTTAGTTTCACCCCACATGTTTAGATTTTTAGGGTTTTCATTATCATCCCTCCTACCTAAATTTTATTATACTTTTTTCTTTGACCCATTAGTTATTTAGAAGTTGTCTTTGAATTTCCAAATATGGCTTTTTATTTTTATTTCCCTTATCACATTGTGATCAGAGAATGTGCTTCATCTGTCAACTCCGGTGGTGCATGTAGAAGAATTGTTATTTTCCTAGTTAATTTTTTTCCTTACTATTTAGTTATCCTTTGATTCCAAATGATGCTTTTGCCTTAAGTCAAATTTATCTGGTGTTACTATAGTTATACTAGCTTTCTTTTGGTTAGTAGTTGTCTGCTAAAAATTTTCCATTCTTTTACTTTCAAGATTTTGGTGAACTTATGTTTGTCTTTTTGATAACACACAGTTGGATTTTGCTATTTTATCTAGGTTGATTATCTCTGCTGGCTTTTGGGGGGGGATGTATTTTTTGGTGATATTTATTGTGATTAAAAATAGATTTAGGAAGGCTAAAGATTTTAAGAGATTTGAGGTACCAAAGAAGATATGTGGATGAAAAATAAGTACTTGGAAATATGCTCAACATCTTAAATTATTAGGGAAAGACAAATTAAAACCATATGAGATATTACTGACATTCCTATTAGAATGGCAGCAGCAGCGACAGTAACAAGCCTGATGAATATCAAGTACTGGTAAGAATTCAGAGAAATTATAACTCTCATACATTGCTGGTGAGAATGCAAAATGGTAGAACCACTTCGGAAAACAGTATGGGAATTTCTTATAAAGTTAAGTATACATTTGCCATATGACCTAGCAATTCCACTCATGTATATTTACCCAAGAGAAATGAAAACTTATACTTTCAATAAAAACTCTGTATGAATCTTTATAGCAGCTTTATTCATAATCTCAAAAGTCTGGAAACAACTCAAACATTTCTCAACCATCAAATGGGTAAACAAATTGTGGCACATCTTACAATGGAATATTACCCAGCAATAGAAAAGGAACAGGGTATTGATAGGCACAACATGAAAGAATTTCAAATGCATTGTGCTAAGAGAAAGAAACCAGACCCAAAAACTACATATTGTATAATTCCATTCACAGACCTTCCTTCTAGCAAAGGCAAAACTGCACGTTTGTAGAATAGATCATTGGTTGCCAGGAAGTGGGGATGAGGGAAGAAACTGACTGCAAAGGGGCAGTGTGAACAAATTTTTGGGGGTGACGGATCTGTTTTGTTCCTTCATTTTGGTCATGGTCACATGACTTTATGCATTTGTCAAAACTTGTATAACTATACGTCAAAAGAATTAATTTTACTGTATGTAAATTAAAGAATAAATTTTAAAAAATCAAAAGAAGTTAAATTTCTGTTTCTCCCATATGATTTTGTATTTTTTATTTATGATTCTTTTCCTTTACTTTTTCTCATTCATTTTTCCCTTCTCAATCAATTAAGTTGATCCAGTTTTCTTTATCCCTTTTGTTCCTCTCCTTGTTTCAAAGTTTTATGTTCTGTTGCTGGTTTTGAGTCAGGCACTACTGATTGTCTATCCCTTTCTTTCTCACTAGAGAGAGACTTCCTGTATTTTGTTTGGTGTGGGAGCGGATCCAGTGTGAAATAGTACTACATTTCCCAGCATCCTTGACAGATGTGGTAGTGTCAGGAAACAGTTGAGCAATGAGTTGTACACAAAAGTTTGCTGAATACGGCTTCTAGAAAACCCTTACCACGGGGGCCAGATCAGCTGGAATGGGCTTTTTGCCCATTGTTTTACTTCTCTTTCTGCCTGGAGCCCTGCAGATCATCCCTGAGAAAACCAGGAAATGTTTCACACAGAAGCAAGAGAAATTTGCATTCCATCTTAGAACATTTTGACAATGATAACTATTAAGCTGGAATAGGAACAAGAGAGATTGGTGAATGGGTCTTTTCACAAAAAAGTAGAATCTCATTTTTTCGGAAGGGGTGGTTTCTTTGAGGTAGGTAAACTAGACTATCTTTTAAAGTTGTCTTCCAGAGTAATGGTATAAAATATATAGCCATGATCTGACTCATACATAAGTAAATGCAGTCATGCCATGTTGAGATGTTAAACCTAATACCATGTTATGAATTGGTTTCACAGGTCTTGTTAACTGGATTCATCAGCTTTTCTATAGCATTCATCATAATTGGATATGTGGTTCTGAAATTCAATAAGGACTCATGGGATTTGCAATCTTGCGTACTCTTTAGCATGACCCTTGTCATTACAGATCCTGTTCATTCTGTGAATTCACTGAAAACTATTGGTATGTCAGATTTATTTCTCTCTCTTGAAGATGTGAGGATAAATTATTTCCTTTTGACAGTATTTTTCTTCCATGAGTTGTGCATCTAACAAAGTAGATATTTGTGCTGTTTGTCTTGGAGCTGGAGCATTGATTGATATGCAAAGTCAATAAGGCAACCTGAGATCCAGGATAAACAGCATCAATTATGATCTCAAGTTTTTTCAAGAAGAAAATGTAACCTTCCTAGAAAGTGATAAAAAATTAGTATTCTATTCCCTTCCGCTGAATTCCAAGCCACAAGGTAGAGACTCTGCCTTTCCCCTAAAGAAACTTTTCCAAGGTCTAGCTACCTCTTGTTAGAACTGCCTCCATTTTGGAGCAGCTAACCTTGGGCAGGTGGTAGAGGGACTTGTAATTTATTTAAGAGAAATGGGGTGAAAATATAGTCTGGCACATATGTTGTTCAATAAAAGCTTATTCCCAAGAGGCTTTGGGGTTCTACACTGCTTCCCATCTCATTTGGTAAAAAGGTGATTTCATTCTGAAATATGCCCCTGTTGTCATGTTTTATTAACATAGCAGTAAAGACATGAAATGTCTAGATATTGTGGTTTCTGTTTTTGAGCCAGAAATATTTAACTAACCAATTTAAGGTGTCAGTTATACTTGGTGGAAATATATTGCCTTATGATTGGCTTGGGAAATCTTGAACCTTTCTGGCAAGTGATATTCCCATTTTTATACCCACTTAGACTTACACTTGAGAAAACATGGGAAGTTTTAAGACACTTTTGGTGGTGATAGTTCACATTGTCACAAGATATTTCTCAAAGAGTCAGATCCTGTCCTCTTTTCTTTCTCTCTCTTTTTTCCCCCAAGCACATTATTTTTCTGTCTTTCATTCACCTGTCTTTCTTTTTTAGCCATTAGTATTTGCCACTTGTTTTATTTGCATCATTTTCTTCCTGCTCCCTTTTCTGCAATCTCTCCATTATAAGAGGCTCTAATAAACTCCAAACTTTAATTATTTATTGCAGTCTCCATATTAAATTTTTTTTTTCAAAACAGGAGTGGAAAGTCTTCCATTTCTCTAAAACTAGTGAAGGTATTTGACTCTTAATCGTTATTTTCGTTATGTCAGTAATACTCGGGTGGTACATGGCTCTGCATTCAGTGACATTTTTACCTAGTAAGACAAATTTGACTCATTTTTATGGGGGGAAAATCACTCTCACTCATTTATGGTGTTGAAAGAGCCACCATATAGGTCCTTTGTGTGAATTAGATAAATGATCCTTCCTATCTAATTGTCATAATACATTGCTTTTTTAAGTAGAAATATTTTTTGCTGTATGCCTAAAATTACCATAATCTTTGCATATGCAAAACTGCTCCTACAGCGTGAATGCTGCTTCATTTCATGTGGTGCCTTGGTGCACTGTAAAACCTGCACAGCCTGCGTCATGTGGACTGACCCAGTGAGACGAGTGAGTTAAGATGAACCTGTCTATTCATTACCTACTTTAAAAGAGTGCACAGGGCTCAAACAGTTCTTACTTTAAAACAAATCTGGAATAGGAGCTTGTAAAGGAATAAAATACAAAATTTATTTTGATTTCAACTGAGTACAAAGAATTACATTCTTAGAAGAACATTCAAATAGTTCTCTCTGGGTTATGGAATTATAGATGATTTTTGTTTTACTTGTTTATTTGTTTTATTTTGTTTTATTCTTTTTCCCAAATTTTACAACAAATTAATAAATATAAGTTAGTTCCACATTAAGTCAATAAGAATTGTGGGGAGTTTTACTATTAAAATAACTACACATCAAATTCAAAACTTCATGCAACACATCTTATACTTAACTTGATCCTGGTTGACTCACCAAATCTGAGGGAAGGATTAAAGGATTTCTTGACCAACTAAATTAAATGTGCTGATAATCTTCAAACCTATTTAACCAGTATTCTTTTGTCTTTTTTTATAGTCAAAGTTAGTAACAAATAGTAATAAAAAATAATTATAACTTATCTTGCCTTTTATTATCTTTGCTTTCTTTATTGGCTACAGTAATTAACCACAGAGAATAGAAATAAACAGCCTGAATATTGATCTGCAGTTAGGCACTGAGTAATCAGAAATTCTATATTATCCTAGTATTCTGTAGTTTCCTGGTATTCTATCATTCAGGAGACTTTTGCAAAGATAGAATCCGAACAGTCTGATGTTTCATGTACTAAGATCAAACACTGGAAAGCAGAGACTTCCTTTTGTTTGAACTACATATAGTATCTTAGAAATATTAATACTGAACCCCCCCAGCTATATCTATTTAATTATTATGTGTTTCAAAAAACACCAAAGGAAAAAAAGTAGAATGTTAGTCAGATCCAGTTCTCTTTGGATTAAAAAAATAGTGTCATTTAATAGGATCAGTTTTGATTTTGATGCAATGGGTTATATTAAACTGCTTTAAAAAACATGTAGTTGTACAGTACTTTCTGTATCAATCTGTGGTCATATTAGCCTGCATAATATACCCACATGTGTTTATCCATTCATCAGCTGAGGGACTGTGGGTTGTTTCCCCTTTTTGGCTATTACGAAAATGCTGCTGTGAACATTCATGTGCAAATTTTTGTGCAGACATATGTTTTCAATTCTCTTGGGTATATGTCTGGGAGTAGATTTGCTAGGTCATATTTTGTACTTATTTCTAAAGTGTAATTATTTTGGAGTCTAATGATTCATGTTTATTCAAGCTAAATATAGTGAACTGAGAAGTGTTTCGCCTCATCCAGAGGCTTAAGCATGGTTTGAGGCAATGGACACTTCCAGGAGGGCTACTGCCATGTTCCTTTGCCACTGGAGGTATAGAAGGCACAATGGAGAAATTTAAAAATGGTGATTGTCCAGCAGACCCATCCCAGCTATGTCTGCCTTCTTTTTTCCTAGAATATTCCTTCTCTTCTATTTTTGTGTTTTCTGTGCAAAAGCATCATTTTCATGCACATTAAATTATATTTTATATTTCCTTTTCCAGGCATTTCTAAAACATATACTGATATTATCAGAGGAGAATCAATGATCATCTGTAGCTTCACATCCATTTTTTTTGGAATTTTTCGGAGCAACTTCCTTGGCATTTCCAATTATAGCGGTAAGAGCATTTTTTTGGTCTGTATATTTTCTAATATCATTTTTATATGGTGCATTTCAATTCATACTGAAATTAAAATGTAATCAAGATGTCTTACAATGGAATACTACTCAGCCATAAAAACCAACAACATAACACCATTTGCAGCAACATGGATGCTCCTGGAGAATGTCATTCTAAGTGAAGTAAGCCAGGAAAAGAAAGAAAAATACCATATGAGATTGCTCATATGTGGAGTCTAAAACAAAACAAAACAAAACAAAAAAACATAAATACAAAACAGAAATAGACTCACAGACATAGAATACAAACTTGTGGTTGCCAAGGGGGTGGAGGGTGGGAAGGGATAGATGGGATTTCAAAATTGTAGAATAGATAAACAAGATTATACTGTATAGCACAGGGAAATATACACAAGATCTTATGGTAGCTCACAGAGAAAAAAATGTGACAATGAATATATATATGTTCATGTATAACTGAAAAATTGTGCTCTACACTGGAATTTGACACAACATTGTAAAATGATTATAAATCAATAAAAAATGTTTAAAAATGTTAAAAAAAAAGATAACTGCATTTCCTGTACTTTACTCATGGACCAATTAAAATAGTAAATCAGCTAACAAAATAATTACCATCTATGTGTTTACTTAGAGATTAAGGGGAAAGAATGTGAAATTATTTCATCCCCCTTGGTATACATGTGCACTCTTGTGCGTGTGCGTGTGCACACACACACACAGTTGTGTCATCTGGCTCAGATTTACTTCTTCCCTGTATCAATCTGGAGTTTACTGCATGGATGTTAAGAATTGGCTTGGTCCTGGATTTGAGTCTGTGGGTGAAAGCAGAATGGTTCAAGCAGTACTGGAGAGTCAGTGCCTAGAGAGGATAACAGTCAGCCATGGTGTGGTTGAAGTTCACTGGGCTATGGAGCTATGCTCATTTGCTAGGTTCCTAGATGTGGTACTAGGAGAGAAGAAAGTGGGAAAAGTCACAGCATGAAGAGGGAACATGTGTCCTCCTGATATGTTTATGTGTTGGTTGTAGGAGGAGAGAGTTGCTAAAAGGGAAAAGAAATTTATCAAGAGGGGTTTGCATTGCTTCTCAGTGAGGGAGCTGAAGGCATTTGGGGTGGGTCAGTCTTTGTTACTTAAGACTGCACTCAGCAGTGTCTGGTATCTGTTCGCTAACTGGCACTGTTGCCCCCCATTATTGTGATCATGGAAAATTTCCCTTCTTCATTTCCCAAATATCCTCTGGGATGGGGGCAGGGGTCACACATAGACTGCAGGTTGGTGGCGATCATGGACATTGTGTGCTTGGCCCTGACATAGTTTGTAAAACATTTGAATTTGAATGTCCTTTTGTTGATCATTCACTTTCCAGGCTGTCATTGGTTCTTCCACGTTTATGGCTCCTAAGGGCACGTGAGTCTACTGTCCTTGGACAAGCAGACCTAAGCTGCAGACTGTAAAGGACATGTGTCCCCAGAGAGCCTCTTTTGCCAGGCTTTCATGGGAAACTCTCTTCTGCTGAAGAACACGTTTCCTACTCAAAATCTCAAGAGCAAACCAAAGTGTATAGACCCAAATGCCGTCAATGAAAGAAACAAAAGTTATAGTTCAACTTTCTTTTTTTCTTATTTTCTTTTTCTAGAGTTACATGTTATCATGGGCCTCTGCTTGGACATTTTGGGAGGCACGCTATGTGGATATTGGTGTGCAAGGATCATTCAGTTTATATTGACTGACCTTTTTAGCAATATGCTGACTGATATCATTCTCTGTATTTCGATGGTGTACATGACTTTCTACATTGGTAAGGCAGAAACAGATACAAAAAATGCTGTCCTCAAAGTGAACTTTTTGCATTTTAATTTTCCCTTGTTCTCAATTCAGTTACTTCTTCCCAACTGCTTCCACCTTGATGTGGGCCCTCTGTGTGTCTGTTATCATATTATCTCTCCGCTACCTCCAGCTCTTTCCTGGTCTCTCTTAACATCTCTTTGATTTTGATTCCATGTCCCTTCCCTTTGCATTCTTCCATGTTGTTACTCTCTTATTCTTTTTTAAAAAAATTTTTTTGGAGGGGATGTAATTAGGTTTGTTTGTTTATTTATTTTTAATGGAGGTGCTGGGGATTGAACCCAGGACCTTGTGCATGCTAAACACACTCTCTACCATTCAGCTATGCCCTCCCCTGTCTCTTATTCTTTTCTAAAACTCTACTCTTTGGCATTACATTCAGTCACTAGCAGTCCCCTGGAAGAGGAATCAGAACTGAGCTGGTTTCTGCTCTTAACCCTTAGCAACCCATCTTTAAAGAGAGAAAGTTGGGAAAGATGCTCCTGAGGTCTTTTTGAGCTCAACAGGCTTTAATTCAGGGGGTACCAATTTGAAGGGACTGTAGAAATGGTGGCCCTTACCTGAGGCCAGGAGGCAGGAAAGGAGAGGGAGAAATCAGGTATATCTTTGTCTGGAAGTGATGAGGGTAGAATTATTGTGGGAGTTGGAGAGCCTTCAGCTGGTCAACCTTCAACATTCATATGCTAGTTTAGTCCCATGGGACTGGGAACTAAAGTCTTTCCTGGCCTGACTGAGGTAACCAGTTCCCAAAAGCCATAGTAATTGTGGCAAAATGGCCAAATTCTGCTTCTGCTCTTCCCTGGCACAGTGGAGCAACTTCCATGCATGGGAGACCTCAGGTGTCCAGAGGTTCATTACTCCTCTTTCCCCTCCAGTTACCAACCAGCACTGCTCCCTCCACGGGTAAACTGCCTCTTGTTGTTGCTCACTGCCCTGAGTCAGTAAAATTATAGAAAACATTCCCCAAAGGGTCATTTCCTTCAACTTCATTTTTTTCCCTCCCCTGTCTACCTGTTTTAAACGTCTTAAATATTTGAAGAAAAAATTTTAATTTAATATTTCCTTTTGTTTTCTCATTGGACCATGAGTTCCTTGAGGTAGAGGCTGTCTCTTATTCATCTTTTTATTTATTCTCTTTTCTGTATTCCCTGAGCCAAGCCCAGCACTTGCCATATGCCTAATAGTAATTTAATACATGTTGGTTGAATAAACTAGTAGTCCTTCAAGAGCTGTGGAATGAGGCAGAGTTGGATTCACATCTGAGCTTCACAATTTATTAGCTCAGTGACTTTGGAGTGTTACCTCTCTAAGCTTTAGTTAGTTTCCTCATCTATGAACATGATATACTATAACCTAATTGAGAGGAGCATTGCAGGCATTAATGAAATAATATGTGTTGTGTGACTCACTCATGTTTGTGTCCTGGAGGTAGGACTTCAATCGCAAGAGCTGATTGTTCACATCTCTTCCCAGAGCTGTGTTTAAGTGACATAATGTTGGTAGCTTGAAACTGGCCATAGTGGGACCATGGAAACTGGCAGATACTACCAACTGGGTTTTTTTTTTTACCCCCCAGATTGCTGCTGTTAAACATTTACCAGCACAACACCAGGCTCAAGGTAGGGCAGCCGATAAATGCTGGTTCCCTTCCCCTTTCGTTCTAATTCACGGAGGGGCTCCCGGTCAGTCCTTGAGAGGCCTGGAATACATTCTCCCTCTCAGCGCTCTGAAGGGATCGCTGGTGCAAAGGATTGATCTTGGACCTCTAGCCTACAGACTATGAGGCAATAAATTCCTGTTGTTTAAGACACTTAGTTTGTGGTACTCGGTTACAACAGCCCTGGGAAAAAAATACCCCTCCCTCCTGCATTACACTTTCCTCTGCTCCAGGAATTAACAGTTTCAGGTAGTTCTTCACTCTTAGGCTTAATCAGATCCTGACAGCAACAGTCAGTAACAGACAGTTATAAGGAGAGTTTCCATTGCCAGAAAGCTGAACGTATGTAAAATTTTTATTTACACGTGTTACATTTCTGTCATGTTATCTAATTATGTTTTTTTTTCTTCGCTGGTGAAACATATTGTTAACTGGCTTAAATCCAGGGAGTGTCTGATTGAGGTCAGAGAGTCACCTCCTTGAGCACAGTACAGTCATTTCCATTTTTGTCTCTATTATATTAAATTTACAATTCTTGGACTTTTAGAAATCACTTGCATCAGCACATTCATTCTAATAAAGTAAAATAGTCAAAAAAAATTGCACAGACATTACCAGACAAAAGTCTCACTGGAACATTGTTGATTGACAGGTAGTGCAGCTAGAAATATTAATATATCAGCCCATGGAAGAAAATTTGAATTTAGTGTCTAGAAGGGAGTCAATGTTATAGATGGTGGGTTATAGGAAAGTCTAGGCCAGAGGTACACCAAGAGAGGTGGTGGGGGCGCGGTTTGTCCCAGCAGAAGGAATATTTTGTCAAGTGGCACTGGTCAGAATTTCTGGAGAATGGTGATAATAAAAAGTAGAGGGCTTTTAGGCAGTTTTATTGTTTGAAAACTGTCTACAAACAATGCATTCCCTTCTTGCCTGTGCCCGGGCTGATTGCTGTCACTGTCTCTTTTCTGTTATGTCATTGGTCTCGGCTATAAATGTCAAAGGACTTCAGTCGTCACGCTAATATTTTTCTAGTTAGGAAACATCCGTTCCTGAATCCTGTTGTTTTTAGGAAACAAAATCTCCTAGTAGGAGGACCTTCCCTTTTTCTAAACCAGAGAGAGAAAGAGACAGAAGTTGAGAGAGCTGCTTTCCCGTGGCATCAGTCTTCTGTGATGGTTTCTTTCCATTGAGTCAGGAAAACTTGACAGCTCTATTTTTAACCTCTTGGGTTTATGCTGATGAAAATTACTTTCTTTATTACATGTTCCATGACATCCCCCCCCACCCTCAACTTCTTGAACATTTGAAATACCATTTAACATAAATAGCACTTGGAATTTCTCAAAGACTGTTTTTCTAATTGTAAAAGTAGTACATGTTCAGTGTAGAGTTTAGGAAAAATTCTGGAAAGTCAAAGAAAAAATCTAAACCTATGTTGTAAATTTAACCACTGACACATTTTGGTGCATGTGCTTAGCCTTTAACAAATACATACGCATGTACATACATGTATTAATGTATGCATTCACACCGTATTTTTGTGTAACATTGGGATTATACTAAATGATATCAGTTTTAAAATAAAGTT
Source organism: Camelus ferus (assembly GCF_009834535.1). Classification (NCBI taxonomy): domain Eukaryota; kingdom Metazoa; phylum Chordata; class Mammalia; order Artiodactyla; family Camelidae; genus Camelus; species Camelus ferus. The sequence continues at coordinate 9,244,050 of NC_045716.1, forward strand.
ATTTTGTGGTTTTCTCATAACAAATGTTGTCTCTAGGTAGTGACTGTTGGTGAAAAAAATGAGCTTTAAAATCCCATAGTATGAGTTGTAGGGAATTGGAAGTAAGATTGCAAGAGTTTCTCTATCCTCACAGCTCCCAGTACCACTGGTTTTACTGTCATTGTTTATTTATATTAAATTCAGTTAAATAAGTAGGTAAAAAGAAATCTAAAGTGGATTTAAGTAAACTAGATAAACCAAAGGAATAATAAAATCCCCTTCAAATTAATAAACGGCATAAATTTGCCAAGCAATGAAGTGAACATATAAAAATAATTAATAGCATGACAACAGTGATTATCATTTATTCCTTGTTTTAAAGATGTGCCAAGCACTCTTCATGTTATCTAATTTTATCCTCACAACAACTCTATGAGGCATTCTTCTTTTACACCCATTTTGCAGATGCAGGGGCACTAATGGGGAAAAGGGATGTCACAAACCCTGAGCAGCCAGCTCAGCCCTGCTCCAAGGGCCTTCCACTCCTACCTTGCGTCTTTTTTCCCTTCCTCTGTCTGACATTTATAATGTGCTAGTTGAAGATTCTGCAGCCTAGGACTGTTGGAATTCACAGTGTTCAGACATTCATAGTTGGTTTTCCTGCCCCAGACTACATTTACATATTTGTTTAGAGCCCAAGGAATCACAATTTTAGGGGCATCTGTCCCAGGCAAAAGAACAGCAAGCTTCAGGACCTGCGGTCCCCATGCAAACTCTGAGCTTGGACCACAGCCCCTAGGACACGCTGCAGAGTGTCGCGGAGATGCTGGGCAGAGGCCGTTAAACTTATTTTTCACTAGCCCTGTCCTCAAGGACGGTCTATGGCAAGGGGTTGGCAGACTAGAGCCTGTGAGTCAAATATGCCTATTTTTTGTATAGCCCATGAACTAAAAATAGTTTTCACATTTTAAAATGCTTTTCAAAAAAAACTCAAAAAAATATTTTGCAGCAATTCAAATTTTGGTGTCTATTATTATTGGACAGTCATTCATTTATGTATTATGTAGGCCACTTGTGCACTGGACCGGCTGAGTGGAGTAGTTGCAACTGGGGCCACAACAGCCCCAAAGACTAAGTATTTACTATATGATCCTTCACAGAAAAAGCTTGTCAACCCCTGATCTAAGGATTAGGCCAGTCACTTAAAACAACTTTCCAAGAAATACTACCAGTCTTTTAAGTTTCCCAACAATTCTTCACTCAAGATAAAGCAGCTTAGTGTGCGGATTTCAAAGCAACTAATTTTATTCTTTTTTTTTTCTCCCCAGTGGAATTTTTAGGAATGTCCGGTATGGTTGCTTTAATCTCTGTAGGACTGAATTTAGATTCCTTAAGCTTTAAACCGAGGATCGAGTTAGTAATTACTAAGTAAGTCTCCTGTTACGTACTTCGTATAGATCTCATAGAAGTTTAGTGCTTAAGTGCTCCTGTCCTCATGGACACTAATAGAATTCATTTTTAATAACTTTTAAAAAAACTTTTCATTTTAAATTTTACTACAGGTTATGCTTGAAAAAAACTTAAGCCACCGACAATTATTGACATTAATTGATACTCCTGTTATGGATAATGTATCAGTGGCTCAGAGATCATGATGCTTTTTATATGTAACTCTTTGATAAAAATTTATTTTGAACTGTGGAAAGTTTGAAAAATACTTTATTCCTTTGATTCCTTTGAAACATACCTGGATGACAATATCCTAACTTGGGAAGAGCTGGAAAAGGAAAGTAGCAGAAAAAAAATGCAAACCCAGCAAAACTCCAAGGTGTCATATGGACATTTGTAGACAGAGGGAAAGCCATTTGCTTGTCTTCTCAGACAAATGAGTTAGCCATTCTCTGAGAGACTGTGCTAAATCACAGAAGTGTTTTAGAATTATTTCACACCAAATCGTAGTCTAGTGTAGAAATTCTCACTGGGGCTGAAAGTGAATGTTGAAATGAGAAAAATAAGCCATTACCCTGAGTTTTCCCATGAAAACTCATTGCTTTGATATAAAAGACTATTATTCATCATTCTGAATTTACGTCCTCCCTACTTTTATGTTGTTTAAAAATGTCATTTCTTTTATGAAATTCCAGTGATAGAAGACTTCACTTTTTAAAATATATATATAACTCTACTTGGCAAAATGAAAAAATTGGTACCTGTAACTTAATCAAGTTTTGTGTGTATATGAGTGACACTTACTTTACTGGTTTTTAAAACCTAGAAACTTGGGATAACTACTAGTTGACAGAACATAGACTTTTTGTCTGTATTTAGACAATTTCCTGAGCTCAGTCATGCTGTCAGCATCATTATAAGTTATTCATTCTATTCATTAAATTGTTTATTCTTTCACCTATTTGATGAATCCTTTCTTAATATCATCTGTGGCCTGGATGTTGTGTCTTAGATTTGGGGCCATGACAATAAGTTCCTTCCCAGAAGATGCTCATTGTTAAATGGTGGACATGTGTATGGAAGAACATGGTAATCAGTGTAAATAATTGTATGTTTACTGGGATCTTACTATCTCTAAGGCATTTTTAAAGATGTGTGTAGACATTTTAAAAAGTATTCTACTCAGTCAGTTTTTCCATCATTTCTCAATTTTTATAAAACTAAGCTTTACAGTTTGAGGTTCCAACTCACAGCCTTTCCTTCTAGGAGCTCTAATCAGTTGAATCAAGAGACGGGAGTCAGACAGAGTATCAGATTATCTGTTTGATTGGAATAATGCTGTGATAGAGAACATGGTTTATATCTGCAGCTAGAAAGAGGATTCCTAGTGCTTCTTTCCCAGTGTAGATCTTGAGACCTATCTATAGGGAGACTGGTTTTAGGGACAGATACAGTCACCCAGTGATATGAAAGGGAACGTGTGAATCGAGGGGACCAAGAAGAGGCAGGACTTGAGATCCACCTGTAGAAGTCAGGCCTGGCCCTGACCCAGGTGTGTTAGTTGCCTCGTGGAACCAGAGCAGCCCCATGCCCTAACTGCTGTGCTCTGGTCTACTCATAAAGAATCTTTGGGGGTGGGGCTAGACTTGTAGATTTTTGGGAGACAGTCTGGGTGATTCTAATGCTCTTCTCTGCTGAAGAACCATGGTGGTGTAGACAATCAGCATGTAAGGATTTGGAGGAGGATCACTTACAGCGAGAGGGCTTAGGGTGGTTTCCTGAAGAACATGGGATTAGGGTTAGCTGTTTTAACAAAGTTTTTAGGAATTGAGTAGATGAGAAAGCAGATAGAAGAGACTTTCAAAGTAAAGGAGTTTCATGCTGATCACAAAGGGAGAAGTTGTGCAGAGGGCATGGAGGGGATCCAGGCAGCTATCACAAAGTCAAGGTTAACCAGGGGCTCCTTGTGGCAGCCTCAGCTGTGGCCAGCTGGACAGCTGATATGCTGCCCACTAATCTCAGCAAAAGTGCCACGTCACCAGCTTGGAAAGTGGGGATCCTTATTTTTCTGCCTTGCTCTTACTATTCTGCTGTGAAAGGCAGCCCACAGGCATTGGTGTGATGAGGGTAATGGGGAATATGAAACTGGGTGTATTTTAGTTCCAGTAAAATACTTTAATTTTATTTTAATTAGTTAATCTTTATTTAGGTATAGTTGACTTATAATATTATAATAGTTTCAGTTGTACAACATAGTGATTCAACATTTTTATAGATTATACTCCTTTTAAAGTTATTACAAAATAATAGCTATATTTCTCTGTGCTGTGCTGTACTATATGTCCTGGTTACTTACTTATTTTATACATAATAGTTTGTATCTCTTAATCCCATGCCTCTACCTTGCTTCCTCCCACTCCCCTCTCCCCACTAGTAACCACTAGTTTGTTCTGTATATTTGTGAGTCTGTTTCTGATTTCAGCAAAATGCTTTTAAATGTTAATTGTAACAGTGATGGAGGCAAGGACCTCTGCTAAGACAAGAATAGAAGATATGTGGTAGATGCTTTTATGTGAAAAGAAAACTATTTAAAAAACACATTGCTTAAAATGTGATTTCCTTTCCATTTATTGTAGGTTTCTAATGATGTTTTCATGTGTATATCAAGATTTAATATACACTTTCTTTGGCATTGTAATTGGATGTGGAGAAACTGGGTATTTTACATTCCACACTTTAGTTTTCATGTTCATCTTATTTGCAACAGTGAATTTTGTAAGGTAAGAATTATATTTTAAAGTTTGCTTACTGGACTTAGGTGAGTTATAGCAAAAAGAGCTCTGGACATGCAGTCAGGAATCCTGTATTGCTGTCAAGGTCCTGGTAGTGGTTGCTGTGCAATTGAGGGAAAGTCTGTTTACTCTTCAAGGTTCCATCTGTAAAATAAGAAGGGGCAGAACAGCAGCATCAGCATAACCCATGAGCTTGAGGGAAATGCAAATTCACGGGCCCGTCCCAGTTTGCTGAATTCAGTCTCTGGAGATGAGATCCAGGAAACTGTTTCAACAAGCTTGTTAAAGTCTGAGTACCACTGGACCAGATTAATGCTGCTAACATCTTGTTGACTTTCATCCTGTATTATCATCAAAACTATGATAAAGACATTTATTAAGCGCTAACCGTGTACATTATACCATTAATATTAATACAACCTTATGAGCTAGGTGCTGTTACATCTTTTCACAGATGAAGCCCAGAGAGGTTAAACACTTGCCTGGAGACACCCAAATTGTAAGGACAGAGTTGGGATTTAAACTTGACTCTCCCGACCATGCTTTTTCTAGAATGACATTGCCCACAAGTGACAGTTATGTCTTCCAGAAGAATTCATGACAGCGTCTCCAAAAACATTGGCCTTTCTACTCAGGATAGGCCTGGCTGAGAGAGCTTACTTATAAGATGTTCTCATGGAGCATTGCTGCTGCTGACTCTGGAAGCACTGCATGCGATTCAAGTAGTCCCTCTCACACAGAGGGATGTGTAGACAATTTACGTTTCTTTCCACCGTCTTTCCACCATGGGAGTGCAAGTGGAGGCTGAGGTTGGTCACAGTGTGTGGAGAAAGGTACATGGCTTTTTGCACATTGTTTGACTCAGCTATGCATCCATTATCTCATTTCAACTTCACAACGGCACTGGGAGATAAGAATTATTATCTCCATTGTATAGATGAAAAAACTGAAAGGCAAAGGGCTGTGCCCAAGGTCAAATGGCTAGTGAGTGCCAGAGATCTTGTGTGGACTTACAGTCCTACCTCACTAGAGAAGAGGCTTTAATGGAGGGAGTCATCGTAAGGGGCCCTCAAAGTAGGGGTGGACTTTCCGTAAGAGACTTGTTGAGAAAAGCATTTCAGAGAAGATGAGCCAAACGAGGCTTGGACGTAATAATCCTTGCTAACATGTATTGAGTGTTGACCACATTCAAAACATCATTCTGGGCCCTGTGAGTGTTGCCTCATTTAACTGGCTCTTCATAAAGGTCATTCAAAGCAAGTGCCATTATTATTATTATCATCTCCATTTTATAGAGGAAGAAACTGAGGCTTAGCGAGATTAAATACCTTTCTTAAGTTTACATAGTAAAAAAAAAAAAAAGTCTAAATTTAAAACCAGGTAGACTAACTCCAGGGTCTTTGCTATACTGCTTCTCTGTTTTTGAGATCAGGAAGTGACGTAAGTTGTTCTATTTTGGCTGGACTCAATGGTATCTTAGAGAAAGATCCTTTAGTAAGGCTGAAAATTTCGATAAGCATTACTTTGCAAAAGGCTAAAAGCAAGGCAGAGGAGATTGCCCAAGTTAATTATATACATTATAGGTGGTAAATTGTAGATTTTCTGTTTTTCAATGAGAAAAATTCTCTAAATTGTCTTAAGAAATGCCCACTGAAAAACTGATGCATAACGTAATTTTTGAAGCTGAGAACATGTCAGTTTTATTTCTGCTTAAATCTCCTTTGAAGGACAGTACTGATGTTTTTTTGGTGCAGATCTCCTAAAGATAGAATCCAAATTTTGGCGCAGAGTCTTGTAGGAAAATGATCTGTAGAGAAAGGAAGCAAAAATCGAAATTATTTATGTGACATTTAATGTATGATTCTTGTGGGAGCTCAAGAAAAATTTGATTAAACAGAAGTTATTAATGTGTCTACAATAATTTTACTTTTCAACCATGATCTACCTGTCGGCCATCCTCGTCTAATTTCTGAATGCAGTCATGGCCTTCCAGGGAGCTTGTCATTGATACTTGAAGAAGTTTCCCTGCAGGAATTTACTACCAAAATCCCAAACAGTACACACTAGTGTTAGTAATAATTCTTTATATTTGTACAGAACTTCTAGCGTTATTTTTCAAGAGTTGAGTATTAAGTGTAAAATTTAGATAGTAGATTTGGTTAGTTCCAGAGAGTTTGTAAAGCTGATCAATAAACTGGATTGTCTGAAAATTTTTATAAGAAATTCAAGAAATTTAGTATTTACTGCATAGCTTCAACATAAATAACATTGATACATATGGTGTGATTTAAAAACAAATGTTTTTCTTTCCACAGGTTACTTACTGTGGTCCTAGTGAGCCCTATTCTGAGGCATTCCAGTTATGAGTATAACTGGAGATGGGGCATTGTTATAGCGTGGTCTGGAATTAAGGGAGTTTTTAGCTTACTCTTGGCTCCTGATGTTCATAATCTGGCTGAAGAAACAATAGAGTCACCACAGCAGGTAAGAAAAATCATGTCCCATGATTATTCAGTTTTATTCATTTTTATTTTATTTTTTTTGTAGTGCTTGTCATAGTACCCAGTAATCAAGTTAACCATTTTTAAAAAAAATTTTTTTTATTGAAGTATAGTCAGTTTACAATGTTGTGTCAATTTCTGGTGTACAGGTTTACCATTTTTAAGATTAGATTTGAAAAGTGCATTCTTTTAAGTAGAAAGGAACTTTTGGAGGAAAGTTTACTTATGCTCTCAGCATGAAAGGAACCAAGAATCAAGTAATGGTCATGGGCGTGGGAGTCAGGTGCGCCTGGGGTCAAATGCAGGCTCCACTGTTCACAGGCTGAGTGGCCCTGGGCAAGCTCCTCAGACTTGTGAAGCTTTGGTTTCCAGTTGAGGATTGAGATGATGCTCAGTAAAACACATGACACTTAGTAAAAGCTTAGTCAGTGTTATTGGACATATAAATGCAGTTTTTCAATAGCTGTCAAAAGCATGAAAAAAAAATGATACCCTTTCTAGAATATTCCGGTCCCTATAGCTATTAGAGCAAAAACTGAAATGCTCATTAAGTATACTATGGAAAGAAAGATTTTTATAAATGCTTGAATTAAAGATCTAGTTATATTTATGTCTTTTAGAGCTAATTAAAAAATTAATTTCTTGAAAAATTTTGGCTGAAGCCTACATTATCCATAGTGAAAAGCAAAACTTGGTTTCCCTTCCATTCTCTCGCAAAGCTTTTCCCCCATGCGCTAGCCAGTGGATTTCTGGGCAGCATCGGGGACACTGAGACTCGAGGGAAAGTCCAAAGAGCCCAGAGCATCTGCTGACAGCATTAGGGTACCTCATAATTTGTGAAGTATTAGCTGGAGAAGTTGTTAGAAGTTTCTAGAAATCCTCAGGACACCCCTGCCACCTCCCAGTCAGATAAATCCCAAACCTGCTCCTAGGAGGGAGAAAAACACTTAAATAATGTAAATTAGGAACACTACCCATCTCCCAAGGAACTTTAATTTGGAGGTAGTTGTCCAGAGTTTCCTGGTATTATCCAATTTCAAGTTCAGGATTTTCTCTTCTTTGCTATTTCACTCCTCTCCTCGAAGACCCCAGGAGTACAGTATTTTTCAAATATCTTTTCTAGGGAGAGCAACTGTCACCTTCTCCATCTTGCATGTGGAGAAATCAAAACAAAGAGAATAGCATGTTAGTAAAAGAACTGGGGTGCCCCAATTACCCAAAGAGGAAGTGCTTATTTTTAATGGTGCTCCTTTTTTTTTTTTTTTTAATGGAGTATCATACTCCTCATCATCTTTCCTGAGGATTTACACTTCATATCTGGGGGCAGGGTCTGAAAATTAATTTGGAGTTCAAACACACCTGTGGTTTTGCAGAGCCTTTGGGTTCTTCCATGTTCCTAGAGGAAAAGAATGATGACCAGTATCTGAGCTCCTTCCGTTTTCCTTTGTGCGAGGCATTGGCCCAAGCCCAAGTCAACGAAATGTTAACAGACATTTGAGTGTCATTTTACAGTGTTCCCCAGATCTGTGCGATGTTAAGAACTGCTTGGAGGCATCCCACCCCAGACCTACAGAATAAAAATCCGCAGGGAAGAAGCCCGGGAGGCTGTGTCTTTCAGAAGGACTTCGGGTGCTCACTGTGATCAGTGAAGTTTGGGAAATGCGCTCAGAAGAACACACTGCTGTTCACTCCGTTTTTCAGTGAGGAACACTGAGACTCGGAGTGGTTAATTGGGCTCAAGTTACATGGCTCGTAAACGGCCGAGTCAGGACCTACAGCTGTGGCGGTGCTTCTGCGGACCGCACCATGGGTCCTGACTGCTGCTTCACAGCTTCTCGAGTGGCTGTGGTAAATGCTGGCGGCGGGGCACTTCCCTGTCCCGCCGTGGTCACCACGGCCCGCTTTTGCTCTTGCTGGGGCTCCTCCCGGGCCCCGCCAGGCTCCTCCCGAGCCGCCGCGGAGATGCTGCTGCTGACGGCGGCGCCTGGGGACCGCTCTGCTCTCAGTGTCCGTCCCCCGCCCACAAACTGCAAAATCGATCTTCTTCTCATTCTGGTTGAAAACTAATTTCTGCCCCAGTAGATTATATTCAAGCAGTGTCCACGAAACAACCCTTTGTCTCTGCTTACTTATCAGAGGCAGGATTAAAAAATGTCGGTTAAAGTAGAATTCTGCTGGTGGTTAATTTGAACAGTGATTCCCTCTGGAGAACTTATTGATGTTTTGATTCTGACTCTGTGTTTTGTTTTTCAGTTTATATTGTATGTACAGGTGATATCACTAATGACTATGGGAATAAATTCATACATGATGACTCGTTCAGCCAGGACATTAGGTAAAATATGTCTATCCTTCATTAATTAACTGGGGAGAATAATGCAAATAGATTATTGTTGGGGATGGTGGGACATTTCTTATGGAGCTCAAGGAATTGATTATGAAATCATGCACTTTCGTTCACTCACTATTTATAGATGATGTATTAATTGGGATACTGATTCAGCCAGTTTAACAGAAACAACATTAACGGTGGCTTAAACAAGACAGAGATTTGTTTGTTTGTTTGTTTGTTTTTCCTCCACCAAAAAGTCCAGGAGAATGGAATGGGTCTCCCCCACAAGGTTGTCCAGAGATCTCAGATCCCTCTCGTTTATTGGTCCTCCTCTTCCTGGGGTGCTCTATTGTCTGCAGGGTAGAAGCTGGCTCAATGCGGTCAATAGGAAGGGAAAATGGCAGGTGGGTGGTGGTGATGGTGGTCATGTTGGCCATGGAGGGTAAGCAGCTTCCTTTTGAGGGCATAATGCAGAAGTTGTGTATGTCATTACCACTCCCATTCCATTGGCCAGATCTTAGTCACATGGGCACCCATGGGTAAGGGAAGCTGGGAAATATTATCTTGACCTGACTGGCAACATGCTTAGCCAAAACTCAGAGACTCTGTTGGTAAAGGAAGAAAGGGAGAATGGGTATTGGGAGCAACCAGCAGGCTCTGCCAGAGTTGCCTATTTCTAGAAAAAAATTGAAGCTGTTGATGATAAAATACGTAAATATAATAAAGTCACAAATAGACCCATGATCAATAGAGAAATCTAGGATAAGATAACCAGTGGCGATGGAGTCAAGTAGGGAAGAGAGAGGATGGGGTGGGATTAAACAAAGTCTTAGAGTAGGACCTTTGTATTTTCCAGTATCCCATGGCCTGGTCCTCAGCTTTGCTGCTTTAGAGAACTGATTCTGTCAGGGTATCTAGAATTGATGAGACTAATGGAAACTTATATACACTACACTCACAGGAGAATATAGATAAGGCAGAAAATCAATTTATTCATTTATAATGAGGATGATTTCTTTCTATGTGTGAAATAATTGTGATCATTATTCAGAGTGTTGGCCTCTACTGATTTCTTTGATAAATCAAATAAGTAATCAGAAAATTTCTTGGAAATCATAGAACTAATGAGAGGTCAGTGAAAGAGTAATGTTGAAGGAAGTTTCTTATAAACAGAGAAACAGTCTGGTGAATTTCCCATCTCTGCTTGTGCCTTTTCACTGTCCTGCCCACTCCTGAAACCATGCCCCATCAACACTGCTGCAGAGCTTCCTGCAACAGCTTTACTGCAAAGGCAAGGGCTCCAACTGTGCATAGGGCTAGTAAATGGGGCAGATTTTTTGGCAACTCTCCTTCTCCCCCATTTATGGGTTTGTTCTTCTTTGCAGTGGAAAGTTGTGCTTGGATCAGCAAAAGCCTACACTGGAGAATGAGTGAACTTAATTCGATCCCTCAGGGTTTGCTCACACCTCCCTTCCCACCAATTTTCATTGACTTTCAGGGATCCACACCCACTCTGTTCTGTTTGCTTAGGATATAACATCTAGATTTCTCCCATGCTGGCTTCCTTGTGATTGCTCTTATTCTGATACTCAAGGGCAAGATCAAAGAGTTTTATTCTCATGGAAGTGTTTTCTTCTTCTTTTTTTCTTCCCTTATCCATTTTTTATTGTATTAACTAAACCTCAGAATTTTCATTATGAAACAAAAAAATATAGCAAGTATATTATCCTCAGAATCAACGCTCATCCTTTCTAGAAATACTTGCATGTGAGGAGGTAATTGACAAAACTGAGTTTTATCATGAAGAGTTTTGAAGCAACTTCTTCCATCTGGCCTAATGCTTTTAGGAGATCCCTCCTCATGTTCTTGGATCATTTTAGTCATGAGAGTTAACTCAAATATATGCCGCCACCAAGTGGTCCACATATACTTTTGCTCCATCATAATGAGAAGGATGTAATTAGGCAAAAGAATAAACTTTCTCCTTGGGTGCTCTCAGCTGCCAGATTTTAAATCCAAAGCTGACACCTTCTAACTCTTTATTAAGCATGAGGTCAAATGCATCTTTGCTCTGGACCATACAGAATTGAGAGGGATATGACTCCAGACCTTTTTGAATCCTCGAAATTTCAAATACTACTGTTGCCTAGTGTCCTGTAGAGAATGCAATAAAGTTAAACTGAAACATTTAGAAACATTTTTTTAACTCTTTATGAGATATCTCATACGCAGTTAGGAAGAGAGAACAGTTTATTGAGATGGAATTCTGAATGAGTAGGCTAAGCTCAGTCACTAATTAACTTCTTTTTGGTAAGCGAGCCTGATAGCTATAATCTCAGATTCATACTTCAAGACAATACAAACTGCTGCAAGTTTTGGACATGCAGATTTTCTGGTCAGGAAACAGATGTTAAATTTGAGGGATCTCTATTGCAGTGGCCTTTACATTTTATTGTGTGTAAGAATCAGTTGGAGAACTTGTTAAAAATGCAAATTTCCAGGACAATCTGATTCTCCAGATATGGGGTGGAGCCCAGGAATTTGCTTAGTTTAATAAGCAGCCCCTCTACCATAGAAGACACAGCTAGTTTTCCATACCTTGAGAAATACTGATGGAGTGCCTTGAAGCAGTAAGTCTTGTCTCCAGCTGTAGGAAATGAAAAGAAACTAAGAAAACATTCTTTAGCAGTTGAATCAGATAAAGTACAGCTGAAAGGAAATGGATAGCTGGGTGATTTTCTGCAAAATTTTGGACAAAAATTGTCCTTGCTCTAAGCACTCTGGGTTGGCTATGCAGGTAATGCCAAGATTTCCCTACATCATGCAATCCTTTTGCTTCTCTGTGCAGTCTTCACTGTATTCTGTTAAGGTCCTCATTCTTCTTTGTTACAGGTTTGTGTGCTCTCTCCCTTCAAAGACAAATGGCCATGCAAAACGCCATTAAGCACATCCAGGAGATGATACAGAACAGAATAGCTTTGTGTAAAACAGAAAAAATTTTGACAAATGTTAATTGGACCTTAGTAGAAGAAAAAACAAAGATTGAATACATCATTCCTGTGAGTTGATACCTAGCAAAAAATAGTCCTTTCCCTCCCTGGGTCTGCATCTCTTTCTCTAGTTTATTGTAAAAAACTTGATTCTGCTAGTTATATGTCAGAAAACTGAAGGGGGGTATATTTACTAGTTATGCTATACTTCTTTGTATTCTGTCTCTACAGAGAAGGTCTTGTTGATCTGGTAATATTTCCCAAATACAGGAGAACTGGTGTTTTTACACACTGGCTGATTGAGTAACTATGAATAGCCTCTGCCAAGGTGATGTTTCCAATTGGTTGAAGAAATGAGAGATCTCTCCCTGTATAAGTACTATGAGAAGTAGAAAACACAGGCTGCTTCAGAGAGCAGTCAAGCGTAGACAGGTTTGGAGAATTTGGTTTCTAAATCTCCCCAAATGAATAGTTACTTCGCCATAATTGAAAGCAACATTTCCCATAGGAAGAATGTTATTTACATACACAGCCCTTCATTTTAGCGATTCAGATTTGAATTACTGGAATCTTTGTTGAGCAAAGCATTTAACAGCTTCTAATCATTTTTACTTTTTTTAAAAAACTTTATCTCTGTATGTTTTTCTTTTCTTTTTTGTATGTTTTTCAACTTAGTCTGATACTGTTCAGTTTACCCATGTTTCATGTGACAAAGAAGCAAAGGAGTCCCCAACAGATGAAGATTTAATAGGAGAAGCCAGATTGCATGTAGCTATAATACAAATGGTTGGTACTCCTCACATTATCTGCTTTTTACTTATTGTTATTTTTGCAATTCTTACATATGGTTTTTAGGTGACTAGAAAAAAAATTTTTTCACCTTTTGATTGGTTGTTAAAATATATGTTTGATTTATTAAAGTTGAAAAATAAAAATAAAAAATCTCTTAGACTTTAAATTCAAGTCACAAATCTTATTATTCTATTTCTAATTTTCTAATTCTTATTATTCTAGTAAATTTTAGCAGTTCATTTTTGAGTAGTCTTGAATGATGTTTGGTGCCATTTACATACTTAGTTAATTAAACATCTCCAAATATTTGAAACTGCTTTTATAAATTTAACATATTTGAGTTCCTTTTATAGAAAATTCTCCCAAGTGCTTATTTAACTCTTATAAATCTAGAAAGTTAAAATAAATCTAGTGAATCAAAATTCTCTTAAAATATTTAAGACAATGTTTAAATGTTGTAATATAAACATAGAAAGATTACTAGGTAAAATCAACTTTAAATCAACCCTTGATTTTTGGGACCCTTGTTATAATGACTTACCACATTTACTTTTAAACCAACAATTCCATACAGTGACTGACTCCGTGTTATTTTTTTTTAAAATCAAAATATAGTTGATTTTCAATATTGTGTTAATTTCAGGTGTACAGTATTCTGACTCAGTTATTTTTTTCAGATTATAAGTTTTTATAAGATACTGAATATAATTCCCTATACTATACAGTAAATCCTTGTTGCTTTTCTATTATATATATGATAGTTTGTATCTGTTAATCCCATATTCCTAATTTGTCTCTCCCCTCTTCCTCTCCCCTTTGGTAACTATAAGTTTGTTTTCTATGTCTATTTTGTATCTATATTCATTTGTATTATTTTTTAGATTCCACATATAAGTGATGTCATATGGTATTTCTTTCTCTGACTTATTCACTAAGCATAATATTCTCTGTTTTGTTGAAAATGGCAAGATTTCATTCTTTTCTTGTAGCTGAATAATATTTATATATACACACATATACACCACATTTTCTTAAGCCAATTTCCTATTAATGGGCACTTGGGTTGTTTCCATGTCTTGGCTATTGTAAATAGTGCTGCTATGAACATTGGGGTGCATGTGTCTTCAAATTAGAGTTTTTGTTTTTTCTGGATATATACCCAAGAGTGGGGTTGCTGGGTCACATGATAACTCTATTGTTTAGTTTTTTAAGGAACCTCTATACTGTTCCCCATAGTAGCTGCACCAATTTACATTTCCACCAACAGTGTAGGAGGGTTCCCTTTCCTCCACACCCTCTCCAGCTTTTATTATTTGTAGACTTTTTGTGATAGCTATTCTTACTGGTGTGAGGTGATACCTCATTGTGGTTTTGATTGCATTTCTCTAGTAATTAGCCATATTAAGCATCTGAAGTAAACTCTGAGTTGTATAAATTTTTAGTTTCCTGAAGCTAGGAATCTTTGTATTTTTTATAACATCCAGGAAAGTACTTTGCAAAAAATGAATATTCTCTAAATATTTAAATTGGATAAAATGTATTTCCTGTTACAGAAGTTTTTGAGAAGTATATTTTCATATATTGAGTTCAATAATAGTAGTGAGGGAGGGCCATGTAAATGTCAAACAGAGTACGTTACATTAATGTTTTGGTCCTTTGTAATTTTTATTTTTAGAGTAGCTTTGAAAAACAGTGTAATGATGGAGTCCTCAGTGTAGAGGCAGCCCGGACATTAATTGGTGCAACCAAAAGCTTTTGCCCTATCCAAGGAAAGTAAGTGTAATACTTCTTTAATTGATATTTCCAAAATTGAATGTGTATGTGATACAGAATGAACAAACTGAGAGTTGAATGCCCAGATTGATCAATCTTTTTATGTTATCTATCTATCTGTCTATCCATCCATCTATCCATCTACTTCCTATTTTACTTGTTTATACTTTTCCCCCAGGTTTCATAACTTTGATGACATTAGGAGATTCTGGAGGAAGTTCTGACTAGAGAGCAATTTATATAAGAGACAAGGGAAGCCATGAAAAGGAACCCATATAGTTTCAATTACTATTATAAGTATTTTGTCTTTATATCATATTCACTAAATTACTGAATAGGGGAGGTAGGGAAGCCTGGAGCCTGCCATTAAACTGCTTTCTGGAATGGATCAGACTCTGGAGGAATTGACCCAACCTATGGAACTGATAGATGCAAGTAAATCTGATGGGGAAAGCTTAGTATCTTAGAGATATATTGATAATTGGTCACAGCCCTGGTAAACATTAGAGAATGGATGGTCGAAGACAAAGCTTTGGGGCAACTACGATGGGAGAGTCTGTCTGGGTGATGGTTAAATTTCAGCACCCTGGTAATACGTCTGGGAGATACAGCATCAATTCCTGGATAAAGTTTGGGAAAGATAGGGAATTTAGGGCCTTGGAAAATCTTGGGATAGGCAAGGCGTGACAAAAGGAAGCTTGATTCTGCACCCCAAAGAATTGGTCTGGAGAAGTTTTAATTATATTTTACCTCAGGTCAGGAATAGTTCCAGAAACATGGACAGCAAGAGGCTTACGCTAAAATGTTTCTCTTCTGTGACTGTGGGTAGGTAGCTGATGGATACTGAGGCATATTTAACAAACCCATACTACATTTATATTTAGTGTAACTTTCTGTTTATATTACCCAAAGATATAGCACTTGTTTTTCCTTATAACATGTATCTGTATTTTTCTCTGTTAGATTCATGACTATTTATGATGTTTTAGCTTATGTAAGAGCTAGAAGTTGGCTTATGAAGTTTAAAAGCTTGTTAATTTTCTTCAAATATCATAAAGAGAAGGCACCTCTTATTCAATGTGGGTAAGTACTATGAACTTTTAATAGCAATGCACTTGAAAATGTGACCTTTCCTACATTGTCAGAATAGATTACCATGATTTTCCCTAAAAAAACCCCACTAACATTATAGTCAACTCATTGACTGAGTGGGGAAGGAGCAGAGTGCTTGCTTTTCTTTCTGCATTCTGTTTCAGCAATTTCACTGACACCTCCAGTAGAGAGTAGATAGGAAAAAAAAGAAGAAGAAAAGGATGGTCATATTTGGATTCTTCAAGTTTTAATTGCCATGTCTTAGGGTCACATTATGTCTTGGGCTTCTGTAATATTCTAGTATTCTTCTGATGTGAGTGAGAGTGAGAAATATCAATCTCAAAGACTGGATCTAGCTCTCACATTTCATCTGTGCCATGCGGTGTTTCTGCTGATGTCTATAATTAGGAAAAACACAGCATGGCCTTAATAATACCTATCACCAATTTCCAAAATGTCACAAGATACAAGTTTTACTTAACTTGTGTAGGTTCTTTGCTTTGTTATATAAGTTCTGAACCTATATAATTTTTAAAGCAGAAAGACAAGGTTTCTCTACTAAAGATGTCAAATGAGAAGATTCTGGGACCATTAATGCTAATAAATTTTAAATGGTTGTTAATATACTTTTCATAACAAATTATGATAATTTTTACTTTATTCCATGTATTAAGTTTAAAGAAAAATATAAAAAATTAAGACTCTAGGGTCTCGATATGTATCTAGGTAACTTCTTTTTGTCAGCCTCTACTTTCAATAAACAGAAACCATTTAAAAAATATATATCATAGAATATTTTTTCCTGTTCCTAATTTTAATCAGCACTAGTGTTTTCTCTAAATTTATTTATCTCTTGCTTTTGATATATGAATATTTGCATTGTTGCATTGTCCCTATGTGCTATTAGCTTTAATTTTAAAAAATGCCTTCCAGAAAAATCTCAAACAACTTAACCTTATACACCTAAAGGAGCTAGAAAAAAACAAAATCCAAAGTTAGTAGAAAGGAAGAAATTACAAATAAGCAGAAATAAGTGAGAGACTAAAAAAAAAAACAAAAAAAAAACCCAGAAAAGATAAATGAAACTAAGAGCTAGTTCTTTAAAAAGATAAAGAAAAATTAATAAACCTTTAGCCAGAGTCACCAAGAAAAGAAGAGAGAGCATCCATATCAATGAAATCAGAAATGAAACAGGAGAAATTACAACTGACTCCACAGAAATACAAAGGATTATAAGGGATTATAAGAAATTATTGTAAACAACTGTATGCCAATAAGATGGGCAACCTAGAAGAAATGGACAAATTCTTAGAAATGTACAATCTCCCAAGACTGAACCAACAAGAGGTGGAAAATAAGAACAGACCAGATACCAGTACTGAAATTGAATCAGTAGTTTAAAAACTCCCAAAAAACAGAAATCCAGGACCAAATGGCTTCACAGGTAAATTCTTCCAAACATGTAGAGAAGCATTAACACTTATCCCTCTCAAACTATTCCAAAAAATTGCAGAGAAAGGAACACTTCCAAACTCATTCTATGAAGCTTGCATCATCCTGACACCAAAATCAGATAAAGATACCACAAAAAAGGGGAAATTATAGGCCAATATCACTGAGGAAAATAGATGCAAAAATCCTCAACAAATTAGCAAACCAAATTCAACAATACATTTCCAGGATTGCAAGGATGGTTCAGTATCTGCAGATCAATCGGTGTGATATACCACATTAACAAACTGAAGAATAAAGATCATATGATCATCTCAGTAGATGCAGAAAAAGCTTTTGATAAAATTCAACATCCATTTATGATATAAACTCAACACAGTGGGAACATTTCTCAACATAATAAAGGCCATGTATTACAAACCCAAAGCTGACACATACTCAATGGTGAAAAGCTGAAAGCATTTCCTCTAAGATCAGGAACAAGACAAGAATGCCCACTCTCACTACTTTTATTCAACATAGTTTTTGAAGTCCTAGCCACAGCAATCAAGAAGAAAAGGAAATAAAAGGAACCTAGATTGGAAAGGAAGAAGTTAAACTGTCACTATTTGCAGATGACATGATAATATACATATAAAATCCTCAAGATGCCACCAGAAAGCCACTAGAGCTCATCAATGAATTTGGTAAGATGGCAGGACAAAACTAATATACAGAAATCTGTTTTATTTCTATAGACTAAAAATGAAATATGAGAAAGAGAAAACAATCCCATTTACAATTGCATCAAAAAGAACAAAATTCCTAAGAGAATAAAATGCCTAACTAAGGAGGCAAAAGACCTGAATTCTGAAAACTGATGAAAGAAATTGAAGACAACACAAACAGATGGAAAGATGTACTGTGTTCATGGATTGGAAGAATTAGTATTTGTTAAAATGACTGTATTAATTAAAGCAATCTACAGATTCAGGGCAATCCCTATCAAAATACCAATGACATTTTTCACAGAAGTAGAACAATTTCTAAATAGAATTATTTAATTCTAAAATTTGTATGGAAACACAGAAGACCCTGAGTAGCCAAAACAATCTTGAGAAAGAATAGAGCTGGAGGAATCAGTCTCTCTGACTTCGGACTATGCTACAAAGCTATAGTAATCAAAACAGTATGATACTGGCACAAAAACACACACATAGATCAATGAATCAGGATAGACAGCCCAGAAGTAAACCCATGTGTTTATGGTCAATTAATATATGACATAGGAGATAAGAATATACAATGGAGAAAAGACAGTCTCTTCAATAAGCGTGCCGGGAAAACTGGACAGCTACATGCAAACAAATCAAACTAGACTACTCTCTCATACCATGCACAAAAATAAATTCAAAATGAGTTAAAGCTTAAATGTAAGACCTGAAGCCATAAAACTTCTAGAAGAAAACATAGGCATTAAACTATTTGACATTTGTCTTAGTAATTTTTTTGGTATATGTCTCTTCAGGAAGGAAAGGAAAAGCAAAAAATAAACAAATGGGACTACATCAAAATAAAAGGCTTCTGCACAGTGAAAGAAACTCTCAACAAAATATAAAGGCCACTTACTGAATGGAAGATATTTGGAAACAATATATCTCATAAGGGGTTAATATCCAAAGAACTCAAACAACTCAACATTACAAAAACACATAACCCAATTTAAAAAAGGGCAGAGGATCTGACTAGATGATTTTCCAAAGAGGAAGACATACAGATGGCCTACAGGCACATGAAAAGATGCTCAATATCACTAACTGTCAGGGACATGCAAATCAAAACCACAATGAGATATCACCTCACACCTGTTAGAATGGCTGTTATCAAAAAGACAACAAATAAGTGTTGATGAGGATGTGGAGAGAATGGAACCCTCATGCACTGTTGGTTGAAATGTAAATTGGTGCAGCCATCATGGAAAACAGTATGGAGATTCCTCAAAAAATTAAAAATAGAACTACCATATGATCCAGCAAGTCCACTCCTGGGTATTTATCTGAAGAAAATGAAAACTCTAGTAAGAAAAGACACACCCCTATGTTCATTGCAGCTTTATTTACAATAGCCAAGATATGGAAGCAACCCAAGTGCTCACTGATAGGTGAATGGATAAAGAAGATGTGGTATACATAATGGAATATTACTCAGCCATAGAAAAGAATGAAATCTTGCCATTTGGCACATGGCTGGACCTAGATAGTATTATGCTAGGTGAAGTAAGTCAAACAGAGAAAGACAAATACCATGATTTCACGTATATGTGGACTCTAAAAAATAAAACAAATGAACAAATGTAATAAAAGAGAACAAGAGTCATAGATACAGAGAACAAACAGGTGGTGTCCAGAAGGGAAGGAGTAGGGGGAGGAAAGAAATAGGGTGATTGAAAGGTACAGACTTCTGACTGCAAAATAAATGAGTCACCAGTATGAACTGTACAGGGTGGGGAATACAGTCAATAACTATATAATATCTTTTTATGGTGACGTAGCTAGACTTATTGTGGTTGTCGTTTTGAAATGTGTAGAAATAGTGAATCACTATGTTGCATAACAGGAACTAACAGTGTTGTAGGTCAATTTTACTTCAAAAACGAACAAATAAGCTCATAGGAAAAAAGATCAGATTTGTGGTTACCAGAGATTAGGGACTGGGGAGGTGGAATTGGATGAAGGCAGTCAAAAGGGACAAACTTATAGTTGTAAGATAAATAAATACTAGGGATATAATGTACTATGTGAAAAATACAATTAACAGTATCGTATGTTATATATGAAAGTTGTTTAGGGAGTAAATTCTATTCTATCACAAGGAAAATTTTTTTATTTTCCATTTTCTTTAATTTTGTATCTACATGAGATGATACATGTTCATTAAACTTACTGTGATAATCATTTCATGATGTACATTAAGTCAAACCATTATGCTGCTCACCTTAAACTTAAACAATGCTGTATGTCAATTATATCTTAGTAATACTGAGAGGAAAAAAAACCCAAAAAAACATCCTAACAAACAAAAAATATGAGTATATATTTACAGAATCTAATGTTTCTGGTAAAGGTTAATGAAAACATTTCTTCTACTTGAGTGAATAATATATATAAGACACCAACTTAAAAAAAAAAATCTCCCCAGCCCAGATATAGATTAATTAGAGCCATATTTTATCTTTTTCCTTTATGATTTTTATGTTTAGAAAGTGTGTTTTATATATTTATATATTATCTATTATTTTATGTATTTATATTCTTCAAATTAATGTTAATATTTGTTTAAACAAATGTTGAAGTTCAGATTTTATAATTCTAAAGTGATCTGACATTTTATTTGGTCTCTTTTTTTAGGAATAATAAATTTCTTCTTTTTGTACATCGCATTGTATTTTCAGAAGAATTTGAATATGCTGGATATATTACAGCAATAATATACACTTATCCTATGATAGTACATCTGTGGCCAATGGCAAGAGAGTTAAATGTGTCAGCACTGATACTGGTCAACTACTACTTTGTATTTTTATACCTATTAGGATCAGCACTGAAGGTACTGTTTAAAATAGAAATACATCCTATAAAAAGAATAATTTAGATAATTTGAATCTATTTTGTCATATTATTGAAATAATTGATACTAGAAGTCATCTCCTGTAACAGTTGATAGGATCCTCGAATTTTAGCAATCTTTTTGAATTTTCTGAGTTTAGCAATGAAATCAGTATAATAGTCACAGTCTTGGATATCAGGTAAGTATCATAAATGAAGAAAATCTCAAAGGTTGGGTAAAAGAGAACTGAAAATCTAGACAGAGTGCTTCCCTCAAATACTCTCTGTAACAATGCAAAAAATAAGTGAATAAAGCCAAATTGGTTTGCTGGGTCCTTGTCATGATATGAGAGCTACTTTTCAGGATACATGCTTAAAAGATGAATTTATCAGTGTTACTATTTTCATACTTTATTATTTTTTTCTTTCTTTCCTTTTTTTTTTTTTTTTTGCAAGGGGGACATAATTAGGTTTACTTATTTATTTGATTTTTCAGTGGAGGTACTGGGGATTGAACCCGGGACCTCAGGCATGCGCTCTACCACTTGAGCTATACCCTCCCCCCTTATTTTCATACTCTATTATTAATATCATTGCAGTGGATTTGTTTACTGTTTTTCATTGCTTGTCTTTGGCATACCAGCTTCATGATAGATTATATATATTTTGAGTGAAATTATAATTTTTGACGTCGGAGATTAAAATGGATGTTTTTGAATTTCAAATGAATGAGTTAAAACCTAACTTTTGGAATATAACTCATTTGTAGCTGAGGATTTAACTGTTAATTTTTTAGAACCCTCCCCCCTCCCCATATCACTGTATAGTTGCTATGAAATGACTTTATAATTCTGTGTTTTCTAAACAGATAATAATTTTGAAAAGGAAATATTTTCATCAACATTGGAATATTTTGGAATTTTTTACCGTGCTCATTGGAATTGTTGATATATTCTGTTTATACTTTGTCAAATTGAGACCAGACAACTTGGTTCTTATTCAGTTTGCAGTAATAATAGGTTATTTCAGAATAATTAGATTTCTTCCTCTTATCAAGGTAAAACTTCACATTTTAAAAAATTGTGGGGTTTTTTTCCTACACTATTTGTCAGATGAATTAAGAAACCACATTATTTTGAAAGAAATGGGGCAGGTGCGGGGAGCTGTCTTTCCTCCTGGAACCCTCTCCCGACCGGTATCTGCTTGGCTCACTCTCTCACTCCAAGTCGTTGCTTAAATCTCACCTTCTCACAAAGGCCTTTCCCTGACCACACTACCTGCCCTCCCTACTCCCAGCTTTCCACCCCGTCTTCCTGATCCCTCTCCACCTGCTTACGTTTTATTTTTTTCTCCATAGCACTTATCACCATTTTACTGTATGTTGTGTATACTCTCTATGGGGTGGGGATCTTTGTTTTGGTCACTGATGTACCCTAGGACTCTAGAATGGTGCCTGATAAATCATAAGTTCTTCATAAATTATTTACTGGGTGAATAAATGAAAATGATGATGCTACTTGAAGCAGAATAACCCAGAAACAAGTTTTCCAAGTTTTAGTAAAATTTGCTGACAAAGCCCTAACTGTGCAGTCACTGTGCTCTCCTGCCTCAGCTTATGATTCGAAAAATTTCTAGCAAAGGTGGCTCTTGGATATCCTAAGTTCCTTATCTTACTGGTGAAGAAACAGGGGTAAAGAGAAGATTTATTCAGTTGGTAACTATCCCCCAGGTTATAGGGTGATCTCTCTTCTGAAATCCAGGCATGCGGAGAATGGGGGAAAAGGTGTAGGGACCTTCCCTTAAAGCTACAGAGGCAGCTATCCATTGAACTTTCATTTCTTTAGGGAGTGGCTCTCAAACTTGAGTGTGCATAGAATGACCTGGAGGACTTGTTAAAACACTGATTTCTGGGCTCATCCCCAGAGTTTCTGGTTCAGCAGGTCTGGAGTGGGGCCTGAGTGTCTATGTTCCTAACAAAGCTTCTGGGTGATGCCACGGCTGGTCTGGCAATGACACTTTGGAAACGTCTGCTTTAAGGGTGCTTTTCCTTGTCACATTTTCAGGCTTTTTTTCTTCTCTCCGTTATTCCAGATAATGATACCACTGCTGATAAGTATCATAGACGTGCAGATCAAAAAGCAGCTCAGCCTGATGTATAGTATTACAAAAGGCTATGTCAAAAGTCAAGAGGATACCAAATTTTTAATACGACAGATTTCTAGCCGAGAATCAGTAAATCAGGTGAGACACAAGCACTGATCATTTGGGGAAAACATCACTTAGGTGTATTAATTTCTTTTAAGACTCTGTCTGCATGTATTTGACCCAAGAGATTAAATTATAGCAAGTGAGGGGAATTCAGTTGTTTACCATGTTGGACAAGATCTGCAGGGAACAGTCTCTGCTCTTTAAATTTCAGCTGTCATGATCGAACTTATTTATGATTGTCACAGAAGAAAATCTACTTGCTTTTATTTTCTGAGTGCAGAGTAGAGATTCTCTCTGTCTTGTAACACTCTCTGAAAGGTAGGGCACTTCAAAAAGGCTTCATGTAGGAGTTGAGATATGAACAAGGCTTCAAAGAAAGGGTAGGTCTGAAGTGGTGGGAAGAGAGAGGGAAAGAGAACAAAGATGTCACATTGAAAACTTGAAATGCCGGTACTGAGGCGTGAATGAGTGGTAGTATTTTACGATTATGTTTTTGTCATTCAAAACCCTCCTCATTTCCAGGCAGGAAAAGTCCCAAATGGGAGATGAGGGCATAAGCACATTAGGAACTCACAGATGGAAATAGTCATCTCCTGACCAGGTTTCCTCACGCCGGTCTGTCCATTCCAGGCCACTCTGCAATTTAGTCGAGTGAGGTTCCTGAAAGGGCTATATCAAGCTTTGTGTGTTATTTTCTGCTTAAGAGTATACAGTGGCTCTGCATGGCTGAAAGGGTAAGGTCTTAGAATACACACACACACACACACACACACACACACACACACACACACACACACACACACACAGAAGACAACAGAGGTAATAAAAAATAATCATGCATAATTTGACCACTTGAAAATTAGTTGTAAAGTTATACCACCCTACCACTTTCCAGAGACAGCCTATTCATAGGAGAAAAGATTTTAGAAGCAGGAAGAGGGGAGAAGAAAGACAAGAGCCACTGAGGGGAGCAGAGAATGTGTTTTGAGGAGTTTGAGTGAAGGCACAGAGATTTGGGGGCAGTTGCTGGGAAATATAAGAGATGAAACAAATTCCCCTTTGGCATTTTTAAAGGAGACTTTAGTGAAGATTTAAATGACTTTTTGAGATGTGTTTAGGTATCAAACAGATGTTTATTCTGAAAGTGACAGGGTTCTAGAAACTGGCCAGTGGCCGCTCACCTTCAGGGAAGTCACCCATGCGTCCAGGCTTTCATGATTGTATTCTTTTTGTGGGCGTGAGCTGGTTCCTCTGCTCTCTTGGGCAAGGCCGTACTTTGGCAGTTTCACAGAGTTGCTGGAGGTCCAGTCTGGCATGAAGGGGGCTTAGCAGCTGCCTGTGCACCTCTGTAAGCAGGGCTGGAGCACAGCATACAGGTGCCATGTACAGGCTAATAATTTGGCACTTTCCCAATATTGAGTCAATGTTACCAAGCGAGAAGAAGTGACTTCTAAAAAATTTTATTTTTTATTGAAGTGCAGTTGACTTGCAATGCTAGTTTAAGGTGTACAGCAAAGTGATTCAGTTATACATGTACATGTATTTCAGGTTCTTTTCCACTATGTGTCACGACAAGAAATTGAATGTAGTTCCCTGTGCTATACCGCCAGTCCTTGTTTATCTATTTTACATATAGTAATGTATATCTGTTAATCTCAAACTCCTAATTTATCCCTCCTCTGCCCTTTCCCCTTTAGCAAGAGAAGAAACAATTTAATAAAAACTGTATGCCTCATTCCTGTATTCAAAATGAGGGATTTATGACGTGATTTTTCTAAACCAAAAAAACCAAAAAACAAACAAAAAAACCCCACAACACACACTCAACTTTAACTGCTTAAACTTTAGATATCAAACCAGTTGTTCCCTGTAAATAGCACTACACCATGCATTTTTCTGGTGCAGAATTTCAGTCATCTGTAGCCTGTCACCCCAGAGAACTTCCAGTTATTCAGTCCCAGGGCTGTTAGTGTGGTCCAGTGCAAGCTCCAGAAAGACTCAAAACTAGAAGGTAAGCTCCATGTAGAGCCACGCCTGGGACATGGTCGGCATTTGACAAATACCTCTTGCGTGATTGAACAGAGATTGGTTAGACCAGAGTGGAGCTATTTCTTCTTTTATGTCATTTATGCAGGAAACATGAACTATTTGACACCATTTTGTCCTTATTCCTCTTGCTTTTGTGCTTCCAATAGGCTGACTCCCCAGACAGCCACTCTGTTGGCCACCCTCTAGTG
The DNA here is from genome assembly GCF_009834535.1 of Camelus ferus. Classification (NCBI taxonomy): domain Eukaryota; kingdom Metazoa; phylum Chordata; class Mammalia; order Artiodactyla; family Camelidae; genus Camelus; species Camelus ferus. The sequence goes on from NC_045716.1 coordinate 9,269,231, forward strand.
GGGCTGTATCCATGAGAGCTCTCCTTGGCGTACAGCGGAGTACACACTAATTCTTCCTGAGAAATATTAGGCACAGTGGTTATGTACGCTCCTGACCACACAGCATTTATCGGACTATGAGTACAAGCCTGGGGGAAGAAGCAGAATTAACGTAGAGGGAAGAATTAAGCCAAATATCTCCCCCAAATCATAAACTTAGTGAGATTTCTTCTACCATACTTCTTTTTCTCATATTTTAAAGCCTGAAATGTACTTGGTGTAATTAGAAATGAATGTTTTTCTTAACTTCTTACAGAAATTATATGAAATTTTGGAAACCAACAAACGAGATGCTGTCAAGGAGCTAGGTAGGTGGTTGGAATATCTGATTTCCTGAAATCGCACCTTATCATCCCATAATTTAACCAAAGGAAGACAAGTTCATGCTTTTATTCAACCACTCACTCATTCATTTAGTCATTCAATAAGCATTTCCTGAACACATGTGATAGGCCAGGTGTGCAAAAACTGGCAAGATCAGATTCCTTAAGGTTGTAAGAAAAAGACTAAGATTACCTTTGACAAAGGCTGTTTTTGTTTTGTTTTACTTTGTTTGCAAGGATACTTAGGAATGTGAGGTTGCAAGGGATATCATTTCTCAAGCATCTACAGTCACTCTGCTTCAGCTGAAACACACAGCAGGAGCCCTAGGATTTTACACGAAGCTTCTTAGATCTGCTTTTCTCATAAGGGGACTGTGGGCCAGGCTGTCAGTGTGAGAACCTGGTGGATGGTAGGCCCTTAATAAATGGACATTATTATAAAAGAAAGAAAGCAAAACCACTTTGTATTCATAAGGACATTGTAAGATGCCATATGGATTTACGAGGATCGTACTTTCCATATCAAAACTGAAAGAACATGGTTAATGAATGAAACTGTAAGTTTGGAGACAGTAGTTCAGAATGTTTCTGCACTATCTCAGAAAATCCTGGGCCCCTTGTTTCCATTTATGTATTAGGCAGATTTTTATTTCTGCGCTTTTAAAGATTAGTGGTCTAGGAGCTGCTGTCTTATGTTTTAGATCAGTATGGAATATTCCAGAGTTTTCTAGATTCAATCATGTAAAAGGGAGCACCTGTACCCATATGGTTACTGCAACTGATTATCGAACGCTAATTATGTCAGGGGCTGTGTCAATGGCTTGATATGCATTATCTCATTTAATCCTTATGCTTACTCCATGAGGCAAATACTATTATCACCTTCATTTTATAGATAATGAAATAGAGGCTTAGAAAGGTTAACTCGCCTGAGGTCGTATGGCTGGCAAGGGGCCAGGTAGACCTCAAGCCCAGGTGTATCTGACGCCAAAACCTGTGCTCTTTCTTGGCCACGTTGTCCTTCAATTCACTGCTCACCTCATTACAGGTAAAAAGTGACTGAGTCCCGTCCAGACGTCAGGCATTGTGCTCAAGGTTAGGATTACAAAGACGAAACATGCAGCTTTGGTCTCGACTCCCACCCAGTCCATTCCATGACTTCTCATGCTCGTTAAAGAGGAAAAGCTGTGCAATCAATCTGATCTCAGAAAGACCCACCAGCCAAAGTCCAGGGGCTCTTTCACTCACTCATTTATTCACCCACCCATGGAAAATTATATAATATGGAGGATGAGGCAAATAAGGAAATATAATCATACTACAAGGCCATGAGTGACATGGTGGAGATGTGTAGGAGGTGCCACGGAAATAAGGTGGAGGGATTGTCTCTCAGCAGGTAAAGGAAGCCCTTTTTCAATTTTCTCATCCATAAAACGGAGATGAAAATAACTTCAGTCCTACCAGCCTCACAAGTGCTGTATGAAACAGGAATGAAAGAATATTGTGTAAATACTTTGAAAATTGTGAACTATTATACGAGTGTTAATTATTATTACAGTTACTGCATTCTTTGCTTACTGATAGTTTTATTTGCTACAGGACTCATAGAACACGAGGGTCGTGATGTTGTCATTGCTTTGAAGACTAAGCAGGCGATCCGAAACGTGATTGCTAAAGCTCTGGAAAGCCTCACCTTCCTTTGGTCAAGAGGCATTATTGATAAATACGAGGGCATTGAGCTGAATAAGGTAATAAAGTAATTTTCCATATTGCTTGATTCCATGAGCCACCACCCAAGGCTGCATTGTTGTTCCAGCAGAGTGTAATGAACAAGGGACACTGGAAAAAGAGCAATTCATGCCAGGTGTTAACTCTGTAGTTGCCTAAGCCTTTGTTAATGCCAGTGGCAACTAGTGCCAATGCCACCTAGTGCACTCTGTGTCAAAACCACTTGGTTGCAAATAACAGAACCAACCTGAGGTAGGTTTAGCAAAGAAATGGTGTTGGAGGATTTATTATAAGGACACACAGTGCCTTACAAAACCCATGGTGGCCAGACCACATGGCCAGACTTTGGGAAGAGGCTTGTACCACGACCTCCAAAGTATTTCAGATTCTCCATTTCCTAACCAGGTTGCCCTCTGTGGCATCTTCTCTTGGCTCCCTCTACAAACTCACTAGATTTTTCTGCCTCTCTGTCTACTGGTGGAATATGTTCTTCCCAGTCCCATAATCTGTGACAAGGGAGGTGGTAATCATATAATGTTAATGTAGTCGGTAGGGGACCTGTGTGTGTGTGTGTGTGTTGGTGGATTTCAGGGAGAGGGCAATTCTGAGAGGAGAGGAACAGGGAAGACACCCTAATTGGTTAGCTGATAAATGGACTTCAGAAAAATTATACATTTGCAAAAATACTAGGAACATAAGACAGAGGGGAAAATGTTGAATGTTTAATCCCATCACTCAATAACATACACCATCTAGCCTGCATATTGTGCAGATTGGAATGTTCTTTCTATCCTGTTCAAAAGTCTTTCTGCTTCCTAGCATAAAGAAGGAAAATTCAAGTTCTGGGCCCATATCCTGCCTGTTTTCCTAATGATAAGCCACTGCGTGTGTCATGTGCTTTTTCTTGTCACTGGCACCTTTCAGCCAGAGGCCACCATGGACTGTGCTTCTGGGCATTCTCTGGACATAGTCCCCTCTCCATGGCCCCAGAAGGGAGGGAAGTGGATGTGGGACAGGCCAGCTTTCCCCTTTATAGCTCTACCTCTTTTGTCTCTGTAATATCATGGCAAAGGACTAAATGCATAACATAATTTCTCCTTAGTGTCTGTCAGAGGGACAAAAGGGGATGCTTTACAGTATTCTTCATGTTACACCTCTGTGCACATGGTGTTTTGTATTTTTGTGTGTTTTCATCAATTTGAAGATTACATAAGATTCAGTTGAATGATGCCCATTAATCAAAATAAATAAAAAATACCCCTTATGAAAAGAGGGGATCGTTTTTTTCACTACAGGTTTGTTTGGAAAGATAATGGTAATCCTCCAATAGTTATTTATTGAAAGCCTACTAATTGCCTAGTTTTCACCAAAGAGATATAATTATCAATCCCAGGTCATAAGGAACTAGGTAAGTCTAGTCAATTTAATTGAGTAAATGTATGTTGAATACCTGCTTATGTCATGGACTCTGGAGGAGATTGGGATACTTAATGAGCACAACACTGACCCCAAAGGCCATGGGCTCTGCTCATTATTTCATTTAGTCATTTATTCAGCCAATCAACAAAAGTTACATACAACATACAAGTAAAAATAATGATACTACATATAATATAATGAGTTCCATAAGGGAGATTTGTAAGAGATACCGTGAGAAAAAGGGAAATAAGAGATTATCTCTTACTGGTGGGGGAAGCCAGAGAAGGCTTTTCAGAGGCCACAAAACTAAAACTATATACTCCAAAATCAGAAGAATTTAGAGAAGCAAATCATACACATGAAGAAAAAAATTTGAGAGAACCTGGCATTAAATCATACAGGAATCAACTGTGAAGTTTAGACAATTTGAGATTAAGACAGAGTAGAATACAACTGCTAATTGAATTGTAAAGATGATAAATTCAATATGAGTTAATATATCAGTGAAAATAATAATAAGGGGAGAATAGGGACCAAAAAGGTCACAGGACAATTTAAAGGATGAGAGACCAGTTAGAATGGCCATCATCAAAAAGTCTACAAATAATACATTCTGAAGAGGGTTTGGAGAAAAGGGAACCCTCCTACACTTTTAGTGGGAATGTAAATTGGCGCAGCCACTACAGAGAACAGTATGGAGGTTCCTTTAAAAACTAAAAATAGAGCTACCATATATATGATCCAGCAGTTCTACTCCTGGGCATATATTTGGAAAAGATGGAAACTATAATTTGAACACCCCAATGTTCATAGCAGCATTATTTACAATAGCCAAGACATACAAGCAACCTAAGTGTCCATCAACAGATGAATGGATAAAGAATATGTGTAAAAAAAAAAAAAAGAAAAAGAAAATGTGGTATATGTATATTATATATATATATATATATAAAATGGAGTATTACTTAGCCATAGAAAAGAATGAAATCTTGCCATTTGCAGGAACATAAATGGAGCTAGAGTTTATCATACTAAGTGAAGTCAGTCAGACAGAAAAAGATAAACATTATATGATATCACTTACATGTGGAATCTAAAAAATAATACAAATGAACTTATTTACAAAACAGAAACAGACTCACAGACATAGAAAACAAACTTGTGGTTACCAAAGGGGAAAGAGGGGAGGAAGGGATAAATTAGGAGTTTAGGATTAAAGGATGCACACTACTATATATAAAATAGATAAATAACAAGGACCTACTGTATAGCACAGGGAACTATATTCAATATCTTGTAATAATCTATTATAGAAAAGAATCTGAAAAAGAATACATATGTACAAAACTGAATCACTTTGCTATATACCTGAAACTAACGCAACATTGTAAATCAACTCTACTTCAATCAGAAAAAATAAAATATAAAAAAATTAGATGAGAGAAGCTCTGAGTCAAAATCATGATTAAATTTGCATAACAGTATCTTATTTACGTATTTATTTATTTTTACCTAATGTCCCTTTTCTATTATAGAATCTGATCACCATTATTTTGATTGTGTGTTTTTAGGTACTTCTTGCAAAAATAAAAGCACTGAATAACTTTCCAATGGCAATCCCACCCCCTACTCCTGACAAATACCTTAATAATATCATTTGGCTAGAAAATAACGATGTTCTCATTGAGTTCTTCAAGGTAAATATTTTGTCTTCTATTCTGGCTCAGGTTCAATGATAATTAATTTTCATTTGTTCCACTCCCTAATGCAAGATTTAAAAAAAAAAACAAATTTATCCAAAGTAAGGATCCTGTAATGGCCAATGAAGGGTAAGTCAAAATGGAGGCCCAGGAAAACTCGGAAGCATAGATTTCATTTTGAGCCTAAAGGGAAAAGATTTTTTTTTTTTTAATAATTGCTATCAGCTTAGGATGAGTTATCTATGTTACCTGATTATTACCAGTACCATCTTATTTTCTGTTGTAGACCTCTGGACAACAGAAGGTCTACAACACACTCTGGAAAATATTTTTTTTTAGTGTCTGAATTCCATTTTTAAATTACTATACTGGCAAGGCAGATAATATAAAAGTAAAACCATCTGGGTAGAGTATAAATAAGGAACAGTGAGGACTATGGTATATTCAAGAATTCATGCTCTGTCTAAAGTCAGCTGAATGTTGCTATAGGAATTTGTACTCTTTCAACAAATACTTACTGAATATCCTCTATACTCCATAGACTATTCTAGGTTTGGGGATGTGACAGTGAACAAAATAAATGAGAGTCCCTGCTTTCATGGACTTTATATTATATGGATGGAGATGGACAATAAACATACCAATATGTAAATAAATAGTCTGTCAGATAGATCAGAAATGCTGGTGAGAAAAGGGAATATGGTTGGGCAGCTATTTGATATGGGTGGTTAGGGAAGACTGCTCTGATAAGTTGACAGTTGAGAAAGTCCTAAAAGAAGTGAGGGAGCGAACCATGTAGATATCTGGGTGAGAAGTCTTCCAGGCAAGTGAAGTGACCTGAGGTGGAGCGTGCTTCCTGTATCCAAGGAACGTCCCTAAGCCCCCTGTGGCAGGACCAGTGATGGAGGGAGGAAGTGAAGCCAGAGCAGTTGTGGAGAACCTGAGTTTGGAGAACTTTTTAGGTCATTGTAAGGACTTTGGCTTTTACTCTGAATTAAATGGAAATGGATTGAGAAGTTTTAAACACAGAAGTGACATGATCGAACTGACGTTTTAAAATGATCACCTGCTGATGTGCTGGGAACAGGCTGTCTGGGGTCAAGGGCAAGCCAAAGACACCAGTTAGGAAGTGATTACAGTAAAGCAGGCATGAGATGATAGGTCCTTGGGTGAGTGAAAATGGTGAGAAGTGATCAGACTCTTGATACATTTTGAAGAGAGAGCTTCGATGCTGATGGAGTGAGTGTTAGAGAAATGATGACTTCTAGGAGTTTAGTCTGAAATTAGAAAACAGCCTGAAAATGGAGTAACTATCTACTTAGATGGGGAAGAGAAGACTAATTTGGGGGAGATAACAGTCTGATTCTGAATAAGTTAAATTTGAGAAAGCTATTAGACATCCAAGTGGAGGTGTTGAGTAAGCAGTTAAATACATGACTGGCATTCAGTTGCGAGGCCACACTGGAGGTAGACATTTTGGAGTTGTCAGCACAGGGCTAATAGTCAAGGTCCTGAGACTTGATGAGATAACTTAAGGAATTATTATGGACATCCAAGGATTGAGTCCTGAGCTATCCAACATTTAGAGGTGGGAAGATGAGGAGGAATTAGCAAAAAATAATTGAGGACAGAAAAAGAGATCAAATTCATGGTTACCAGAGGTGGGAGGTGGAAGCTGGGTGAATGGGAGAAGTGAGTCAAAGCGTACAAACTTCCAGGTTATAAGATAAATAAATACTGGGGTTGTAATATACAACATAATGGCTATAGGTATAAAGTCATACTGTATGGTATATTTGAAAATTGCTAAGAGAGTAGATTGTAAAAGTTCTTATCACAAGGAAAAAAAATTTTGTAACTATATGAGATGATGTATATTAACTTTTTATGGTTTTCATTTTGCAATATATGTATGTTAAGTCATTATGGTGTACAACTTAAACTTATATAGTGCTGTATGTCAATTATATCTCAATAAAACCAGAAAAAAAAGAACTGAGGAATTATTCATCAGGTAGGAGGGAGAAAAAAAGAATAGTATCTCAGATGCCAAGTGAAGAAAGAATTCCAAGGAGGAGAAAGTGATCAACTATGTCAAATGAGGCTGAGAGAGCAAATAAGATGAAGACTGAAAATTGGCTGTTAGATTTAATAACGTAGAGGTCAGATTTTTAAAAAGAGGATCCGTAATCTGAGTTTTAATGTGAAAATTCCAAATCTGTGAAATTTGGCAACCAATTCAGAATTTTAAAAATACTATGTAGGCCAAACAAAATACATCTGTGGACTGGATGTGACCTATGGACCACCCGTTTGTGGCTTTAGTTTTAAATGGCATGGTAGGAATTTTAGGGTATATAATATTTTTTGTCAACTTATTAAAACCTGTTAGATCTTTGGAAGCAGGGAGACACTGTGACAAAGAATGGTTCTTGCTTTAGCACAGATTTGGTTGTGCTATACCTTGTGATCTAGGCATGGAGATATATAAGGCAACTGTCCATAATGAGGGCGGTTTTCCTTGTGTTTCTAGAAAGACAGCGATCATAGTGGAGTTTCTGCTGAGCCTTGAATATCTGATTTCAAGATACCGGTGTTTTCTTCATGCCAGAAATTTTTAAATTTTTCTTTTGAAATTGATTTCAAATTTAGTTAAATTAAGACTCCTTTGATTGAAAGTAACAAAACCCTACTTGAACTAGTTTAAGCAAAGGGGGAGCTTTGTTTGAAAGGATGCTGTGGCGGTATACAGAAGCTAAGAAGCAGTTGACTAGCTAACCCAAGCAGGGTGGGAGTCAGGCCAATCTCGGGGTAGGTGGCAGGAATCTGTGGACTCTTCCTCTTACACTTGGCAATGATGACTCAGTTCTCAACAGCCAGGCTCTTTGTCTCTCAGTTTAAATTCTTGAGAGAGAAACCCAACTGGCTTAGCTTGAGTCAGATGTCCAGCTTTGGGGAGTACACGTGTGGCTGCGAGGACAAGGAGACCTGCTGGGCAGGGGCCACTGGTGATAGTTTGGAAAACAGATCTCAAATAAACAGAAGCGGGAGGTGACGGATGGGCCTGGACTGGGAGGAAGATACCTAAAGGGTGTTTATTACAATCTACATCCTGTTCAATTTTTTAAAATATCCAACTTTAAAACAAAATTTGAATTTAGCTCTTTATAGATAATGCTTTCCACAAGTATAACTAATTCACCATCCTGAAATGAATGGGGGAGGACTGGGAAAAACAGTGAGAAGATAACTCCATAAATTCAAGATTCCCATACACCTGAGGGGAGTCTATAACCAGAGCACAAACTTCTCCCCCTCCTTAACCTGACAGGCATACGCAAAGCTGTTGGACTCTCTCTGTCCCCTTATGGACATCTCCCACTCTTTACATGACCCTTTTCCTTAATATGTTGGCTTTTAATAGCCATTTAAATCAGATTGCACTAGGGTTAAAAAAATGTAATAAATTGGGAAAACATGGGCATTATTCTCATTAGGGACTGCCCAGGAATTACGGGGATGACTAAAATCCATTCGTAATCAAAACAGACACCCTCTACTGTAGACGTTAATTTCAGTCTTGGTCTCCATCCCAGCCATGACTGTTTTTAATTTTCACTCCTCCTCCCTTCTTTCATCCTCCGGCTGCTATGGTTAATTAAAAAGGTAACAGTCTATAAAGATAAGCCTGAAGAAAATGGTAGAAAACCAAGGCCTGAATAATACATAAGCTGGATAATTGGCTCTAGGTGAGCTTTCTAAAAATATTGTGAAGTCATCCATGCTTATTTCAATGCTGTCAAATAATTCAGAAGTAAAAAATGAAAGCTTTTCACTCCTCACCCCACGCTTAGAGATAACCACTGTGAGTGATTTGGAAATACGTTTCCTACACATCTCTGTAAAATGCAAATCTGTCATCCTATTTCTCCTGTAACAAACCCATCAGTGGCCTTCCCCTGGTTTTGGGAAAAGCCTACACTCTTTACTGTGCCTGTGAGACCCTGCAGACCTGGCTCTGGCTCACCTCTCCAGCCCTGCAATGTTCTCCCACGCTGCATTCTGACTTTTGTGGGCCCTAGGCACCCCTGCCTTCGTGGGCCTCTTCCTCAGTAAAAAAAAAAAACAAAAACAAACAAACAAACAAACAAAAAAATTATACTTTATAATTGCTTTAGTATAAAGATGGATATTTTACTATTAAAACATCTTCCTCTACCTAAAAGTTCTTGTATTTCCTTCTGATATTAAAAGAAACTAAAATGTTGTGAATCCCTAAAAGTATTGTGAACCATGGACACTTGGCCTAGTGATGCTCAGTGGTAACTTCAGCCCTGGCCTCCACCACTCCCTGCCTGAGACATGCTGAATCTTCTGCATTTACCCTCAATGCAGGTACTCTATTTGCTTCTGAGTCTTCGCATAAACTGAATCCTGTGCCCTTGAGTGGTCTTCACCTCCTCATATCCTGGCTGTTACTCTTCCTTCAGGTCTCAGCTTAGCTGTTCCTTCCTCTGTAAAGTCTTGCCTAGACATCCACGACAGGGTCCTGCGGTTTTTCTGAATGCTTTTTTTTCCCCCAAATTGCCCTGTGCCTGTCTCTTTGATCCTAATTATAGCATTTTCTTGTAAACACGTATGCCACCCAGCATTTATCAGGCGTTTCCACAGTCACTCTGCTTGGTCCTCATCCCAAGGTCTACAGTTTGCTTGCTTGTCCCTTTTTTCCCCTAAAAGTTAATGAGGTATGTCAGCACGTTATAATTCATTAACAAACCAAAGAATATGGTTTGTGTTTATATGTTACTTTTCAGCTTTAAAATCTTATTTCTCTTTAGACAAGTAGGCTATGAAGCCTTTGTGTTGATTCTTGTTTTCTTTCCTTTTCTTCTCTTTTTTTTTCTTTCAGGAAAGAGCCAAACTTGCCTATTTTGACTATGGAGATGTCATTTGTAAAGAAGGTGAAATGCCGCAAGGAATCTACTTAATTATTTCAGGAATGGCAATTGTAAGGGACTATTTCTTTATCTATTTATTTATTGCAGTTGAAGTGTCGCTGATTTTCAATGCTGTGTTAGTTTCTGGTACAGGGACTATTCTTTACTGAAAATGTATTCTGAAATATGTAATTGTAACATAAGGAGAAATTTAGGAACCTAGACATTTCAAATTTTTAACATAATTTCTTTTCCAAATGAAACCGTTTCTGCTCAGAGTGAACACCACAGCTGAGAGGTAATGATAATCTACACTATCTGAAAGGTTCTTCCTACTTTACAAAATGCTTTCATAATTATTACTTACTCCTCACAACAATGCCAGGAGGAACAGTCTTTTCCATGATGTTCAGGTAAGGAACCCAATACTTGGAGTGGTTGGGTTACTCACCTAAAGGAAGTGAGAGTCAAGAATGAGGAAATAGACCACAGTGTCAGATCCCCCCCAGAGATCAAATAGGATGAAGATCATAGGATTTTTAACCAATAGGAGGCCTTTGGTGTCAGCAGTGTGATAGGGACAAGAAACCTTCAGAAACTGAATAAGAGTAGCTGAATCCATGGGTGAGCCCCAGCTATGACCCAAATAATCCCCAGATCCTAGATGATGGTGATAAGTGACAAAGCCTTATTATACTGCAATTAATGTATTTGGTTTTCTATTTTTGGAATGGGTGTTTCCAAAATTACCAAAATTAATCATGGAAATAAACTTATAATAAATATAATACTAAGTAACACATGTATAGCACTTAAGTGTCTAGCACTTTTTATTCATTCACTCATTCATTCAACAAATATTTACTTCATTACTATCATGCAGCAGTCATTGTTCAGTCTAAGGCACAGAATTGACAGAACAAACAAAAATCCCTGTCTGCTTAGAGTTTAATTTCTAGCAGAGGCATAGGGGGAGATGGGACAATGAACAAAATACATAAGTTAAATATATGTAGGGTGTTAGTGATGATGGAGAGATGAAGAGGCTAGTTGTGACTTTTAAAAGGATGGTAAGGATGGCAATATGTTATGACATTTAATCCTTATATCAACCCTGTGAGAAAACTGGTACACAGAGAAATCAATTCATTTGCGCCTCCCCCCACCCTCAACTCCCCACCAAGGGCACACAGTAAGAAGTTGCAGATGACTTTGAACATATAGCATCATATTCCAGACATGGATATGTCCTTAGCCAGTATTTTAGGCTGCTTCCATTAGAACCCATGTGCTTAGCCATTGTGCTATGTTCCCATTAGAATCATAACAAATCATAACAAAAATATACTGCTACCCTGCTATCAGTATTTATTAAACATGTCAAATTGTTGCCGAAAGATCGGCCCCCGTCCCTGATGAGCCAAATAACTCAGAGACCGGATTTCCGAGCTTAGAAGAAAAGAGACAGCTTTATTACTTTGCCGGACAAAGGGGACTCATAGCAGGCTAGTGCCTTCAAAACTGTAAACCCATCTTGGAGACGGGGTAGGGTGGTTATACAGCCATAGCTCAAACAATAAAGCATTGATAGCAAGCAACAGAATCATTTTCTCATCAGCCGACTTAGAATGGTGTCAGGATGCCTTCAGGCAACCAATTCTGTAGAGGCCAGCAGTTGTCACTCTTTCGATCTCTTTATCTCAAGGTGTGGTCTTCTTGGTATTTAGCCTGCTTTGTAAGGTTACATTTCTGTGACTTTTCTCCCTGAAGATCAGCTCAGAGACCAAGCATGATTATAGCTTTTGATTACTGGAATAAAGTAGAAGCAGTAAGATCAATAGCTTTAGTTTTAACAGTGGGCCTGGAGCTGTGAGTAGCAACCAGTCAGTCAGGTCGGTTGACAGTTTCAAGGGCGAGCATAAGAACAAGCAATCTGTTAGCCTAAGTGCAGCCATTTTATTAATCCTCCTTCAAAATCACACACATAAAAGCTGCGGCATATATGTTTCTTTGGGGAAATTTTCCTGCAATGACCGAACTAGCTAAGGCTTCTTAAAATACAAGTCCAGTGATATTTTGGCTGAAGATGTTATATTCGTGTTCTACAAATGCTATAAGAAATCATTACAAACCTAGCCCCTTAAATTTATTATCTCACAGCCCTGTGTTTCAAAAGTCCCATAGGCTTAGCTGCTTTCTCTCCTTGAGTCTCATACGGCCCAAATCAAAGGGTCTGTAGGCAGTGTTCCCTTCTGGAAACTCTGGGGGCAAAATCTGTTTTCAGGCGCACTGAGGTTGGCGGTAGAATCCAGGTCCTTACAGGGATAGGCCAGACCTCCCTGCTTTTTGCAGGCAGTCAGCTGGCACCCACTTCCATCTCCCAGAGCTCCTCCTGGGTCCATGTGCAGGTGCATCTCAGAGTGAAGGCACATCCAGTCCTCTCCATGGTGCTGCGTCTCTTTGACGACTACTTCCTGCTCTGCTTTTGAGGGCTTATGTGATTATATTGAGCCCCAAAGGATTATCCAGAATCATCTCTTTATAATCCCTTCACAGCAGTTCTTAGATTAATGGTTTGATTGAATAACAAAGAGAAAGGGGTCTTGGAAGGACTTCTTTAGAATTCTGCTTACCACAGATGTTATCCTCTTTCCTTGGTTTGTAAAAAGCCAACATTCTTCAGTACTCAGAAGACCTTTGAACTGCATTCAAAATTAAATTTAAAAAAAAGGTCAAAGTCCTTTGGAAACATGAATGCCTCTAAAAGTCTGAATGGTGACTTTTAGGAGAGGGTGCAGTTTATACAGCAACTCCTTCTGTGACCATTTCCCCATTTCCTGTGTCTTGAACAATAGCCTTTCTCTTGCATTTGCAGCTAAACCTTCTAGAAATTTCTGTAATCCTCTGTTTGATAGCTGCATCTTCCTCCTGAAATTTGATACCTTTCTTTTACCCCCATTCACACTTACCAGTTCTTTTCCTGAAGTAACCCAATGTCCTGTGTTCATCCTAAAAACCTTTAATGTCTCATGATAATTACCCTTGAGCATCTTAAGGGAGGCAAGGCTTCTGCTGAAATCATGGCTTGGTTTGGAGGCATATTAATTCATGGTATCTGATTTATGCATCCAAGGAATTGAAAGTTGTTTTTTTTTCCCACCCGAGACGCTAGCACATTATGCTAAGAATATCTAATAGACTCAGAGTGGGTGCTTGCCTTCGTGGAAGACGGCAGTGACTACTTTTGTTAGAATTTTTATGTAAGGACGGTAAATAGGGGTCATCTATAAAGCTAAAGATTAGAAACAACCTTTGCCTTAGAGAGTTGAAATGTGAAAGAAACCGTGATCTTTGTGAAGCCTAATTCCTCCTTCACACCTGAAAGGATTCTTAAAGAATCTTTTCCTTCTGTTACGGAAACGACAGGCCAGCCAAGAAACAAGCACCACTCGGAGGGTTGGAGTACTCAGATGTGTTACGCCGGCGGGCTCAGAGGGGCTTCTGCTCCGAAGCTCTGAGCACCTCCAAGACGTGCGCATGAGGTTTTATAGGGTAAAGTACAAGCTTGGGGTATTTGGCCAATAGGCATGGGACAGCTTTAGCAGCATCATTATCACAAAAGTGGAGGCAGGAAGGCAGCAAACCAACATTCCAAAGCCAGAAATATATCTTTGAAAATCCAGCTGGCTAGCAAAAAACATGAACAGCAAACCAACACTAATTAACTTAGATTTACAAGTTAGTCCAGCAGAACTCAGATCAGTATTCCGATACTTAGATTTGTGAGTTATCTTGTTAGCCGAGCCCAGCCTCTCCTTCACATTCCTAGACTTGTGAGTTAACTTGTTAGACCAGCCCAGCTTTTCCTTCACACTTCCGTTGTAATAATTGCGAGAAATAGCGGGAGCTCCTAGGGTTTGGTCAAGGGCTTTTAATTTTGTACTTCCCTATGCATATTTTTTTCCCTTTGCAGTTGCAGAGTTCACCTCCTACCTTTGGAATAGACAGGAGCCTAAGGGCTGGGAGAGAGTCCGTGATCAGGTTCACAGAGTACTGTACTAGTGGGAACATCATTGGAGAGCTGAGCTGTCTGCTTAAGCGTGAAATTGAATACACTGCCATCTGTGAAACTATTTTACAGGCAAGAAACTGGTTCTGTCTGTATTGTGGGTTGTTAGTTAATTCTTCCTCAAGTCAGTAAGGGATGCCAGCACGTTTTCTTCCTCTGGGTTCTAATGTCCTAGTTACTCACCCAACCAGCTGTTGTGAAACAGTGCAGACTAGGTGAGAGAAGGGTGGAGCATCCTTGCTGTGGGATCTGGAGGGAAATATTTTAACTCTTTGACTCTTTGTCATTTTTTTTTAATTAAATGAGAAAATAGCTAACTTTTGATTTTATGAAGATAAGGAAAATGCATATGCAAAGTGCCTGCCACTTTTAGGTGCTCAATAAATGGCCCCAAAATGAGAGCAGTGTTTTTAAAGAATGTTTGTCTTCCAACTCTCTTCTGCTTTTCACTTGCTAAGGAAGACGTTTATTTAACAAATAAGTGGCCAGCTCTGGGGGGATTCAAATGGAAATGAGCCCAAGTTCCCACTTACAAGGAATTCTCAAGCTTTGGGAACTGTTAGATGCACTAGAGCAGGGTCCAGAGTGTGACAAACGGAAGCGAATGTTGCTTTGTGAGTTTCATACCATTTCGTTTTTGGAAGAGGATAGAGGCGTAAATGTATTCGCAAAGCTGAATTAATTTCATTGAAGTTCAGATAGGTTGACTTCTGAAAGAATCGTCTTCCTTATTCAGATTATCACTTTGCTCTGAAAACAAATGCTGTGAATGAGCCCACTTTACCTACTGTGGCAATAAAAATAGCTAAGTTTATGCGGCTTAGTTCCTTAATCTTGGGCTCATGAGTCATATCCTTTATCATGGCTATTGATTGGTATAAATTTTCCTGGCCTATTATTAAGTCTGTAGCTTTAATTGGGCTGTACATTTTATCCTCTTATACTTAAATGGCAGAGTGTTGTAATTACCATACTCAAGTTGATAGTTTTTCTAGGAGGTTAGGTAGAGATGAAATCTACAGGCATCTTTTTTAGACAATCCTGTAATTTAGTTTCAAATCAAGCTTACTGCTTGAAACCTTGTCATTTCAGGCCTGCTTTATCTCCCTGGAGGATTTATACGAAGGCTTTGATGTCTTCTGGCCATCCCTGGAATATAAAATATGGCTAAAGCTTGCTCTCAGTATTGCCTGTCAGTATTTTGAATCAGCTCTCGCTGACGAGGTGAGTTGCATGGTTAAAATATGAATGAAATTTTATTTACTGTATTTTTACAAAATGCATTTCATATTTTGGAGACAAAAACAGAAAGGAAGGTCATGTTTGATTTTTTTAAAGTAGGATTCCAGGATTTTTACCACTCTCTTATCTTGACTTCCTGTAGGTCATCAGTCCCTTTGTGACAGCTAATTTTCCCAGGCTACCTTCAGTCATCCCTTAAAATTAATAAAGTAGGTTCAGCAAATCTTGAATAGGTAGATCCCCAAGAATCAAGCATAGTACTAATTAGAACGAGTGAATGAGCATTCAGTCTGGTGTTTATTATAGTCTACTCTGCTACCTACGTTAATATAAATTTCCTGCCTTTTCAAATTTTTATTGAGTTTACTGAACCTCATCTATGAACTTTATCTCAAAAAAGTAGTGGTTCAAGTCTGTTTTTGAACTGGCACAGTTTACAAGTCCATCGTTACATCCCATTTAATAATTATTTGAACCCCTATCATGAGTTTGGAACCAGGGAAGAGACAGACCTGAAGTTCAACAGTATTTGTTGAATTGTGAGACTGAATATAAATATTGAGTTAAACAATTAGCATGTCTTGAGAGCATGAGAAGACAAGCCACAGACTGGGAGAAAGTATTTGCAAAAGAGACATCAGATAAAGAACTATTATCCAAAACAAACAAAGAACTTTTAAAACTCAACAACAGGAAAACAACCTGATTTTAAAAAATGGGCCAAAAATCATAACAGACACTTCACCAAAGGAGCTATTACTAAACATGTGGAAAGATGCTCCACATCATATGTCATCAGGGAAATGCAAATTAAAACAACAATATGATATCACTACACACCTATTAATTAGCCAATATTTGTAACACTATCACCACCACATGCTGGCGAGGGTGTGGAGCAATAGGAACTTTTATTCATTGCTGGTGAGAATGCAAAATGGTACAGCTACTTTGGAAGACAATTTGCTGTTTTCTTACAAAACTAACATATTCTTGCCATGTGAACCAGCAATCATTCTCTTTGATATTTACCCAAAGGAGCTGAAAACTTATGTCAATGCATAAAACTACACACAGATGTTTATAGAAGCTTTAATCATAATTGCCAAAATTTGGAAGCAACCAACCAAGATGTCCTTCAGTGGATGAATGGATACATAAACTGTGGTACATTCAGATAATGGAATACTATTCAGTGCTAAAAAAAAAAATGAGAGAGAGAGAGAGAGAGCTATCAAGCCATGAAAAGACTTGGAAGAAACTTAAATGCATATTGCTAAAGTGAAAGATGCCAATGATAGGACATTCTGGAGAAGGCAAAACCGTGAAGACAATGAAAAGATCAGTGGTTGCTAGAAGCTGGGGTGAGGAAGGGTGAACAGGTAGAGCTCAGAGGATTTTTAGGGCAATGAAAATACTCTTTGGTACATGTATGACGGATACCTGTCATGATACATTTGTCTACACCCATAGGATATGTAACACCAAGAGTAAACTCTAAACTATGGACTTTGGGTATTAATGATGTGTCACTGTAGGTCATTGATTGTAATAAATGTGCCACTCTGGTGGAGAATGTTGATAATGGGTGAGGCCCTGCATGTATAAGGACAGAGGGTATATGAGAAATCTCTGTACTCTCCTCTCAAATTTGCTGTGAACCCAAAACTACTCTTAAACTTTGTCTTAAAACATTAGCATGTCATGCTAAGGCAGTCGTGTTTCTTTCACTGCGTGGCAGTAATTTTCAGAAAAATTTTAGCAGAAGGGTAAGATTTAGATTCTTTTCTTCCTTTTGCTTTGCCTCTTCATGAGAATTAGGACAAGTTTAGAGTCTAGTGTGAAACTCCAGAGAAGAGGATGAGGACCAATTGGTTGAAACTCTGTGGAGTCAGAGTTGACTCAACAGTAAGGTGAATGTGCTTTTTGTTTTCCTAAATTCACAAGCAACACATATTCATAATATAAATTTTAAAATATGTTACGAAACCTAAGAAAATAATAACTTTCTACCCCAATTTTACTCCCCAGAGAATCTCTATTTAACACATTAGTTTATTTCTGTCTAGTTTTTTTCCGTTAAAGAATTAACCAACTAAGACTTTTTAGAACATCCAGGCACCAAGATTATACTGTATCCTCTCCTTTAGACCATAAAACTCAAAATTTACATGCGTTTGAAAACCACAATAGCTTTTAAAAAGGCTTTTTTGGTTGTAAAGTTCTAGAGAAGTTTGCTAATTAATTTTCTTACGGTTTTGATGCCCCAGTTATGCCGATGCCCTGAACAATTAAGTGTTTGATTTGCCTGTCAGGGACCAAGATCTGAGGCCTGGGTCATGTAGCTGTGCACTTCCTGTGCCCGGAGATGTTCAGAGTGAGCTGATGGCCCCCGTCAGGACACTGTCCAGGAGATTCCCACTGCTGGGCTGACCTCTAAGCTCCTGTATTAGTTTGCTGGGGCTTCTGTAACAAACTACTACCAACTGAGTGGCTTACACAACAGAAATTATTGTCTCACTGTTGTCAACGCTAGAAATCTGAGATCAAGGAGCTGGCAGGGTTGGTTCCTGCTGAGGGCCATGGAGGAGAATGTGGTCCAGGCCTCCCTCCTTGGCTTGTAGATGGAAGTCTTCACCTTCACATGGTGTTCTCCCTGGATGCATGTCTGTGTCCAAATTTCCCCTTTTCATAAGGACAAACTGTCATATTGGATTAGGTGCCCATCCTACTCCAGTTTGACCTCATCTTATTTTAAACAGTTACATCTGCAATGACCCTGTTTCCAAATAAGGTCACAGTCTGAGGTACTGAGGGTTAGGGCTTCAATATGAGAATTTTGGAGGGACACAATTCAGTCTATGAGAGCTGTCTTCCAGGTCTAAAATCTATGATTCTGAACCTCGAAGTAAGCTTAAGACTCAGTGCCTTGCTTGTTTTGTTTGTTTCTTTCTTTGTTTTTTTGTTTTTGTTTGTTTGTTTTTTGTTTGTTCCCTTGTCAACTGGGATGTTTGCTTACTGCTAGGCAAAACCTATGCATCTTTAGGACTCTGGTTCTTGTGTGAATAGAAATCCAGGAGGCATAGCAGACTGCCCTGCTGTGTGGCTCATTGAGCTCAGGCAAGCCCGTAAGTCAGGACTGGGCAACCACATTCAGGGCCACTAGACAGTAGCAATATAAACATTCTGAATTCAGAATCTTTTCAGAACCCATTCTGAACTCCAAATAAACTCTGTCTGTTGGTCCCAGGGTCCATTTGCCTTTTGGCACCCTCAAAGAACTCAGCTAAATCAATGAACTTGCTTTCTTCTCTTCTTTTTTTAACATTTAATCCTCCTTTTATTTCACTTATTCTCTTTTAAATTGAAATATAGTTGATGTACAACATTATGTTAGTTTCAGATCTACAACATAATGATTTGACATTTGCATATCTAATAAAATGATCACCATGATAAGTCTGATAACCTTCTGCCCCAAAGTTATTTCAATATTATTGGCCACATTCCTTATGCTGTATATTACCTTCCCGTGACTTTATTATGTGACTAGAGGTTTGTAAGTCTTATCCTCTTCACCTGTTTCACCCAACCTCCCACCCCTCTCCTCTCTGGCAACCACTGGTTTGCTGTTTCTGTAAATCTGTTTCTGTTTTTATTTGTTCATTTGTTTTGTTTTTTAGATTATTGCACATATAAATGAGATCATATGGCATTAGTCTTTCTGTCTGCCTTATTCCACTTAGCCTGATACTCTACTCTCTTGATTCATCCACGTTGTCACAAATGGCAAGATTTCATTCTTTTTTATGGCTTAGTAGTATTGCATTGTATATATCTCTCTCTCTATATATATATATCACATCTCCTTTATCCATTTATCTATCAGTGGACACTTAGGTTGTTTCCATATCTTGGCTACCGTAAATGATGCTGCAGTGAGCATAGGGGTGCATGTATCTTTTTGAATCAGTGTTTTTGTTTTCTTTAGATAAATGCTCAGAAGTGGGGTGGCTGGATCATATGGTAGTTCTATTTTTAATTTTTTGAGAAACCTCCATACTGTTTTCCACAGTGGCTGCACCAATTTATATTCCCACCAACAGTGCGCGAGGGTTCCCTTCTCTCCACATCCTTGCCAGCACTTGTTATTTTCTATTGTTTTAATAGTAGCCATTCTAATGAGTGTGAGCTGGTTTGCATTTCTCTGATGGTGAATGATATTGAGCATCTTTTCACGTGGAATTTGCTTTCTTCTTGGTATCATGTATCGTAGTATCTGATTTATAGGAAAGTAATGTAATTTTATTTTAGGACCTAAAGTTTCAAAAGTGTGTGGCGCTCAATCATGTGTATGTGGAGACTTTATCGAGCTATAACGAAATGACCATTGATAATGTGACCATGAAATTTGTTATTATTGTGTACGGCAGTGTTATTGATACTAAGACAGAGGCACCATACCTTGCACCTTGCATTTTACCTAAAACCTGTGAACAGGTAAGGAGGATCATTTCTAGAGAGTCATTTGCTTTTCATGGTGCCCCAGAAGTGACTTTAGAACTCAACTGACCACCTTAAAAAGAAATTTAACCTAGAAAGACCCTACCGTTCTTACCTGCCCTTAACAAAACAATCAGAATGTACCCAGGGCTTCTGTGTGCTGTTGTGCAGGGTGTGCCCTGCACAAGAGTGTGACTGAGGGACAAATGGACCAGGAATCTACTTGCTCTCTGTTTGCCAAGCCGTTCGCCCTGGCATGGGGCTGTGCCTCCCCCGGGGAAGAATGGAGTGCGTTTTCCCTAGTTCATGCCAAGGCAACAACCCCGCATGCTAGTATACCTCTGGAAGTATCTGCACTGGTTGATAAGAAGGGAGATGAATTGGGGCCATGTCACTTTGTTGCCACATTAGTGCCTGTGGGCACAGCTTGATAGAGGGCCCGGGGCCTCATCATTTCACGCCTCTGTCAGGAAGGGGGAAGTGTGAACACCTAGGACTTAACAGGAGATGGGAAGAGTAGAAGCAAGGTTCCTAATGGGCCAAGCAACCTGCCATAGGACCACAGGGAAGAGCCCAGGAACGGGGAGGGCCAAGAGGTTGTGAGAAGAGCTGGCATCTCTTTAATCTGGTAACACGTTTCTCCCCTTTGTGAGCGACCCTTTCTGCTTGTTCAGGCTGGGAAAGGTCATTAATTTAATGAAAATTTATGTCCCAGAAAAGTCAGTAACCCTCCTAAAAAGTGCATTTGCCCCTTTCATAACATTCTTATTTTGTCATCCTCTGAACAATTCAGAGGATGAAGGTTTCTTAACTGTGTGTGTGTGTGTTTTAACAGAAAATGAAAATCACTTTAGCTTTGAAACAAGGGGTGGGGGACAGTGGGAGCAACCCCACAGTTTAGTTTGTTAAGACACCAGGGTTTGGGGTCAGGCATGCTTGGATTTAAAACCTCACCCCTGTGCCCACCCGGTGTGTGAGCGGAGATAGCTGCCTTCTGACCCTCAGTTTCCTGTTAGTTAGATGAGGGTAGTAGTCTCAGCCATCTCATAAGGTTATTGTGGGGATTAAATGGGATAGTATGTGATCATATCGAGAGAATATCTAGAAATGGTCATTATAATTGTTACTTACGTATGCCACTTGCATTGTGGCACATGGGGCAAAAGCTCAAGAGCTTTTAATATTTTCCCCTCTGGAAAGGCTGGGCCCCGAGCCCTTGAATGTCACTGTTAGAGTAAAAGTAACTCAGTGGATGCTGGGGATTCCATTTTCCACACTGGTTACAAGCAAGGTGTACAGATTTCCTTTCTGATGTCTATAAATATGCAAAAGATAATTTGCTGGTTCAAGACTTCTTGAAACCACGTTAAAGAGGATTTGAAATGAAAAAGGTAGAGCTTAGGTTGGATACCCAGTCCTAGGTTTTGGTTTATTTCTTATATTCTTTTGGGAAGGTGAGGAAGCATCCAGCTTAGAGATCAAAGCATGCTCTTTTGGCTAATTTTGACTTTTCTCCTTTAGGTGCAGGGAACTTCAGATTTAAGCAAGCTGCTTGTTATCCTAGCATCCAAGCCTGTCAAAAATAGTAACTCCAAGGTCATGGGTAAGGGGTAGCCCTTTAGTGGTAGGAAAACCATTGAGAAGGAATTCTGGTACATGTAAGATTCACTTCATTCTAAGAAAACGATTTGAGGGCATCGTGTGGGTTTATCATCCATCTCCCTTCTTGGGCCCACCCTGGCTGCCACATTGCCTCTGGGAGGTCGCATATCAGAGACTTCCAGACACTGAGATGCAGGTGGCTCTTCCTCTCTCATGTCTTTCCCTCCACGCCCTTGTTGGGGGGTAGCAGCTTCTACCTTGTACTCCGATCCTGTTGGCTGGAGCCTTGTGGTGCTGTTGTGGGAGGAGCCGGAATGGGGAGGGGACAGGCTCACACAGCAGCCTCAGGTGTGGGAGCCGGTTTTCTGTCAGCAGCCAAAGGGAATATAGAACTTGACGGATGCTCATTCATATTCCAAACCACGGTCACGGCCACAACTCAAATGACTTGCTTTGAGGTGCATGTTAATAGTCACTACGTAATTATTGTCACTAAATGTGTATTAGCACCCAACTGCTTGTGCTATGGTGCTAAGCATTATATAAAGAAGACCAGATAGGAAGTCCTCGCCCTAGGGAAAGTACTTTCAAGGTCTTTCATTCAGCCTCAGTATCCCTGTCTTATCAAGCCCAGTGTCACCATTTTCCCAGCTGCCCCAGCTTGAAAACAGAATCATCCTTGATTTGCTCCATCCCAGTGTTTACAATTCGTGTGACCTGCTAGCTTACACATCCTTAATGAATTGCTAATTTGTGGGGGAGAGGTTTTACATGATTTCAAACTGTGCATAAAGTGACCTTTTAGCAATAGTTTATATCTCATTATTTCTCATTTGCATAATCCATATAAATTGCAACCCCACAATGTGCTGGGCACTAGTTGGTGAGTGAGCCAAACCTGGTCTCCACTCTCATGGGGAGGAGAGACAGGCATCCAGTGAGTAATTCCACTTCTCCCCTAGAAGCAAGTTCAACCTCAGACATTCTTACAGCTCACTTTCCATGTCCTGTTCTGGGCTCACATGCGGCACCATGATTTGGGGAGCTCTCTCTGCTCCTGGGTCTCCCGTCCAAGCTGGCTAACACTGAGATGACCGTGACTCCAAACTTCACAGTGTTTTTAGGTCTGCCACTCTGTGGCTTCCACAGCCCTCTTGGGGCACAGGAGTTATGGGAAGGCTGGGAGCTCAGGGTCTAGTGTCAGCCCCCTTGGGGCGCCCTGAGGGCCACTGAATCAGAGATGGCTTTAGAGTCAGGGACATAGATCACTCTGCATTCCCCAGTGAGTTTGGGACAAGAGTCAAAAATGGTAGGCCTGTGCACTTGATCCAGCTGGTACACTGGATTTGGCCCACATACACATTTTCTTTGAAAATTATCAAGTATAAACATCCAGAAATTTCATATTTAAAAAAAAATTTCAGATTTTGAGCTTTTCTTGAGAAAATCAGAACATCTGCCAATACTCGGTCCTCATATCTGTGTGTGGCAACCAGCAGGTAGAGCTGAGCATCGCTGGCTTCCGTAGGGGAAGCAGATGCTCTACAGTTTGCCGCAGTCCACGCCGCTCCCTGTTGTGTTGTATGGCCCACTTTGTCTGTGTGACCTGCCTGTTCTCAGTCGGGTTTGCCAGACCTTGTATTGGACTTTTGGGAACCTAGTAACAAACTTCCTTGGGGTAAAAAAGTAAAGGTCCCATTTGGAAAGGGAGAAGGGAAAAGGGAGACTTGCAGGGAGGAAGTAAATTGGGATTTCATAATATCCTCCTGCTACCTACACTCTTGAATTCCTAATTTAGTTGTTTTATGTTTAATGCACTTCTTTGGATCGGCTCAGTTGACACCGGTCTTCAAATGACCAGGAGAGACTATCACTGGAAGAGAAAAGATGAGGTAATAACTTGCCACTTTGATTAGATCTTTCTTATTGTGAGTATTAAACTACATAGCAAAAATAAATTGTGAAGTCAAGTAGCAACAATGTAGGCGGTAAGAAAAGAGACTCTTGGTGGCAGCTCATTAATATGGAAAAATTGGGATTAAAGCTGATGACCTTAATGACTTAACAATTAAAATTATGGAATATTTTTGAAAAATGTTATTTTGCCCCCCCCATTCCACCTCTCCTAACCCCCTTCCCCTGATATTTTGTTCCAAACTAGGGATCTCTGGGATTAGGGAAGGGAGGGACATTTGTCCTGCAACGGTTAGACACAAGCACTTAAGTGTGGAAGCTTCTCTCTTTGGAGTGTGTGTTCCCGGGGATGTGCGGGTGCTCTGGTTGGGGTGTGTGATGCACAGGCTGATCGCTGGCATTTTCCTAGGGTCCCAGTTCTACTTGACAGTCTTTTAAAGGGAGAAGTTGACTCATTTTACTGTTAGGTTATTTAAAATGTTTCATAATGAAACAAACATATTATGGAGAATTGCATGAACTAAAAAGATAAACCAAGAGACTTTAAAACATTTTATTATGGTGACTCACTTAGGTTTTGCCCTGACATCTTTCCTACTTTCCTCAGCAATCAGGGCTAATTTAGAAAAGTGTGAGAAGTGCTGGAAGCCATGCCTGGAGTTGGGCAGGGAGAGGGGCTGGTCACGTTGGGCCAGGACAGATTAGAGGCAGGTCTGTTGGGGAGGAGGGTAGTTGGCAAAGCTTACTACTCAAAGGATCTCTGACAGGACCACTAACAGAGTTCATTTGGGCCAGAGCCCACTGCTGAGTGGAGAGAGGAGGGCAGTTCTGACAGAGGAATAGGGCACTAGGCAAATGCAGAAGTGGGCCAGGTAGCAGTGATGGTGCCAAAAATGGGCTTCTGGGGCCTTTGGCATGCTCCCTCACCCCAAATAAACATGCCTTCTAAGGAGAAATGATGTGCTGTGTAAGTGCAGCCTCACGAGAAGCCCCTTGGCCTAACCAGATAGCCACCCTGAGACTCTTCTGATAGCAATTCTGGTCTTGCCACGGTCATTTATGACAATCAAGGTGGTTTGCCCTGTGCTCGTTGGGGGAAGGACGGTTGCATCAACCAAACTTACTGGTTATTAGTTCCTTTTTAGGCAGTTTTCCTAGGGTCATCCTCTCCTCTTTCTTAAAGGGACCCTATTTCACAAATGGGAAACCTAATTGGGGGTCTAATAGTTGGGTTTCTCATTTGCTACTGTCTTTTCCAGGTCCCAGTATTTTAAAAAATTCTCATTCCAATTTAGGGAAAGAAAAAAATTTCCAGTTACCTTGAAAGCAGTCACAGAGTTAGCTGGAATGCAACTCCCCTAACATTTCTGTTAAGTGCACCTTTGATAAGACTACTCTAACTGAATGTATCTCTTTACAAGATGACATTTGATGGTCTAGAGATGCACACATACTTACTCAAAGTCCGTAATATGTGGGATCTTTTAAAGGGAGTGTTTCCAGATCATGGAATGGAAACTTTTCAGTAAGTTTTCTGATTGCACTGAAGTTTTTTTCTGAAACGCTCATAGTCTAATATTTTACTTTTGACCTTTTTTTGTAGTTGGAAACTGGATCCCATTTTAGAAAAGGATATTAATGGCACGAATGTGATACGTGGAGTCAGGTTAAAGACCGAGATAACGCCCTGACTCAAGTGCTGAAAGATTATCTGGCAAGGAGTTTACTTTCAAGTTGCTAAAACAAATGACTGCTGCATTTATTTTACAAGCAATTGATGGACTGCTGCAAAAGCTCTAATTTTAAGTAGTTGCATTATTCTTGAAATGTTCAAAATTCTTCAGGATAAGACATCCTAAAACTTATGGCCTAGTGAATGAAATCCTGCCCCCAGCTGAGAGCAAGTTGTAATAGATCACAAATTATCAAAAGCATTGTACAATTAATGTATTACTGTCTAAAGCATAGGATCTATAGTTTCGATTTGTGATGTTGCTACAATTAATGTCTCCCTAACGTTTTCCAGAGTAAAGTTATTTCGCCCATCCCCAATTTAGTAAACACTGAAAAATGGAACTGTGTTCCATAGTCTTAGTTACTGAAAGCAAAGTTTAGGAGGAAATCTGGCAATCTTCCATTGCACAGTACAGTTTGATAACACTTTTCATTTTATTTTAAAACGTCAAATAAAATTGAATTTTATGGTCTGATTGTCTATTGTTTAGAACCCATTATTCCTTTTCCTTTCCACAAGATTTTAAAAGAATACCTGTTGTGGGCACAGCAGGGCTGTCCATGACATGGTGACGCGCTGGTTCGGTAAGAGAATTTACCCAAGTATGGGGATAGAAAGGAGGTTATTATGCTATGCTCCCACAGACAAGAGCCGGCCACACAGACGAGAGGGCCAGTTTTATAAGGTCAGGTCACAAGGTGCCTGATCGGCTTGTGCACAAGTCTCTGATTGGTTGTAGGTGAGGCAAGAGGTTTAGGGTCCGTGAAGGGCAGTGGGGTCTATGGCTCTGATAAGGTGGGCTGCGACAAGCCAGCCTGTGAGATTGTGAGATTAGGCACTACCTGGGGCTATTAGTTTGCCCGTAGAGAATGTCAGACATCTGAGAGCCCAGGAATGGGGGTCGTTGGACTTTGAAGGACGTCAGTTGGCTCAACAATACCAGACCGTCTACTACAGAGAAAACCATAATAGGAGTAAGAATAGAAGGAAACACAAGAGAAAAAGTTAAGCCTATTAAGAACCTTCAAGATACCTAGAACAGGGCAGTATTTTTCAGCATGGCCAGCGGAGCACCTGTGGGTCAACAAATGTCTGGTGTGGCTGCACGTGGTGGAACCATAGGACAGTCCAGTGACTTGAGGAAGGTATCGTAGACCCAGGCTCCTTTCAGCCTCCTTCTCCTTCATCCTTGGCCTGTGATTTTTATCCTCATACTGGCAAAATGATATCTGTAACGCCAGGCATTCTTTCTATCTTTCTCTCTTTTCTTTCTTTCTTTCTCTCTTTTCTTTCTTTTTCTTTCTTTCTTTCTTTCTTTCTTTCTTTCTTTCTTTCTTTCTTTCTTTCTTTCTTTCTTTCTTTCTTTCTTTCTTTCTTTCTTTCTTTCTTTCTTTCTTTATCTATCTACCTATCTATCTTATCTATTTAATTTTCACAGTTTTTGATGAAAGTTGTATACACAATTACTTTATGCATCTTCTCAATTGTTTCTTCCTTAATATTTGCCTGTTTCCTTTCCTGCCTGGGGAGATTTGGCTTCACGTTTGAGGATCTTTTCGCGGTCTCTGTCCGGTTGTAGTCTGGTGATAACCACATTCCTGGGGTGAACACCCACGTAGACAGTCGTGCTGTTCACCTTCTCTCGCTGCACTTGTTCAGTGTGGGTCACATCTTTCTTCCTGTAAACCTGGACCACTTTGCCAACCTGCTGCCCTCTTGCAGTGCCCTCGTACAACCTGAACATCATCATCCGTTCAGATGGGCGTGGTTGGAAAATTGTACTTCTGGCTCAGCTCTTTGGAAAGAGGAGAAGACATAAGGTTCCTGTGAATGTCGGAAGGTACATTGAAATGCCTTTTATGGTTCTTGCTTTCGGTCACAATTCACAAATGGATTGAACTTCATTTTCGATGCCAGTGTTTCAGCAAAAGGGAAGAGCTCATTTACTTTTCAGTAAGATGTTGAGTGGAGAAAAAAAAAAAAGACACAACCTAAAAGTTGAGAATTACGTTTTACTTGGTGGACTTTCTGAGGACTTCAATCCTGGGAGGCAGCCTCTCAGACAGCTCTTAGGGACTTCTCTAAGGAGGTAAGTGAGGAGCCAGGATATATAGGATTTTTTGCAACAAAGACTGGATAGTCAGAACATCAAAAGATTACTGTTGATTAAAGAAAACCAGATATCTCAAGTTAAGGAATTTAATGATTTTCTATTTATGGGAAGACTCAAGAGCCTGAGCTCACTGAAATCATTCCTTTGATATGCACCTTAGCTATTCAGGGCCTGTATCCTGTGCTTCCCACGCTGAGTCTCCCCAGGGGACGCTGTTGGGGGTGGGGGTGGTGCTGTGGCTGAGGGCTTCCTGTTTCCATCCTGAATTCCCTCAGGGCTCACCCTCCGGGCGGCTGCAATGTGATGGCTTGATGGCTGCGATATGAGATGAGTTATTTTTCACTCACAAAGGCAAGCCGTTTTCTCTTTATAAAGCTTTGCCTTTTAGTCTGGAAGGGATCCCACCCCAGGCCAGCACTGTCACATGTCTATCATCTTAAGGTAAATTTTAAGCGGCACCTCACCTGGCCACCCTTAATACAACCTGGGTATTCTTAGTAAAGAATAAGGGGAAATGGATATTGGGTGAGCTGCAGTCTCTGTGGTGTGCTGCATGTCACCTGTGTTGCTACAAAGGACCTGGCCACTGAGAGAATCAGTCTCCCGGGGTAGGCTCCTGGGCTCTGCATTGCAACACGCTCCTCCTTTTATGAAGGAAAAGCTGGGCTGGTCTAACAAGATAACTCACAAGTCTAGGAATGTGAAGGAGAGGCTGGGCTCGGCTAACAAGATAACTCACAAATCTTAAGTATCGGAATACTGATCTGAGTTCTGCTGGACTAACTTGTAAATCTAGGTTAATTAGTGTTGGTTTGCTGTTCATGTTTTTTGCTAGCCAGCTGGATTTTCAAAGAGATATTTCTGGCTTTGGAATGTTGGTTTGCTGCCTCCCTGCTTCCACTTTTGTGATAATGATGCTGCTAAAGCTGTCCCATGCCTATTGGCCGAATACCCCAAGCTTGTACTGTACCCTATAAAACCTCATGCGCACGTCTTGGAGGTGCTCAGAACTTTGGAGCAGAAGCCCCTCTGAGCCCGCTGGTGTTAACACATCTGAGTACTCCAACCCTCTGAGTGGTGCTTGTTTCTTGGCTGGCCTGTCGTTTCCGTAACATTTCAATTCAGTGTATTGATGCTTGAGATCCACAATGTAGGGGATGAAGTAGCAGAAAACAGATATCTCCTCTAACTGTCTTGTTTGTGATGCACATTACCACATATTGGAAACAACTAGAGGACAATACTTTATTCCATGCATATCAGTTAGGATGCTTTTGGCCTCAGGTACTGGGAAACCCAATTCAAAAAGGCTTAAACACGAAGGTAATTTATTACTTTATGTAATATAAGCCCAGAGGTAGGACGGGTTCAAGATTGGTAGACTCAGTAAGGATCACATTTTTTTTTCCTCTCCACTTGGCTGTTGACCTTTACAGCCTCATTCTCTATGGCTGGATTCCTGCTCCCAGGCTGTGAGTCAGCTGCCTGCAGCAATCAGCGCTTTGTGTAGCCTTGCTCCTGTTCAGTGTGAGAGGGAAGAAGGCTCCCTGGGGCTCTCGAATGAGAAAGAATTCTTGTAGTAGAAACACCAATGATCCTCTGTTTGTGTCCAACCCCAAGAATTGAATCACATGCCCATTTCTGAACCAGTCACTGACAGGAAGGTGACACTGACCTGCTGAGTAGTTAATGCACTCTTCAAGCTCGAATCAGTTGTACTTCTTCAATTTGCATTGACCCAAAGGGGTGGGGTCAGACGGAGTAAATCACTGCACCAGTTTACTGCATCCCATAATTGACATCTTGTATCTGCCCATTAGACACAGCCATTCTGGCTCCTTATCCCTTCCTGAGCTTCTTAATGCAGATTCCTACCCCTAGAGTAGAGGTTGGAGGTGAGTCAGGCTTTTGGTAACACCACACAGGAGCCTAGAGTTTATTGCTTTGCTAATCTGAGATGACTGTTGTAGTCAGAGCATTTGCTGATTCTTTGAGAAGTCACATGATGACTGCCTCTCAAATTCTGATGCTTCTCTCACAGCCACCAAGGTCATACAATTCACTTTCTGTCAATCAATCTTGGGATTTATCAAATCTGTTCTTCCTATGAAAATTGAGAGCAACAATTCTGGATAGGGGAATTCTCCTCTCCACGTCCAGCAGTGTAATAAAAATGTGCTTGCAATCACTTCTACCCTGACAGTGCATATTCATTATGTAACATTCTGTATTTGGAAAAGAATACTTTCAGTCTCATGGCTTCATGGCTGCTTAGTGATAAAGCCAGAACTCAATTTGAGGGTACTTGACCTCCCTTTTCTCTGAGCATTATCAGCATTTTTATGCTGTCATCATTTATGTAGGTAGATATAGCCAAACAGAACACCAAGGTTTGGGTGCTTGAGTGATGAGATGGGCAATTGATTTATTGGGGGGAAAATGGATGAATTTGATTTTGAACTTATAAATTCAATGGCCAACGTTCCAGTGATCAGTAAAGTTAAGACTCAAATTTGAATAATGAATGTTGGAGATTTAGACTTTGAACTGTCACCATAGAAGAAAGTTGAAGCCAGACTCTCCAAGAGAGACAAGGCCTGAAGAAGGGAAATGGCCAAGGGAGGACAGCAGTGGGGAACCCAGTAGTTAGGGAGGTGACCAGACACGGAGGGCCCAGGGATCAGGCAGAAGAAGTATGCTAAGGAGGACCTGAAAGTCTCAGTTCTTCAAGGCCAAGACATACTGTGACTTGGAGAAGAGGCGACAGCAGGATGCCAGCCTTCTTAAGTCGCTTGCAGACCCGCGTCCCCCTGGATGTAACGTAACTTGGAATTTTCACCTTCCTTCTCGACCTTCTTAGTGTCACTCCACACATGTGGAGAAATCAAGGGAACTAAAGGCTTAATTACGTCTCTAACCCATGGCCCCAGGAATCATGTTTTACATTATTCTACTCAATAAAAGTATAGAGGGCTGCCTGCGGAGACTATACCAGGTATGAGACACTTCTTTCTAAGCCTAGGACTTACCTGAGTGACTGTAGGTTCAGAATACTATTTAGTACTCTTTCTAAAAGGATAGATATCCCATTATCCTCAAGACTAAAATTCTTAAACCCAGCAATCCCATTAAAACATTCGGTTAGGGGAGCGCTTTATGACAGGGGACACAAATTGTACAGGACCCAGGTAGGTAACAAGAAGGAGCAAAGTTGGCCAAGAGCTGTGGTGAAATCACATGTTCACCAGCTGCTCCTCCATTTTCATCACATGGAATTTTATCTGTCCTTGGACAAAAGCATCAGTGTCAGTCCTAGCAAGAAGGAGACACCTGCCCTCAGGACAGGAGTCTAAACTAGTATGTCAAACTGTGACAACACAATTCTCTGATCTAGTTTTAACAATGGATTTATTTACTGATCCCTAAAAAAGCAAAATTCAGAAACTTGATTTTGAATTTATGAATTCAGTGGAAGAATAGATCCAAGACAAAACATTTTCAGTTGTCCTCTCTTCTCTTCCCAAGGTGTGCCCTTTCACGTGCGTGGCATCAGCCAGCGGACTGACACCCAGACATACTCTGAAAGGCACCTGGCACTGTCGTGTTGCTCAGGACTTCTGGTTCACCTCCCTGGCAGGCAAGTACAGCCTTTTCTGTAGCCTCCCACTTTCAATAGAAATTTATTGAAAAATTTTCCTGATAGAAAAATATTTAAAGATCCCTCTCCCCTGTGCTCATCCCACTTCAGTTATCTATTGGAAAAGTACAGAACTGAAAAAGGTTTTTCCCCCAGGTGTGATCAAAACACAGAAAACTGAAGAACATCCAAGTTCCTCTAAGTTCTCAGGTTATAAACTTGGGTACAGAGGACAGTGAACCCCAAGTTCTATTGCTTCCCTGAAAATGGGTAACAGAAGAGAGGATTTGATGAGAACAGTGGAAAAAAAGAGAGAAAAACCTGATGGTCATTCTATGATAGAGCAAAGCAGGCTTTTTCAACCATAAGCTGACCCCACCTTTGTTGGTCAGAAACCCTGCAGAGGTCCAACACAATGAGTCACAAATTTCAAAGACAGTCAGCAGAGAGTACTAAGATCTAGAACAGAACAGAATGCTGCTGAGGGCACCGAGCAAAGAATCCCAAAGAACTTTTAGTGCCGTTTTCATTTAATAAGCCAGTAGTATAGCAACCTAAAGACCTTGGCTGCGATCACACCAGGATGTTTCTAGGGAACTGCTGCAGGAAAACATGACGGACAGACGGCTGGCATCCTCCGGCTCACTGTGCTAATAAGCGAGCGGCTCCAGCACCAGCTCCTTGGAGAGCCTAGGGCTGGGGGGTGTAGCGGAGGTATTTCTTGCCAGATGGGAGCTCTTTGGTGAAGACTCCTTTAGGGAAAAGTTTTTTGGCTTCCTCTTCAGGGATGGTTGGAAGGACCATCACGCTGTCTCCATTCTATTGAAAGACAGTGAGAATCATGAAAATCAATCTTATAG
Source organism: Camelus ferus (assembly GCF_009834535.1). Taxonomy (NCBI): domain Eukaryota; kingdom Metazoa; phylum Chordata; class Mammalia; order Artiodactyla; family Camelidae; genus Camelus; species Camelus ferus. The sequence goes on from NC_045716.1 coordinate 9,301,052, forward strand.
CAAAGCCTAAAGGCAAGAATTAACTTTAGAACAGGAGCTACAGGTGCTGATGAGAATAAGCAAGTCTTCTGCTCTCTCCCCTTTGAGGTATTTTGTTTTCACAAGTTGACCTTTGACACTTCGGGGAAGAGAAGTATTTCTTCATCTGAACAGGAAATAGTCCTGTTTTAAACCCAGTAGTGGCTTGCCACCACACTTTACAGTTTTAATTCTGAGTGCTTATCATTGCCCTGCGTGACTGAATCCAGCCTCCTCTTTCATCCCCGGCCCCTCATGCCACCTCCTGCGGCCTCTTTTCCAGGCACGCTGGCTCTCACCTTCAGGTGCAGCTCCTTCGCTGTTCCTTCAAGCCTGCTCCCTCCCTCCCAAATAGGAGTGACTTGGCCCCTCGCTTTCTTCTTGTCCTTCCCAAAGGACCCTTCAGGAAAAGGCTTTCCTTGACAGCCAAATATAAAACCGGTCCTCCCACCCGTGCTCCCCCTCCTCCCCACCTCTGCTGGCTTACTCTCTGTCGCACTTACCATCACCTAATACACATACACTTGTTTCCTGTTTGTCTCCACCCACTGGAATCTAAGTTCTATGAGGGCAGGGACTTTATATTGATTGCTCGCTGTCTGGGCTCAGTAAACAGTAGATTCAGTGAATGGATACAGAATTTAAATGTTTTGCCAGAGAAACAAAATAACAAAACCTGGTATTCAGGTTAGCATATTTAAAAAAAAAATGTAGCAATGTTAAGACACTCCTGTGATATTATCCACATCCTACACATTGTAGAAATCTTAGAGATGAAAAGTTCATGAACAAGTTTCAGAGAATTCTACATGGGTTTAAAAGACTGAAACTTCAGAGAAATGACATGCTTCAGGACATTAATACACCAAATAGTTACAACTTAAGTGGCGAATCTGCACTTTGCTATAAATATTTTGCTATCAGTGAAGGGTTAAAGGTTTTTTTTTTTTAATCCTTTTATTAGGAAAAGGAATCATTCTGACCAATTAGTTTGTCCAAATAATCTAAAAGTTAGAAATACAGGGAGTCTGTTTTGTATGAAAGGTGTTAAGGACCTGGAATGTGGCCTCTCAGTAAATCTTCAAATCAGCCAGGAGGAGAGATCCTCCAGTGTACCTGCATGCCAGAGACAGAGCCCCAGGTAACACAGACCCTGAAGGTAGCCACGTAGAGACCGGGGCCATGGGCCTTCCGGGCAAGTTGGGTATCTGCCCTTTTAACATCCTTACCTTCCAATCCACTGGGGTGGCAACCCTTTTTTCTGCTGTCAGCTGGAGAGAGATAATAACTCTGAGAATCTCATCAAAGTTCCTGCCAGTGGTAGCTGGGTAAAGGATGGACAGTTTCAGTTTCTTATCAGGACCAAAAATAAATACCTGCAGCAGCACAAAGACACACAAACGGGAAGAGCTCGTTGAGTGTTTGGATATTAAAGCCTCTTAGAAAGCCCTGAAGTCATGAAAGATGTTCCAGGGTGTAACCAAACAAAGCAGCAACGAAAGAATCCCCAGACACCCAGAAGGACACCCCGAACCACCTGGGTGGCTGGAACAGAGATGGTTTTCTTCTCCTCATTATTTTTCTCAACTTGAAGGGAATTACATTTGGTTCTGGCTGTCTCAGTTAAGAAAAACTGACTTGCAGATTGAACCCAGGAAAGGCCTCAGGAAGGTACGAGGTTAACTAGGGATGGTTATCATAAAAATAACACTAACGGGAGTTGACAGTGGTCCTCACATTGTTGTACATTTTTGCTGGTGAGTTTTGCCTAAGTTTGTTCTCTAGTGGGTAAGGACAGAACAAATAAGAATTCAAAACCAGAGGTGCCTGATGAAGAAGGCCCTCTCCCATCGCTTTAGAGACAGGACTGTCAGGAGAACTGCGGAAAAAGATTTCTCAATTCTAGATGACATCTTAGGATAACTATTTTGATGTAGATTCCCCCAACGCTGTGAATTCAGCAGTTTAAAAATTTAGCTGAAATTTGTTTCTTTGTACCAGCATTTAGATAAAAAGTGAGAATGCCACCAAGACGGTTATTTTCTAATTGGAGATATGCCCCCATTTCCTTTAGTTGGCCCAAGCATTTACTTGGACGGATATAGCCTGGTCAGTCACGCTGAATATATAAATGGATTTCTACAACTCACCACACGAGCTGTCACAGGCATGCCCTTTTCGTCCTTCTCTGCTGGGTCCAGCATGCCCAACTGGATGGCAAGGTCCCGATTCTTGTCATCAATGATGGGAAAAGGTAACTTTTCCGTGGGCTCGTTACCATTGTAAGCATTGATATCCTGAAATGCAGGGGAAAGGGGAAAGAAAGCTAAACCAGGCACATCCTCTGAATTCAATCCGTTAACAGCCATCATCTTGTAAGATGGGGAAGAGGATCTTAATCATAATAATTTCTCTAAGCAATTTTAATAAGAAAGCTAACAAACTCTTCATCTCAATTATTCGTTGACAGGAACAACAGTATAGTACTTAGGTTATAACCATAAGAGCCTTTTCATGCCCAATGCAAATTCAGCATGCTTTTACTACTTTGAGAAGGCAGCATTCAACTCAATTCAAAAGTTGAATAATATAGCATTAGACCAAGCCAAGGTACCTCTGGGTACCCAAATACTATAAAAACCATCAGAAACAATGGGTTCACATCTAGAAGTTGTATCACATGCAAAGATCATTCTGTAGATCTGACCCTTGCCTCAGAAGCACCCTGACTCAGACATTAAGCTACAGAAAAACAGATGTTAAGAAGTGAAAAGAAACATAAAACTTAAAGCAAACATAATAATGGAGGGTTGAATATATACTTCATGGACACATCAAAGGTAAATTCTTTACAGATGAAAAGGTAGAGGTAATTTTACACTAGGGTGAAATCTACTTGGAGAACAAAGCATTTCATGTCCGAACTAACAAGAATGTACTCTCTTCCTCCCTCTATCCCTTCCTCCCCTGGTAAAACTTCATTTTTCTGTCCCTGGAAGTTTTTTTGGGGGAAAAAAAAATCTAGCTTCATTATTTGATGCAGCATTGATACTGCACTTAAGGTGGGCTAAGCATTATAAGTACGTGTGGGATATGGATGAGTAAGACATGGTTCCTGCCTTCAAAGGAACTTCTAATTTAGTTAGACGATACCCAAAAGAAGGAGCAGCAAATGCGAGATGGGAATATGTAAACGTCAGACTGCAAATGCTGGTGTATACCAACATCCTCACCTGTAAGACTGCTGAGTTAGGAAAGGCTTCAAGAAAGAAGAACGACCTCTACTTGGGGCTTGAAGGATGGGTAAGATTTTCACAGGGCCAAGAAAGGCACTTAGGGAGAGGGAGCATGGTGACGAAACATGTAGGCAAGTCTGAGCATAAATTAGTGATTGGAGAATGAGGAATGATCTGGGTAGAGTTTTAGGAAGTAATGAAAGAGAGGAGTTAAAGTTGGAATAAGGTCTATTTATTATGTGGAGCCTTGAAAGTAAAACAGGAGTTGATGGCAAAGCAGATGTAGAACCTTTGTGAGTTTCTCAACAGAGATGCCATTAATGAACTTTGGAATAGATAACAACAAATTTTAACATGTTCCTTAATTTTATTAGCTTAACTTTCTGTCTGCTGTCACTGGCTGCCTATCATGTCATCACAGCTAAAAAAATAATCGATATGGTTTCATGCATGAAGCACCTTGAGGTTTCTTACATAACCAGCTGTGTGTCAAAATTTGGACACTGCTTCTGAGAGTTGGAACTTGTTTCCTATTTAACGTAGTCACAATTTTGAAAATTCTAAGGTACTAGCTCACCAGTGAAAATGAATCTGGGTGTGTTCTTATACTATGAGATGTATTATACAATGGGCTGTAAACTCTTCCTTCAGCCATTTGTAGTTTCCATTATTGCTATGCAGTAATTCTGAAGCCTGCTATTTGTGATACAATGGGCTGTAAACTCTTCCTTCAGCCATTTGTAGTTTCCATTATTGCTATGCAGTAATTCTGAAGCCTGCTATTTGTGATGCTAGGCATTACATCATACCCCTGAACACCAAAGAACCATACGCTTTGGCTTTATCCTATCCTAGGTCAAGCTGATTCCTACTCTCTGTCACCTAGTATCAAAGGGAGCATTGGTTTGAGGTTCAAATTTCACTGCCACCATTTTATTGCAGGGGAACCTTGAGTATGTCCTTCCAACTCCCTGGGTGAAAAAAGTATTCTCATCTGAGAACAGACACCATAGACCTCCTGTAAAGGGCTGCTCCTGGAAACTAATGAGAAACTGCCTCTGAGAATACTGTGCAAGTGCCAGTGACCATTCACAGCCCAATGTAAGAAATGAAAAAAAATCCAGGTCAAGAAAGAGAAATGTCTCCCCTTGTCTCCTACACACAATTCTTCTAATCTCGGGCGCTTAGTATTAACGGGTGTAAAGTGGCCGCGGGGTGCAGCCTCAGGTGCCGCTCACAGGGCAGTACTACGTCCTGTACCCAGTCGCATGCGAAGTGCTTGACATAGTGCCCAGTGCACAGGAAGCATCCGACAGACACTGCAGCAAAGTCATTAAAATGTTCTCACGTTAAGTCTAGACCATCACATTTATTTCCAAGTAAATCCTTTTGCTGAAAAGAGATAGTTCCTTCAGTTCATTTATTCAACAAATACAGACTGCCCGCCTGGGATGTACTGAGTACCGAGCACTGTTCCAGCAGCGTGTAAAACAGGAGGCTGCCCTGCTGAGCCTCCACTCTGGTGGGGAGAAGAAAGTGAAATCAGCAGCATGCAGAGTATTTTAAATGGTGACAAGTGCTAAGGAGAAAAATTAATCATGGGCAAAGAGAGTATGGAGAGGAGTTAGAATTTTAGATAAAGAGGCCAAGGATGGGCTTCATAATGGGAGTCATTTGAGTTGAGACCTGAAAGAGGTGAGGGCAAGCCACATAGATACCTGGGGAAAGTCTTCCAAATAGGATTCTGGATATATTCTGAAGGTAGAGCAGACAAGTTTGCTAATGAATCAGATATGTGATGTGAAAAAAAAAAACAAACCAGGAATTAATGATGAGTCCTGGATTTTTGGTCTGAGCAACTACAAAAATGCAGATGCCGTTAGCCAAGATGAGTGAAATCCTGGGATTAAGAATAGGAACCCAATTTTAGACACATTAGGTTCAAGATGACAGGATATCCCAAGGGGGATGCTGAGCAGGCAGCGGTTACAACAATCTCTGGAGAGAGCCAGGAGAGTCTGGCCTAGAGATGGAAATTTGGGAATCATAGCATATAGATGTGGGTGGATGAGTTCACCAAGGGAAAGAGTGTAGATAAGGGGAAGGGGTCCAGGAAGTGAGTCCAGGGCATCTCCAGGATATACTAGGAGCTGGGAGATGATGAAGGTCATTCTGAGCATAAGCAGGGACATGGTGGTGTCCTGGAAGCCCAGAAAGGAGAATGTTTCAGGACATACAGTGATCAGCTGGGTTGCCTGCTGCTGGTAGGCTAAGAAAGACGGGCTGAGAACTGACCACTGGATTTAGCAAGGTGGAGGTCACTGTGAAATCCAAGTCAGACTTTCAAATACTCAGTGAAGTCCAAATCTGAGGTTTACTTGTATCTTCACTTCAAAAAAAAAACCAAAAAAACAAAAACCAAGCTACTCTGTAAAATTTAGAACTCGATCTATAATCTCAAAGCATATGCCAGTGGGTACTGTACCTTGCTCCAAGCAAGATGGTCTTCCACACTGTCTATTGAAAGGGCAATCATCTTCACGTTCCTCTTGGCAAATTCTGGTGCCAGCTTTGCTGCTCTGCCAAGCTCCGTGGTACACACTGGGGTAAAGTCCCGAGGGTGGGAGAAGAGAATGCCCCATCTGAGATGGAGGAAGAGAAGGTCACGACTGAATGAAGGGATTATCCCCAACATCACATTCAATGAGAAATCACAAATCCTAGATCAAAAATGACTTTCTTTTTTAAATGAACACTTATGAAGACAATCCCTTTTGAATTTTTCCATTGAGGAATGCTTTTTGATGTTCTTACCTCCAGAAAAGCCTATGTTTTGAGCCCAATTCAAAGAATGAAATTCAACATGATAAATATTTTAAAAGAGTTTAATTTAAGGGTATTGCTTCCTTTAATAACTACAGAGCCACCCTGACTCCTTTTCAGCTAATAAAATCTGTGTTACTCAAACCAAGGAGCTTCTTGAAATAATTTTTTTTTTCTTCTTACCCTTTCAACATTTTTTCCCCTAAGCACAGAGATGCTGACATTCACCTCTAATAATGGATGTTCCAGTGTGCCCTGAACTAGACCAGCGCCTGACTGCAATAATGAACAGATTACATAATCTGAAATAAATAGGCGTCTATTCTCTTTTTACATGTAAAATTTAAGCTGACACTTGGCTTCTTTGAAGTGAACAAACTATAAAAACTTTTGTAAAACTAGTTTACTGACCTAACTTGTCAAACAGGACACCCGATGTTTGTCCACTGACAAAACAATAGCACTTTAAGAGCTTTACCTCTCTCTTCATTTGCAGTTTCTTCTTGTTTCAGACCAAGCAGGTAGAAAACTGACAGCCTACACTGTCGATTTCTACAACTATGGATTCTTAGGTAAATACTAATATCTAAATCATCATTAAGGTTAAACCTGTATAGACTTTAAGCACATTTCAAGCTAAAAGTCACCAAGAACGTTTGGAGTACTATTTCCTTCGCCTTGGCAACAGAAACTCTATCACTGAAAAGGAAAATCTAACCCTCTGTTTACACCCTTCCATCGACTTACCAACATTAAAGCAGGATCCTAAACTAGTAGATTACTAAATCTAGCCTAGATGCGAAGCTGCCTTCAAAGTCTGCCAAGTTTCCTGAAGCACAGAGAACAAAGCAGAGACCAGGCACCTCATCCCCCCACTACATCTGCCACTCATCTCCCAAGGCTTCAGGAAGGGAAAAGACCTTCTTACAAAAAAGATGGATGGCCCTATGGCAAGACTGGGAAAAGAGAGGTAATATTTTTGTAGAGGGGTGTGGTACATTGACATTTTTTTTTAATAAAGGGCAATAAAAGGGCCAATGTAATGTTTTGAAGCAATGTAGCTGTAAGTAAGAGCTAGGTCTTAGAGTCTGTGAAAAAGGCTCTGTTTAACGGTTAGATAAGACTTAAGAGAAAGTCTCCAGAAGTTGGAAAAAAAAAGAACAGGGCATTTCTCCTTGTATGGTTAGGTGATTAATTAGAAAAATTGTGAGTTAAGGGACTGTCTTGCTGAATCATGTTAGGCAACTCGTTTGACGCCACTTCACATCCTCCCCTCCCCTCCCCTCAGAAACCAAACTCTAGTTTACCACATGGCTAGGGACAGGATAAACTCTGGGAATGTCTTCCTCTGGCCTGCCCTCCCTCCAAGTCTCCTTACTGCTGCTCTTCAGAGAAATTCAATTACATTATCCCATTTCCTTCCTTCCTTCTTTCCTCATTTTCAGAAGACTTTCGTCTTTTAAGGTTTCCTCCTTTAAGGGAGGGGTCCCCACTCACTCGCCCCCAGAAAACCCAAGGAAAACACACATTTTGTTTGGTGAAGATGTGCTGTGAAGAAGCTGCTTCTACACATGTATTCAGAAACAGTGACTAGGCTCAATAAACTCACCAAATGCGACACCCAAACCCCTTAGTTGTTTCCAGTTGTTAGGGTAATGGTTGAAATTATTTTTAATTTTTTTCTACAAAACACACCTGGATCAAAAACTGACAGTCTGAATTGAGATCACATACAGAATGGAGTTTGGAAAAATTATATGAGGCAAAAATCCATGTACATAATGACATGAGGGGTTCAAACGTATGTTCCGCATAGGGCAGGAAATAGCACTATCCCGTGCCTGACCCAAGGCAGACTTGTATATTGTTTGTTTATAGATGCAGGTATTTTTCTCATCTTCCTACTTGTGGCTCACTGAGAATATGCCACTTTTAATCACATCAGGATAGGTCCAAAGGCCAATAAATAACAAGAAAAAAAAAAAAAACCCCAAAGTAGGGTTAACTTAAATAGTGGCAGCATTTATAATTATTGCTATAGTAAACATGCTTTAGGTTAATATTTATCTTTAACCTATACAACCTAAGAATTCTGGTAAGATTTTGTTTTATGGGGCTGAGGGCTGTAGGTAGCCATGGGAAGGAACATACCCTGAAAAAATCCCATGGAGTTTTGGAGAAATACTAATATCTAGACTCCAAATTTGAGAATGGCTGTAGTCTGTATTTCTGAAGTCTTTCCCTGCCTTTAAGGTCTGCATGTTCCATTTCTCATCCTTTTTCTAGCCTAGTCCTCTCTTTCAAAAAGCTTAGCTTTTCCCTTAATCAGTGGCTGGAAAATGGATTTAAAGGATTGTAAAGGGCTGGTTAGGCCTAAGGTGTAAGGATCTCTCCCAGGTTCCTGTCTAACAATTGATCATTCTCCTAAACTTCCCCATCTCTCTGTCTATAATATATATACCTGGACACTGTATATAAAAAGGATGTCAAGCAGGAAGGAATTGTAAAGCTTTAGACCACAGTGTAGTATGGCCACTATAACTTCAGAACCACAATATAACTAGACACATCTGGGATGGTTCAGATTAAGTCTAATCAACTTAAAGTTTGCTGATTCAGGAGCTATAAAATCACCATGACATAAAGATACTCCTAGTTGTAATGGTATTCTTGCCAGGCTAGATCATGGGCCACCGATTTGGCAAGGCCACATGCTGCTGGAAGCAAGGCAGGAGGGGGAGGGGGCAGTGAGAGGCAGTCCTCTGTGAGACAAAAGGGTCTCAAAGTGGGGAGGTCCGGGTGTCCTGGCGCCTTGCACGGCCTACCTGGCAAGGATAGGTCACTGCAACTGAACGACCTCAGAAAGCCCTTCCCTCGAGGTGTTACAAGTTCTGGAATGAAGGACGCACCCACATACAGAGTGTTCTGGGTTCCTCCCAAAGCTGATATCAAGTAATATTCTGGCCACTGGAGGAGGCTCTGGACAAAAAGTCTTTCAGCCACTTATTTGGCAGCTGGTGGTTTCAGATTTTTTGTGCTAAGAAGCCTGCAAATACTCCTGCAGCAAGCACAACCCTCGGATAACACGCCGGGCCTTTCCTGAACCGCCAGCCAGCAGCAGTGTCCTCTGACTCTGGCCTTGGACACCCACTTTCCCCAGGGAACAGATTCCAGAACAGAGAGAGGTGCGACCTGGGCACAAGTCCCGGGAACTGACCGCCGATGCCGCCCAGCGGCCCCTGCCCCCTCCAGACCTCAGCTTGACCATACTTGCACAGTTTATCAAACAGAGTTAAATTCACAACAAACCCTCCTCCGTACCAGCCTCCCGTTCCCGGGACCTGCGGGAACCCAATCTTGTTCCCCTCCCCCACCCCCACCCCTAAGCCAGCCAGCCACGCGGGGGCCGGGAGGCGAGAGGGGATCAAGTGGCAGGAGCGCGGCGGGCCGGAGGGAGGGTCGCCTTCCCCCAGCAGCGCTCGGCAGACGCGGGGTAGGGGGCACATGGCGAGAGGCACGTGCAGGAACCGGTGCCAGGAGGAGGCAGGCGACGAGCAGGGGGCTGAGCGGTGAGAAGGACAGGACGGAAGGGAGGAAAAAGGGAAGGCACCTAGGAGTCCGGGCGTAACCCGAGGCCAGGACATAGCGAAGAGGTGGCCACTTACGAGTCTCCCAGATAGTCGTGGAAACGGATGCGGCCCACGGTAGTATTGGCCTCGAAGTTGGGAGCCTCGTCCCCGAGAAGGAGACCTCCGGGCATGGCGGTAGCGGTGACGCGGGAGGATGAGGAGGCGCAGCAGCGACAGCCACCAGCAGGCTGGTTCTGGTGGTGTAGGTGCTGGGGGCGGAATAAATGGGGCTTCGAGGGGCGGGACGGATGGGGGGCGGGTCCAAAGCACGGCCTAGATGGGCGGGGCTGCAGCGGGAGCGAGGGGCGGGGCCAGGTCGCTGGCGGGGTGGGCGGGGCCGCGGCTGGCCGGGGGCGGGGGCGGGAGCGAGAGTCCGGAACCGGCTGGAAACAAAGGCGGAGCAGGGGCGGGACAGCCCTGAGCCCAGTCCTGGCCCCGCCAGGCCTCTGACCGCCTGGGATCCTGTGGACACCACCGCGCTCCCCTCGCGTGAGCTCGGGCTCAGTGACGCCGCAGGGTGCGTTCTGGGACTTGAAGGTAAAGCAAGCGGAACGCAATAGGGAGGGGAGCCCCAAGGCAGGGAGCCTCAGGACCCATGCCCGCCCCGCGTTGCCTCACGAGTCCGCGGAGACCCTCTGGCACACCCGCTCTCGGCGGAGAGGTCGGGCGGCCCCCCACCGCCCCCTCCGTTAGTGTGAGCGTGGAATCCTGACTGCCCCAGCCAGGCTAGCCAACGTTACCTCTGTGTCAGAGGATGTGGCAAGACCCAGAGGTGCGGGGCGCCTTATGTCAGAGGAAGTGGCTTCTTACTGCAACAAACAGTCCAGCACCCTTGTCAAGTCAGGGCTTGGGGGAATGTGACCAAACTGTATTTTTTCCACTCCCAGAGTTCATTATGAACCGTGATAGAGCCAACACAGTTATCCTGAAATCTAAATCTAAATTTTAAAACATACTTACTATGATCTTTTGTATGCAAGTCAACACTGCCACCCAAGAAGGTAGAAAATTTAGATTCATTTATTTGCTGTCTGTGTGCCAAGCACGAGATAGACAAGATGACTGTTTGCTTGGAGTTTTCATTATAGTGACATAATTAAACAAGAATATATTAGATAGCAGTAAATCCTATTCAGAGTAAATAAAGTTATGTACTAGAGGGTGACTTGGGTTCTGCTTTAGCTCGGAGGGTCTGGTCTGGGAAAGCCTCCAAGACAGTGTAGGTAAACTCTCAGTGGTTAACTTGCCCTCCTGCCGGGAGGTCTTCTTTTTGGGGATGAGACTCCCAACTTCGAGGTCAATATAACCATTGTTGGTTGCATGTTTCCACCACTATCTTTCAGTTTACATAGTAAGTGCTCTGGAAATGGTAGATATTATTTGGATGATGATAGCAGTTTATGCAATAACCCTTGCTGTGCCAACCAGGTGCTAGGCACTGTGCCAGGCCTGGTTGTACAGTCTCTGCTCTTACAAGGCAGGCAGATAACCATACAGTTATGATAAAAATGTAGGGTAAATGCTCATGGTGGGTGAAGGTGCCAAATTGTTAAGAGTTCAGAAGTGTGAAAATTTTTCTGGATGGAGCGCCTCAGGCTTAAAGAAGGCACGTGGCAGTGTTAAGAGAACTGTCTCATGTGCTAAGATTTCAGTTTTCATGGTAGTGGGGGGTGTGTGCGTGTGCGCTAACTATCTTTACTCAGTTCTCCTGTGAACAAGGACTTGCAGTAAGGTTACTGGTAAAATTTCTAACCACTCTAGAAAGCTCGTGAAGCTACTATAATTTAATCTGTAAACTAATTCGACTCCACACTTCGGTTTTAAAAGCGCTATGTTTTAATTCCTTTTGTAGGAGAGAAAGAGAAGAAGAAGAAAAGGAGGGTAATTTGACCTAAAAGCACTGTTAGTAATGTTGTGGAGAGATAGGCTAGAAAACACAGACATCACAGAAATGGAGAGTGAACACGGAAACAGATTATGGATCTCTAGAATAGGCATAATTATAAAGCTGTCTGTTGTAAATTAAGCACATGTAAAATAAGATAAATGCCTGTTAGAATTTAATTACAACTGCACGCTGGTATCCCTCTTGTACCCTGCACACTTGTTTGCATTAGCCTTCCCAGCATTTTAAATTCTTTTGAATTAGCTGTCAGCGTTTAAAAAACATGATTTTTCACAAAAACATCTGGATTTCTGTCTCCTAAAAAGTCAGAAGAGCTAGCCATGCTGGGCCCATGTTCCGCTTGGCAAACCGTGACTGGAGAGCAGCCTTCTAAGTGTGCGTATATCCTCCATTTATTGAGAAGGTGCCCCACCATTCACTGACATTGTGTCTGTTCATATTTTAACCCTACTCTTGCCCTGTTATTTTTCTTAGATTAGAATTAGAAGCAAAATGAGTCCTATCCTAATATATCCCTATCTCTGTCAAAATTGTAAAAATGTAAGGTTGACCAAGGACCATATGTTTCAAGGAGGAACAAGGTAGAGCATATTTCTTTAGTAAAACACATTCCTATGTACTTTATATACAAACAAAGTCAAAAGAACACCAGCCGTGCTGCCTGACCCTTGTAGGCTGTTGAGTTTAACTTCTGTACGACACTGAAGGAAGGTGCTCTGTGGGCTGAGCCCCATTCTAGAGGGAAAAGCAAGAAGTGCTATGGGGAAGGAGGAAGGGCGAGGGAGGCGTCCCAGGGAGAGACCAGAATGTGGAAAAGGGGGTGCTAGGCTACGGAGGGATTTACTTTGCAGAGAGGATGGAGTCTCTGATATCAGAAAAAAATGTCTTCAGGCAGCTGTGTGGCTTGAGGAGAACCTTGTAGTCCTTAGAATTAACTCGAGAGTGACAGGAAGGAACGGATAGCAGGGATTTTCAGAGGCCTGTGACTCTTGGCTGATTGATAGTCTCTTTGTCCTTACTGCCTGGGACAGACTGAAGGAAAAGGTGAAGGGCTGGGCAGTGGCCATTTGGAAGAATAACAGTAAGTTAGGATGTCTCCTCTCTCACTAGGTTGTGAACTCCTAAAGGTTAGACCGTATTTCATTAATACATATTTGTGACCTGTTAGGCATAGTGGGTGTGGAGCTAAATTGCACAACATATTGGAGCAAGCATTTGGCTACCTTCCTGCAACTACAACAGCAAAGTTTCTTGTCTGCCTTTTGCTGGGAATAAAAGAGCAATGTGTCCCTGGTTATAATTGTAGCTAGGTAAACATTCATATGCATGTGGGAGGAGATATATAAAGCTATATAAAGATGGGATGATGTTTTTAAAAACAATTCTTTTAAAGATTTCTTGTCAAATTTGATTTTCTTTTCAGAAAAAAAAAAAGTAGAAAGAGGGCTGGAGCATAAGAGACCTCTACCTACTGATCAGGGCAGTGCTATCAACCTGCTGGGGGAGTAGGACTGATAATCTCTCCACTGCTCCTCTCTATCACGTTTAATGTGGTTCCTCCCCTCTATCATATCTACTACAGGACATCTATAATCTGGAAAGAAATCAAAGTAGGCTGTGTGGGAATAAAAATGAAAAGACAACAGCTTTTAAAATGCTAGAATAATAAACAACTCTCAGAGGGGCTTTGGAGTAGTGAATTCTGACCCTTCTTTTCCCAAATAAGGCACCCTGAAATTTCACTGTTAATACTGAAAGAGACTGTTTAGTAAGTTTCACAAATAATGATTTGGGGGGGGTGGGACATTTGTTCATAAATGGTTAAAGGATTAGATTTAAAAATATGTTATAATAATTGGGTAACTAAAGACCAAAAGAAACTTAGAATTGCTTGAAGGATGGTGAGTTAAGTTAATCAATTCTCTCATCTGCTTTCAGTTAATAATAAGAGGCCCCAGGTTATAAAGGAAAGAGTTTATGATTTTTATGGAGTGGGCAGTGAATATCAATTTGTGAAGCTTCATATCTGTATGTATGCAGAGACTGTCATAGAGAGGAAAGAAAGGAAGGGGAGAGAGGAAGAGAAAAGAGAGAAAGCAGATAGCAAAGAAGTCATAAGAGCTGGGAAAGAAAAGAAGAAAGAAAGGAAAAGGGGAGAAAAAGAATTATTTTGGAGAGAAACCAATTTGAATGCCTGCCCCACCCAGGCTCCCTCCTAAAGCTGACCACATGGCCCTGCCACTCTGGTCTTTGGTGACTGCACGGGACTGGGTATCCGGCCCAAAGGCAATCAACCTACAGACTGGCTAACAGCCTGTGACAGGGCCTGGTGCAAAATGCTTTATCACTGGATCCTCTGCTGGTGGCTGGAATGCAAGACAGCAGATTCAGTCAGCAGTTCACAGTAGGAGTAGAAGCTGAAAGGTGTCGGGTAAAGTAGTAAGCAGAAGCCATGGGACAGCCAGAAGAGTGGAGAGTGGCAGGGACTCTAGAAGAAGTAGAGCAGCAGATGACTGATGCTAAAGGGTGCAAGATAACTCACCCTGTCATTAAAGGATACTTTACGCAGGATACTAATAGCCTGCTAGCTTCCAAACCTAAAATCTTTGAGGACTAATGCCAGGGTGAATGGTCAGAGAGGACCTCCCCAGGTACAGGCAATCAAGCTATGGATTTTCTAAGAATTTAAAGATGTTGATAATGATGATGATGATGATGATAACGATGGTGGTATCAATCTGCTTTTTATTATCACCAAGATCTGGTACTTCTAAGCAATGTTAGCGATAAAATACTCCTCTCGGGAAAATCTTACTGTTGGTCTAAATTATAAGCAATTGTGTAGTCACTGTTGAATTTTAATAAAGTATATATGTTAGCTCCAAGTTAGCACATTTTAATTACTTATCCTTTATTTAAAAAAAGTCTTCTACACAGAAATTAATTTGGAGAATTTTTCATTATATAGTTAGCTCTCTCTATATGTAGACCTCATTTATTTCAAGAGTGAATTGGTTGTGGTTCAAGCTGTCTTCCGCAACAGTTTCTATCTTCAATTCCTGAGGTAATAATTCCTGCATTTAAACAATAGATTTGAAGTAAGCAACAATAGCTCAATGATTATGAAGTAACGGAACTCGAGTTATTTTATTGTGAGTGACCACTTGGAATTTTTGTGTTCAGAATTTAAAACATTTGTATAGTATCATGCCATCTGCAAACAGTAAAAGTTTTACTTCTTCCTTTCCAACTTGGATTCCTTTTATTTCTTTTTTTCTCTCTGATTGCTGTGGCTAGGACTTTGTTGAATAAAAGTGACAAGAGTGAGCATCCTTGTCTTGTTCCTTATCTTAGAGGAAATGCTTTCTGCTTTTTACTGTTGCGTATGATGTTAGCTGTGGGTTTGTTATATATGGTCTTTATTATGGTTCAATTTGTTCCCTCTGTGCCCACTTTCTGGAGAGTTTTTATTGTAGATGAATGTTGAATTTTATCAAAGACTTTCTTTGTACCTATTGGGATGATTATATATATATATATATATATATATATATATATATATATATATATATATATATATATATATATATATATATGTATTTTTTTTTATTGAGGTATAGTCAGTTTACAATGTTGTGGATCATACGGTTTTTATTTTTCAATTTGTTAATGTGGTGTATCACATTGATTGATTTGTGGATATTGAAAAATCCTTACGTCCCTGGGATAAATCCCACTCGATCATGGTGTATGATCTTTTTAATGTAAAGAAATAAATATTTATTTGATAAATAAAAGGAATCCAAAAAGAGAAGCAAGAAGCAAAATTGTCATTGTTTGCAGATGACATGATACTATACACAGAAAATCCTAAAGATGCTGCCAGAAAACTACTAGAACTCATCAATGAATTCAGTAAAGTTGCAGGATATAAAATTAATATACAGAAATCTGTTGCATTTCTATGCACTAACAACAAAGTATCATAAAGAGGAATTAGGGAAATAGCTCCATTTACCATTGCATCAAAAAGAATAAAATACCTAGGAATAAAGCTACCCAAGGAGGCAAAAGACCTGTACTCTGAAAACTTTAAGATGCTGTTGAAAGAAATTGATGATAACACAAACAGATGGAAAGATATACTGTGTTCTTAGGTTGGAAGAATCAGTATTGTTAAAGTGACCATACTACCCAAGGCAATGTATAGATTCGCTGCAATCCCTATCAAAATACTAATGGCATTTTCACAGAACTAGAACAAATAATTAAAAAATTTATATGGAAACACAAAAGACCCTGAATGGCCAAAACAATCTTGAGAAAGAAGAACAGAGCTGAAGGAATCACTCTCTGACTTCAGATTATACTACAAAGCTACAGTAATCAAAACACTATGGTGCTGGTACAAAAATACACACATAGATCAATGTGATACAGAGCCTAGAAGTAAACCTACACACTTATGGTCAATTAATCTATGACAAAGGAGGCATTAATATACAATGGAAAAAAGACAGTCTCTTCAATAAGTGGTGCTGGGAAAACTGGACAGCTACCTACAAAAGAATGAAATTAGAACATTCTCTTACAGCATAACAAAAATAAACTCAAAATGGATTAAAGACCTAAATGTATGACTGGATACTGTAAAACTCCTAGAGGAAAGCATAGACAGAACACTTTGACATAAATCACAGCAATATTTTTTTGGATCCAACTCCTAAAGTAAATAAAATAAAAGTGAAAATAAATAAATGAGATATAATTAAACATAAAGGCTTTTTCATAGCAAAAGAAACTAATGACAAAACAAAAAGACAACCTACTGAATGGGAGAAAATATTTGCAAATGATATGACCATTAAGGGATTAATATCCAACATATATAAACAGCTCATATAACTCAACATCAAAAAAACAAACAACCCATTTGAAAAATGGACAGAAGACCCGAATAGACATTTTTCCAAAGGGGAAATGCACATGGCCAACAGGCACATGAAAAGATTCTCAACATCATTAATCATCAGGGAAATGCAAATCAGAACCACAATGAAATATAACCTCACATCTGTCAGAATGGCTGTCATCAAAACGAACACAAATAACAAATATTGGTGAGGATGTAAAGAAAAGAGAACCCTCATACACTGTTGGTGGGAATGTAAATTGGTGTAGCCACTGTGAAAAACAGTATGGATGTTTCTCAAAAAACTAAAAATAGAACTACCATTTGACCCAGGACTTCCACTCCTGGGTATGTATATTATTAAAAAAAAAAAAAAAAACCAAAACACCAATTTGAAAAGATGCATGCACCCCCAATGTTCATAGCAGCATTATTTACAATTGCCAAGGTATGGAAGCAGCCTAAGTGTCTATCAACAAAGAAGATGTGGTGTATATATATATATATATGTATATATATATATATATATACACACACACACACACATACATACAATGAAACACTACTCAGCCATAAAAACAAGTGAAATTTTGTCATTTGGAGCAAAATGGATGGACGTGGAGGGCATTATGCTAAGTGAACTAAGCCAGATAGAGAAAACAAATACTGTATGACACCACTTATATGTGAAATCTAAAAAATACAACGAACTAGTGAATATAACAAAAAAGAAGCCAACTCACAGATATAGAGAACAAACTAGCATTTACCAGTGGGGAAAGGGGCAAAAAAGGGATGGGGGAGTGGGAGGTAAAGCTATTGGGTGTAAAATAGGCTCAAGGAAGTACTGTACAACATGGGGAATATAGCCAATATTTTGTTATAACTATAAATGGAAAATTATGTAAAAAATAAAAAACTGTGCACTGTAAACTATAAAGCATTGGTAGAAGAAATTAAAGAAGACACAAATTAATGGAAAGACATCCCATGTTCATGGGTTGGAAGACTTAATAAAGATGTCAATACTAACCAAAGCAATTTACAGATTCAGTTCAATCCCTATCAAAATCCCAAAGTTATTTTTTTTTCAGGAATGGAAAATCCATTATAAAAGTTATATGGAACACTAAGGGACATTGATTAGATAAAATAATCTTGCAAAAGAAGACCAATGTAGGAGGTCTTACACTTTCCGATTTCAAAACATCTTATAAAGCAAGTTACCGAAACAGTGTTCTGGCAAAGATAGACATATATACCAATGGAACAGAATAGACAGCCCAGAATAAACCCTTACGTATATTGTCAAATAATCTTTGACAAGGGTGCCAAGGCCACTTGATGAGGGAAGATAGTCTCTTCAACAAGTGGTGTAGGGGAAAACTGGACGTCATCCACATGTAAAAGGACGAAGCCGGGCTCTTACTTTGCACCAAATACAAAAAAAAAAAAAGGAAAAAAGAAAAAGAAGCTTTTCAAGAGCAAATAGAAACGCTAAAAGTCTTCTCTACAAATATCAGTAAGAAAGCTTCAGTGGTCTGAGTAGGCAAACTTGTTCCATCTACCAAAAACATAATTTGTGTCCAACTGTTCTTTTATAAACTCATGAGTTTTGAGTTAACATACATGTTTTATGGCTAAAGTTTTCAAATGAAAACTATAAGGTTTCTTCCTGTGGCTGTATGTTTATGTATGTATATGTATGTATGTTATGTATATGTGATACTTTTCTAATTTTAGGTGATATTGCCTAAAGTAACTTGTAAAAGAACTCTAACTGGCTAAAAAAAAGAGCTTATATATTTTGAGACTAGTCATATGAGCTTATAGTGCCTCTATTAGATATTTAAAGTTATAAAATTATAAATTTATTTCTGAGAACAAAAATACAATGAAAATAAATTGCTTAATATATGTAAAGCACAGGAGTAAAAAGAGAAAGAGAGAGAAAAGCCACGTGTTTAGCTTTTTAGATGCTTTTCTTCTATGATTTTTGGTGCTTGATAGATATTTATATATATAACAAAAATTGTCACCAAGAAAAATAACAAAATGATTGCTAACTTTAATATCTCATGAAATTTACACACGTAATCTAATCATAATTGTTAAGAACAAGTGAATTAAATAAATGTAAGTGGAATAAAAGTTTATAAATAAACTTTTCAACAATGATTGTTTTATAAAATATGTCTGCTTAAACATAGTTTCCAAAATCTTTTTGTTAACTCAAATCCTTAAAGTTACATGAAATTAAATGAAATGATGGATATTTATTGTATATCTAGACCCTTTCCAAATAAGATAAAATACTGAAACATTAAATGTGAAACATAAATTTAAATTTACCTATTTTGGGGTTATTATTACAGAGAGACAAAAGATATTTAGGTATCTTAGTATCACATTCTTGCTACACTGAAAAAAATTGTCTGTTAAAAAGTCATATGCTTCTAGAAATTATGAAATATTTATAAATTTGCCAATCTACTACAGAATGTTAGTATGTGACAGACAGTTCACAATTGCCTGATTCTTAGTTTTCACTGAGAATTAGGGTTACTAACAGTCAAAAATTCAGATCAATATATGTAACTAGAAATACAAGAAATAATAAGAACAAAAACTGTGTATGCAAAGTATACAAGTAAAGTAGGATATGATTTTGATTAAAAAAGATATGAGGTATGAAGATGTATTTTTGTTTAGGAAAATAGAAAGAAATTTTATCTTAGTTCAGAGGTTATTTAGGGTTGGTTCAGAATAAAAAAGAGAAGAATAAAGGACAAAATCTAAATGGATATAGAAACAAAAGAAAGGAGAGAGAAAATCTTATGTAATCAAACTGGCTAAAATTAATTTATTATAAGAGTTTTTAAAGTAAGCTTTAATATCAATAGTGTACCTATGCAAAATTAAAATTTAATTTAATTTCTCTGTTAAAATGACAAAACTTTTCTGAGTTATTGGTCTGCGATTAATAAGAGATTATAAAAGATTTTTTTTATCTTTTAAATAATCCTTTGTAGGAAACCAAGATTTTTTTATCTTATCTAATTATCTCCTATGCTTCATGTTGTCCTTAATAGGGCTTTGATTGCTTAACAAAAATTGACTTTTTTCAGTATTAAGAGAGCTAAGGGTTTGTTTGTTTTAACAGCTATATAACTTAATTTGCCTTCAAAATCTCTAATTGCCACTTTGGTTAAATAGGTAACTAAGAGTCATTTCACAATGACTCACGATCCTATTTAATCATGTGTATTAAACCTTTGACATTTTTGAGAAACTTCCCAAAATCAAATTCTGAATGAAGTCTTTTGACCTTGAACTACCTTTGGGGATTTTACAGAGGGCCCCAGAATATCTCAAGAGATTTGTTCTCTCTCCTTATAAAAAGAGAGATATTAAACTTACTTGATATGTTAAATTACATGGGAAGCACAGTCAAGTAAGAAGTGATGTTTGACCTTTTTGGGTTATATTTATGTGGATATATATTATTAATATAGACGTTCCAGAAATTGTATGAAATTCCTAGCAACCCAATATGTCCTGGTATAATGTTATCAGTCGGATTCCAGTTGTCATCTTAAAATGTTGTGTGGAACAGAAATAACCAAACTTTGTGTCAATTGTGTCTAAATAAACCCTCATTAGACCCTTAACCATGGCTGTTTTTGAGTCTTTTGTCATTTACAGTTATTGTTTTACTCTGATGCTTTCCTGAAAGCTTTTGCAAACAACCATGATCCAAAATTGCTTGTCTTCAAAGAGATTAATGGAAAGGACCCTGACAAATACTCTAGAATACAGAATTCTGATGACTTTTAAGATTATACGATTGAACTGAGTATGTTCAGAACTCTATTGGAAAAATTGATGGATTCATAAAACTGCAAAATGAGGATCAAACACAGCAACATTTAATTACATAAGACTGAATGAACTGACGAGGATGATTATAATTTTTATGAGTTTTTGTTTAAAACATTGCTGGTTCTTTAATGTTTTGTTTTTTAGATTTAAGAAAACCTTTTCCTCTTTTCTCTTAGCTACTTCTAACTTACAGCAACTTGGTAAAGTATACCTTTGTTGACAAAGGTAAAGCAATTACTTTTTCTCTCTCCCTGATCCCTCCAGAATTTGGAAAAATCTTACTGAGTATTTTTATTTTCATGAAAATGTGATTATTTTTATAAATTCAATAAGAATCTGTTCTCCTTGTAACAGGACACAATTGGAAACATTGGTTATAGTACCAAGGCTTTGATTGGAATGTCATACTTGGGAATGATGTGCGTAGAATCAGATATGACCAGATAGCTTTAAGGAACTAAGGTTGACTTTAGTGAACTAGTAAAGACCACTTTGAAAAACCAACTGGTATCTTGCTTATAGGGTTCCTACCCTACAGAGAATAAGGAAAGTCACTACCTGGAAGGCCCAGGAACCTCAGGATATTTTGGAGTCCTTAAGAAGAGAGGAATTCACCCAAATCTACAGTTATTACAGGCAAAGTCTCATGGTAACTCCTTGGCATGACTTCCTAGCCTTGAGACGCTTTTGAAAGTCCAAAGGAATTCTGAGATTCCTTATGAAAAGTTCTAGCAAAGCAAACTAAAGACCCATGTGGTCAGTCACTACTTTTGCTGCACTTATGTAAATAATCAGGCCAAATTTAATGAAATTAGTCTTACTATATACAGAAAAATTATCAGTGGTAAATTATAGCACACCCTTGTGAATATTAGATTCCAGCCCTGTTCATTGTCTTTGAGATTTTGTTATGTACCTGTAACTGGACTGGATCATGAATTCTCTTAGTTTCCTTCAACATCTGGCTATAACTCTCCAAATTAATGTTTTCAGTTTTTCTCTCAACTTTCTGACTTGGAATCATCAACCAACAAAACTGCCCTTTTCCCAAAGCACTACAAGCTGAAGCTGGATGAATTGATGTGAATTCCAGATAAAATACCACAACAGATGTGGCATATGGACATCCTTCATGCCTGCTGCTATGTGGGTCACTCAGAAAGGTGTTCACCAGAACACTCAACATCAACACGATAGGCAATCAAACTGCAAACCAGAAAATTCATCAAAGATTGACACTGCTGTCCTCACTCCACCATCAAAAAAAGCCCAATATCTGGAAATATTCTCTACTGGCTGCCCTCTTGACTAAAATAATTTGCTTTATAATTTGTTCTTATCATTAACCTTTGTTTTTATTTTATTTCCATAGGAATGCCTCTTATTAAATACCCGATTGCTTGTACCATTTATGGGTCAAATTTAAGTGGAAGCCCACCTACCAACACTGCCTCCTGAAATGAAACACAGCTGTTTAACTGGACTGACCTAGTAGTAAGACTAAGAGACTGATTCAATAAGATATGGGATGATGTAATTAGGTTTGTTCTTTTCTGCTTATTCCAATTTGTATTTCTTTCTTTTTTGCTGATCTCTTACCTCACAACAACTCAACAACTCAAGACTCTCTACAGCAACCAACTGAGACTTTAATATGTGAAACTTTATGAAGATAAAGTTTCAAATAAGGAACTTAAGGAAACAAGAATGTCACCCCAAAATATGCCTCTTTGACATAAAAATTATTTTGAATGGAAGGCAATTAAGAAGCATCAAAGCCAAAAAAAAAAAAAAAAAAAAAAAAAAAAAATCCAGCTGCGCCTTTCCTCCTAAAGGCAGTATATGAATTCTTCTTTTGCTGGAGGTAGACTCATCAGCTCAGAGATGGCATCAGAGAAATCAGCAAACAAACCGTACTCTATTAGGTCTCCTTGCATGTATTTACCCTCTCCCAGATTCCTGCCCTTGGAATCCTAAACCCACTTTCCTTTGTCCTACCATTTCTGTACAGATTTACTATTTCTTGTTGAAGATGTTATATAAGCCACAGTTCTAAGCAGGTATCTATCCATCCTCAGGGCAGGTGCTTCAGGGAAATTGACCTCACCTACCGCTCCAGAGATAGTCCTAATTCATCCAAGATAAGCAATATCAACATTACTTGGGAACTTGTTAGAAATGCAGATTACCAGGCCCTGTGCCAGGCCTGTTGATTCAAAAACTGGGGATGGAGCCCAGCAACATGTGTTTTAATAAGTCTTCCAGGGGATTCTGATGCTCCAGTCTAAAACAGTACCATGCTATTTACTGGGATTGGTTCAGGGGTGGGCATTTGATCCAACTCTTGCTAGTGAGCCATGACATCCACTAGGGGAACATCTGGGAAAAGTGTCCTTGCTCCTAAGTGAAAATCAAAGGGAGCCAGTTTTTCATCTTCCTCTGGAAATTGTGCCTGGATGCTTGGAAATGTTGCAGTCATGTTGCTACAAAGTCAGGAATGATATAACACCAAGAGTGGAAGAGCAGAAAGATGGAAAACATTTTGAATTCTTAATAACATCATTGGATTACAGCTGGTCCTGAAATTTATTCAACCTCTAGACCTCCTACAGAATCAAGAAATAACCACGTTGTTAAAGGTAATTTGAATCAGGGTTTCTGTTACTTGCTGACAAAGGTATTCATTCTATAATCTAATAAATTAAACTTTCTAGTGTTTAACTTTGGATTTTAGAATTTATATTCACCCAATGAAAATGACCCAAGATTTATTTTATTTTTGCTAGCATTGTTAAAATAAAGTGAGCAGCTTATCATGATTTTTGTTATCTGAATAAATTAAATAACCCAGGAATTATCTATTATTTAACATATTTAGACTTTCTGGTAAAACAGTCTGGGACTAGCACTTTTCTTGAAATTAGATCTTCTGCTACATTTTCAAGATCTCTGATTAGTGGGCTAGTTTTCTCTCTTTAAGAGCCAATATTAGTAATTTATATTTTCCTAAAATTTTGTCTATCTCATGTAGATTTTCTAATTTATTGACATGTTGCAAATTTTAGAATTTAAAAAATGTTGTTATTTTTTGTTATATTCCCTTTCTCATTGTATATATTTTTATTTATTTGTTTTCTCCCTTTTTTTTACTTGGTTCAACTTACTAACAGTTTTTGTGTTGTAGTATTCAAAGACAACAAAATAAACTGAGAACAAAGAAAACAAAAACAAGAGAATAGGGGAAAGAAACTAAGTAAAATAAAAGTAGAAATGAATTAACAGAAAGCATAACAATACAGAACTGCATAGACCTGATAAATAAAACAATACTTTAAAGATAAATGAAAACAAAACAATAGTTTTGAATTTCCCGCTTTGCCAGGTTTTCCATGTGAAAGTTAGGTCACTGATCAGAAAGGAATGAGATCCCAAAACTTGAAATGGGAAGTTTTGGTTAGACTCAAATGAAACTGGGAATCTTGGGTCACTCTTAGTCTCCCTTGCCTATACCCCTGTATCTGAGCTGTCTTTTTCTCCTGCAAAATCTGCAATTAGCTCACCTGGACTAGATTCCTTACAAAAGAAAGGATGCCCATCCTCCTTAAAGCTTACTGTAGATACTCCCTACTACCATTAGACCCAAAACTAGGGTGAAATTTCAGCATGCTCTGGTGCCCTGGAAGTGGCCGCAGGTCTCTGAGTATCTGTGGTGCTGAGCCCAGATTCCCAGATTTACTCCTTCTTCCAGGAGTCACTCTCTGCTCTGTAGAGTGAGTTTGGGCCAAGATTACCTCAATAAATACTAGGCTTCAGATTCTCAACCAGTGTCTTTCTACACCGTGGTTTCAAAAACTAAATTTGAGAGGTAATTTTCAGACTCTTCAGTGGAGGAATTCTCCTTAAATACATCTATGGTAACCTGTTGATCAGTTCTGGACCTGTCTGCGTTGTCTCTTTGATAGCTTTCAGACCACACGGGTGGTACTTAGGTGGTATATAAATATTGGGTGGAAGAAAGGGGGCACTTGGCAGAGGCGGTTTCTCTTTCTTTAAGATTTGTTCTCTTGAACTTTCTGAGTACTGAGTCATCTTTTTAAAATTTATTTTATTTTTTTCACTTTTCAGTTTTACTAGGTAGAACTGTTAGAGTTTGACTGCACATATACAATATATTGCATGAACACAATATACTGCACACATTTTAAAAATTTACGTATATATACTGTTCATTGTTTCTGAGAATGTTTAGAGCTTTAGCTTTTTAAATTTACATAGTTTTCAAAGGAATAAAGTCAACCACAAAATAATAATCAATTCAAAAATATACATACAGTCTGCTATAACAGCAGCGTTATTTATAATTGCCAAGATACGGAAGCATCCTAAGTGCACATCAATAGATGAATAGATAAAGAAGATGCAGCATATACATGTAATAGAATACAACTCACTCATAAGAAAGAAGAATATTTTGCCATGTGTGGCCCTTTATTTACTTTTTTTTTCACTTCAAAAACCAGAATTTTATAACAGGCATAAACATTTCCACTGCATCGAAAAGAATGAAATACCTGGAAATAAACTTAACCAAGGAGATTACCTATACTCTAAAACTATAAAACATTGATGAAGGAAATTGAAGATGATACAAAGAACTGGAAAGACATCTTGTGCTCTTGGACTGGAAGAATCAACATTATCAAAATGGCCACACTACCCACAAGCAATCTACAGATCCATTGTAACCCCTGTCAAAATACCGATGACATTTTTCACAGAACTAGAACAAACAATTCCAAAATTTATATGGAACCATGGAAGACCCCGAACTGTCAAAGCAATCTTATGTAGGTCTTTTTTTTTTCTCTTTCCTTCTTCTTTTTCTCTTTTCTTATGGTTTGATGACTAGAGAAGTTCCTTTACTATTTGTTATAAAGCTGGTTTGGTGGTGCTGAAATCTTTTAGCTTTTGTTTATCTGTGAAGCTTTTGATTTCTCCATCAAATCTGAACAAGGCCTTGCTGAACAGAGTATTCCTGGTTGTAAGTTTTTCCCTTTTATCACTTTAAATATATTGTGCCACTCCTTTCTGGCCTGTAGAGTTTCTGTTGAAAAATCAGCTGATAACCGTATGGGAGTTCCCTCATGTGTTATTTGCTGCTTTTCTCATGCTACTTTTAATATTTTCCTTATCCTTAATTG
The DNA here is from genome assembly GCF_009834535.1 of Camelus ferus. Lineage (NCBI taxonomy): Eukaryota > Metazoa > Chordata > Mammalia > Artiodactyla > Camelidae > Camelus > Camelus ferus. The sequence goes on from NC_045716.1 coordinate 9,326,659, forward strand.
TCAGTTTGATGACTGTGCCTTGGTGTTTTCCTCTTTGGTTGATCATGTGTGGAACTCCCTGCACTTCCTGGACTTGGGTGACTGTTTCCTTTCCCAAGTTTGGGAAATTTTCAGTTATTATCTCTCCAAAATTTTTCTCAGGTCCTTTCTCTCTCTATTCTCTTTCTTGAACCCCTATAATGTGAATATTATTGTGTTTCACATTGTCCTAGAGTTCTCTTAAACTATCCTAATTTCTTTTCATTCTTTTTTCTTTTTTCTGTTCTGAAGTGATTTCCACTAATCTGTCTTCTAGCTCATTGATCTGTTCTTCTGCCTCATTTAGTCTATTCTTGATTCCTTCTAGTGTGTTATTCATTTCAGTGATTTTATTCTTCAACTCTGTTTGGGTGTTCTTTGTATTTTCCAACTCTTTGCTAAAAACTTCTCTCTGTGCATCTATACTCCTCTTGAGTTCTCTAAATATCTTCGCCATCTTTACTTTAATCTCTTAGATAAATTGCCTGTCTCCTCATCACTCATTTCTTCTTCTGGGATTTTATCTTGTGCCTTGGCCTGGAAGATATTCCTCTACTTCCTCATATAGTCTGTCTTTCTATTTGTATTTTTAGGTAGGTTAGTTATATTTCTCGACCTTGGAGAGGTGGCCCTCTGTGGGAGATATCCTATGTATCCAAGCGTACACTCCTCTCTTGTCACCCAAGGGCCAGGGTCCAGCCGGTCCCAGGGTAGAGTCTGGGCCTGTGTTTGTGGTTTCCTTCCATAGGCTTTGTGATTGTTATTTTTTTATTTCTGGTATCTGCCCTGGTGGATGAGGCTGGACTAGAGGCTTATGCAGGTTTCCTGGCAGGAGGAGCCGGTGCCTGCCCACTGCTGGGAGAGGCTTGGTCCTGGACCTCTGGTGGGTAGGGCCATGCCTAGAGGCATTTGCTCTGAGCACTGAGTCATCTTTAGCAAATGGCTGGGATTTAGCTGTTGAAATAAAGGATTATACTTCAAGGAGAAGGAATGTGGGCTTGTTAATAGTCCTTAGATACTGACCTCAAGTGTCTTTAAACTTAATCTTTCGTTTCTCAGAGAGCTAGACAATTAAGGTTATGTAACAAAGTACTTACATGCATTTTTCAGTCAGTGATACTCTTGAGACTCTCCATGGGCAGCAGATTTAGTTTCTAATTACCAATCAAAACACTTTGTTAAATTTAGATTTGTGGGTTGAAAGCCCAGAATTTAATCTAATGCCTTTGGTTTATTTTTTGTGTACCCACTAACATTTGTAGTCAGTTGTCCATAAGCCTTCAGCCTTCATTTCTATCTCATGTTAGTTGAGAATACAATCCCACTGAAAACCAAACTGTGGGTTCAGGCTCAATGGGCACCTTGCTCTGTTCCATGGCCCTATTCTGAGATCAAGATCCTCATAAAGGGAGCTGGGTGGGCTATGTGGCTGATTCATTTCTAATAGAGGATAAATGATAGAAGGTACACACTTCCAATTTGGAGGAGCAGGGAAAGAATATCACTGGTGTTGTCTTTATATAAGGGCAGATTTGCTTAATATTTAAAGAGGCCATCTGATTTATTTAATTTTAAAGCTGCTTCAAAGTTAACTTAAGCATATATCTTGTTTCTCTCCCCTTTTTTCCTACTCATTCATTCATTCATTCATTCAATAAGCATTTCCCTTTCTAATTGCAAGGCACTGTGCAGGGTATTGGTGTATGGCCTCGCTGAGTTTCTGTGCAATGCTCTCTTTCCTTACTTCTTTATTTTTTTTGTTCCTTTGCTGTCCTCTTTCCCCTAAATGTTTTTTCTTTCCCATCCCTTTTTTCTTTTACGTTATTATTCAAGCATATGATAAAAATAATTTTTTGCCTATTGAGAAACAGCTAACTCAAATCAGGAAAGTTTGAGTGGCTCTTATAGCAATGATGGGCCACACTTCTGAATTTTACCTTTGTCACCAACAGTACCCACTAGTGGGGCAGTAGGAGACTTGGGGTAGTACAATCAATGCTAACTTCCTTACTGAGGTCAATTCCATGGTGATGGACTCTAAGCTGTAACCATCTGCTCTTTTTTTTTTCCATCTGCTCTTTCAAAGTCTATCTTTGTCCTCTTCCACCGTAAGTACAACCCTTACTTTCCTCAGAAACAATCTGAGTTTTAGGGGATCCTCTCTGCCCAGCTACCTTGCCCATATGGAGCCTAGAAAATTTAATCACACAGAGCTATGTCACCCAATGAAAAGAGTTTGGAGTTGTTCCAGTAAACACAATCTGTGAAAACATAAAGGTGTGTGTTTACTCTTCCTCTTGAATGGACTCTGTAGGGTTGGGAACTTTGGCTTTGTATTTTCTCATGACTGCATAGCACATGATCTGCTTTATTTGTCCAATAAATCTGTTGTAATTCATTAATAAATATTTACTGATAGCAATGAATAAAAACTAAGAAGCTAGGCTGGATATTTCAGTGGCCAAGTGGGCAAAGCCTGTGAGAACAAACTTTTCCACTTCCCTACCAAGCTGGAATTCTTGTACTTCAGCCTTGGATCCTAAATGGGAGCTGTGGGTCAGAGGGTTAGCCAACCACTGAGAATAAACAAGGCCAGAGATGGGAGCTCTGCATCCCTCAAGGAGTTTTGTAACAGGTGTTTAGTGAACATATAGTGTATAGATTATCTTGGTGCATACTCACACTGAAGAGCAAATAGTGACTCTCTGGAAGAAGGGGCAAATCAGCACCAGTTATACTCAGACACCTGCTGCCACTTCCAGCTCGTCAGAACATGCTGAAACTTAACTCTTACTACAGGTGTAATGGCCATAGTGGTGTTTGCGATAGGTTTTGAAGAAGGATGGACATCCTCTCTTTTGTGAGGTATCACTCCAGGTGACATAATTGTAGGGCTATTTTTTTGTGTTTGTATGTAGGGGGGTGGGCTCCTCAGATACAGAAGAACAAGCTACTTTTTTTTAAAAGTTGAGGTAATTGACATACAATATTATATTAGTTTCAGATGTACAACATAATGATTTGATAATTGTATATATTGAAAAATGGTCCCCACAGTAAGTCTAATTAACTTCGTCACTGGACATGGTAATTTTTTTTCTTGTGATGAAATGGAACCTACTCTTTTTTTCTAGAATTTTATTAGTTTTAGATTTGATGTTTAGGTCTATGAGTTGATTTTGTATAAGGTGTGAGGTATTGCTCAAAGTATCTTTCTTGTGTGTGTGTTTCTGTGTGTGTGTGTGTATACATATATGTATTTATTTGCTTCTAAATGTCCAAATGTTCCAGCACCATTTGTTAAAAATACCATAATTTCTCCATTGAGTTGCTTTTGTAGCTTTGTCAAAAATCAACTGACCATAAATACAGGGGTTTATTTCTGGACTCTCAATTCTCTCTCATTGATCTGTATTTCTATCCTTTTGACTTTATACTGTCTGTAAGTCTTGAAATCGGGTGGTATGAGATCTCTGACTCAGTTCTTTTTCTATTGTTTTATGTATGTTTTTAAAAACAATTCTGGTTCCTTTGGCTTTTAATATACAATTTTGAATCAGCTTGTCTGTATCTACAAAAAAGTCCTGCTGGAATTTTGATTGGGATTGCCTTGACTCCATGGGTTGGTTTGGGGAGAACTGACTTCTTAACAATACCAAATCTTCCAATTCATAAATACTGTGTGCCTCTGCATTTATTTAGATCTTCTTTGGTTTCTCTCATCCATCTTTTGCAGTTTTTAGCATATAGATTCTGCACATATTTTGTTAGGTTTATACCTAAGTACTTCACTTATTTTTGGTACTATTGTAAATGGTACTTTTTAAATTTCGAATTTCAATTGTTATATATAAGAATAAGATTGACTTTTGTATATTGTCATGTATCCTGCTACCTTACTAACTGTCTGACTAGTTTTAGGAGCTTTTTGTAGATTCTTTGAAATTTTCGACATAGGCAATCATGTTATCTATAAATGAAGATATTTTTGTTTCATCACCTTTTTTTTTTTATTGCATTATTATACTCGCTAGGGCTTTCAGTACAATTTGACTAGGAGTGGTAAGAGAGGGCATCTTTCCCTTGTTCCCAATTTTAGGGGGAAAGCATTTAGTCTCTCATTATTAAGTAAGAAGTTAGCTGTACATTTTTTATAGCTGCCTCTTACTAGATTAAGGAAGTTCCCTTCTATTCCTAGTTTGTTTGAGCAGAAAGACAATGTTTCTATCAGGATTTTTGGCTGACCATGCCACTTCCCACCCTGGCTGGCTGTGCTAGGATCCACCCTTGGCAAGCTCTGAGAGAAGAGAGACACACACAGATAGACAGAGAGAAAGATTCTCTCCCTTATTCTGTAGTTCAAAGAGTCCCTTCTCCCATTCTTCTTTCCAGACAGAGGGATTTTTCTTGTATCAGCTATCTGCAGCTCCATTGTGTGACTGCCCTTGACTCAGACCTTGAGAAAAAAGAGAAAATACAAGGAGGACCCCACCTCTGTACAAATTACTTTTCCAGCTTTTGACTCCCCTTTTGAATCTGACCAGATTTCTTTACTTTTCAGATTCCTTAGGTAGTTCCTTTTTGTATTTTATCCAGGGTTTTCCCATTGTAATCAGCAGAAGAAATAGACTTTAGTGAACTGATTCTTGACTGCACTTTCTTTTGCATTCTTTTTTTTTTTCATTTTTATCCCAACTGCCCCTGCCACAGTACAAGGACTGATAAATCTCTATTTTGAGGTTGAGATTGAGGATCTTGGGTAGGGGGCCTAAAGGTGGAATTAGTTCTTAGAAGTAAGAATTGATATTCTAGTAAAGGATAAGATCCTTTTAGAGAGAACAGCATGGGTAGGTTGGTTGGAGAAAGAAAAGGGGAGTGGGAGGAGAGAAGAAGAAGAAGAAGATAAATGAATTAGAGGCTTAATAAATGGATCGGGAAGGAACAGGAAGATTGCTAATGAAGAGCATAGGAAAGACAGATCTGATGTAGCTGCCCACTTGCATTGCAGTGGCAAACTGGATTGGCAGTCAGTCAGCTCCGAAGTGAAGATATTGAATGTTACTACTTCTAAACAAGTTTTATCTAGCTAGCTAGGACATGAAAACCACAAGTAAAATACCTAAGGTAACAGTTGTACTTTCAAAAGGATAGCCATGGTTTTTAGTTCATAGAATGAAAGGATATAGAAATATTTTATCATTTTAATGGCTTTATTATACTCCATTTTGTGCAATGTATGCATGTATGATAATTCATATAACCGTTGTCTGTCTTCAGGTTGTTTTCAGCTTATTATTATTAATTTACTTATTGTTAGTAGTTCATTTTATTGTTAAAATAATAACACATTTTTTCTTAAAAAAAAATCAGAACACTATTCTAGCTTCCCATATTTTCAACCTTAGGATCCTATTCAAGTCCCTTTTATTAGTTTTGTGACATTAAAAATTTTTTGACTTGTTTCTGCTCACCTTTTCAGTATACTATGTTAAATCTGTCCACTATTTGATTTCCATAGCCACGCATGCCATTCCAAAGAGAAAAGACAAAATAGACCTAGTAGAGCCCATATATTGTTAACCTTCTCTCCTGCTCATCTCTAGGCTGACTGTCAGGAAAGGGTCTGATACACATATATTATAAAACAGAAATACTATAAAACTGAATGGATTAGATTTCCCAGGGACGACTTAATTTTAAAGGCAACAAAGAAGTCTTATAACCAGATGATTGAAACTCTTAGGTATATGGGAGAGACATTTTATTTTGTTAGTTTGTTTTGGATGGAGGAGGAGGGATGGGGTGAACTGGGGAGCGGAAGCACTTAAATACTCTTGAATCCCATTAGGAAGTGACCGACTTTTCCCAAATGAGGCCTGATTCTGACAATCTTGGTCTGCAAAGATTCCCAAAGATTTTCCTAAAGGTTGTCACAGCCATTAAGTTCAATTAATCCACTCTTATAGTCATCAGAGACACCTTTCATGATTTTTCCACTCATGGAACCAGTATTCTGATATCTTAAAAATCAAATAAACATATTATTGTACTAATTATCTCTACTTCTAAAATTAGAAATATTTTAAAAGATTTTTTCTAACAATAGAAGAAATATATGCACATTATACGAAAATTTCAAGGACTATAGGAACAAACAAAGTAGAGTCCCCAGAATAATATCCCCAGAAGCAAATAATTTATTCATATCTGAATAGATTTTATCCTATGACTGTAGATCTTCCACTTAAAAAAATTACAGGGATAAAATCATACTATATGTACTATTTTGCAAATTACTTTTCCCACATAAAATGTATCTTGGGCAGCTTTCTTAATCCATTCAACAGACATATTGTATGGATACATCATAATTTTTTAACCTATATTTTCTTCATCAATAAAGGATGAGAAGAAAATATGTGCAGAGAGGAAAAATATGGAAAAGGCAGGTAGGAGAAAAGGTGGAGCGTGGGCTGAAGGATGAGGAGCCCACCAGGTGGTGGTCAGAGTTAAACAGCTGTGGTTTCATTCAACCAAGAGGACAGGAAGGGCATTACCCTTACCCTGGGTAGCATCGGGGGTGGGGGTGGGGTAGCAACAATCAGAGAAGTAACTTTTATTCTTATTTTCCATTTTATGATTTATTATTGACAATGAGAGTGTTTTCTCATGGGATTTTGAACCCCTTTACCTTGTGGCAAAATTATTGAGAATTTAAATAATATACAGATAGCCTTTTTATATTTTGCTTTGATAGATTTTAAACCTGACAGATTGTATATTTTTAAGAGCAATTTAAAATGCCTCGTCTCACAGTGTCTGTAGATTATATCTGGCAACAATGTTTACTTAAAAATAAATCTGTTCTTGGTCTGTTTAGGATTTGGTATGAAGAGCACACCATGCAAATAAAGATGAGAAAAGATATTTCAACGGGAGGCTTCACTGGTTTATTGTTTATGTTGCTGCTTTGAACAGAATGCTTGGTTCTTACCTGATTGAGAAGGTAAATGAGGCCCAGTCACCCACAAGGATGAAAACTGGATTCTAGTTGAAGCTTCTGCTGTCAGACCATACTGTCTCCTCTAGTGTGGAGGAACAGCTTCATCTTCAAGCAGGTGGAATTAAGAATGTACAGAACTGGGTTTCCCACCCAGGAGAAGAGTATATTTGAGTAATTATTTACAAGTTGTATGTTTGATGGTGGTGGTAGGGGCGGGGGTCATACTTGCCTCTTGGTCACAAGCAAGTCTCCAGAATCTTCAGCAGCTTTCTGGTTGATTGAGCCCATGTCCCACATATCACTGACTGGCACCCAAAGCAATGAGTGATGACGTTTAACTTCTCATCACATACAACTTTTCTCTCTTCCTCCTCCCTTCTCTTGCGTCTTCTCTCCTGCCTTCTATGAGGGATAGAGGAATTGTGGCCACTGGCTGTCACTCAAGGCATGTTAGAGTGATGCCCAGGGGTGGCATCCACTCTCTGAGGACATCAGGTAGATGGAGGCTGCTGGTGCATGCACTGTAGGCAGTTGGCAATCAAACAGGAGGCAGCTGTGGTCAGCAAAGGCAGAGCCTAATTCTGGGGACAGTAGATGATTCTGGAGAAGAAAAGTGTTGTCTGGTGCTAAGTCAATAGGAATTGAATGTTGTAGGTAGAAAATGGCAGAGCAGAAGAAAGAAACAAGAGGGTGCAAGACTGATCAGGGAATAATTGGGGTCAGAAGAGTCCTGCTGGCTATAACAATGTCAGATATTTGCATGTACAGCATGTTGTTGATTAGAAAAGAGGCTCTTTGTTCTGAAATGTCTTCATCAGTGAAAGTCAAGGAGACGAGCTCAGCAGGGACACAGTGAACTCAAGTCTACTCCTCTGCATTGACGGGGCCTCAGGGCTGGTCTGCAGAACTCAGACTTACCTTCTGTAACAGCTTCTCCTGACTCTCAGACTACACCCTCTCCTCTGTCTCTGAGTTCCTACAGCCTGTCAGCTCCTCATGCACTGATGGCAGGAGCAGTCTCAAATTGTTTCATAGGTGCAAGTTTTTAACTCTACTAGGTCAGGGATTGTGTTTTAAATTTCCCTTGCACCCCATTTATTTGTCACAGCGTAGGTGCACAAAAATACATTCTAAGTGGAAATAGTGCACAGAGCTCTGAACTTGGAGGCAGATGACCTGAACTTTAATTCAGTTTTACACTTGTTAGCCTCATGAGATTGGGCAAAATGCTGGCCTTTTAGCTTCCTCATCTCTACACAGAGAAGCGTGATCTCTGCTCTTCCTACTTCACTGAGTTAATATGAGAATTCTTGAAAAATGTTGTAGGTTTGCAAACTGGCCCTTGTCCATGGAGGGCAAGGAGAGACCCAAGAAAGAGGCAGACCATTCCAGGTTGATAGGTGATGGTTTTAATAAGCAAGGGTCCTTACTTACAACATTTGTCTTGGGTAACCTCAAGACAGGTAGATCTTGGTGCCTGTTCACCAGAGTCTTAAAAGTTTATATAGCAGCTGTAGTTGGGTTCAGTCATGTACCCTGTCCAGTGGTCTGAACAACACCTTCCCCCCTCAAGGCTATGTCTCTGAAAATGGTTCTGAAGTGGGAGTGGTGGGCAGACTGAACATACGTTCCAAGGATTGGGGAGCAGATGAGGAGCCTCTGATTGCTCAGGTCCAAATCTAGGGTCAACGAGCAGTCACGTCCTCTCGATAACCTTCTCCAACAAGTGTAAATTGCCTTTTGTGAGCTTGTAACTACTGTAGAAATGTAATACACCTGTCCTTTGGGTCTTTATTCAGCTGTCACCTTCACTGTGAGAGCTTCCCGGTTCTTTAGCTAGACCCCCCACTTCGTGGGGAAGTGACTGGCCCCAGGCCTGGACTTGCCCTCACCTGTCACAGCCTGCCCTGCAGAGTCTCGGTTGTTTTCCCAAATGCAGACCTTTACTGCAGGTGGGCTTAGCAGTCTACACTGCAGAGGTGGTACAACATTGGTCCCTGCTGACCGTAGGCTGCAGGCAGCCTGCTTCTCTTGCTTATTTACTTATTCGGCAAATTGTATTAGATGCTGAAGAATCAGAGATCACCTGAAAAAAAAAAAAGAAGCCTATAGTCTAGTGAAGGAGACAGAGTACAAACAAGTAGACATAAAAATATATGATTATAACTGTGACAAGTGCCAGGGAGGATACGGTTGGAGGGAGACATACTTGGAGCAGTTAGAGGTGTCCTCTGTCGGCAGGCGCCTGAGGGAGAAGACAAGCCAGCCACTCAGAGAGCCGTGATGAGGACGTTCTGGGCTGGGGGAACAGGATACAGGAAGGCCCAAAGGCTAAATGAACTTTCTAAATGAAGAACTGATCTCCTGTACTAAAAGCTGGACTTGTAAAAATCTAGTATTGTAATAGCTAATATAATAATTTTAATCAGGAGTGGCTTCAGTTTCATCTGGACCCCTAATTAGTCTTTGAATTCCTCTTTTTCCGGAAGGACCTTTTGGTTTTGCGAAACTTTGCTTGTGTGCGTGCTGCTTGGGGTGTACTGCTTCGTAAAGGAAGTCTGCAGTCAGCTCATCCCTGGTGTCTATCCCTGTTTCTCTAATGACATCCATCTGTCGCTGTCTCTCTGCGGTTTCTAGCAAAGGGCTCTTGCAGGTAGAATGCAGCATCCATTCCCTTACACTGCATGTGTACCCAGGCATTGAATAAATAAAAACTATAGACTCCAAAAAAAATAAATAAATGAAGAACCGAAAGGTGGCTGGTGGAGCTGGAATCTAGGGCAGAGAGGAAGGGAGAGGATGGGCCAGGGTGAGTCAAGGGTGGGGGGTGGACTGGGGCCAGGTCACGAGTCACTGAAAACTGTGGAGTGTGTAGTTTTAAAATTACCTCATTGTCTGAGTCCAGAACATTCTTTGTCTGAAAGCCAAACTGAAAGCACTGCCTTTGATGCCCATTTAAACCTGGGAGCTATTCTTCTCTCTCCCCTCTCCCTGACCTCTGCATCCCACGTCCAATCCGGCAGCACAGCCTGCTAGTTCCATCTGCAAATATCTTTCAAAACCCACCCACTTCCCTTCATCTCCACTGTCACCTCCCTACTTCAAGCCACTGCCCTTCTTGCCTGGTCTCCTGTGGAAGCCTTCTAGGCAATTCTGTGCTGGTGACCTGGCTGTTGAGGGCAGGGAGGTAGGAAGACCCTGATTTGTGGCATTTGCAAGTTTCCTTGATATAAATACTCATACCGTGGCCTGTTTCAGTCTACTAGCTGATGACACACAGCGTGGCCTTGGGGAGATATAGACACAGTCAGCTTCCTTGAGCCTCAGCCAGCCTGCGGCTGCACCCCACCACACAGGCGTTCCTGCGCCCTTGGTGTGGTGCTACCCTCTGTAATCCATACAGCAACCAGAGTACTCGTTTTAAAGCACAGGTCTGATCGTGCCCCTCCCCTCCTCAATGCCTGCCCACTGTGCTTTGACTTTATTACAACCCGGGCAGAGTCTTCTTGGAAGAAGAGCCCCGTCTTGGTCCTGAGTTCTTGCCAGGAATTTTGGACCTAAGCCTCATAGATGCACAAACACATCTTTGAGCCAGCTAAACTTTTAAGTCATTTTACAAGTATTCCATTGACTCCATCCAACTTTCATGTAAATTCTCTCCCTTCCCTAGTCCTGACACTGCTCAGGGGTGGAGGTGTAGTTCATGCTTGAGAATCCCTTCTGGCCTGTGATATATGTTGGATCATTATGGACTTTCATGAATCTGGTACAGCTGGAAATTAAAGCAAAAAGTGACAGGACTGTTCTCATCCATCTCTGTTTTGTTCTTGTATCTTTCAGTACTCGACACGTGGTAGGTGCTCAGTAAATGTTATTTTTTTTCCTGCCCAGATGCAGTGCCTGCTTTCTTGAAGGCCCTGGGCTTAAGCTAATGTACGTCTGCCCTGGGAAGGGCTGCAGGCAGGAAGCGTGCGCGGTCCGGAAGTGGGGCATGACTCAAGGGAGGCAGTGGGTGTCCAGACAGTGCTTCCCTGGGACAGGGTGAACAGGCCAAGGACAGCAGGTGCCACCCTCTCCTTTTCAGTCAGGGAAGGAGAATATTAGAAGTTCAGTCACAGGCTAATTAATAACTAGTAATATTTTGACCAGTGCTTTACAGTTTGCACAATACATTCATGTAGATTTTCTCATTGAGTTCTTGTAGCAGTCCTATGAGGTCACCTAAGAGGAAACAAACCTATTAAAGTGATTCACCCAAGGTCAAATCATTGGAGTTGGAGCAAGGACTCCAGGTTTTCAGACATTCAATTCAATGTTCTTTGTACCGTACCATATTTGATGCCAGGACAGGTTTCTCCTGCTCCTTAGCCTTGCTGTGTAGATAGTATGTTGATGGAAACCTTGGATCAGGTCTGCCAGACACATTTGATTTCACAGAGTGTTATGTTTCCCTTTGGTTGAACAGCTTTCTTGTAAGAATGCCAAACTTGTGACTGTAAATTAATTTTTTGTACCCTTGGGGGATTGAGCCTTCCAAGTGAATTGTAGCAACACATTTTTGCAGATGGTCCTGGTAAAATGGCCTCTTTAATTCTTTGAGCCTTCCAGACTCAGAAAAGCCCCAGCGGGACAGCAGCTGGCAGTTGAATGATACTCAACATACTTTAAACTAAAAGGTACCTTGTCAGACACACTAGTTAGAAGGCTTCAGCTGTAATTGCCCAAATTCTTTTCATAATGAGAACATTTTATTACTCCACTGGAGAGTGTATGCCAAGAAATTCTGTTTAAAAATTGCTAAGTAAACCAAATAGCTTTGACACAGAATAACTTCCAAAAAGAAAATGACCATGGTTCAATATACAGATTCAAAAAACCAACCCTTAAAACTCAAAACAAAACCCAATGTTTGTTTCATTTATACCATAAACTGATATCAATCCAATGTGGATTTGGGAATTAAAATTTAAACAAATAGAAGAACATATACATGACTAGAAGAAAATATACACGAATACTATATGACCTTTGGAGGACTTCCTAAGTATAAATCAAGAAACCATAAAGAATAGATTTGCATAGGTGGAAAAATTTTAAATTCTGTATATCAGAAAATATAATACACAAAACCAAGAGGCGAATGATGTACCAGGAAAAATACTTCCATCTGGTTAAGTCAAAGTGTTATTATTCTTTTTTTAAAAAAAATGTGTTTTTTTCAAGAAGTTGACAATTTCTCTTTGTGTGTGTGTGGGGGGGGCAATTAGTTTTATTTATTTATTTTTTAATTGTCAGTGCTGGGGATTGAACCCAGGATCTTGTGCATACTAAGCATGCACTCTACCACTGAGCTATACCCTCCCCAGCCCAGTGTTATTATTCTTAATATAGAAAATAGGCAAAAGATAAGAATTTGCAAAGAGAAAAATATGACTAATCAATAAATGTATGAAGAATCATTCAACCTCACAGAGTGTCAAAGAAGTACACATTAAATTTATAATGAGGTACTTTTTTTACCTGCTCAGGCTGCCAAGGGGACTTTTTCAGTCCTATATGGTGCTGGTGGAAGTGAGTATATTCTGGAGATAATATAGCAATGTGCATTTAGAGCAATAAAAATTCTTATTTTCTTGAGGTTAACAAGAAACTTACTGGACCTATATGAAGAACATCAATGAAAAATTTTTTTATGTATTAATTTTTACTGTGAAACATACCATGTTTCTGCATGGGAAGATTCAGTTTTGTAAATACATACATCAATTTTCCCAAAATTAATTTTTAAGTTTAATGCAATTCCAATGAAAAACTCTCATAGTATTTTATTTTGGGAGGCTAATGGGAATTGACAAAGTGATTTAAATTTTTTTCTCTAATGTCCTAAGTAAAGCATTTTCTTGGGGCACAGAAAATTTTATGATGGAAGGATAAATAGGAAAGTAAGCCAAGGAGATTTTAAGTAGGAACACTAACCAGGAGAGATGTCTGCAATAGGATATTAATATATGTTATAAAGGCAAGGAAACTAAAGATATTGTGGTGCAAGAGAAGACAGCCATGTGGAGAATAGAGTGACCACATACAAACCCTTGTATATGTAGGAATTTAGCATGTGATAAAAAGGTAAAGAAAAAAAACTATTCAAAAGATGGTCCTGGGTCAGTTGAGAAACCATTTGGAAAAAAGGAATAGTAGATTTTTACCTAGTAGCCCATAACAAAGCAGATCCCAGATGGAATTAGTTAAAGGGAAATGACTCTGTAAAAAACTAGAAAATAAAGATGAATGCCTATGTGATTTTGTAGTGAGAAAGGCCTCTTTAAGTAACCAAAAACTGTAAGAGGACAGATTGACAGAACTGATCAGACAACAATTTAAAACTACCACAAATTAAGTTAATAAGTAAAATAACTATTTACAGCAAAAAACAACACAAAGTAAAAATCCTTAAAAAAGAGAACACCTAAAGGGCTTGTCCACAATCACCCTCAGGTTTGATAATTCACTAGAATGACTGTAGAACCCAGGAAAGCACTATATTTATAGTTAAAAGTTTATCGTAGTGAAAGGAAGCAGACTCACATCAGCAGAAGGAAGACATAGGGCAGAGTCTGGGAGGGGGCTTCCAGCTGTCCTCTCCCCGCGGAGTCAGGGGTGGCATGGCCTCCTGGCCATGATGTGTGACAATCCTCACAGAATATTGCCAACCAGGGAAGTTCACCCAAGCCTTTGGCGTCCAGAGTTTTTATTGGAGCTTGGTCACACATTGTCCTCATGGCTGGCTTTGTTTCCATCCCCTCCAAGAGCTCAGACTAATGCTTTTAGTCTCTAGTTCCCCGAGAGGTCAGAATTGGTGCACATGGCTCAAAGCCCCCATCGTAAATCACATCCCCCAGGCAAACAAAGACGCTCTCATCATTCAGGGCCTTCCTGGGGCCTAGAGATCACCTACCAGCAGCCAAGCGCAAGGCCAAGGTGCCAGTGGATTCCGTTCCTGGTGAGGGCTCTTTTCCAGGCTTGCAGATGACTGCCTTCTTGCTGTGTCCTCACATGGTGGGGAGAGACAGTGAGCTCTCTGGTGTCTCCTCTAATAAGGACACTAATGCTGTTGGATCAAGGCTCAACCCTTATGACCTCATTTAACCTTAATTACTTCTTTACTACAAATACAGCCACACTGGGGCTAGGGCTTCAACATATGAATTTTGGGAGGACACAATTCAGTCCACACCATATATTAATGAATAGCTCAGTTATTTAGTGTGTTCCAGAACTTTCTTATTTGCTCTGCCTTGGCCATTTCCAGCTTCCTCAGTTGTATCTGTTAATGAGTATCTCTGGTAGGCACAGCCTGGTCTTCTGTTGCTTTCTGGATCCATCAGGATGGAGGAATTTGATTCCATTACCAAAAGATTCAGTCTTGCTTCCTAACATGTGGCCTCAGAGTGCCAGAGATGATCACGAGTACCTGTAAAGCTTGGAGTCTCAGAAGCCCCCACCAATTCCCATTTGCTGTCCCCCTCCTGTCCTGTTTTGCTGATCCAGTCCATAAGTGGAACCTCTGTGTTATTCATGCCCAGGATTATGGTCTTCAACCCAGGGATGAACTCTAGGCCGGCTGATCAGGGTCCTGTTTATTTAGAGTTTCACCCCGCAGGGGCATTGGATGCTCTCCCAGCCAGGAGCATACTTGTCACCAGAACCTCCCTGGATTTCCTTTTGTTGTCTGCCAGAGTAGATCTCCTGAAATAAAAACTGAGTGATCCATGCTTAGACTCGCCATTGCCCTCAAACACTGTGCACCCAGTACTCAGATGGCATTACGGTGCCAGCCTCTGCAGAGGAGAGTGTTTGCTGTCATCCATCATTTGGTCCCCGTGGCATTGAATGCCTGCACATTTTAACATCTACCCCATTTCATGATCCTAAATTCTCCCAAACATTAAATTATAACTTCTAGAAAACTGCCAAGTGGTGAGAAGACCCCTCTCCCCTTCCCAGCACATCTGTGGCCTCTTGTCCTGTCTCTGCCTGCACCCCATCTTTCACTCCCACACTGAGCCTCACTGGCATCTTCTACTGACTCAGCATTTGGCGAGAAAAAAAGTGAAAGGTTAACGATCAAATAGGTTACTTCAAAGTATCCTGCTTTGTTGCAGCACACCCATTGTTTGCTTACTCACCAGTTTTTCTGCCAGTTCTCCTAAGTGATCTTTTGTACAAAAAGAAGAGGAAACGCCACAAGGTTATTTATGAGATTCAACAGGGACTAAAAAGCAACTAGAGCATAATAATAACAGTTAACCATGGTCACATAATATCGTAATTAGACACAAAGCAAGAAAATATAAAGAAAGGTAACATCATTAAGAACTTTTGTGTATTAGTTTTCTAGGGCTGCCGTAACCGAACACCACAGGCTTATACAACAGAAATTACTGTCTCAGCGTTCTGGAGGCTAGAAGTCAAGAGGAGGTCAGTGGAGTGGGTTTCTGGTGAGCCTCTTCCTGGTTTGTAGATGGCCTTTCCTTTATTGCCAGAGAGAGCTCTCTGGTATCTCTTGCTCTTCTTGTAAGACACCAACCCTATAGGACTGGTGCCCACCTATGACCACCTTTAACCTTGATCACCTCCTTAGAGGCCCTGTCTCCAAACACAGTCACCCTGATGGGCTGGGGTTTCCACATAAGAATTTGGTGGGGGGAGGGACACAACTCAGCCTATAACACTCTGGTTCTGACTGCAATTTTCTGATAAATTTCCAGCTGCCCTGGTCTCGGTGGGGTATCTGAGCAAGAACTGATCTCTGGGTTTAGACTGGGTCCTTCACGTGGGAACAACCGCTGATCGCCTTCTTACAGCATATTCCTGAAAGGAGGTGTGACTTGCTCACGCTGATCGTGCACCAGGTGCTCACTGGAGAGGCTGGTTCTTGCTTCACCTTGTTAGGCGTTAGCTGTTAGGTGTTAGTTAGCAATCCTCCTGGCTTCCCTTCCCCCACTTCCTGCAGGCCCTCTGCCGCCCCTTGCTTACTTCTCTTTGTGACTCTCATCACATACATATTCTGACCCGAGGGCCCCCTACTGAGCTAAATGCCAGCCCTGTGTTCAGGAGACATCTTTGGTCACAAGTGAATCTGGAGGAGAACAAGTTGGCTAAGGAAGTAAGCCCATGATGACTCACCTTGGCATTCCTCTTCCTCCAGGAAGGCCGCCGCATGGCTAGCCGAGAGCCAGGGCTGGGCTCTTTTCACTTCGCTTCTAACAATTCCTGTCTCTGTGACCCGGATCACAGGCCAGGCTGCAGGAGGCTGGAAGAGATTCCTTTTTCACCTGCTTCCATTTTCAAATTTGTCTCCCATGGAAAGTTTCCCAGTTTTTCTAGGTCTTGGTATTGTACGTCCTCAGCAGGAGGCCCTTGGGTGCAAGGAAACTAACATTTTTTGAGCAACCACTCCTTGGTGGGTGTTTCACACATTACCTTACTTATTTCTCATGTTGTTTATTCTACTGTGAGGGTCAGAGGTCCTCAGAGGTTAGGTCCTCGGGTCGCCTGCAAGTAAACAATTCGCCAGGATCTAAACTCAACTCCAAAATTTGTCAAATGTCAAAATCAAGTTATGGCCCTGAAAGCTCCTTTTATGCCCTGTATCCTGAGACCATGGAGTACTGTTGGTGGAGGACAGCAAACAAGGGAATGGGTGTGAAAGCAATCTGTCAACCGTGAAATACTTTATTCAGAAAGCAAGTATTGGTAAAAAGATTCTTTTTAGCAGCCTACCTTTCCCCTGGGGAAAAAACACAGCTGAGGCTGGTTCACTAAAGATAGATGAATAGGCACTTCGCAGCCGAGGGCCAATGAAGGCACAAGAAGGCAGTGTTTCTCTGAGCTGGTAGGAGGCCCCGCAGGGCCCAAAGCCCAGGGCCCAGGGCAAGGCCCCCCTTCTGTTGCACTCCAGCAATTCCTGCCCAGGCTGCTGAAAGCACCCTCTCCTGCCCTGCATCTTAAGAAAGAAGGTAAAGACCTTTAAGCACCTTAACCTGGAAGACGCCACCGTATTTCTGAATTTCAAACCCCATTTGAAGGTTGCTATTTAAGGAACCCAACATTTTCTTAAAAAAAAAAAAAAAAAGAGACTGTATGAGAAGATATTCAGAATGTAAAGTATTCTTTAAAGAAAATTGAAACCACTATAGTAATTCATTCACTTTAAGTCTGTAATAAGAAATAATTCGTTTAACAATATAAATAACATGCTCTTTAACTCTTTGGAGGATGGCAGTGGGGAAGACTTAAAAATAATTACTGGCTAAATAACATTTTAAGAAGCCTTACTAAGATGGACGATGAAAATTCAGGCTTGTCCTTTTAGAGGCTGGTAGTCACATTAGAAGTGGACTCTTCATTTTACGAAAGACTTCGGCATAGGTCTTGGTTTGACTTCCGGTTATCCTTACCCAGCAGAGCTTTGAGAATCTGTGAAGGTAGGAGTCTGTGGGCTCTCTGGACACTGGGGAAGAATTTCTTGTCTTGAGAATTTTTTATTTTTAGGATTAAGTACACGGCCTGAGTTACACCTGACCTAAGTGACAAATTATATAAATGTTGGGGTTGCATATGTTGTACAGAACAATTATTTGTCCACATGGAGTATGGGATTAGTTCCTGCTGTGAACACCTCCGTAGTCTCTTCATCCTAAGAATGGAATCCTATTTACTATGCGTACACTTTTTGAAAGAATCTGTCAGGGAATGTGAATGCCAAGCTAATTATTCGTGTAACAAGCAGCATAAAAGAAGCAATTAGTCTCCTGTTCCCTGTTCTGTCTCCTTCCTCCATGATACTTCTCCCTCTCTTTGCTAAAAGTCTTTCCTCTGGCATTGTCTCTCCTAACCCACAAGGCCATCAGATGTTTGTTTTCACAACTATGCTAAGTTTCATAACATCTCCTCTTGTTACAGAGAAAGTGGAGGACTTTTAAAAAGAATTTATTTACATTCCACATGAAAATGTAGAACAAGATTGGTGGCTGGCAGGAGTGTGCTAAGAAAGAACATTGTGAGTTCTACACCCTCGGTATGAAACAAAATATATTTGTGTAAGATAGATAGCTGCCTGGGTAAATGACGACCACTCAAAACCGGTAGGCTGTTCTTTCTCCGTGCTGCCTGAGCGTGGGGTCCCCTGAAGACCTTCTGTGTTCTTTGACCCCACGTTCCTTTGAATACCAAGCTCAGCAACCCTTCTTTGTTGGGGGTGTGACTGATAGGCGAAAACTGCACATACAGTTGACCCCTGAACCTCTCAGGGGCTGGGGTGCTGACCCTCAGAGAAGCTGAAAACCCGAGTATAATGTGTAGCTGGCCCTTGTATCAATGGTTCTTCAGTATCCTTGGTTCCTCCTTATCTGTGGTTCTACGTGGGTGGATTCGACCAACCACTGATGGTGTAGGACTGACCGTGTAGTACTGTAGTATATGTTATTGAGAAAAATCCACGTATAAGTGGTCCCGGGCAGTTCAGACCTGTGTTCTTTAAGGGACAGCTGTATTTAATGGGTACAACTTCATGAGTTTGGAGATAACTGTATACCCATGAAGCCATCACTACAACATATGCCATGAACAGATCCATCCCCTCCCAAAGTTTCCTCTCACTCTACTTCTTTGTTTACTTCTTTCTTTCTTTCTGTGATGAGAACACAAATAAGATCTACCCTCTTAGCAAGTTTCAAAATATTCTCTGCAGTATTTGTTACCTCTCTCCTGTACTGCAGCTCTGCTGGACAGTCACCCTCTAGCCGGAGAGCAGGACGGGTGGAGAGAGCTTCGGGGTGACTCACAGCTGGGCGAGGTGCTCCACACTCTATCTTAAGAACTGGGCTAAAGATTAAAAAGAGTAAGGAAGGTTCTGGCTAAACTGATCTACCAGGATTCTTGCTGAAGGCAGACCAGGGTGATCAGACATCACTTGAGGGGGGTGGAGGATGAGGAACCCAATTAGGAGGATGATCACATGATGGAGGATGGGGGATTCTGGCTAAACCAACTTAGCAGGATTCTTGCTAAAATCAGACAATGCAGAGACAGACATGGAAGCTTAAAAATCTGGTTGAGAAGAGAGCTCAGAGGAGTCTGAGGAGAGTTTGGTCAAGGAGAGAATCTTTGTCACGATTTTTTTTTTTCTGTCTGTTTGCATTATTACTGGCTCCTCAAACTGAATATGTTCCAAACAGATTCATTGACTCCCCTTCCAGCCTGCTCCCTTCTTCCTCTCCACTAGTTGTTTTAACGACTCTAAAGTCCTCCGAGAGGCCGGATTTCAACCTCTTCCTTTACTTCATCTCACACATCCATTGTTTGCTAAGTCTTAGGGATTCCATTTTCGTGAGAACTTTTAAATTTATCCTTTCTTCCCTGTTCCCACCACCGTTCTCTTATTTCAGGCTTTCAGATTCTTTTCTTGGATTATGAAATAGTCCTCCTAAATGACCCCCTCACTGGTCTCCATGGCCCCAGTTTGTCCTCCTCCAGTGTGTCCCTCAGGGATAACCATAGCTATTCTGATGGAGCACTCTGTGTAATCTCACAAATTCTTATAACCGTTCTTGAGCAGAGTGGAGCTGAGGGGCAGGCCAAAAGGGCAGAAGTTCAAAGTCACAGCCTATAAGGGATATCGAATTCACCAGGAACTCCTATTGAAGGGTCTGAACCCAGTTCAAAGAAAGGAGAAGACTCAGATTAACTATAGGGTATTGTTTGGCTGGTTGGAACATTGTAATTACTTGGGACAGTAGAGGAAAGGCAAGGGTCTCTACCTGACTCAGTGCTCAGCTTCTCCTTTAAGAAAAAAGTTGAAACAATGTTTAAAGAATATCTGATAGAAGGAACATCACATGATGGGGACCCACCTGTCTGGCCCCATTTTATAGATGAGGTTAAGGAGATTTAAATAATTTGCCCAAGGTCACATAGGCAGGAAATGGAAGAATGGGAATTTTATCTTAGGATGCCAAAGTTCTATGTTCTTTTCACTCTATGATATGGCTTCACCTGTGTTTGCAACTTAATTTCCTACTCTTTTCTATCTCCAATGTTGCGATAAAACCAAGCTCCTCACTCTTCTTTGCTGGACCTTGAAATTTCCTACCTTTATGTCTTTTTGTATGTGGTTTCCTCTGCCTCCTGAAATGGCTTAGAACTCATCCTCATCTTTGCAAATCCTGCCCTCCTTGCAAGGCTAGTAGCAGCACCATTGTTTCCAGGAAGCCATCAGAAAGACCCCCACTGCCAAGTGATGGGTACTTCTAATGAAGCATAGCAGCCCATACCTTGTTTGTGGCTGTTTCTACTTTGTACATTTTGTTACAGATATTTACATATGAGTCTTCCTCTCCTGGTGAACACATTGCCTGTGAGGACAGGTCTATGTCTAATTCATCTCGCTGCCTCCCACAGAGCCTTGCCCAGAGCCTATCCCCCAAATTTATATGGCGTAAAGGAGCAAGTACAGAGATGCTTCAGTCAGAATTGTCTTTTTTTCTCTAGTTATCAAAGATTTGGCAAAACATAGTATTAAAGACAGAGACCTGGAAGGTGGGTGTCGTTTTGTTTTACTTTGATTCTGTGCCTTGGTATAAATTGTTTCTTCTCCATCATGGGTGGGATAGCCCCCTTTCTAACCCACATGCTTCCACCAATTCAGCTTCCACGTTCTTCAAGACCTGGCTTAAAGCCTAGCCCTTCCTACAGGCTTCTTTCCTGAGTCCAGACCACTGTGGTAGTTGCTCTTTACCCAGTGGTCATAAGGTACTCATGCAGATCAGCCATTGCTAAACAATCATCAACTCATTGGTTATCATCATCAGTCATCAAACTGTCATTGAACACTTGGCATATGAAGGGCTGTGCTGTGTGCTCTGGGGGAGGTGGGATGCAAGCAGGGCCTTGAAGGCTGTGTTGTAATTACAGAGGTGGAAAGGAACGGGAAATAAAATTATGCATAATATTGAAGTTCAGTTCCTGCTCTTTCTGTTACTGGCTATGTGATCTTGAGAAAAATCATTTGATCTCTTGGGGAGTCAGTTTCCTCATATGTAGGATGGGGATAATGAAATTTATGTTAGGATGGTTATGAGCATTAATGTGGAAGATTCATGTATTGGTTAGATCTCTTGGTTGCAAGTGATATTAATACACTTAATTAAGATACAACATACAACATCTTCAGTGGTCAGTATATGAAGCAGACAAACCTTTCTCCATGTCACCAACTTGCTCATCTTGTGGCATATAAATAATAGTTAATATTAATAAAGGTCATTATTTTATATTTTTAAGTTTCTGCTTTATTGAACTATGTAAGATTGTTAAGATATTTAAAACACATATCCTGGTGAGTTGATATACATATACATTGTGAAAGGATTCCTTGCATCTGTTTATTTGACGCATCCATCAGTTGTTTGTTTGTTTGTTTATATAGTGTATTCTTGGTTGGCAATTTTTTTATTTCATAACTTTGAGTATATTGTGTCACTCTCTTCTGGCCTGCAAAGTTTCTGATGAAAAATCAGCTGATAGGATGATGGGAATTCCTATGAACTTAACACGTTGATTTTCTCTTGCTGCTTTTAAGATTCTCCTTTTATCTTTAACTTTTGACGATTTAATTATAACGTGTCTTGGTGTGGGTCTCTTTACATCTGTCGTTTTTGGGATTGTCTGGGCTTTCTGGGTCTGGATGTCTATTTCTTTCCCCAGGTTAGGAAAGTTTTCAGCCATTATTTCTGTGAATATGTTTCCTGCCCCTCCTTCCCCCTATTACTTCTGGGACCTCTATGATGCATAGTTGGTTGGCTTCGTGGTGTCCCATAAGTCCCTTAAGCTATCTTTACTCTTGTTCATTCTTACTTCTTCTCTTTTGGATGAGTTCCACTGCCTTGGCTTTGAGTTTGGTGATCATTTCTTCTGCTTGATGTATCTGATGTTGAATTCCTCTATTGAATATTTCAGTTGTTATTGTATTCTTGTCAACTCTGTAATTTCTGTTTGGTACTTTTTAATATATTCTATCTGTTTAAATTTTAACTTTCTGGAGTTTTGTCTAGTTCTTTTGTTTGGTACACAATCCTCTGTTTCTTCATTTTCCTTAACTCTCTGTGTTGGTGTCTGTGTATTAGGTAAAACAGCCTCCTCTCTGCACGTCTTGTGTACGGGATGAACTTATTGTTCAGCTGGTCTGAGCTCTTGGTTGTCTCTCAACACTTTGTGATTGTCCAAGCCGCCTTCTTAGATCTTAGTGGCTCCCAGTAGTTGATGATGTGCTAAGCCCCATTTATAGGTGGGTATTTTGTTGTTCATCCAGTGTATCGGAGTCACCCAGCTAGTTTCTAGATTTCTTACAGAGGGAATTGCTCCGTGTGCATCTATAGATTTGGTGTGTCCATGGGAGGAGGTGGGTTCAGAAGCCTCCTATGTGCCATCTTGTACTGGAAACCTTTCAGGATCCTGCTCTCATTCCAGCTTCTCCATCAAAACCTTCCGTGAACCTTCCAGCCCACAGCGGCAAAGTCTCAGTGCATTGTGTGTCTTTAGTTTTATTCCGCTGTTCTGAGCACACTGCTTTCAGAGTAAGGTGCTTAAGACATATTTTCCCCTCAATAGAGGCACAGCCCGGCAAGGGGCTCCGGCTCCCATGAAGGCTTTTAAATGGCAGTGTGCCTGACAGGGAGCCCTTGGTGCAAGTTTTTCACTCTAATTTAGGGGAAGGTAAATTATAAGCAAGGTCTGGGAACAAGATTTAGAATTATGTGGTATCAACTGGGTCAGTGGGGGTAGGGGAGAATTAGTAAATTATATTGTCATTTAATTACTTGGGAGATTTTTTCCCTAGGGTATTAGTAAAGGAAAAAGTATTCAATGACATGTGTTAAAGACAGTAAGGCAGACATTAGGACAGTTGTGGTAGGTATGGGGACCACTGCAATGGGATTTTATACCGGGGAAGAGAGTGGACTCAACTCCAAATACAACATGGGTGAGTGGGAATTTATAGCCAAGGAGCAGAAGAGGGTGAGTGTATGGAAAATTACTAAGAGAAAACATCCAGGGTAAGGAAGACTCTGGCTAAATTGACCTAACAGGATTCTTGCTGAAGGCAGGCCAGGCTGATCAGACATTCCCTCGGAATGCTGGAGGATGAGGAACCTGGTCAGATATTGAGGCGGGGGCAGGGTTCTGGTTAAATTGACTTAGCAGGGTTCTTGCTAAAACTAGATTTTACAAGGACGTGTACAGATGGTCCTAGAAGAGGTCTCAGGAGCCTGACTAAACTTTTAAATGTTTGTCAGTATCATTTAAAAAATATATTTAGTTTATACGAGTTAGACTGATATGTTTGTGGTTTCAGGTGTTTTTTTAGTTTGTTTGTTTTATTTTTAAATGGAGGGAAATCATATCTAGCTTTCTTAAGGAATCTGGCATCTTAAGGATATTGCGGCCATACTAAACCTGAAAGTGGGCGCATCCGACAAGGAACAAAAAGACCTTTACCGCCACCTGATGGTCATATCATCTTCCTGCAACATCCCCTAGAGCTCCCTTAGGGGAAAGTCAGTGTTTGAACTTGGCCAAATCCAGGGGACACTAAGGCTGTGTCATGAGAGTAACAGCCACGAACAACAGTGTCTTTCCCCTAAATCCCCTCTCTCCCAAGATAAGGTTGAGAATGAGCAGCTGACTAGGGGCCCTGAAGCAGGGAAAATGGTGAAGTCCATGCCCTCCCCCTCCATAGAGTGCGTTTCCAAGACTGAAGAGAAAAGCCAGAGAGGGAAGCTTTGCATGGACTGGCATACTGATTATTACCTTGGACGAGTCTTTTAAGGGCCAGGACAAAGGGCTTCTCTGTTTTGTGCCCCGGAGTGGCTAGAAAATCCATGGTATTTTTCAACTTTCATCCAAAGAGCAGGGAAAAACACAAATCCAGAGAATGGAGCTGAAAGGACAAAAGAAAAAGGAAACAAAATATATTTTTTTTACTTGCATTCTGTTGCAAGCAGTTCATTCAATAAACACATTTCAAGTGCATAGACGTATCATGCGGGGAAAAAAAACAGGGGAGCACAGGAATGCTGCCAAAGAACAGGCAAACTGAATGGTGTTTAGATCCAGCTTTTTGTCTTATACACGAACAAACTGAAGTCAAAATCAGGGGAGGTTTGAGTCCAGGGTAGTGTTACCAGTGAAGTCAGAAATCTAGTTTTAAAAAATCTTAAAACAATCCTTAAGTCCACTATAGCAGAGACAGGGGTGGAGTCTAGTCCTGGCCGGACCCTGAGCTGACCCTGAGCTGGCCATGACCTGACCACGGCAAGAAGACCTGTTCCCTTTTGTCCTTCTTCTCCCCTGGGTCTGCTGCAGGCCCTGCAGGGAGGCGTGGAAGCTGGTTCAATCAGTGCCTTTTCTCCAGCACTCCTCTCCTGCTCTTTTATATGAACTCTGTCTTCTGCCTCTTGTAACTGCAAATGATGCCTCATCTTTGAATACTGCCTGGCAGTCAGGCCAGGCTTCCACACTCACTCACTCAGTGACTCTTTCCCACCTCCCAGGAGGGCGTTAATATCTCTGTTCACACAGAAGGGTCCTGAGAGCAGGGGCTGACGTGCCGTCGGCCATCGCACACCTGGAATGGCAGGGCCGGAGTGGGAACCCGGGTCTTCGGTACATGTCTGGGCATCTCTCCATTGTATTTGCTGCCCTAGCATCTCTGCCGTCAATTTCTGGCTTCCCATTTTGGACTATGACGATTTTCTTGACTCTTTTTTTTTTTAAGTGTGAACATTTTCAAGACGCCCACAAGTGGAAAATGCTCTCCCCCCAGCCAAATCAGACTTTGCCAGATTCCTAACAGCTGTGTGCATTGAAATGACTAATGAAAGAGCCCTCTGCTGCCGGTGGAACTTTCACAGAGGGGATCGCTGCTACCGCTCACTGGGACCGAACCCTGTGCATTTACATACTGGATGTCACCTCAAAAGCCCCCGACCGGGGGATTTCCGGGATGTGATAAGTAAGAACGCTGCTCTGGGCCTTAGAAGGTGCAATGTCTGGGCACTCGTCCTGCAGGGAGGCGGGTAGCCTTTCAGACCCCACCCCTCCCTTGCCATGGGCCCTTCTCCTGCGGAGAGATCCAGATTCAGTCATAGATCCATCCGTGCCACGGTATGGTGTCCCAGCTATGGACTGAGGTGCTGAGAACACCTCGATGAGGAAGTCAGGGCCCCTGCACGCCTGGAACTTGATGCCTGGTTAAGGCAATGGACACGAACATTGGATAATTTCAGCCTGCAGCACGGGTATACTGGGGGTGCATTCTGGGAGCTCAGAAGAGGGGTGCCTAACTGAGCAGTGGTCAGAGAAGGCTTTCTGGAGCTTGAAGTGTCTGAGCAGAGTCTTCAACATTTTTTGAAGAAGTGCTTTTTTTTTTTTAACAATCTAGTTACAGAAGTAATACATCTCATTGCACCTAACTTAAACCTTCTAGAAATGGGTTCCTTTAGAAAAAGTTCAGGGAGTGAAGAGAAAGAAAGAAAACTCGATTAGTAGGATTTCTACTCAATAGGAACATGTGACTTTCTTCTTGAAAAGGAGTTGCATGTGTGTGGGTGTGCACAAGTGCGTGTGTAAGGGGGTGGACGAGTGCCTGAAGGAGGGAGGTGAAGACTCTAGGGGAGACCTCATCTCTGTGGTAGTGATACCGCCTGGGTGAGAAACCAGTGGGCCACTTCCTGGGGACCCACCCGCTATGGGAGTTGGGTTTTTCCAACCTCATTTTCCAGGTTTTGGTCTTGGCTGTTGCTGTCACGTAACTTTAGAGTCTCATCTCTGCCCACTCCTCCAAGCGGTTTATCACTGTGTTCCTAAACAAAACTGATCTCGCCCTAAGAAGAACTGTAGGACCAGCTTTAAGATGTCAACAATATTGAACCTGCTGCAATGTCAGTAAGAGCTCATGTTTATTGGGGATCGTCTTTGCGCCTGCTCTGTGCTTCACAACAATTTTATGAAGTCAGTGTTTTATTATTCCCATTTTACAGATGAGGCAGTTAAGGTTATTAATTACTCAAGCTCCATGGCTAATATTTGGCAGAGCCTGGCTTCAAACCCAGGTCTCTGTGACTCCTACGTCCATGCTCATGAACATGATACTCTGCCACATTATTTCTCGAACATATTTGTCTACAGAAGTGGTTTTTAATGGCTTGCCCCTCATCTCTCAGCACTATTATTACCGTCTCATGGATCACAATTTGGGAAATGCTGACCCAGGCAGCTGTAAAATGGAGGTAATAACACAATCTCAGCGTCGTGATTAAAGAGGTGTCAGAAACGGGTGCTGAGGCTACTCGCCGTCCACCAGGAGTGTACATATTTTAAAAATAACAGTCACAACGTCCTGGATGAAATGACATTGTTTTGGCTGGAATGACAACGAAGATGTTGGTTAATAGGCCTGGGGACCCTCGGGCCCTGGGGGATGGGGCCCTGCATGCTGCCTTCTTCCCTTTGGTCCCCTCCCTACCTCTCCCTCAGGCTCTCTCCCCGACCCCCTGCAGCGCTTGTCTTTGTTCCACAAATAATGATTCAGTGTCCTGCCACTGGGGCTGGGACCTCGCTCTGAAGGACGCTGCTGCCAATTCGGGTCAGCCCCAGAACCCCTCCTCTGCAAATCTGTGTCCTGAGCCCCAACAGGAGGCCAGGTCTCTGTCCTAAACTGGTCAGACCACCCACAGGCCTGCTGCTGCCACCCACCCGATGACCAGGCCTACTTCTGCCCAGAGAACTGTGCTGTCACTTCCCCACTACCTCTGACTTCCCAGTGACAACCCACTGCCTATGGAGATAAGGATCAACCTGGAAGATGCCTGAGTTGGCTATACCTGATGTTGATTTGGGCAGCTCACCAACCCCCAAAAGGGGCCAGTCTTTCAGCCTGATTAGTTCTTTATCTGCTCCCAGGACCCTCTCCCGTCCATCAGACTGCTCCAGGCATGAGTGCCTGGCAGCTAAATCCCAACATTCCTTCTCTGCTGTGCACCAGTCTTACACAGCTGTCATTTTTTTTTCCAAAATTCCAGCTGCCCTGCAGATGTATGCATTGGGATAAAGCCTACTGAAAACGAAACAAACTAAAACAGGCACTCTGCCCAGCTCCTTAATTCTACCTGGGAAAAGCAAAAAAGCATTTGCATTCTTTTCAATAAATATCAAGCACTACTGAAAAAGGAAAAAAAATCCTTTCACATAGTTCTCTCCTTGCACCCGTGAGGGAGCCGTTTTCACTCTCATTTCACACATGGAGCAGATCAGAGAGCCAACGCCATACAACTGAAAGTAGCAAAGCCAGGGCCGGAGCAGCCATCCAGCGTTTGTCCATCTGCCAAGTGCTGCCTCTTGGACCCGGGGCTTTCTGGGGAAGGTTGGGGTCCTTTGCTTCTGGAGTGGCACAAAGTGACAGTATAAGGTGGTTCCACATGACTCTGACGTGTGTGCCAGTCTCCTCTGTTTTCTCCTTGTCCTCCTCTATTCCAAGTCCATCCCACCTGCCAGTCTCCATAGGCATCAGGGTGCTTTTGACTTTTCTCTGGAGCTGGTCCTGGGGTTCTCTGCTATAGCTCAACTACCCACCCCCTCACTCACCTCTTGACATAGCACACCTTGAGCCCCACACTGAGTACTGTGAAGATACACAAAGAGAAATGTGAAACGCGGGTCTTGCCCCTAATAAACTGTTGAAGAAAAATTATTCTGAGATTTGTTTAAAATGGCAAGGAAGATTTTAAGTTTATTGCAATAGTGAGGGAGCTTTAACTTGACTTTTAATACAACAGTGGGGACTTACAGCCAAAGGGTAGGTGAAGGAATGGATGGAAAATTATTGAGAAGCTTGGTTAAGTGCCAAGGGAGGGGCTTGATTGGATATCAAAGGTGGGCCAATTCTTGATTGCCTGGCTTTGCAGGATCCTTTGCTAAAACTGGGCTCGGCAGGCTGAGGGAGGCCTGGTGAAGTGGGTTTGAAGGAGGCTAAGGTTTGGTTAAGGAGGGAGTTTTTGTCAGCATTCACAAAGTAGTGTGAGTCAGGGCCTGAACCCAGGACCCAGAATGATGAAATTATTCATGGATGAACAGTGTTCCAGCCGTGAACACAGCTGGAGCACAGAGAGTGGGTGAGTTTGGACTGTTCCAGTCACTGGCTTAGGGCTGACGACGGACAGTCACGCTGGCTGCATGCCCTGTTCATTCATTTCTTACTACACTGTGACAGCCACATACTTTTCATCTGGTGCTTTGAAAGCTTGTGTTTCTAGGATTTGATACTTTCTACCACAAGTAAGACTGGAAAGTACAAAGACTTTACTTAGACCTTGGACAAGGATTTTAACTTTATGTTTCTCTTCTGCAATTTTGGGACAATTCCTGTAATAGACTGAATTGTGTCTCCTCAAAATTCATACAGTGAAACCTTAACCCCCAATGTGACTCTGTTTGGAGACAGGGCCTCTAAGGAGGTAATTAAGATTAATGAGGTCGTAAGGGTGGAACCCTAATCTGATAGGACTCAGGTCTTTATAAGAAGAGGAAGAGAGGCCATAGATCTGTCTGTCTGTCTGTCTGTCTCCCTGTGTATGCAACAGAGGAAAAACCATGTGAGGACACAGCTGGAAAGTAGCTGTCTGTAAGCCAGAAAGAGACTTCACTATGAAACCGAATTTTACAGCACTGGACTTCTTGCCTCCAGAAGTGTGAGAAGATAAATTTCTGTCGTCTAAGCCACCCCAGTGTCTGGTATTTATGGCAGCCTTAGCAAACCGATCCGATGCTATCTCATGGGTTTACTATGAGAACTGAACATAGTGCAAGTGGAGGCCCTGACAGCCATGTCTACACTTGGTAGTTAGCTTGTTCCTTTTCCTCCTGTTGTGTGACTCGTAGGCTGGTGAAGGGCCTGTTTTCACCAAACATTTTCCTTGCGGCAGAATGATGGCCTGAGTAATTCATACAGTAGAATCACTCCTTTGGATTCAGGCTTGGTTTCTCCATGTCAAGAACCAGTTTAAACTAAAAGGGAAATTTTCTGGAACTATGCTGTCATCAATTAGGGTTCCTGGTTTGAAGCAGCAGAAACTAACTCTGGTTGATTTAGGTCACAAGGGCACTATTGAAAGGATGTTGACAGGTATAGGATTGTTAGGAAGGCTGGAGACCTAGGTGTGGGGCCTCCCAAGGCAAAGGGCCCTACATCACACTGTAGAGTGGTGTGTGAGGACCGCAGGGCTGCACTGCCAGGCACTGGCCCTGCCGCTTGCTCCTCTGACACTCCGAGCACTGGACTTCTAGCATGAATGTGCCTCGTGGTCCCTGCAGTTCAGGGCAGGCAGTGCCGTCTCCTTGGCTGAGCCTGCATCACCACCTGCATTCCCACTAGGGAAGGCCGGGAATGTGAGCATTTGGCATATTTAGCATTGACAGTGGGAGGTAGCCCTGCCCCCCACCAAGATTCATAAGGTGGGGAACTTCCCCAAACAATAAAAGGAGGTTCAAAGTGCCAGATGGCCAAAAAGAATGAAAAGTTCCCCGCAGATACAGGGGAATCTTTCAGAGCCCCAAAATAGGAAGGGTAGCTTCATTCATAGGACCGAGAACCAGGAATTGAAAAGTCAGGAGCCAGGTTGCTCTGGGTGTATCTCTATATTCTTTCTGTCTCTCTCTCTCTCTCCTTGAAGCCTGGGTTTCCCCAGTCTGCTTGCTGATAGTGAGGGCCACCTCCATCCTGAGTATTTTAAATTAGGTTTCTGTCTCCCTTAGAACATCTGTTTCCTCATCTTCCGGAAACACCTCCCAATTTTCTCCTCTGTCCATTCTTGGTCTGGGTGGGCTCCATTCCCAGCCCTAGGAATGAACCATAGGACCCAGGCCCAAGCCAATTAATGTATTCCCTGGCCACCATGATTGATCCGAGGGTGGGCATGTGACCTAAGACAGCCTGGCACTTCTATAAAAATTGAACTACAACTTATGTGTTGTAATGTGTATACACCTTAAATGTACAGCTCAATGCATTTTATGTATTTACACACCCATGGAACCATCACCAAAGACGGAGCTTTTGAATATTTCCAGCAGCCCAGAAGGCCTCCTTGCAGTCACACTCTGTCAAGACACCATCCAAAAAGAACCACTATTCTGACTTCTATTCCCATAGATAGAATTTTTACCTTTTTTGAGCTCCATTTAAATGGAATCATAGCGTATATCATCTTTGGGGTCTGGCTTCTTTGATCAAGATTACAGCCGTGAGATTCATCCATGCTGTTAGCTAGTATTTGTTCATTTTCACACCTGTGTGGAATTCTCTTAGATGAATCAGAGCACAGTTTGTCCATTCTACCATTGATAGATATTTGGGTTGTTTCTGGCTTAGGACCATTAAATGTTACTAGGTAACTTTATTGTATGTATCTTGGTGGACATAAGCACTCATTTCTTTGGGTATGTATCAGGAGTGGAATTTCTGGGTTGTAGAAAAAAAATGCATGTCTTTAGTAGGTATTACCAAATAGTTTTCCCATGTGATTGTACCCATTTTTTTTTCATTTCCAAATCTCTCTCTTTATTATCATTTACCATGTGTCTACCAGTAGGATATGAGACTTATATTTGCTGCACATGCTTTCCTGAACTTTTTACTGTCAGCCTTATAAATTGTAGCCATTTGGAATGGGTTTCACGGAGTGACACTGTAGCTTTAATTTTGTATTTTCGTGATGACTAATGGTTCTGAACACTTTCATGTACTCGTTGGCCTTTGGATATCCTGTTTTGTCAAATGGCTGTTTAAGCTTTTGCCCATTTCTAAAAAATATTGGGGTTTTGGCCTTTTTTTCCCCCAGCAATTCTTCATATGTTCTGGATGTGAGTCCAGATACAGATATTTGCTTTATACATATATTGCAAATATATTCGCCTAGCCCATGGTTAACATTTTTATTCCCATAATGATGCCTTTTTAGAAACATAAGTTCAGTTTATTAATATTTTCTGTGGTTAATACTTTTGTTCCGTTTAAAAAGATCTTTACTCACTCTGAGATCATGAACCAGCTAGCAATTTTTGAGGGAATTAGAAGTGATGGCTCCTTCTTTTTGTTGAATTTGTGGTTGTGAGGTGTTGAGGCCGAGTCAGAAATGGGGGCAGAAAGCGGAAAGACTTGCAGGGCTGGCCTTGGGGTGGGGCACTGCCAGAACAAGGCCATCCTGCGTCTCCCAGGAACTGTCTACTGTGGTTGTGAAATCAAGAAGCAGGGCAATCTCTGAAAAGGTTCATTGAACTCTTCTTTGAAAAAGTATTTACTGAATGTTTATTCTGCAGTGTGACACTCTCATGGAGCTTATATTCTAGAGGATTTCAGAAATTATTTAAAAACACAAATGAACTTATTTACAAAATAGAAATAGACTCACAGATACAGAAAACAAGCTATATTTTAAAAAATTGAAGCATAGTTGATTTACAATGTTGCTTTAGTTTCTAGTATACAGCATAGTGATTCAGTTATACATATATGTATTCTTTTTCAGATTCTTTTCCATTAAAGTTATTACAAGGTATTTAATATAGTTCCCTGTGCTATACAGTAGGACCTTGTTGTTTATCTGTTTTATATATAATAGTTTGTATCTGCTAATCCCAAACTCCTAATTTATCCCTCCCCTGCCTTTCCTCTTTGGTAACCGTAAGTTTGTTTTCTATGTCTGAGTCTGTTTCTGTGTTGGAAATAAGTTCATTTGTATCATTTTTTAGATTTCACATATAAGTGATATCATTTGATACTTTCCTTTCTATTTCTGACTAACTTCACATAGTATGACAATCTCCAGGTCCATCCATGTTGCTGCAAATGGCATTATTTTATTATTTTTTATAGCTGAGTAGTATTCTAGTGTGTGTGTATGTGTGTATCACATATTCTTTATCCAGTCATCTGTCAATGGACATTTAGGTTGCTTCCATGTCTTGGCTATTGTAAATAGTGCCCCTGTGAACACTGGGGTGCATGTATATTTTTGACTTAGAGTTTTCTCCAGATACATGCCCAGGATTGGGATTGCTGGATCATATGGTAAGTCTATTTTTAGTTTTTTAAGGAATCTCCATACTGTTTTCCATAGTGGCTGCACCAAATGACATTCCTACCAATAGCATAGGAGGGTTCCCTTTTCTCTTCATTCTCTCCAGCATTTATCATTTGTGAACTCTTGAATGATGGCCATTCTGACTGGTGTGAGGTGATACCTCATTGTAATTTTGATTTGCATTTCTCTGATAATTAGCGATGTTGAGCATCTTTTCAAGTGCCATCTGCATGTCTTCTTTGGAGAAATGTCTGTTTAGGTCTTCTGCCCATTTTTTTTTGCCTCTTTTTTTTTCTTTTGTTATTGAGTTGTATGAGCTGTTTGTATGTATACTGTGGAAATTAAGCCCTTGTCAGCTGCATTGTTTGCAAATATTTTTTCCCAGTCCATAGGTTGTCTTCTTTGTTTTGTTGATGAAGAAAACAAACTTTTGGTTACCAAAAGGGAAAGGGGGGAGGGATAAATTAGGAATTTGGGACTAACAGATATGCATC
The DNA here is from genome assembly GCF_009834535.1 of Camelus ferus. Taxonomy (NCBI): domain Eukaryota; kingdom Metazoa; phylum Chordata; class Mammalia; order Artiodactyla; family Camelidae; genus Camelus; species Camelus ferus. The sequence goes on from NC_045716.1 coordinate 9,359,370, forward strand.
ACTATATATAAAATAGATAAACAACAAGGACCTACTGTAAAGCACAGGGAAATATATTCAATATTTCGTAATAATCTACAATGGAAAAGAATGTAAAAAATATAGATAAATATATATAAATAGCTGAATCACTTTGCTGTACACCTGAAACTAACACAACATTGTAGGTCAACTGTAATTCAATTAAAATTTGTTTGTTTTGGGAAAAAAACCACTTTCTTATAGTACAGGTTAGAAACGCCAGGTGAGGACATGATAAATAATTTGTCTTCATAGCTAGGGCAGAACCGCTGCTAAACCAGAGCCACAGATGAAACCTGGGCTCCTGGATTAAATCTTCTCCCAGCCCCTCCCCCCACCCCAATACCAGTCTACCAAAGAAAAGCCTGAGAGATGGTGAAAATGAATGAATACCCTTTGCTCCATGCTTAAGGTAGACTCTGAGCCTATCTCAAGTGGGTGGAGGCTTTCTTCTTTTCCTTTAACACTGGGTAAATAGAAACTGAGATGCTCTCTGGTCTGCAGTGGCCAGAGACTTCAGGAAGCCCACACAAGTAAAGGGGCCAAAGCAGACCAGTGTCAGAGGGGGGAAATCAGAGGGACTTCCCCCAAGTCCTTCCTGTCAAAGAAAGAAGCATTAGAGAACTTCTTGAAGGAAAAACAAACAAGCAAACAAACAAAAAAACAAAAAAAAACCCAACATCTCAAGGACTATTCCAGACTGGGTAAGTGTCTCCCTGGTGGGTCTGGCACCTCTTGGGTTTTACCCAAGACACTGGGCTTCATCCTGCTTTGGTCAGCCCCAGGAATCTGGCATTTAAAGCAGGATTGCACAGATTCAAGAGTCCAAGGCCAGAGCTCAGTTTAAGGAGCACCGGGGTCTTCTCACTGGCAGTGGGTGGGAAGTGCTGGACATTTGAATGTCTTGGTGAGCTGGTGACTCCATGAGGACTCTTCTGACCTTCTCTGTCCCTGCCTCTAACTTTCATCACACTGACTCCAAGAACCAGCACCACAAGGGCTTACTTAGAAATGCTCATAACTGTTAAATCATCACTAGGGTCTTTATACTGACTATGTCCCTTCACAATAAATGTCTTTTGAATGTTCCCTCACATTATTAGAGGAAGGCAGGACATTTTGGCAGTGGTTCCTAAATTCAGCTGGGTGGACTGGTGCCAGGCTATAAAAGACTCACCCTTGTGGGTCTTGGTTTGGGCTTCAGAGTTTATTTTAATAAGGCATCCAGGTGATTATGATAAATAGATGATCCTGAAACACTTTTCTGTTTGGGGCTTGGGCTCTGACAGACCCGGGTTTCAATTCTGGCTGTTTTACCACTTAAAAATTGTATTTTCTTGCACACAGATAGCCTTCTGAGCCCTCAGTTTTCCTGTCTGTAAAATGGAGGATAATAGTAATACCTACCTCACAATGTTGTTATGGAATGAATGAGACAATGTGAAGCTTCAGCATGTAAAGCTGAAGCACAGGGCTTGTCACTCAGTAAGTCATAGTAATATATTTGCTGCCATTTATCCGTATTATTATTATTCAGCCCATAGGCTGCTTTCACTTCTCTCCATTATTGTGGCTTTTTTTTTTCTGCTTTAACTATCTTTTAACATTGCTTTGTTATATAAAAGGGTTCAGACGAAATTTTACTTATTACAAACAGAACGAAGTACATATTATTTTGATTTATAGATGAGGATATAGGTAAAAAGAAGTAATTTGCCCCAAATCACAAAACTTGTAAGTGCCAGGGCTGAGGTCTAACGCAGGACCGTGGGATTCTACAGCTAAGAAGGGCAAAGTTGGGAGAAATATAGTAATCTCTTGGTTTCCGTGGGGGATTTACTCCTTGGATGCTCAGGTCCTTTATAGTCAGCCCTCCACACCTGCGGGTTCTGCGTCTGCAGATTCAACCTGCGGAGAACGCGCTGTTCTCACGCAGTGAGAGGAGACGCCATCTATTCATGCCCTTCTCGCGCACTTCATTATTACACGCTTTGAGTATTTGAGTAACTGTAAGGAAGCTCAGTGAATTCATCTGTCCACTTAAAGTTTTACCAGCTGAACCTTTCCCCACGAAGGGGAAACGAATGGATGACACGCCTGGCTGACCAGGTGAGGCTGCTGACCGGTGAGGCCGCTGATCAGCACGTCAGAAAGCTGAATCGCCCCCAGTCCCAGCCTGAACCCGCGTTTGCACATTTTCACAAGGTTCCCAGGTTAAAGTCTGAGAAGAACGAAGAGGAGGCAGAACCATTGTGTGGAGGGAAGAGCCGGATCCGGGCGGCACAGTTGCCGTATTTTCCTGATTGAGGGAGTTGGGATTTCTAGGTGAATATTACTCACCCTTGGAGGGGAGAGAAGGGCTGCTACACCTAGGCTGGCGTTCGCATAGGAGGTTCATCCCGGCTCCGTCCATCATACAGGAGCAGAGCGGTTCCTTCTTATTTTCACCTACATCCTTGGGAGTGCTGCCAGCAGCATTGTTTGGATACCAGCACCAGGTGGGCTCACCTAGACACGCTCATAACTGTTAAGGCATGGTCGGCGTCGTGATATTGACAAGTCCCTTTACAACAAACATTTTTGAATGTTGCCTCACCTTATTAGAGGAAAACAGTAACAGTGGGGTAGTAAAATTGGATCTTCATATCCACCTACCACTTTTGCATAGAGAGCTGGTGAGTGTATTTTTTGACTATTCTGGGCCCCAGGGACCGTATCCCTTGAATTCCTGTTTAATTACAAATTAGAGATACTTAGGTAAGGTTTATGGTTCACTGTTAGATATACCTCTCTGGCAAAATTGTCGTCATCCGCTGTTTCTGGTGGACTGTGGGTTTTTTTTAAAGATTACGGACTACATCTTTTCTCATTTAAATTTAAATTTTATTATAAGTATAAGATGCATACAGAAAATAGCACAGATCTTTTATATGATTTTTTATTGAAGTGTATTTGATTTTAAATGTTAGTTTCAGTTGTACAGCAAAGCAATTCAGTTATACATACACATGTGTATTTTTTTCTTTTCAGATTCTTTTCCATTACACATCATTCAAGAAATTGAACATAGTTCCCATGCTATACAGTAGGTCCTTGTTGTGTATCTATTTTATATATAATAGTGTGTATCTGTTAATTCCAAACTCCTAATTTTATCCTTCCCCTGTAAAATAGCACAAATTTTAAGTGTACAGCTTGAGGGAATACATAAAGGATATACACCCAGCACCCAGATTGTGAAACAATATCTCTTCCAGCCACTATTTCCCTATTATCATCCCACCAGAGTAAGCAAAGTCCTCGCTTCTCTTACTGTACATTAGTTTTGCATGTGAGAGCCATATTTTTATATCAGAAAAAAATACTTGATTTAAAAATATTACAAATCAGTAAAAGCAAATGTCCTTCAGGGAATACACAATAGTTCAATTACGAATTCTGTGATCCTTGGTTTCACCTGTAAATGCTGGAAGATTTTCAATTTAATTTTGTCTTCTTGTTTTGAAATCATTTTGAACTTAAAGAAAACTTGCAGGAATAGCATAACTGTTTTCCTGAACCATTGAAAAGGAAGTTGCTGGCATCAATACCCTGTCACCCCCCAAATATTTTAGTGTGTAATTCCCTCCCAGGGACATCCTACTGCATAACAGTAATACAACCATCAAAGTCAGGGAAATAACATTGATACATTATTACTACATAATGTGCAGGCACCATTCAAGTTTCATCAGGTCAGGATTGTGTATTCATGTCTCCTTCCAAGTAAGGGGAGTTCCTCCATCTTCCCTTGACTTTGAGGGTCCTCACACCTTGTAAAATTAGAGGACGGATATTTTGTGGATTGCATCTCAGTTTGAATTTGTCTGATGTTTCCTCATAATTAGATTGAGATAATGCTCTTTTAAATTTTAATTTTGGCAGGAGTATCACAGAAGTGATGGTCTTCTCATTGCCTCCAATAGGTGGAGCACAATTTCTTTTTTTTTTTTTTTTTTGTATTAAGGATGATGTTCACTTTGATCACTTGGTTAAGAGTATATGCCAAGCTTCCTTATTATTTTTTTCTTTATAATTAGTATTTTGTGGTAGTAAGTTTGAGACTATGTAAATATCCCGTTCTGCATCAAAACCCATCAGTTTTAGTTCCATTGATTACTCTTGTTTGAATCAGTATTATTATGATGATTGCCAGATAGTGATTTTCTAATTTAACTTAACTCATTGTACATATATTAGTTGGCATTCTGCTGTAAGGAAAAACTTTTTCTTCTTCTTAATAATCAATTAATTAACAAATGCATTCATCTATATCGATATAGCCTCATGGATTCCTATTTATTGGGTGCTAATCTGTTGTCATCTTTATTTCCTAATCTGTTATCACATTGTCCCCAGTTTGGCAGTGCTATCCCTTGACCCACACTGCTCAGGCTCTGACATCCCACACTGGACCGTGCTAATAGACTCCTCATCCTGCTTGGGCCCCAATGCCCCACTCCAGGCTGTTTTTCTGCACCCTCCTCCAGAGGCCGTCCTCATCTGACAGTGGTTTCATGGTGGGCCACTGCCACCACCTTTGCTCCCTTGTGTAGACGTCTGCCTTACTCTACTCAGGCTTTGACGGCTTGCACTGAGCGGTGAGGTCACCCTTCTCCCTGCTTTGCCATCCTGCCTTGCCATTGTTACTGTGTCCCCATCCCACAGCTAGACCTCCTCCTTGCCTTGCTCAGATCCTAATGCCTCTCACTGCTGCTACTGTCCCTCCACACAGGCGCCTTCCTCACCCCATCACCACAGCGCCCCCACTTGGAAGCTCTCCATAATTACCCTTCAGGATTCCCACACCCTGAAATTCCACCCACCATCCCCACTACCTTGCTCAGCCCCTTCAAATAACTTTCAGACTGAATTATTCAGGAGAGGAGGCAGGACAGCAGAGGCAGTCAGAGGGCTGACATCTCCCACAGGCATGGTAGACCCAGTACCCAGGGTCCATGATACTTTTGGGGGGCTACCACAGTGTTGTAGTTTTAATTTCTTTTAAATTCAGAAGAAATAATGACTATAATAACAATGATGAATATAATAACGAATTCAGCTTGAGTATATTTGTTTTCATATTAATGCAAAATAAAACTTTTATTTATTTATTTTTCTAATGGAGGGGGTGACCATGAAGGCAAAAGTGCCTAGAGCCCGTGCAGGTTATGGTGCAGCCCTGCTGTGTCCTAATTAGCTTTGTAGGCCCAGTTCCTTGAGTTTTTGGAACATAATATATACTTAGTAAATGGCTGGGAAGTTAGTGAATGAGTAAGTGGCCAAACATTAGGACCTACAGTTCTTGTTTTTTCCCATGGGAAACAAGAATAGGATAGAGTAAATGATATTTGTTGATGGCCTGTTTACTAGAATGAGTGGGGTTTTTTTCCCTGATAGTTCAAAGCTATCCACATATTCATCCATTCATTCAAATATTTACTGAGTACCTACAATATGCCAAGGCCCTGCTTCCTTTATGTGTGTCACTATGGGATGGAGGAATGTCTGCTTTAGTCTTAGGAGAGCCTTGAACTAACCAGCCAGTGTGGGAACTGAACCGGCCCTACCTCCTTAGCAGAGCTCTCTGGTTCACTGGGGCCCACAGGTCAAAAATGTGTTACGATAATCCTCTAGGTTCAGTAATATGCATCCTTGCTCCATGCAGCCTTTGCTGTACCTCTGAGGTTAGTTACCTCCATCTTTTCTCAGTATGAGTCACTGTCAAAAATGCACATGCCATTGTAACTGGTTTAGTTCCTGTTCTGTCAGTTGTTTTTTAAACAATAATAAAATCAAATCCAAGGCTCCGGCTGAGGACTTGGTTTTATTGATAAGGTACAACGTGAGATGGATGAGATGTTTGGGGCCAGAATTATTTACTATGTACTATTTTTATCGATAGCTTCCTTTTCCCAATCTCACTAATTTAAATATATAATTCAGACAGTAGATAAAGTTAAATTTTCCTCTGCACTATGACAAGGTACTTTGCAAACACAATGCCTAATATACTTAAATAACATAACACTTTCAAATACTGTCAAGTACTTTGGCATAAACGCTTCCATTTGGCATAAACCCTTATTCTATTCTAAGTCAGTGATTTACACACTGGCCCATGGCCAAATCCAGCCTACTGTCTGTTTGTGTATGGCCTGTGAACTAAGAATATTTTTTACATTTTTAAGTGGTTGAAAAAAAAGTAGAAGGAAAAATAATATTCTGTGCTAGGTGAAGACTGTATTACATTCAAGTTTCAACATCCATAAGTAACGTTTTATTGGACACAGCCACGCTCATTTGCTTATGTATTAACCATTGCTGCTTTTGAATTATGAAGGCAGCGTTGAACAGTTGCAAAAGAGACTGTATGGCCCACCAGCCAAGATACTTGCTACCTGAAACTTCGCAGAAAAGTTTGCCTTCATCTGTTCTAGTTACTTGGGATACATCAGTGAACAAAACAAAGATCCCTGTTTTGGAGGAGGTCACTGAGTGGACATCACTGCCAGCTGACCCTAAAGCTAGACCTGGGCAGTTGAGGGCTCCTCACCCTCCTCCCTGTCCTTGGAATGTGAGTTCCACCCACCATTCCCATAGCTGGAGGCATTTCAAGGATGCAGCCATAAAAGGTAAAGTGTTGTTAAGACCATGTGGACTGTATGCATGACTGAACCCCGTTAAAGCCTCTGTATAAACTTTTAAGGTTCTGGTGGACAGGTTTGGAGATCTACACATCTTACAGTCACCCGAGACCAGCCTTGTAGGTAAGTTCCCTTGCTTAGTAAACCTGCCAACTACATTTCATGGGGGAAGACGGTAAACAATAAACATAAGTAAATTGTATATAGTATGTTAGAATGTTAAAAATGTACTGGAAAAAATACAGAGGACAGTGAAGTAGATAGGGTTTTTTGTTTTTTGTTTTTTTTTTTTTGGAGGAGGAAGATGTTACAATTTAAAAGAGAGCAATCAGGGTAGGCCTCACTAAAAAGGTAATATTTGAGCAAAGACTTGAAAATGGTGAGGAGTGAACTGTGTGGGTGTCTTGGGGAAGTATTCTAGGCAGAATGGTAATGGTAGCTCCTCATAGGGTTGTTATGTAGATTAAATGAATTAATCAGTTAACTAAAAATAGTGCCTGACACATGAAAAATTCTCAAAAAATAGTTCTTTTTTTAGCACCAGTTGACGTAGAGGCTACTTTCCTCTCTGCACCGAGTCACTCTCTGTAGGCAATTCCTATAGTAGAGAGAGGCTCTCCTAAGTACACAGGGTCCCGATATTTTTGCTTTATCTGTTCTACAATTAGCTCTCATCCCTGAGGCTTACCTCTCAGGGACAGAAGTGTTCCCAGAGAATTACAGTCCTAGGATGTATCATATCTGTGGTCTGCATAGCTACAAAGCACAGATCTGAGAGTTGGTCGTCACTCACAGTCACAGGGACTTGCCCCGCCATCATACAGTAAGTCAGCAGTGAAGCTTCAATAGACGTGGGGTCTCTCGCTTCCAAGTCCCGTGCTCTCTGTTCCTGGTCTTCCCCCTACTCCTCACAGTAAGACTATTCTTATACAATCTTATTTCTTCCAGTAAATTTTCTGGTCTCTTTGTGCCAGGACCACATCTTAATTCACTTTTGTTTTCTCCTTCAGAATCAGGTATTGAGCAAAGAAACAAAAACTCCAAACTGTTGAAAGAACACTCAGCACATTGACTTGCTGATGATAACCATTTCTAATCTGAATTGCTGTGTGTGTAAATCTGTCAGAAAGTGTCAATGTGGAACTGATTGTCCTTCATTTCCTATGCTCATATAAAGCACAGGGAGATAAACTGTCCTACAAACTAGGGAGTTCACAGACCTTTACATTTTCAAACTTCTTTATGTTGTTAAATATCATATGAAGGTCCTGGAGCCCAGCAATGCATTCATGACCTCTGGGCTTTGATGATCTCTACAAGGCTAGCAGTAGTGTCAGGCTGCTAGGTAAGAGATGGCATTTCCAGGGTAAAAGAAAAAAAAAAAACAAACACATGGGCAGGACAGATGCTGGCTTATCCCTTGTCTCTGTCCACGGTGGTTCTCAAAGTGTGGTCCATGGACCAGTAGCATTAGCATCACCTGAAAACTTGTTAGAAATGCAAATTCTCAGACCTCACCTCAGACTGACTGAAACTGAACTCTGGGTGTGGGGCCCAGCCATCTGTGTTACAACAAACTGTCCAGTTGATTTTGAGGCACACTGAAGTCTGAAAATCACTGGCCACTTGTATGTCTTTTGTGGATTTCTGGCCAGGACTTACCCTGCTCTGCCAAGTGCCTACGCTGTGTGTTGGGTATGTCAGGAGCTTCTTTAGTAGAACTTGGTGATGACCTCGAGTCAGAAAAGGCTCTCTGTGGAAAGTTGAGATTGTACCACTTTTCTAGTTGTTTTAACACATTCTTTCTGACTAATGAAGGCAGGATACACATTGACATGAAGAATAACCAGGGTATTAGATGATTAGGTCAGCTGTTGAAATGAAGGAGGCTTTTAAGTCTCAAAATTCTACCTTTGGTTGTGGCTGGATATGTACACCAGCTGGACTGTGGCAGGAATAGTGTGGAATCTCAGAATCTCTGCTCTGGTTTGGGCGGGCTATTTAAAAAGCCTATTAACAGTGGATAGAGTGCCTCTCCAGGGTCTTAGGGCAAATCAGCCTGTAGGAAGTACAGGTATTAATCTTTCCAACCATGTAAGATGGCAGATGTGATGTACCTTTGGCTGAGGCATGGGAAGAATAAACCTAGGAATGCATCTTTGACGTAGGACAAAAGACACAAATTTTACCCTCTCCCCCAATATAAAATTCCTGAGCACAGGAAATGAGGCCTGGAATTTGAGGCAAATGATTAAAAATATCCTTGTAAAGAAGCCATAGATTTTCAAGACAATATTAACAAAACAAGTGCAAGTGAACAATAAGAAAATGAGAGAGCTCTAGCAGTACAAGCTTTACATTGGCTGCATCACAAGGCAAAAATAGATGATCTAATCAGTTCTGGCAAACAGTTGACCATACAATATGACTTTATCCACATTTTTGAAAAATGGGTTTATTATTAATAATGAGTTTGCCCAAATATATAATGTACCTTGAAATATAAACTAACAACAGCATGAGGCCAGTTGGATTCACAAGAGCTTTGAAAACAGAAACATGAAACAATCATTTCAGTGACGTTTAAAGTCATACCAGTGTTAAGTCTGTATTTTACAACATTTCACCAAACTGACTGATATGATTTGAGAAGTGATTTTGAAGTTGCTCGCTTGTAATATCAAAAGACAAAAAGCTACAAACCAAGAAGGAAATGAATATGCTTCCTGCTAAAATACAAATGTTTGAGATAATTCAAAGGAAAAATGGCATGAAATTAAATTTCATTCTTTGTCAGGAAAAAATATTGGGAAATACGTGAAAAACACAGCTGTATCATACAAAGGAAGAATTATTAAGACAAATTACTCAGTGTGGGATACTTGTTACACAAACTGTTTGAAAGTACAGATGTTTCTCACATCTCAGCTAATGGTAAGTTCTAGATTTTGTTTCAGGAGTAGCATTTGGGAAGAACTACATATTTGAATAAGTTACTAAAGAAAGGATATACAGATATTAATTGTACATAATTTACTTAAACACTTCATTCTATAGGAAAACTGTATCCCTACTTTTAAACTATCTTTTGTGGATAAGTTCTCAGAAACACCACTCTGGCCATTTCATCTATTACACTATCAACTTTTTACCACCATGCAGAAGAATCTCAGGGTGTCAGGTGTGAGCCTTCATAGCCAAAGACTGGGACTGTGTGCTCTGCTAAAAGGCTTTGAACCTGATTGTGGGGTAAATGGATCAGATTTACAGTTTTAGACCATCATGGGCTGGAGGTGGCAAAGAGCCAGGAAAGGGCAAGTCAGAAGCAAGGAGACATGGAAAGGAGGGAAGATGATCCGGAGAACAGATGAGGACGCCCTGAACTAGGGATATGGTACATGGCACAGGATGTTGAGTGAGGGTGAGAGAATGTCGGGAATGACTCCCAGCTTATTCTGGCACTGAGTTAGGGAGAGAGGACATCTGGAATAGATTCCTGGGAATAGTCATGGGGTGCTGAGTGAGCTTTCAGCAGAATTTAGTGGAGGAGCTCACTTCCGGCATTAGGGCTTGCCTCTGGGTATCCTCCTGCTAAGGTGTATCCTTCTCTAGGCATGTTAGGGGGTCGGTGCCCTCATCTTTGGCCGTCTGTCCCTTCCTTCCCCACCCAACCTTTAGCCCTGGGACTCCACTGGGGCCTCAGTTCCTCCAGTGTTCCCATCGGTCTCATAACCTTTTCTTCCTCACTCTACCCACCAAACTTTGATTCCCTCTCCACTTTGGTGGTCTGACTACTGGACAGAAACTCCAAAATTTATGGCCTTGTGATTCCATTTCAACTATTGCATTTGGAGTGAAATCTCTTTCTTTGAGTAGTTTTAGTGGTGATTCATAAGGGTTTTTTTGAGATGTTTGTTTATAGTTAAGCATTCTGGATGGTGTGGTTATAATTTTTAAATATTATGCTAAATATAAGGCTTTTTCTTCCATCTTTGCTCAAGCTATTTTCCATCTAAATTGCCTGCTTTAGCAGTTATGGATGGGCTTTCTTATATTGCTTGTCCAATTTGAGGAAAGTTTGATTTTTTTGCCTCCTAATTTTTTTTGCCTAAGTCTCTTGAGAAAGATTTTTTCTATCAAAATATTTAAATATCATCTCTTAAGAAATATGTGTTCAATGAGCAACAATGAACGAACAAATAGGTCCTTGGGACTTGAGCTACTGATGACACAAATAATACTTACCAGTTGATGAGTGTGAAGCCGCAGTACTGTAATTTAAAACTATTATTTCTAGTCCTAAAAATAGCACTGTAATGCAGACGGTTGCTTGGAGGGTGGAAATAGGACTACAAATTGCTTTTTTTCCTTCTTCCTCTTTTTAGGTTTCTTTCTTCCAACTGACCCTAGTAAAACTTGGTTTGGTTGTATAAGAACAGTACTGCATTTATTTACATTTGTTCAAGTTTGGAAATGTTTTCTTTCTTTTTTTAATTGAAGTAGAGTTGATTTACAAAATTATATTAGTTTCAGGTGTACAACATAGTGATTCAATATTTTTATAGATTATACTCCACTTAAAGTTATAAAATATTGGCTATATTCCCTGTGCTGTGCATTATTACATCCTTGTATTTTATTTATTTTATACCTAGTAATTTGTACCTTTTAAATCCCTACCCCTGTTTTGCTCCTCCCCATTTCATTATTGATGGTTCTCTTCACTGTGCAGCTGCTTTTTAGTTTGATGTAGTCCCATTTGTTTAATTTTTATTTTGTTACCATTGTCTGAGGAGACAGACCCCCAAAATACATTGCTAAGAATCATGCCAAAGAGTGTATTACTTATGTTATCTTCTAGGAGTTTTATACTTTCAGATATTATGTTTAAATCTTTAATATGTTTTGAATTTATTTTTTATATAGTATTGAGAAATGTTCTAGTTTCATTTTTTTATATATGTCTGTTCAGTTTTCTCAGCACCACTTCCTGAAGAGACTATTTTCCCCATTGTATATCTTTGCCTCTTTGTCACAGATTAGTTGACTGTATGTGTGCAGGTTATTTCTGGACTCTCTATTCTGTTCCATTGATTCATCTGTCTGTTTTTGTGCCAGTACATACTGTTTGGTTACTATGCTTTGTAGTATAATTTGAAGTGAGGGAACTTCAAACTATACTACAAAGTATACTGCTTCTTTCTCAAGATAGCTTTGGTTATTTGAGGTCTTTTGTGGGTTCCATACAAATTTTATGATTAGTTGTTCTACTTCTGTGAGAAAATGCCATGGCTATTTTGATAGGGATTGCATTCAATGTGTAGATTGCTTTGGGTAGTATGAACATGTTAACAGTATTAATTCTTCTGATCGATGAGCATGGCGTATCTTTCTATTTATTTGTGTTGTCTTTGGTTTCTTTCATCAGTGTCTTACAATTTTCAGAGTACAGGTCTTTTACCTTCCTGGTTAAATTTATTCCTATGTATTGTATTCCTTTTGATGCAACTCTTTTCTCTTTCTGATAGTTCATTATTGATCTACAGAAATGCATCAAATTTCTGCATATTAATTTTGTATACTGAAACTTTATAAATTCATTCATTAATTCTAATAGTTTTTTAGTGGAGTCTTTAGGGTTTTGTATGTATAGTATCAGGTCATCTGCAAATAGTGACAGTTTTACTTTATGCCATCTAATTTGGAGGCCATTTATTCCTTTTCCTATCTGATTGCTGTGACTAGGGCTTTCAATACCATGCTGAATAAAAATTGTGAGAGTGGGCATTCTTGTCTTGTTTGTAATCTTAGAGAAAATGCTTTCAATTTTTCACAAAGTCTATAACAAAAGACAAAGAAGGTAATTATATAATGATAAAGGGATCAGTACAAGAAGAAGATATAACATTTGTTAACATTTATGCACCTAATATAGGTATACCTAAATATATCAGGCAAATATTAACAGATATGAAGAAATTGACAATAATACAAAAATATTAGAGAGCTTTAAGACCCAGTGTACATCAGTGGACAGATCGTCCAGATAGAAAAACAATAAGGAAACAGTGGTCTTTTTTTTTTTTTACACTGCTGTAAAAGTTAATAAAATCTACACATGTATAAAATCTTTATTCTTCGTTTGGGGGCTGTCTCAGTTAAGGCACCCCAAGTTGGAAACAGTGGTCTTAAATGACACATTAGACCACTTGGAGTTAATAGATATCTACAGGACAGTCCAACCCAAACCAGCAGAATACATATTCTTTTCAAGTGCACATAGAATGTTTTCCAAAATAGATGGTATGCTGGGTAACAAAAATGTCTCAACAAACTTAGGAGGATAGAAAGTACATCAAGAATTTTTTCTGATTACAACAGTATGAAACTAGAAATCAATTACAGGAGAAAATAAAAGGGAAAATCACAAACACATGAAGTTTAAGCAATATTATACTAAAAAACCTGATCTTGGAGAAAATGCTTTCAGCTTTTCACTACTGAGTATGATGTTAACTGTGGGTTTGTCATAAATGGCTTATGCTAAGGTATGTTCCCTCAATACCCATTTTGTTAAAGGGATGTTGAATTCTGTCAAAACCTTTTTCTGTATCTACTGAGATGAACTTCTGATTCTTACTATTGTTATATGATGTATCATGTTGATTGATTCGCAAATATGAGCCATCTGTTCATCACTGGAATAAATCTCTCTTGATCCTGATGTGTGACTATTTAAATGTATTGTTCAATTTTATTTGCTAATATTTTGTTGAGGGTTTTTGCATCTGTGTTTACCAGGGATATTGGTGTGTAATTTTTTATTTTGTACTGTGTTTGTCTGGTTTGGTATCAAGGTAAGGCTGGCCTCGTAGAATGAGTATGGAAACATTTCTATCTTTTTAACTTTGAAATAGTCTGAGGATAGGTACTACCTCTTTAAATACTGGTAGAATTTCCCTGTGAAGCTGACTGTTCCTGGACTTTTATCTGGTAAGAGTTTTTAAATTACTGAATCATCTTCATAACTATTGGTAATCAGTCTGTTTAGATTTTCTAGTTCTTCCTGATTAAGTCTTGGAAGATGGTATGTTTCTAGGAATTTATCCATATCTCCTAGGTTGTCCAATTTTTTATGTACTTGTGCTTAGTATTCTCTTACGATTTTCTGTATTTCTGGGATTACGTTGGTTGTAATTTCACCTCTTTTATTTCTAATTTTATTTATTTGGGCCCTCTCTCTTTTTCTTTTGTGCATCACCATTTTTCCCCCTTGTCTCTGTTTTTCTTCATGACAGTTCTCAATGTCTGGCATACTGCATATTTCTACATATTTACCTGCCGTGACTCTTATCAGAATTATCCAGTGACTTCCCTCCTTACTCCCAGCAAAAGCCAAACTAATCACAGTGGCTGAGAAAACTTCCGTGATGTGGCTCCTTGTTGTTCCTTGAAGGAATCAGGCTGATTCTTGACTTAAGGTCTTTGCACTTGCTTTTCCCTCTGCTTCTAAGGGTCTTCTCACAGATATCTGCATGGCTAACACCCTCATTTCTTTCAGGACTTACTCATATGATCAGACAGGTCCACCTTAACTATCCTGTTTGTAATTCCATCACTCCCACAACCCCACAGGACTCCCCATCCTCCTTTTATTGCCTAGAAAATACCACCTTCTGTCATAGCAGGCATTGATTTATTTCTTTCTTTTACTCCCTGAAGAATGTAAGCTGCATGAAAACAGGGATTTTTGACTCTTAAAATCTTGGGAAATAAACCTCAGTCAATAGTGGGCAAGTGAATGAATGAAAGGCTGGAAAACAGGAAATACAAAGGGCAAGGATGTAAGAAATTTTAAGAAATGCTACAACTCTAATTTGACCCGATTCCCTCTGGGATCTCTCATTACAGTGCTACGGTATTGTACCTACAGCACTGTGGCACCTCCTTCCTTGGACTCTTGCTGAGTGCTGACTTTGCTAAAGGGAAGGAAGCATTTCATTTCACTTGGTGGGAGTGACCAACTTTCCCTCTTTCTCCCAGATAATGTTTTGAGCCTTTACGACCACTAAAGGATCACTTCCAGATTTCTCAGCTGGGCTCTTCCCTTCAACCAACACATGGGCTTCTTCTCCTGCAGAACTGTGGATTTCCTGGTTACTGTTCATTGTCACATTATAGACATTAGGCCATGAAGGAAAGGGAAGTTGGAGTTTTTGGTTAATAGCCGCTGTTGTCTTGGTGTGTAGGAGGCAAGATCATGTGTTGACTGAGGGTGGAGGCAGCGTACAGATGGTGAAACATGAGCCGTCACTGACGAGATTCAGAAAGTGGCTGACAAGAGAAGGAGTGGTTGAGCAGAATGAAGCGTTTGGGAAAAACATACTGGCTGGAGTTTTTGCATAGCAAATCATTTGTTCTGTGGTTTTGTTAGGAAGAAGAATGAATTGAACTCCAATTCCTACTGTGGGAAACTGGCAAGCAGGAAGGGAAACGGTATTGTGATTTGCCCATGGAGATCCTTGTTGCTCTCAAACTATAGGAGCTGCTGAAGGTGGGAGAGCCCCATAAGACCAGGTAATCATCAGCACCTGTGCAATGATCAGACATTCAGCAAATATATGGGGAAGGGGCAGAGGGGACCTGGGTCTTCCAGAAGGGAGGCCTTATGATCATTTTCTAGTCCTAGAGAGATTAACATTGATAGTGTGACTTACCAAGCATTCCTTGTGGGAGCTGTGCCTATTGCCAGGCAAAGCCTCTGGGAGGAACACCCATACTCACAGCATCACACAGGTCCCTTCCTGCTGGAGGAAGGGAAGGCTGTTGGAGACAAAATGTTCTGGTTCCTACCTTTATCAGACTCCCCTGAAGTTCAACAATAAGTTTTATTTTTCAGATCAGAAGCTTGGGTTAGCAAAATGCCCATGATCCCCAGAGCAGGTAGGTCCTCAAGGGAAAATATAGGGTGAGATAAGGGACAGAGTTCAAGAAGTCTATATTCTTCCACTAACAAATGAGGAAGCAGACACAGGAGAAAGCTTTCATCTGTCTAGAGGTCTCCCTCCCCAGCCTGTCCTGAGAGTGGCATAGAGGACTGTTGAGTGGGGAGGAGAGAAAGTGGTAAAATAGATGGGTAGACCTTCTTTCTCTTCCCTCTCCCTTTTTCTCCATTCCCCAGCTTTATAGCAGAGAGAGCCCATGTCTGTTAGTGCTCCACAGCCTGGAAAACAGAACAGAGGCCTCCCTTTGGAACTGCACGGGGCACAAAGGGCCCACCACAGTGGGGAAGATCAACCATGGGCCAATGCACTGTGAAAGGAAACACAAGGAGACTCAGAGCAACGAGTAGAAACCAGAAACTTAAACAGTCGAGGTTTGTATCTGTTCATACATCTTCTCAATTTGCTGACTTTCCAAGTAAAATCACTATTCCTTGCCCCAATAACTTGTGTCTTGATTTCTTGGCCTGCCATGCAGCAGGCAGTATGAGCTTGGACTTGGTAACAAGGAAACATGTGCAAGGTTCAGGACCTTGGATCCAGGACAGGCATTTGGGGACAGGGCACTTCTACAATGGAATATGAAAAAGCTTTATGCCCTAGGGACAAATTGGAGCCCATACCAAAAGAGAAGGAAGGAAAACAACATTTATGGGGTTCTTGGTATATATCTTGGATTCGTCTAATACTTGTCATATAACACAAACATGTATCATTTGTATCTCATAACGGTTCTGTTCAAGTACTGTGATGCCTTGATTCTGCAAATGACAAGACTCAGTCCTAGAAAAGCAAAGTAAGTTGTCCAGGGTTACATGCTAACAAGTGGCTAAGCTGAGATTAGTCCTCAGTCTCCCGACTCCACATCCAGAGCACTCATTAGCTCATCCCACTTGGGCAGGAGATTCAGCAACCAAGCCACTGGGTGACAAGATTTTAATCATATTCTGGCAAGGGGCCTGTGCTACACACATTTGGTAAATATCTGCTGCTGAATAGATATAAACCTCGACTGTTTGCTTTTAAGTGCGCCCTGTGTGCCCCCGTGCAGCTACAAAGGAAGGCCTCTGTTCTGTTTTCCAGGCTGTGGAGCACTAACAGACATGGGCTCTCTCTGCTATAAAGCTGGGGAATGGAGAAAAAGGGAGAGGGAAGAGAAAGAAGGTCTACCCATCTACTTTACCACTTTCTCTCCTCCCCACTCAACAGTCCTCTATGCCACTCTCAGGACAGGCTAGGGAGGGAGACCTCTAGACAGATGAAAGCTTTCTCCTGTGTCTGCTTCCTCATTTGTTAGTGGAAGAATATAGACTTCTTGAACTCTGCCCCGTGTCTCACCCCATTTTTCCCCTTGAGGACCTACCTGCTCTGGGGATCTGCTGAGGGCTATAGGCCTCTGAAAACAAGCCTCCTCCCCCATGAAATTATCTAACCTTTTTTGTAGGTTCAGTCTCACCATTTCAAGTGGGCCATCTCAGTGCAGCTTAGTCTGCATTTTGTTGCTGCTCTACCCTTTCTCCTTCCCTACTGCATTAGGCAAGGTACTCCACAGAAACAGAACCGACAGGGGATTGTGTGTGTGTGTGTGTGTGTGTGCGTGTGCGCATAATTTTTAAAAAACTTATTCATTTATTTATTTAGTCTAAGGATTGGCTCACGTGATTATGGAGACTGAGAAGTCCCAAGATCTGCAGTTGGCAAGCTAGAGAGCCAGGAGAACCAATGGTCTAGTTCTAGTCCGAAGCCAGCAGGCTTAGGACCTGGAAAGAGTGGATATTTCAGTCTAAAGCGGGGAAAACCTACATCCCAACTCAAAGGCAGTCAGGCAGAGGGAATTTCCTCTTATTTGTGAGAGGGTCAGCCTTTTGGTTTTGTTCAGATCTTCAACTGATTGCATGGGGCCCACTCACACTATGGAGGGCAATCTGTTTTACTCAGTCTACCAATTCAAATGTTCATCTCATCCAAGATCACCCTCATAGAAACACCCAAAATAATGTTTGACCAGCTGTCTGGGCACCCTATGGCCCATTCAAGCATTCAAGTTGACACACAAAATTAACCATCACGCTGCCCCACGCCATCCTACTTTGTTACCCCTTGTATCCTGAAGACCTTTCTATTCCTTCTGGTCTGTGACCGTATCCTACCCTCTCTATTACATCACATGTAAGTTTGAAAGGACAGAACTGTCTGGGATTCTTTACTGGTTATTTGTGTCATCTCATCTACTATATTCTCTACGTATAGATGGTGATAGAAGGGATTTCACTTGCCAAACAAGAGATATATAAATCTATTATATTATCTGTATCCTTCTTAATGGCAAGCAGGTGGATGCTCAGTAAATACTGTTTAGTACCATATATTCCATCCAATTGGGAAAGCATGTTTTCTGAACACTTGGCTTCCCAGGAAAGCAGCTAGGGAAGGTGAGTGTTAGGAAACTTGAGACTGACAAGGGATTCCTGGTCCTTCCCTCAGCCCTGTGCAGGCCCTCACCCTGGGGCTCTGGGCTAGGGCAGAAAGGGAAGGATGGCTTTGCTTCTTCACTCTTGCAGGGCAAGAAGAGCTGGATCTGAGAAGCTCTATTTCAGGGTTATAGTCATTCTGGCACACCTAGGAGATTCTTGGGTCCAAGGCGTTGGTTGGGGAAGCTGTGGGTAGCTGGCATTTGTCTAGAGCAGAGCACCACTGGTATTCGGGGTGGATAATCCTTTGATTTTCAGGGGCTGTCCTGTACACTGTAGGATATTTAGCATTGTACCTGGTGTCAACCTGCTAGATACCAAATAGCACCTGCACCTCTAGTTGTGACAATCCAAAAATGTCTCCAGATATTGGCAAATGTCCCCTGGGGAGAAAAGCATTTGAGAACCACTAACCTTGGTCTTCGTTCTTTACAGAGGAATTCCACCTGTGTTATCACAACTGAGAGTCACTGTAACTCTGCGAATCAGGAAGAAGCCTGTTCTTTTCTCTGTTTTACACAGCTGGTCAAGTGGCAGGCAAAGAAATAGGTCTCACATCCGACTTAGAGTTTACAGCTCTTTCTCCTGTATGTCTCCACAGTCAAGGTGAGAAAGACCCCTCAGGATGGCTGATTAAAAGAGATAGTAACCTGACCCCACGATGGTGGAGATTTCAGTTTTGAATTGAAGAATAAAATTCGTGTTAAGTTACAAGTTTTGATAAGGGAATACTATTTAACTAACCACTTTGCTATTTGCAGATGTTGCTTCTTAATTTTATTTTGATGACCTTTCACCTCACCCTTTGAAAGGGAAGAAGTTTAGATTTCCTTTCTTAAGTGGCTAGTTTTATATTTTTACCTCTAGGGTTTCCAAACCTTTCAAACTTTTCGAGAGGATGAGGAAGGTCCTAATAAAATTTGTTCACTTCCTCTTGGAATTGCGTCATTATGATAACAGTGTGTATCCAGTGGTGTTTTTTAAGAAAACCAAAATACAATAGTGGTCTCAAAAACAGAAGTTTGCAGAAATTAAGACAAGATCAGAAAACTGGAAGTACTGAGGTAAGTATCCAAAAGGCACAAAACTTCTGAGACTATAAATAATTATTTTGCTTTTGGTGTTTTGAAAAGAGTTACTTTAAATTGATGTCTAAAGGCAAAGAACTAAAATTTGCTAAGTAGAGGTAGAATAAACTTGAGATTTTAATTAGATTAAAACACATTTATTCCTGTCAAGACATATTTCTTCACCTTTGAAACACAATTCAACTATGCTGAGGAGTCAGACTTTAAATTCAGCACATGGTAATTAATGGTCCTTATTTATACTAAATGAGGGCTTACTTTGTGCTGCTGCTGTCCCAGAAGCATCGGTCTGGGGAGGCACATGTTGAAGCACAGGGCATGGCTTAGAGAGTTGTTAAGACCTGCCTTTTCTACAGGTTTGAAAATGCTGTGGCCTTTTGTGGCATTTGGCTTTATGTAAATTATGTAGCCTCTTTGAACCTCAGCTTCCTCATTTGTAAAATACAGTAACAATGTCAACCTTATGTTGTGAAGACTAAATGAAGAAAAAATAATAGGAAAGCCTAATTAATATTGAATTAGTATTTAATACTAATAATATATTGATAACATCAGTTGCAATTATTTATTACTAACGTATTATTGATTTTTAGTCTTAACAGTAAGCAAAATGAAAATTATGGGAAAAAATAAACATCAGTTTAAATTAGTGTTACTATTAATAATTATTTTTGAGTATGCTGAGTTGGTTTTGAATAACTATGAACATTCCTGATCAACAAGGTGGGTTGGTATTTAAGGGTTCTCACATTTTTCTTCAAATTGGGTGCATTAATTTTTTTATCTTTTCATTTTTCCGATTTTATTTTTGAAAGCACTAGTGTTACTCTCCTATGGCTTAGACAATCGTGGACAGAAACCTATCAGTAGACAGAAACAAAAGTCACTGGAGAAATGGTGACTAGAACGAGTGTGTCACTGATTACATTTATTTTGAAAAAGATTTCTGGATTGCAGGTGATGGGGGCATTTTAAAAAATTAATTAATTTAATTTAGATTCATTTTTAGTGAGGTAACATTGGTTTGTAACATTATATGTTTCATGTGTACAACATTATACTTCTACTTCTGTATACAGTAGAGGTGCTCACTGCCTAAAATTTAGTTTCTGTCTATCACCATACAGTTGACCCTCTTTACCCATTTCACCATCCCCATCCTCCCTTTCCCTCTCATCACAGCTACTCTGTTCTCTGTATTTACGGTGTTTGCTTTTGTTTAGTTTGGTTTGTCCACTTAGTTTTATTATTTTTATTTGTTTTTTATATTCCACATATGAGTGAAATCATATCTTTCTCCATCTGATTTATTTCACTCAGCATAGTACTCTCAAGGTCCATCCATGTTGTTGCAAATGGCAAGATTTCATCTTTTTATGGCTGAGTAGTATTCCATGGTGTGTGTGTGTGTGTGTGTGTGTGTGTGTGTGTGTGTGTCTGTATCTATCTATCTCTATATATTTATATACCACTTCCTTATCTGTTCATCCATTGATGGGTGTTTAGATTATTTCCATATCTTGGTTATCATACATAACGCTGAGATGAACATAGGGGTTCATAAATCTCTTTGAATTGGTATTTTCATATTCTTGAATACACATCCAAAAGTGTGATAGCTGGATCACATGATGGTTATATTCTTAATTTTTTGAGGGATCTCCATACTGTTCCCCATAGTGACTGCACCAGTTTACATTCCCACCAACAGTGTATGAGGGTTCCCTTTTTCCACATCATGATCAGCACTCGGTTTTTCATGTCTTTTTGAAAATAGCCATTCTAGCAGGTATGAGGTGTTATTGTGGTTTTGATTTGCATTTCCCTGGTAATTAGTGGTACTGAGTATCCTTTCATGTGCTTGTTGGCCATCTGTATGTCTTCTTTGAACAATGCCTATGGAAGTCACTCATTTTTTAATTGGATTGTTAGCTTTTTTGTTGCTGAGTTATACGAGTATTTTAAGCATTTTGGATATTAATTCCTTACCAGATATATAATTTATAAATATCTTGTTCCATTTGGTACTTTATCTTTTTGTTTGTTGATGGTTTCCTTTGCTATGCAGTCCATTTGTTTAAATTTGCTTTTGCTTCCCCTGCCTGAGGAGACACATTTAGAAAGATATTGCTGAGACTGACTGCAAAGAGCATGCTGCCTATGTTTTCCTCTAGAAGTTTTTATGGCTTCGGTCTTATATTCAAGTCTTCTATCCATTTTGAGTTGATTTTTGTTGGGTGTGAGAGTGACCTGCTTTCGTTCTTCTTTTGCATGTGGCTGTCCAGTTTTCCCAAAATCACTGAATGAAGAGAGACTATCCTTTTTCCACTGTATGTTCTTTGCTCTGTTGAATGATGGCATTTTTGAGGAAGAGCAGAACTAAATTCTAAGTGTGGAACAGCTCAGTGAAATGATTCTGCTTTACAACATTCTCCTTCCCTCCTTCTTTCCTTCCTTTCTTGTCAAGACTCAAGTGTATCATTGTCAAAATACATGTTTTTCTTTTGAAATTTTTTAGTAGTAACAAAGAATGCCATTTATAGATAATAGAACTTGCCTTCTGGAAGACCCAGGTCCCCTCTGCCCCTTCCCCATATATTTGCTGAATGTCTGATCATTGCACAGGTGCTGATGATTACCTGGTCTTATGGGGCTCTCCCACCTTCAGCAGCTCCTATAGTTTGAGAGCAACAAGGATCTCCATGGGCAAATCACAATACCGTTTCCCTTCCTGCTTGCCAGTTTCCCACAGTAGGAATTGGAGTTCAATTCATTCTTCTTCCTAACAAAACCACAGAACAAATGATTTGCTATGCAAAAACTCCAGCCAGTATGTTTTTCCCAAACGCTTCATTCTGCTCAACCACTCCTTCTCTTGTCAGCCACTTTCTGAATCTCGTCAGTGATGGCTCATGTTTCACCATCTGTACGCTGCCTCCACCCTCAGTCAACACATGATCTTGCCTCCTACACACCAAGACAACAGCGGCTATTAACCAAAAACTCCAACTTCCCTTTCCTTCATGGCCTAATGTCTATAATGTGACAATGAACAGTAACCAGGAAATCCACAGTTCTGCAGGAGAAGAAGCCCATGTGTTGGTTGAAGGGAAGAGCCCAGCTGAGAAATCTGGAAGTGATCCTTTAGTGGTCGTAAAGGCTCAAAACATTATCTGGGAGAAAGAGGGAAAGTTGGTCACTCCCACCAAGTGAAATGAAATGCTTCCTTCCCTTTAGCAAAGTCAGCACTCAGCAAGAGTCCAAGGAAGGAGGTGCCACAGTGCTGTAGGTACAATACCGTAGCACTGTAATGAGAGATCCCAGAGGGAATCGGGTCAAATTAGAGTTGTAGCATTTCTTAAAATTTCTTACATCCTTGCCCTTTGTATTTCTTGTTTTCCAGCCTTTCATTCATTCACTTGCCCACTATTGACTGAGGTTTATTTCCCAAGATTTTAAGAGTCAAAAATCCCTGTTTTCATGCAGCTTACATTCTTCAGGGAGTAAAAGAAAGAAATAAATCAATGCCTGCTATGACAGAAGGTGGTATTTTCTAGGCAATAAAAGGAGGATGGGGAGTCCTGTGGGGTTGTGGGAGTGATGGAATTACAAACAGGATAGTTAAGGAGGACCTGTCTGATCATATGAGTAAGTCCTGAAAGAAATGAGGGTGTTAGCCATGCAGATATCTGTGAGAAGACCCTTAGAAGCAGAGGGAAAAGCAAGTGCAAAGACCTTAAGTCAAGAATCAGCCTGATTCCTTCAAGGAACAACAAGGAGCCACATCACGGAAGTTTTCTCAGCCACTGTGATTAGTTTGGCTTTTGCTGGGAGTAAGGAGGGAAGTCACTGGATAATTCTGATAAGAGTCACGGCAGGTAAATATGTAGAAATATGCAGTATGCCAGACATTGAGAACTGTCATGAAGAAAAACAGAGACAAGGGGGGAAAATGGTGATGCACAAAAGAAAAAGAGAGAGGGCCCAAATAAATAAAATTAGAAATAAAAGAGGTGAAATTACAACCAACATAATCCCAGAAATACAGAAAATCGTAAGAGAATACTAAGCACAAGTACATAAAAAAATTGGACAACCTAGGAGAAATGGATAAAATCCTAGAAACTTATCAGAAAAAATTATGTTATGTCCTAGTGTGAGTCTGTTTGGGACACTGTGTGCTTCCTGTACCTGGATATCTGTTTCCTTCTTCAGGTTTGTGAAGTTTTTAGCCATAATTTTACTGCATATATTTTGAGCCCCCTTCTTTCTCTCTTCTTCTTCTGGGACCTTGTAATGTGAATGTTGGTGTGCTTGATGTTATCCCAAATATCCCTTAAACTGTTTAAATGTTTTAGAATCTTTTTCTTTTTGCTATCCTGATTGGATGTTTTCCATTATTCTGTCTTCCAGATCACTTACTCATTCTTCTTTGTCACCTAGTCTGTTGTTCGTTTCTTCTAATATGTTTTTAATTTTTAGTTATTGTATTCTTAACCTCTGACTGGTTCTTTTTTTACTTTCTAGTTCCTTATAAAATTCTCACTATGTTATGTTCATATATTCCTTTCCCTAATTTAGTTAGCATTCTTATTACTAATGTTTTGAATTCTTTATCTGGTAAATTATTTATTTCTGTTTCATTAGTTGTTTTTTCAGGTTTTTTTTTCCTTCTCTCTCATTTGAGACAAATTCTCTTGTTTCTTCATTTTGCTTATCTTTCTCTGTCTCTATGAAATTAGGTAAAACAATGACCTGTGATGGTCTTGAAATGGTGTCTTTATGTTGGAATGTCCATGTACAGTCTGCATGGGTCCAGAGGCTTTGGTGGGAAAGATAGATTTGATGTGAACACAAGTAACCTCTTTCCTTAGGATGAGCTGGCAGCTAACCTCTTGATAAGGAGATGTGACTGGAGAAGAAGGGGCTAGGTCTAGAGTCAGATGTCGGGCAGGGATTCCCCTCTGTTCAGTGGTTGTTACCACCCTATTTGGGTGGGTTGAGGTCCCATGTTGCTGGAACAGAAGGCTGAAGGTTGGGTCCAAGCTGGCTTAGTTCCCTTTAAATGTGTGTTCTTCCCCTTTCCAGCACCAGCATCCTCTGCCCCAGAAGGGAGCAGTGCTGGAGCAAGAGGGGCTGGTATGAGTATCTGGTGAGGTTTGAGGCATGAGGTGTGGTGGTCTGGCCAACCTCTGATGGGATGCCTGTGTAATCACCAGTAATGGATGCTCCCCTCTCTGTTCAGATGCTGCATAGCATTTGAGCTGCCACAAGGCAGTCTCTGCTTTTGGTAGCAGAGAAAACTGTGTAGTAACCACATGAAAAGACAGATGAATATGATAGGGATAATGTTGAGCACAAGAAGCCAGGAACAAAAATGTACATACTGTAAGATTCCATTTATATTAAGCTCAATAAAGGCAAAATTAACCAATGGTGATAGAAGTCAGAATAGTGATTACCTTTGGGGGTATACTGACTGGGAGGGAGCCATCTGAAGTGGTGCCTTTATTCTGTATCATGATCTTTTGGTGAGTACTCATGCTGAGTTATGCAGTTAAAATTTGTGCTCTTTATGGTATGTACCTTAATGAATAAGAACAAAGAAAATTCAAGTAAAAGTAATGCTTAACTTTATAAAAACAAAACAAAACAACAAAAAAAAGAAAGCACTATATAAATGTTTTAAGACACAGGCTATTTCCAGGCAGTCTATATATTTGTTCATAACTACTGTGGTCTGAATTGAATGTTTGTGTCCCCCCAAAATTCGTATGTTGAAAACCTAATGCCCAAGGTGATAGTATTAGGAGACAGAGGCCTTTGGGAGGTGATTAGATCATGAGGGAATAGCCTTCATAAATGGGGTTACTGCCTTCTAAAGGAGGCCCTGGAGAGCAAGCTTGCCCCTTTCAACATGTGAAGATGCAAAGAGACGCCTGCAGTCTGGAAGTGGACTCTCACCTGACCATGCTGGCACCTGGTCTTGGGTGGCTAGTTTCTAGCACTATAAGCAATACATTTGTGTTGTTTATAAGCTGGCAGTCTATGGTATTTTGTTATAGCAGACCAAAGGAACTAAGATGAAAACTATACCTGGAGAGTCCCATTAACTTTGTATTTTATAAAAATGAAAGAGGATTTGTTTGAAAACATTGGATTCACAATGTGAAGTTTAAAAATTACGTATATTTAGTAGTACCTTAATAAGTAAATGTAACAATAATAAAGATTGTTCATGAAATTTGATACACACTCCTGGTTTTCTCTCTCTGAATGTCTGGGAGGAACTGTTTTCAGTGCGGTTAGGGAAATAATCTCCAGCCTGGTCCGATCTCATATGTAGTCCTTTTTCCTTTTCTTGCCTGATTTGGAGTCTGTGGGTTTTGTTTTCCCATCATATTTTAACTGTTTCCTACTGTGGATGCTGGGGATGCCTGATTCCTTGCTTTCCAGCCTTATTGCCCTTCTCTGCTCATACACGTTACTCCCTCCAGCAAGCCCTGTAAATTGTGGCTGATTCCTTCACATGTCAGCCTGGAAATTGGTGTCTGTTGCTGCTCCTCCAGTCTTCCCAAACTGTGTTTTCTGAATTCGTTTGTTCACTTAACAAAGTCAATGTGTTTGTACCTTGTGGACAGGGCTTTTTAAAGATTTTGGAGGTCTTATGTTATTTCATATTTACTAAAATGTCTTCATAACCCATATAAACTTTTTTCTTGGCTATAAAATTTTTGAAAGGATTTTTTTTTTGCTTTTTAAAAAACTTAGCTGCAAATAACTCCCTTAAAATACTACTAGCTACAATTTCTTGCCAATATTGGAAATGATAAAATGTGACTAAAATTGTAACTTACATCAGTTTTCAAGTATAATGATGTTTTATCAACACTAAATTTAATAATTACTAAAATAATCTCTTAATTAACTGATAATTAATCATTAATTTAATAATCAATGCTATAGTTTTTAGACTTTAACATTTGTCAGTTTTACTTTCTCAATATTTAGTTTTTGGAGCCAGTAAAAATATTTTAGCTCTCAAAAATTTTCATAATTCCTGGAAAGCCTGAAAGCTTTTTCACTGACTCTGTGAAGCTTGTAGTGCATAAAAGAAGCCTGATTGTGTAGTCTTTCTATACAAGTTTTCTTTCTATGTGTTTGTTCTCTTCTATAATTGGTGTCCTCCTAGTTGTGCCAATGGGAAGAGTGTGTCTGAATTTCTTTTGACTGAAAGAATGAAAGCCTACACTGAGCTGAGACACAAATGCCTGTGTTAGGTAAAGCATTAAACATACTCTCACCTTGCCCCCAGCCCTACCTAAGGAACAGGTTAGGGAGTGTGGTTGCACTATTTAACCATTTTGTGACCAGTATTATGTTATGAATATCAGTTTTATGATGAATATCATGTCTCAAAAGTGGTTTCATGGACTGGTGCTGGTAATAGCCTGCAAACAGATAAGAATAAGAATTGAGAGTAAATATTTAGAACATTATAAAGACAATTTGAGAGGGTAATTTTATTCTGTGTAATTAAAAATAAAAAGTTGGTTTTCCTTTTTTGTGTTATTTTGTTTAGTAATTTATTCTTATATTTTTCAAAGGTATTAGATCATGATGGATTGGGGAAAAGTGGTCCTCTATCATAGATGGTTTGAGAAACAATGATGTACACTACACTTTAATATAGTAAGTTCTTGGTACGTGTTTGCTTCAACAAATAAAGAAATTAACCATCATGTGGTTTTGGCCATAAGTTACAAATTGCCTTCTAGATCTGGAGTTTTCTCACTTGGAAAAGATCTTTGTTCTGAAACATCTAGTGTAATCTGTGATACTCAAGAACTTCTGAGTACAAAGTATTTTAGGGAAAATTGATACAACCTTGAAAAGCTACTCAGTGATAAAA
Source organism: Camelus ferus (assembly GCF_009834535.1). Taxonomy (NCBI): domain Eukaryota; kingdom Metazoa; phylum Chordata; class Mammalia; order Artiodactyla; family Camelidae; genus Camelus; species Camelus ferus. The sequence continues at coordinate 9,386,550 of NC_045716.1, forward strand.
CTATAAGTTTAAATCTATCTCATTGTATAAAGTCATAAATGCCTTCTTACCCTTGAAAATGTGCCAAAGAATCAGTTTTTGCACCAAAAGTGGACTCCCTTTCATCATGTGCTTCTACAGTTTAGGATATACTTGAAATATATATATATATATATATATGTATTTTGCCTCCACCTATGGCTGGAATATGATTTCATGGGGTTTTCTAAATCCCCAGTAGTGTTTTCCTGAAGCAGTAGACTGTGGTTAACCTCAAATAGGTGAAGAACTCCCCTGTGATATTCATCTGGTATTCTTTTTGCCTTGATGACTAGAGTGTTTACCCTCAAAAATGATGAGACTTTTACCCTATAAAAATATGAATGGAATAGTTAATCTATGAAGGTAATTTTTAGGGGATTGAAATGCCAGATTAATTTAAAAAATCCTTTTGCCATGCATATGATGATACTGAATTTTCAAATATACTAATTGACCTATCTCAGCAAGTACCTAGGCTGGCTAGAGTTTTCATTTATCTAAGTATTCATAGCTTTAAATCACAACTGAAGAACACAGAAGAGACTTAACCCTGTATAAAAGGTGGGAAACGATCATCAGCTTCCAATGACCTTGCTTCTGATCTCATCCATCACCCTTCCTGAGTTTTCTTCATTATTAGTTACTGTTGACCACTTCTGTCATCTTGGACTCTCTCCCATTTAAGTTTCCATGGTATTGATTCACCCTGCTGCCTGCTTCTCCTCCTCATCACCCCCCCCCCCACCTTCCATTCTCCTCCCATTTAACTGTGGGCATACCTCATGCTTGGCGCTCAGTCCTCTCCTCTATTAATACCTCACTTGGGAGAGTGTGGCTTTGACTATTGGGTAAATGGCTCCTTGAAAGGTCAGTGTCTCCAACTCTGATGTCATTCAGCCCTTTCTCCTCTGTGTTTCAGCATTACACCATGATACACAAAAGTACTGCAGTGGTCTCAGTAATCAAATATTAAAGAATTCAGCTAGTGATTTTCTTCTTTCAACAGTGACTGAGTCTCTGTTTTGTAACCTCCAGGCTCTTTGTAGCACACTGGAAAGAAAGCAGAGATGACAGAGAAAGAAATTGCTCTCAAGGAGCTTAAATTCCAGTAATGCATGTACAGAATGAAATAAGTTCTATAGTAAAAGTATGCACAATAGGTCTGCTGTGGGAACACAAAATAGAAGTTTGCTGTCATCAAATGGGGGACATTGAAGGCTGAGAAAATAGAGGAGGAAATTTGCCCCTCTACTCCTCTTAAGTTCTTGTGATTGGAATAATAATAAAATTGACCCAAAACAGATTCACAGGGGAAAAAGAAACAAATTTTAATTCATGCGCACAAAGGTTTCATAGAAATGGGACCAAAGAAGTGGCCAAAGCAGGAAGCTTGCATTTAATTAATTAATTATTGAGAAAGAAACAGTAAATTTGAGAGGAACTGATGGAACAGAGAAACTTAGGTTTGGGTGCTTAATTAGTAAGGAATTTAAGCAAAGTTTGGGCAAGTAGTAAGTTAGTACAGAAGTAACAAAGTTTGTTTATACAGCCTTCTTGGTCCCAAATTCCTGTCTCTGGGGATAAGAATGTCTTTCTACCTCCTGGTACAGGAAGGGCAACTTTCACACAGGAGTTATTTCCTGCTTTCAGGGAGATAGGGAGCTTTTACATCAGTTCGTTCTTAAGTAACTTTAATTCAAAATAATCAATATGACATTAAGACAGATTTGGGGGCAGCCCGCCTTGGCCCCCAACAGCATACTTCCTGACTGAAAATTAGCAAGTATTCATTTGGTTCAGTAGGCTGAGAGATAAATCAAAATTAAAAGCTCAAGAAAGGGAAGAATGGTGTGAAACAAAAATTGGTAAGTAGAGAGGCCAATAAATTTTAGAGTTGTTACTAAAATTATAATGCAATAAAATGTAAACAGTATTTCTTAGAAGATATGCTACATAAGGTGAGAAGAAATAGAATAATTTGCATCAGAAACTCAGTTAAAATTTATGAGATAGGCAGAGGGGAGGCTATTATATTCCACAGAGGGAAATCATTATTGATTTTAATGCATGTAGTTTAAAACAAAACTGAGTTGCCTTATTAAGCTGAAAAGTATGAAAAGGTTTAACTTGTGTTTGTAATGAAGTCTTTATTAATTTTGAATTTTCCTATAAAATGCTAAATATCTGAAATATCTATATTAAAAAATCACATAAAAACTGGAAAGCAAATGATAAACCAGCAGAAAAAAATAAGCTGTATTATGGGCAATAAATGGGTATCTTTCATGTATCAAGATCTCTTATGTAGAAGGGACCATTTTCTCTTCTTCCTGGAATCCCTACATACGCCAGTAAAATAGAGTTTTCAACTATGTATTAGAAAAAGGAAGGGAATTTCCACCCTACATTCTGTTCTTCTCAAACCTTCAGTAAGATTGAGAGAAAGAATTAGGCACACAGGGCTGCCACCTGCACTGGGCTGCCCATCTGTGCCGGTGGTGAGTAGGGGGCTGAAACTCAGTTGAACTTTCAGGCCTCGTGCCTTGGAAGAGAGCTAGGTTTACCTGGAGGAAGGAGTGATCCCAACAAAGACGTTGTGGAATCTAAGCCTTGTGCCAGAGGGTCTGGATCCACCTAGAGTGTCTCTATCTACAAAGTTGCCATTTGTGCTATTCCGGGGCGCATGAACATGTGTATTTTAGCGTCTCCTGAGTTCTTTTCTTTTTTAGATCTGCCTACCCCTCAACCAGGGTATCTTAGTCTCCTTCTCTCTACTTGACAAGCTTAATGAAGCTGAATTAAGAGACCTATGGTTTATGCACATATTAGGGGGAGGGACTAGTGTTATATCTGATTAATTCAGGAGCAAAGTATTAAGAAGTGTTAGCATTTGGCCTCTGCATTCCTCAAAATATCTTTGTCAGTAAGAAAACTGATAGTTTGGTCTGATTTCTATATTCCGAGTCTTTGTCTGCTATTTCCTCATGATTATATTTAGGTTTTGCATTCCTGGCAGGCATACTACATTAGTGATGTTTTATCCTTCTTAGTACATCAACGGGAACATAAAGGACCAGGCATAAAGTAGATAGTCACTATATCTCACCCTACGGTTACATTTTTTTTGCTGTGAGCAATTTCTCAGCATTTTTTGAGGAAAAAGTAGAGAATTAATTGATTTAACAAAACCTTTTTTTTAAAAAGCATTTTATGTGTGTTTTTGCCTTAAAGTTGATGATTAAACCAGAAACAGAAGTGAAGTTGCCTAAGACTGACCATTCCAAGAAGCAATTAATGAGATGATGTTCTTAGACCCAGTGATGATGCTTCTAGAGAACCACTGGAGAGGTTTTCATGTGTTCCTGGACGTTGGAGGGATGCAGGGACTGGCATCTGACTCACACCTACCAAGTCTAAAGGTGAGAGTAGGTGGCCTGAGCTCTGTTGCCGTGGAGCACAGTGAGGGAAAAGGGCTCTTTTGGAATCCACCACCACTTCTAGTCTCCGGTGTGAGACAAAGGATGTTTGAATTTCCCATGAACCCATGAGGTACCGCCCCTACCCCGTGCCCCAAGTGGGTAATTGTATTGGGTTGTTTTGAATGGGACTCCACACAAGAGGACTAAATCCAATGGAGGGGTGGGCCACACAACACCAGTGGCTAAAGGGGAAGTTGTAAGTGGCCAGCTGGAGGAGGCATAGTGTACGTCAGAGGAACTGTAGGCAAGAGATCCCCCATGATGGAAGTTGTCTCTGAGGAAGCCACAAAACCACTTTGAGAAAGAAAGAATTGACATTTAGAACATCCCTCACAGAGAAGATACCTATAGCAGAGTACAACTGTACTGTGAAATAATATTTTATTTACTTGTGGTTCTTTTCTCTCACCTCAGTCCAATCCCCGAAAGGTTCCAAAGCATTGGCTAGGGAGTCAAGGAGAAGGTAGAGGAAGAACTGGAGATGACCCTGACTATCCCCATCTTCTTTCATTAGAGGCTCCCAAGCCTGAAGTAGGCCAGGGCTCAGAGAAGGGAGAAGTTTTAAGTTTGATGAGAATAGGATTTTGATTACCATACGCCACTAGATTTTTTAATACTGAGAAGAAGAGATTATTAAATTTCACTGAGCTTAAGATGTTGTTGATTATAAGATGTTCCATTATTTTGTATAACACTAAGAAAGGGGAAAAACCTTTCAAGTTATGATTATAAGATGATACTGAGATTCAGAGATGAGATATTAAAATGGAGAAATATATTCATTTTAGAGTAGATGAAATATAGTAACATTTTATCATCTGAGAATAATAGGAAAAGCTATGAGATCTGATTGAGATTTCATTGAAGGGAGGGTAAATGAATGAATTATGGAACATTTAAAGGGGAGCAGTGGTGATAAAAAGTAAAAGTTCTTCTTTCCTGTACCCTAGGTGTCCAACTTGTACAATAAACTGGTTAAATAATCTAATTTCTCAGTTTAATTTCAAGCAAACACACTCACATGAGCTAAACCTACCTTTGATAAAAGCCTGAAGAGAAAAGGAGGTCCAAGCACTCAAAGGCTCATTTTAAGGTTCATTTTCTGCAACTTACATATGTCTTATCCTGCCCAGAGAGAGCAGAACACACTCCCTGAGTGCTAATGTAGATGCCAGATTTTCTTGGTTGGAATTAAAAATTGAGAACTATGAAAATAATGAAATACTCGGGATGTTTTCATAATTCATGAGGACTAATAGGGAAAGAATTAGATCTCATGCTCTCATTAACACATTTGATACCCATGGGGAGGTTGACAGTATAACTGAAATATCAGCTGGCCCCCCTGCCTCTCAGACGTCTAGATACACTAAACTGAATCCTCCCAATTCTATGGACTGTGGAAGTCTGAAGAACTCTCTTTCGCTTTTGTGAATTCCTGGAGAATCATGTCTCACAGTCCCCTAAGCCTCTGGCTCTTATGTGCATCAGCCTGGATTCAAAAAAGATTCCTGGGGTGGTTTTAAAATATGTCCCCAAATTCTTTGACATTCCTCTCTTCAGGAGATGGCACCTAATTCGGTCCCATTGAGTGTGGGATGGACTGAGTGACTTCTAGTGAAATGGATAAGGTGGATGTGGCACTGTGTGACTTCTGAGACTAGGTGATGAAGCACGTGGCTTTCTTGCTGCCCTCTCTCTTGGACTGCTTGCTCTGGAGGAAGCTAGCTTCCAGGCCATGAGGACACTCAAGCAGCCCTCTAGAGGGAGAGATTCTTGTGGTGAGAAACTGAGGCTTCCAGCCACAGCCATGTAATTAAACCATCTTGGAAATGGAGGTTGCTTTCTTTGGCAATGTATTGAGTGCAAGGGACGTTTTATAAGGAGAGGCCAGAGTCTATATTTATACTGTTGATGAAGAAGAAATTTTCTTCCACTCTTCTAGGTTCTTCTGGCTGGTCTAAGAATTAAATTGACATGAGACATCCTAATAGGAGAAAATCACACAAAAGTTTAAAAACATGTTTACATGGGAGCAACCCAGAAAAACTGAGTAACTTGCCAAAATGGCCAAATCCCTCACCTTGAATATCTTCAGCTAAAGACAAAAGAGGATACTGGGGGTACTGGTTTGGGATTTCAAAGGAGAGGAAGGCAATTGACATGGAAATGAAAAAGCAAATGTTTGGTAGCAGATGTTTGCTGGGCCAGGCAGAGACAATAGGACACAAAGAGGGATTTTAACAAACAGACTTTGCTAGGTCATCCCTGTTTACAAATCTAGTTCATACTATTGTTATATATGGTGATAGCTCCCATCCTGGAACAAATCCTTTATCTACCTTCTTCGGGCAGTTTGAAGGTAGAAAGTCAAAATTTCTTCCTGAATCCTTTGGGTCTTGATTTTTTTCAGTTTGAAATAATCCACATTCCAGAGAGACATTTTGAGGTGGTACGTTTTGCTCTCCTACAAAACTTCTGTCAGCAGTGATGATATCAACGCTGAGTCAATTTGCCCCAACAGTACTTAATATCTTAATAAACTAAATAAAGTAATATTTTTAAAAGTAAAGGTAAAGTATTAATAAGGTATAATACTTAATATTGTTACTGCAAGGGGCTTTCTGCCCAATGCACTTAGAAACCAATACTATAGCACTGATTTTTAAGAAAAGGGTTTATTGAGAGGTCAACCAGTAAGGAGACAGGAGGCAGGGCTCTCAATCTGTTTCCCCAGTCTTGAGTTTGGTCAAATTTTTATGAGTTAGGGGACGATGGGTTGGTGTGTAGAGCAGGTTTCCATTTGAGAGCTTTGGAACTTGGCCATTCATGGTAAGGTATGGTAAAGGGGGCTTCAGCACTGGATCTCCCTGGACAATGGACCATTTCCTTTTGAAAGGTTTCCAGCATTCAGGTTCTCGTCATGTCCTGGCTCTTTGGTTTCTGGGTGTTAATTGAGATCAAAATTTTCTCCTCTGTGCATGCATTGGTTGTATGATTTAGTTTTATTCTGTTGTCTCTGAAAAACAACTCAGTATCTGGTTAGGAATGGAATAGGGCTAGTTTGGGCTGGTTTTTTGGTTAGAATACCTTAATAAAGACTTCCTGTTCATGAGCAACTGGGTCTCCTTGCCCCTGGGTTTTCCTCATTCTAAACCATTATCTTTAGCCAGTGAGATCTTCCTATATCATTTATCCAATGATGCTATCCCCCAGTTAAAAATTCATTCAGGCCCCATAAATACCCAACGCCTCCAGAATAAAATTTCAACTCCTTTAGTTGATTTATAAGAACTCATTAAGTATGGCGATGATATGAGATTGTGGTCACTTCTCTGGCCATGGGATACTGATTTTGAACCTCATGCAATAAAGATCTTATTTTTTCACAAGTTCTGGGTGAAACAGAAGATAGCATAACCTTTACCTGGAGAATTTTTTTTGTTCTAGAAATGAATACTTATTTCATGTCAGTATTTCTTACATACACAGAATTAGGGGACCAAGTGACCAAAGCTTCTGGGAAAGAAAGAAATGACTGTTTTCACACCTACAAAGTAGGAACAGCTAAAACTCTGTGGGTGGTTGAAACTGGACAGGAGAATGAAAAGAAATTGGTGAAGCAATCTATCTGTCTTCTGAAAATATATTATGCATTAAATTCTTAAAGATAAAGAAAAGAATAACTATGGTATGTCCACCGTTGAAAAGAAAAAGGCAGATCTATCTGTTGGCCTGGAACATTGTTTATCATATGGAGTGGAAAAAGTGGTGAGAAAGTAGTATGTAGAGAATGATCACATTTAGGTAAAAGTTTAGATAAACAAATAGAGTGCAGAAGGCACAATATCAAGTTGTTCATGATTGTCTCCAGGGCAGGGGCTTATGAGGGGAATTTGTGGGTTACTTCCTGTGTTACTCACTTCTGCATTAAAAAAAAAGTGTAGAAACATATCCTTTATGAATTTAAAATATAGTACCATTTTATAAATGTCAAGTATCACAACTAGGAAGCTTGACTTCTATCCCTTTGTCTCTTCACAGACTCTCATTCAAATTTCCTTGGCATGATGGAAGGTTTGATGTCAGGGTATAAATACATCTTAAAATCATATTCCAGAAGTATCCTTCATAACCTCATTAGTGGCTAAAACACTGTATCTGATATTAAATTCTTCCTCACAGCTAATCCTTATGTTACTCCATATACATTTTCCCCCAGCGTGCAGTTAAAAACCTGGGAACAAAGAAAGAGTTGATAATTCTCCTTTTTATTTATTTATTTATTTATTTTTATTTTATTTATTTAATTTATTTTTTATTTATATTATTTATTTATTTATTATTTATTAAAAAAAGAGATTAAGTGATTTTAATTTTCTTTTCATAGCATATTTCTCTTTTGCCAAATTTCATGCCCTTGATCATTTCTTGAAAGCAACATGGTGAAAATGAAGAGTGTAGGGTTTGAAGTCAAAGGACTGGCCTCACAGCTAGTCATCTTCCTTTATCGGTAGGCTACTTGTGGACAAACCACTACCTTAAATCTCTGCATGTCAGCTTACTCATCTATAAAATGGAATGAGAGTGACTGAGAGGATCACAAGAGATAATGGAAGTGGGAGTGAGGTGAACAACAGCATCTTGCAATGATGCTGCTTGACCCTTCTCTTGCCCCCTTCTCTCTTTTCCTTCTTTCTTTTCTTACCAGAGTTAGAACCCTCTAATATTAGTGTCCTCTTCTGTAAAACAGAATGAAAGTAATCCCTCCTTTATGTACTCCAAAGGGTCACTTTTGTAAGACTCAGCTGGGCAAGTGCATGTTAAAGCATGTTGTAAAGGCCAGGGTCCTAATGCTAGCTCTATTTGTATTTTGCCACATGACAGTCCTATGAGAGGGTTTGTCAGAATGGACATCATCTTTCCCATTTTACAGACAAGGATGTGGTTGGAGAGGCTGTGACTTCCACATGGTCTCACAGCATGAGAGAAGAACCCAGGCTTCTAGACTATTAAAGGCCATTTTTAAAGTTTCTGTAAGTTAAATGATCTCAACTCTTCTAGGTTTTCTTCATAAATTTCACACATCAACCTAATCCATAAGGAAAAGCAAATTAATTTTTCAAGTGGTTTTCTTCTCTGGAATTTTGCTATTCAGATTGGGTTGAAGTATGTGAGCACTGAGTGAGTAATAGCGAGCACTGTGCAGGGAACACAGTGGTAAATGAGAAGTCATGGTCCCTGCCTTTATGGAGTGTTTGTTCTGTGGGGGTTGGGGTGGAGTCAGTGGATAGTAAGCAGAAAAGAAGTCAGTAAGCAAATAAATGAACAAGAGAGTTTGGGGTAGTGATAAGCATTTTTGAATCAAATAAAGTCTAATGACCCAAAGGGGTGACAGTGTGGTGGTGTTGGATGAGGAGGTGTGACCTAGACTAAATGATCAAGAAGGGCTCTGAAAGGAGGTGACCACAGAGCTGAGACTTCAAGGAGAGAAGGGACTTTGCCTTCACCATTGCGTCCCCATTCCCAGTGACTTAGCCAGTGCCAGGTAAACAACACGTGTTCAGTAGATACTGGGTGAATGAAATTAATCAGTGAATGAAGGAGCCATTCATACAAAAATCAGGGAGTGTATAGAAATGCTTTTGCTATAATAGCTCATATTAATAGCTGCTCCTGAGTTTGCTCATATTACATGCCAGGTCCTTATGCTTAATGATTTACATTTATTTAAAAGTGGACTCCTCATAACAACCCAAATAATTAATTACATTATTATCCCATTTTTTCAGATAAGGGCTATAATGACATTTGTGGTAAAGGGAATGGAATTTTATACTTTAAAATCTTTGATTTTCTTGTTACTCAAACACTTTAAGATCAACATTTGGTTACATTTTAATTAGTCAAAATGCTGGGAGATGTGATGTTCTGACTTACCTAATTTCCTATCAAAACATATTTTTTAAGTTCTATATAAAAATAAGTTTGTCTGTCTGCTTCTTTCATATGCTAGTTAAAACTGACTCATAGAAAATCTGAGTTGAAAGCATCTGTAGAATTCAACTTGTCAGACAGTGCTGTTTTACACATAATGGGATTTAGCCATCAAGAACCTTTTCAATTTTTTTCTTCAATAACTGAATTTTTCCCGTGACTATTTGTAGTCAGTAAACTTATAATAACAAGACTCTGTCATTTGTTAAGCACATGAATCACGTGTTCCAAAAACAGTTTATTCGCTCTTCATAAGAACTGCAATGACACAGACATTAGAATCCCCACCTTACTGATAAAAGTACCTGAGATTCAGGGGCCTACATGATTTGCTCAAGGTCACCTTGACCATAAATGGTAGACCTGAGATTCATAGTCAGAATCTAATACACCATGCTGCTTCTTCCAAAATAGGGTCAATCCATAGAAAAAATTTAGAAATTGATCACAAAAATTATAGCAGTTTGGATTGAGTATTTACTCATCCTGGGACGCTAGAAATTATGTTTATTTTGTTTATTTTGGAGGGGGAGGCAAATTTTTCTCCACCTGGAAGTAAAGGGTAGAAAAAAAATTCCACTTAGTTATATTTGAATTAATGCATGTAGCACCACACATCCAATGGTCAACAAAACGCAGCTCATTTGAACAGTAAGACCGTTGGCTTTTGGCAAAGACAGAGAGGGAAACTTGACAGAGACTTGTGGGGAAGTCCCTACCCTAAGAAAACCCCTCTATGACAACGAAGTGCCCCAGGGACCTTTGAGTTCTCTAAGGGCTGATAAAGTGCAATCTTTACACCAGTGGCAGATACTATCTTTCATGTCTTCTCTGATTGACTAAGGTTTTCTGCCTCTGATATTCTTCCCTTCTCCTTCTCATAGGAAGTTCCTGGCTGGAGAAACCCCCAATATGGGTGGGCTAAAGATACAGGACTCTGGGGCCGCTCGGTCTTCTCCAGAGGTTTTAAAGATGAATGTCAGCTGTTATTTTATCTACCTATCTGTCACCATCATCATTGCCACTTATTTTGGAGGAGGTGGGGGAGTATAAAGAACAGCCATTAAAAAACATCAACAGCAACAACAACAGAGCCTAGTGATTTACTGACCTCAAAACAAACCAGTAAAATATACCTTCCAGAGATTGGGAGAAACCAGCCTAAAAGTGATTTTAGCCATTTGAGGCCTTTTGAAGATGAGTTTAAACAACATTTAGTCTTTTTTTCCCTTTATTTTTTAATTTAATTTTATTTTTACTATTGAAATATTGTCAGTTATAATGTGTCAATTTCTGGTGTACAGCATAATGTCCCAGTCATGCATAGACATACACATATTTGTTTTCATATTCTTTGTCATTAAAGGTTATTACAAGATATTGAACATAATTCCCTGTGCTATACAGCAGAAACTTTTTAAATCTATTTTTATATATAGCGGCTAACATTTGTAAATCTCAAATTCCCAAATTTATCCCTTCCCACCCCCTTTCCCCACTAACCATAAGATTGTTTACTATGTCTGCAAGTCTGTTTCTGTTTTGTAGATAAGTTCATCATGTCCTTTTAGTCTTTATAGTTGAGAAGCTCCTCAGTCCCCACTCTCTACTCCTTTCCCGCCTTCCCCCCACCCCTCTATCCCCACATGCTTTGGGGGCATGCTGGAATCCCAATATATCTAGTCATCACAGTCTGAGAAAAAGACTATGCATTCATGATTACAAATTTAGATTATTTCTGCAAGATAATTGTTGTGTCATCCCCCCAAACCTTAATTCCAGGAATAAATCCAACTATCAGTACAAAAAGCACTTATGAGATACTTCCCGTGAATTTTTGGATAAAACATGGTGGAATTTAGCGGTTAGGTTGCCCTAAACCGGTAGAAAAACATTTCAAAGAAATAGACAGAAAAAAGTCCTCAGTTCCCTGAAATCATATAAATGTCAAGCCTTGATCTTGTCAAGCTGGTCCTTTGGCATTTTCTCTTCATATCTGTATGACATTACGCTCCCAAATGGATTACCAGAGCCACCCTGGCCATCAAAACCAACATAATAAGATAAAACCAAAGACGTCTATATTTTATAACTAAAAATATCAGGGAATATGCTATTTTCTGTGACTGAAATTTACACCTCCCCATCCCAGGTCTTCCCCAGGACGTGTTGCTTCATTGTAGGCTTACCACTCTCTACTGTAATTGCCCCTTTGCTTCTTAGCCTCCCAAACTAGGCCAAGTCCTTTAAAGACAGCTCACAGTGCTAGTCACACTGTGCTTGCCTTAGGTGGGCTTCCACTGGAAGACATCCACGGGAGACTGGGATGTGTGTGCAGACATTCTCAAAAACAACACCTGTGGTGGGGACGAGAGAAGCAGGAATGGGCCGAGGGAGGAGTTGAAATGTGATACCATCACGAGGAAGGCCGCACAAGATCCCTGGGTGGCTCTAAAGCTGGGATGACCCCTTCAGAATCCTCTCACCTTGAAGCAAGGGAACTAACCGGGCCTTTCTTGCTCATCCGCTAATCGATGCAGGTTGGCTCTCCCAGTGCGGCATGACCTTGGGCAAGGTGACTCTCACCAGCTGAGGGCAGTTCCCAGCAAAGAGTGACTCAGCTAAGCACTGTCAGCTGCCGCCAATACTCCCCAAAGCTGGGGGAATAATGAATGTGCCTCAAGTCTGAATGCAGTGATCTGGGTGGCATATCACAACATTCACTACAATCCTCAAAAAAAATTATTAGATAAGTGGCATTATAGTTCAGCCATTTCTCCAAGTGACTGGTGTTTTTGATTTCACATATGTAAGTGGAATACTTCAACCAACTGGGGATGTATCGTGCATAGCTTTTAGTCTAGAAGGATCACTTTTAGGTAGCAGTTACATAGCTACTAGGTTTTGGCACAAATTTTTGACAGAAAATTCGTTTTATTTATCCAGTGTTGAAGAAATTCTGAAACCAGAGTTAAAAGACCTGGGTTCTTATTAGAACTCTGCCACTTACTACATGAGTCATGTTACTTCTTTGTTTTCAGTTTTCTCATCTGTAAAATGGCAAAAATGGTATTTTGGGTGACTCTTGCACAGGGTTGTAGGACAAATAACAGAAAGGATGCTTGTCAAACCCCTTTGTCAGTGACTGGTGAAGAAGGGACCAAAGAGGCTGTGGGAAGCCTCCGTTAGCATGAGGAACAGGGTAGGGGATGGCCAAGGGAAGGGATTAGGAAAAAGAGGTGGAATTTTCCCAAGGTGCCGAAAACCATCTTTTTATTTCACCACTGCATCTCAGACCTACTCAAGCAAATTCAAAACAAAGGAGAGAGACAAATCATCTGACTGGATTATATACAGTAAGTCAGTCTTCATGTATTTTAGGATTTGTTTCTCACCCCTTTCCCACCAGGTAGAGGCTGCAGCAATTAAATTATTGGGAGGAAAGGAAAACCACTGTGTTTATTTAGTTCTTGGGGTTCTTGGCTACAATGTAACATCTATCACCTCAACACCACTTTGACTCAAGCTGTTCATCCGAAAGCAAGTGGGTGTGCATTTCTAAGTCTCTCTTTATCTCTCTCTCTCTTTGTTGTGGTCGTGGTTGCTTTGGTCTCATTTTTGATCTTTCCCCATGACAGCCCTTTCTTAGTCCCTGTCCTGAAAGCAGTTGATCATCCTTCAGGTCTCAATAAAGTTAGCATGGACTTCCCCACAGTAGCGGAAATGTTTCCTTTGAATTTGAAGCTTTTTCACCCTGATGGCATGACCTTGGTTTGGGTTGAAAACTGGAGATAAATGTCATGTGGTCAACTCCAGGGAGGTGTACTTGGCTGATTTCTAACCAAAGATATTTCCTGACCATTTGCCCACAAGAGGCTAGTTTTCTCTTCTATCCTAGAGGTTTTTCTGTTGCACATTCTCCCCTTCTCCCTCTGCTATTCTTTCTAAGAATCCATCCATTCATCCATCCCTCTCCCTTCCTCTTGGTTAAGAAGCCAGCTTACGTTGCATTGCAAATTTCATGTTCCCTTCCGCAGCCTCCTTGCTTAGGCTAGATGTAGATGAACTCTGCCTTCAGTTTCACTGCTGTGCTCCTGGGAGATATGTGTGTGTGTGTGTGTGTGTGTATTTGCACTTTATTTTTTTGCTTGGCCTCCACCTCCAAGAGCTGGCGATGGGCCAGGATAATTTCAACAAAGCAGTGGGGCAGATCAGGATCTGGCCTGCCCTGGGCTTCCTGTTGTTATTTCAAGATTTATGGGTTGCATGAATCTTGCACTCAGTCCTGGACTTGTTATCATGTTTGTTTTTATTGGTACCCTATAAAGAGACCACATCAATGCTTGGGAAACCTGACTTGGACTTTGACAGATCTGGCCTCCATATCAATGTTCTTTTTTCCTGTGTAGCCAGGCAACTTTCCCCTTACCAGGTTTCTGAAAGGTAATGAGGTATTGCATATAATTAGACAGTATATGGATATAATGGAAGCATTTTTCTCATGGAAGCCTGCCCTGACCCCTCAAGGGTAGACTGGGTACCCTTCTTATGGCACCATATACTTTTCCCTGTATTTTCTGAAGTCAAAAAGAATCTCTTGTTCATCATTGTATCTCCAGAGTCTAGAACACAGAAGTGTCAATACGTATCTGTTCACTAATTACCTGAACTTTGGAAAGTGTGGACCATCGTCGTCCAGTTTCCTGAGAAGGAAGGGAAGTAATGATATCTGCTTTTCTGGGTCCCATCTACCCTGGGCTCCATGGCCTCTTGAGAGGCAGTGCTGAGGGTAAGTGGATGTTGTGTTCTTACATGTGATTTTGTCTTTTCATCACTGTGTCCAGCCATGACATCCTCCTTGTTATACCTAGAACTTGTCAAGCACAGTCCTCTCCGTGGGGGAAGCATGGTTGGTCGGCAGTGGGTTCAGGTGGTCAGGACATAATAGCAAGCTGCCGATAACCACCATTTTCTTCCTGCCTACCCATGTTCATTAACAAGGTGAGGAAATGTGCTTTTTGCCGTGTATCCATGCTGTCAAGATCCTTTCCAAACCTTTATCTTTCTCTTTGTATAAATATCAAGTCAATGTTTGTTGGGTAGAATTGAAATTCAGGTGGTAAGACATCCAGATTGTGATGGGTAGATGTGCTTGATACCGTCACCTTTTGTTTCCAGGGGATCAGGGCTTCTAACCAAGCCTTTCTAGCTCTTTGTCTGGCTAACTCATACTTATCTTAATATCTTCCTCTAAGGGACCCTCTAGGGTGATGCAAATTTGGGCTTCCTGCTACATGGTTCCCCATGTAACTGGAGTGTATTATCATTTTTATCATATTATAATTTCTTGTGTAATTTGTCTTTTTCACTCATGAGAATAAATGTTTCTTGAGGGCAGGGAACTTGTACATGTCTTTTTTTTTTTTTTTTTTGTGGTCAGACTTGGTTGAACAGTGCTGTCCCAGAGAACTTTCAGCAATGGTGGAAATGCTCTATTCTGCTTGGTCCAGTGAGGTAGCCACTAGTCAGATGTGGCTGTTGAATACTTGAAATGTAGCTAAGGTGACTGAGGAACTACATTAATTGTATTTAATTATAATTAATCTGTATTTAACTTTAATTAGCCATGTATGACTAAAAGTTAAGGTGCTGAGCTGCACAGTTAGAAGTCTTTCTATTTATACTATTGTTTTCAAAGAACAAACTTTCGGCTTTGTTAATTCTCAATTTTTTTTTTTCCTGTTTCAATAAATTCTGCTCTTTATCATTTCCATCTACTTCTTTTCTTCTTTCCCCTTTTTTCTTTCTTGTTATTTTTCTAACTTCATCATTAATTTTAACATTTCTTCATCCTACTGTAAGCATTCAAAGGTGTAAATTTTCCTCAGTGTTGCTTTATTATATTCCACAAATTTAAGCTACAGTATTTTAAATCAACTTTATTTACATACATTAAAGTGCATCCTTTTAAAAAGTACACTTAGATCAGTTTCAGTGAATGTACACACCACCTATTTTACCACCATCACAATTAAAATATGGACTTTTTCCATCACACGAAAATGTACCTTCATGCCTGTTTGCCATCATTCCCTATCCCATTAATCTACTGTCACTACAGACTAGTTTTGCCTTTTGTAGAATTTCATATAAATGGAAAAAAATAGCATTGATTCTTTGCTTCTGTTTCTTAAATTCAACATAGTGTTTTTGAGAGTTATCCATGTTATTGTATGTAACAATAATTACTTCCTTTTATTACAGATTAGTATTCCATGGGATGGGTAGATCACAATTTGCTTATCCATTTATTTCTTGTTGAATGTCTGAGTTGTTTTCAGCTTTTGGCTATCATGAATAAAGCTGCTTTGAACATACATGCACAGGTTTTTATGTGGAGATGTATTTTCATTTTTCTTGGGTACTAGGTGTGGACTTGTTGGGTCATATGGTGACTAGAAGCTTAACTTTATAGGAAATGGCCCAAGTGTTTTTAAAGCATAGTTGTGTCATTTTCAATTTCCACCAGTAACATATGAGAGTTTCAGTTGCTCCATATCCTCACTGATACTTGCTATTGTCAGTGTTTTAACTCGTAGCTGTTCTGTGGGTACGTAGCAATCTCTAACTTATTTTATGCTCCTGATGCCTAATGATGTTGAGCATGTTCTCATGTGCAGACCTTTGTGTAATTTTTGTGATATGCCTATTCAAATATTTTGCCCATTTAAAAATTGGGTTGATTATCTTCTTAGTATTCAGTTGTAAGAGTTCTTTATGTATTCCGGATATAAAACTTTTTTTTTGTCACCTCTGTGTACTACAGATTTCCTCCTTGTCTGTGGCTTTCCTCCTCATCTGCTCTTTTAAAAGCAAGATATTATAATTTTAATTAAGTTCAGTTTATCAACTTTTGTCTTTTATGGTTCATTGCCTACCCTAAGGTCACAAAGATATTTTCTTCTGTGTTTTCCTCTAGAAGTTTTAGAGTTTTAGCTTTTAAGTTGAGGTCTATGATCCATTTTGAGTTTGTGTGTGTGTGTGTGTGTGTGTGTGTGTGTAAGGTGTGGAAGAAAGGGTCAAAGTTAATTTTTTTCCAAACAGGTATCAGTTGTTCCAGAACCACTTGTTGGATTTCCTTTCCCCAATGAATTATCATGGCACCTTTGTTGAAAATAAATTGACAACATGTATGTGGGTAATGTAATGTCTGTCTCTTTATTGCATATTCCGTTCCATTAATCTATATGTGTACTTTATGCCAATACCATACTGTTCTGATTACTGTAGTTTTGAATTATCTTAAAATTATATAGTGGAAGTCCTTCAATGTTGTCTTCTTTTACAAAATTTGGCTATTCTAGATATTTTACATTTCTATATAAATTTTAGAATTAGTTTTGTCAATTTCTAATTTCGTTTGGAATTGTATTGAATCTACAGATGAGTTTGGAGGAATGACATTTTAATAATACTGAGAATTCTAATCCCTGAACAGGGAATATTTTTCCACTTAGACATTTTAAAATTTCTTTCAATAGTGTTTTATAGTTTTTAGTGGGGGAGGATAGCTCAGTGGTAGAGTGCGTGCTTAGCGTGCATGATGTCCTGAGTTCAATCCCCAGTATGTCTGTTTAAATAATAAAAATAAATTAAATAAACAAACTTAATTACTGCCCCCAAATAGTGTTTTATAGTTTTTAGTGTATAGGTCTTGCACCTATATTGTTAAACTTATCCCTAAATATTTCATATTATTTTCATTCTATTATAATTTTTTAACTTTGGTTTTAAATTGTTATTTAAACATACAAATGATTTTTTATATTTGTGTATTTTGTGTATTGTCTTTTGTATCTTCTAACATGGCTAAATTCACTTATTATTTCTAGTAGCCTTTTTGAAAAAATAGAATGCTTAGGATATTATATATTTACTAACAAGCTGTCTAAGAATAAAGACAATTCTACTACTTCATTTCCAATATGTATAATTCTACTGTTCTTCTTGCATATTGCGTGGGCTAGGAACCCCTAATACAATATTAAATAGAAATTGTGGGAACCCTCAACATTGCCTTCTTCTTGCCACCTTCTTAGTCTTGGGGGAAACATAATTCTTGCAGTATCAATTGTGGTACTAGCTGTAGATTTCTTAAAGATGCTCCTTGTCAGGTTGATGGAATTAGTTCATTCCTAGTTTGCTGAGGGGTTTTATTGTGAATGGGTGTTGAATCTTGTTAAGTGTTTTTTCTGCATTTATTGAGATGATCATATGGTTTTTCTCCACCTGTGAATATGGCTAATTATGTTGCTATTTGAGTGTTAAACCAATCTTTCATTTCTGACATAAATGACACTTTGGTGTTTATTATGGTATATTGCCCTTTATGTACATGGTTGGATTTGATATGCTAACATTTTGTTAAGAATTTTTGCATCTGTGTTCAAGAGGAAAATTTATTTGTATTTATTTTTGTAGTAAGTTTGTTTCATTTTGGTATTAGGTTAATGGTGGTCTCATGAAAGGAGCTGGGAATTTTTCCCTTCTCTATTTTTGGAAAGGGTTTGTATAAAATGTGCATTTTTTTCTTTCTTAAATATCAATATAATTCACCAGTGAAGCCATCTGTACTAGGAGTTTTCTGTGTGGAATTTTTTTATTAATAAATTTAATTCATTGACTATATAGGCTTATTAAGATTTTCTGGGTTTTTTTTTTTTAAGTTTTTGTTGGTTTGCTAATTTTTGACTTTTAAGAAATTTGTCCTTTCTATTTAATATGGTAT
This sequence comes from Camelus ferus, assembly GCF_009834535.1. NCBI lineage: Eukaryota > Metazoa > Chordata > Mammalia > Artiodactyla > Camelidae > Camelus > Camelus ferus. Next base: position 9,404,835 of record NC_045716.1, read on the forward strand.
AAATTTGTTCATACTCTTATCATCTTTTTAATATCTGTTGTCTCTTTTGAATCCACTAATTTCTCATATTGATAATTTTTCTCTTTTCTTACTTCTTTTTCCTACCAAGCTAGGGGTTTATCAATTTCAAAGAACCAACTTTTGGTTTTATTGAATTTTCTGTAATGTTTGTCCAATTTCTGTGTTACAGACTTCTATATATATATTTATTATTTTGCTTTTTTATATACTTTGGACTTAATCTGGCTTCCTTTTTAAAGAAGACCTTTGTAGGTCCCTTATGTGATAATTGATCCAAGGGCAAAAATTCATCACAGAAAATCTAGCCAAGAGATGGGAAGGCCTGCATAATCCAGCAAGAACTAGTCTGAGGGAAATATCTTGGTTAAAGTCAGAAAGGCTGTGGGACTGCCACCCACTGACATCTTTTTTTTTAAGTAATTTGGTCAATGACTATCTTTTAGCTGATTTCTTAGCCATCCTCCAGAAATATGAGGCAGGGGGCACTTACCCATTAGGTACAGTAGGTGAGGTGCCAAAGCCCCATGATCTCACAAATGTTTAATTTCCTTCACAAAATGATGGTGAAGATGATGGTCCTCGTGACCATAAAAACAGGGTAAATCATGTATGGTCCCAAGCATAGGGCCCATTATGAGAAGCTATCTTCAATATTTGAAGTAATAACACCTCCAGAGCATCAACAAAACATATCTTGAAGGGAGAACCCTAGAATCCTCAATCTGGCCTGGATCTCTTTGTTTGACAATAAATAAAATTTAACTTTTTCCTGAGCAAGAAATCAGAATGCTATTTCTAGAGAAAAGGAGGGGGGAGGGGGACAGGTGGAAACTCACATACTTCATTTTGCCTGAGCTTGTGGGGAAGACCTGCAACCAGAGACGCTGGAGTGGACACTGCACAGGATGCAAACTCCACTGTCATGTCCCAGACTTGTGCAATGCAAGCATTTCTGGATGTACTAAGTCCTGGGTAGTGGTCTACCCTTGCACTCTGATGTGGATTTATTCCTAAAAATCTGGAGCGCTTAAACTTTCTCAAGGGGCGGTTCGAGTTTCTTGCAGAGCTTATCTGACCCAGAATGCTTTGCAAACCCAGCCCCAAGATCCCACTCCCAGCAGAAACTGAGAAGCAAGCAGCATCCTCGTTAATCATTTCAGCTTAATAACTAGCCCTTGGCCTTTGCAGGCTGCCAAATATGAAAGGCTGGACCATGAGATGCTCTCCAAACTTTTCCATAAGGACTCTGGAGGTTAGTGTGAGGTCTCGTGTCCCCACCTTCCCTCGCATTCCCCTCATCCCAAAATGAGCTTGCATAACAACCCTCAGGGCAGACACTCTGCTCCAGTGGGGAATAGCTAGCTTCTGCAGACGCCCACGCTCCCACCAGCCCCCTGTTTTCCCAGAGGCCCTCTTTTTTGGCCACGCCCCAGCCTCTAAGCAAGCCCCACCCCCCTGCAGCTGGCGGTAAAACGTCAGCCAATAGCGATCGCCCAAGGCGGAGCACGTCGGTAGGCATTGACCCCCCACAGAGCCGGTGGTAACCAGTTCGCTGCACGCGAAATAGCGCGAGGCTGCCTTCGCTTGAGGCCGTGTTTGCAAACCGCAGAGCTTGTGGAGGCTCAGGGTTTCCACAGCGCATCTACTATGGCGCCTGGGCCCAGGGGCCTCTACTGTGACCGGGCTACTACTGCCTAGGGGGTGTACGAAATGGAAATATGACCTGAATCTGTGCAGGGTCCAGCGCCAGAGCTAGAGCACGCTAGGTGGAGGAAGGAGATTCAGGCCTCGTGGATGGCGGGAACTACGAGGGCGGCGTTGGCGGCCGGGAGCCCGGGTAGCAGCCCCCTGAGGAGACGGGACAGGCGTCCGCTGCCGCCGAGGCCCCGCAACCCGGAAACCGGCTTCGCTTCTGTTTTAATGTAAGTATTTCGAGCTATAAATCCCCTCTAGGCACTGCCTTATCTGTATTCCACAAGTTTTGTTATGGCGTGTTTTAATTTTTATTTAATTTAAAATATTTCTAATTTCCCTGTGATCTCTTATTTGATTTGTGGGTTGTTTAGAAGTGCATCTTTTAATTTCTAAATATAAATTATTTTACAGATTTCTTTTAGGTATTGATTTATATTTCTGGTCGCTTATTTCTAACTTGAATTTATGCAAAGGAAAAGCCAGGCTGGGCTAACTCGTAAATCTAATTTTAGCAAGTGTCAGATTACTGATCTGAGTTCTGCTGGGCTAACTTGTAAATCTAAGTTAATAAATGTCGATTTGCTGATTCCCTGCTCATGTTTTTTGCTAGCCAGCTGGATTTTCAGAGAGACATATCTGGCCTTGAAATGTTGGTTTGCTGCCTCCCTGCCTCTGCTTTTGTGATAATGACGCGGCTAATGCTGTTCCATGCCTATTGGCCGAATACCCCAAGCTTGTAATTAACCCTATAAAACCTCATGCACACATTTCGGAGCAGAAGCCCCTCTGAGCCCGCCAGCGTAATAAATCTGAGTACTCCAACCCTCCGAGTGGTGCTTATTTCTTGGCTGGCCTGTCATTTCCTTAACGTTTCCAGTCCTTCTAAATTTATCAAGACTTGGTTTATGAAAGAACATAAAGTCCATTTCCGTCGTTTTACGGGTATATGAAAAGAATGTGTGTTCTGCTCTTGTGGGTTGCAATGTTCTGTAAATGCCAATTAGACTAAGTTGTTAGATAGTGGTGTTAAGTTCTTCTACATCCTTACTGATTTTGTCTACTTGTTCTATCGTTTATTAAGAGAACAGTATTGAAATTTCCAGTTACACTTGGGGACGTACATATTTCTCCCTGAAGTTCTGTCAGTTTTGCTTCAAGTGTTTTGAAGCTTTGTCATTAAGTCTGTATAGACTTAAGATTATTAGCTTCCTAATGATTTAACCCTTTTATGATTATGAAATGTCACTCTTTGTCCTTGATAACTTGCCTTATTTTCATGTCTAGTTTGTGTGATATTAATAAAACCACTTTCGTTAATGCTAGCTTTCCACCCTTTTGCTTTTAATCTGTATCTTTATATTTTAACTGTTTCTCATAGACAGCATAAGGTAGGCTTCCTTTTTTTATCTATTCTGATAATCTCTGCCTCTTAAGTGGAGTGTTAAATTTATTTCTTTATAATAAGCAATTTGATGAGGCATAAACCTGCCATCTTGCTGTTTGTTTTCTATTTGTCCCAGCTATTCTTCCTTTTTTCCTCTTTCTTACCATACAATAGATTAATGAGCTTTTTTTTTTTTTTTTTTTTAGTATTCTTATTTATCTCCACTATTGGTGTCTTAGCTCTGTCTCTTTTAAGTGGTTGCTCTAGGGTTTCAAGTTGCATCTTTAATTCATCCCCATATACCTTCAGATAGTATTATATCTCTCCATATATAACGTAAAAATCTTTCACCAGTATGCATTTATTTACCCTTTTGTAGCTTGCAGTATTTTGTCGTACATTTGATTTCTGTATGTAAAAATCACAGTTTTCATATTTCTGCTGTAACACTCAATTATCTTAAAAAATGAGAAAGCAAGAGTGAGTTATTTATTTATTTGTTTTTACCATACATTTATCATTTCTGACCCTTCACGCATTTGTGTAGATCCAACTTTCCGTCTGGTGTAATTGTTTTTCGATCTGAAGAATTTGTATTATTCTTCCTGCCAGTGACAGGGTCCTTCAGCTTTTGTTTGTCTGCAAACGTCTCTATTTCCCTTCATTTGAAGGATATTTCTTATGGATATAATGAATGTTGACAGATTTCTTTTCCAACCCTTTAGAGATATCATTCCCTGTAGTCTGGTATACATTATTCTGACAGTCTGCAGTTCTTCTTATATTTGTAATGTAATGTCATATCATGTCATATGTTAACATCTTTTTTTTTTCCTGGACACTCTTAAGATTTTCTCTTCATGAAAAATTTTAAAAGGCAATTTGATAATAATGTACCTTGTGAGATTTCTTTGCTTTTATCCTGCTCTTGGTTCATTGAGGTTCTTGGGTCTATGGGCTTACAATTTTCATCAAATTTGGAAGGATGTTGAACCATTAAATAATGGTTCAAATTTTTTTTACAGCCTCTCATCTTTATTCTTTCTTTCTGGAACTCCAGTTATACTTCTGTTACATTGCTTAATATTGTCCTACAGATTCTTGAGGCTGTGTTAGTTTTTTTCATCCTTTTTCTCTTTTTGCTTTAGTTTGGATTGTTTCTGTTATATATGTTCAGGTTCACTGATTGTTCTGCTGTGTCTAATTTGCTGTAATTATAGTCAGTGAATTTGCAATTTATATAGTGCTTTTTCAGTTTTAGAAGTTCCAGCTGGTTCTTTATTAAATCTTCCATTTCTACTCACATATGTTCATATTCTTTCACACACTTGAGCAATTTTTTTAAAATTTTAATTAATTTTATTGAAGTATAGATTTACAATATTGTGTTAATTTCTGGTGTACAGCATAGTGATTCATATATATATATATATATATATATATATATATATATATATATATATATATATATATATATCCTTTTTATTTTCTTTTTCATTATAAGCTGTTACAAGGTATTGAATATAGTCCCTGTATAGGAACTTGGCTGTTGATCTGTTTTATATATAGTAGTTAGTATCTGCAAATCTCAGACTCCCAATTTATCCCTCCCCACCCCTTTCCCCACCTAGAATCTATAAATTTGTTTTCTATGTCTATGACTCTGTTTCTGTTTTCTAAATAAATTCATTTGTGTCTATTTTTTAGATTCCACATTTAAGTGATACCATGTAGTATTTTTCTCTCTTTCTGGCTTACTTCACTTAGTTGTTATGTGTGAATAAGCTTCTTCATTTAAAAGTTGTTTTAAATTTTATCTGGAAAAGCTTAAAGTAGTCTGTATTAGCTCAAATATCCCTCCACCTTATGAGAGCTTTGAGAAGTTTTCATCTTGCAAATTTCATCTTCATTGTTTGCCCAGCCTCACAACATTTCACATTATATATACATGGCTTTCTATTCAGTAAAGGGGACCACTGTGCATATTTCTAGAGCTTTTTCTATGCATCTTTTTCTTTTCTTTAGCACTCTGCTATAAAAAAAAAAAAAAGTCTCCTTAGCACCTCCACCCACTGCCAGAGCTCTTCTGTCTCTTCAAGTCACTGAGGAAAGTGATCTCTGATGATTCTCCCTCTTTGTACTATAGTCTGGAAATTCTTCCAGCAGAAAGCCAGGGTGAGCTTAGGGTTCTCCTAGTTGATTTCATTGCTGTGAGGGATCACAGTACTGCGTAGCTGTTATACAATTTCTTAAAACACTGTTTCATACATTTTGTCCAGTTTTACAAAGCTTTATAGTAGGAGAATAGGCTTGGTTCTATTTATTCCATCATGCAGAAGTAGAAGTCGTGAACTGTGGTATTTTTATTATTGTTTTTCTACTATGATTTATTTTAACCCATGAATTATTCACAACTGGGTTTTTAAATTTCCAAAATGTGTGAGAGTTTTAAAATTGTTTTGTATTGATTTCAAAGTTAATTGCGTTGTGCCCTCCAAAAATCTGAAATTTGCTGGAATTTGATACATAGCATATTACCCTGAGAATATTTTGTGTGTATATGAGAAGAAAGGGTATTTTCGAATTGTTAAGGAGTATGTCTATATATGTCCATTAAATCAGTCTTGTTAATTGTGTTCAAATCTTTAATCTTTACTAGTTTCTTGACTGCTTGGCTATTTCTTAAAGAGAGAAGTAAATTGAAATCTAATACTGGGATGATTGAGTTGTCAATTTCTCTTTATAGTTCTATCAGCTTTTGCTTTATGTATTTTTACACTTTAAAGAAAATTGAGGTAAATTATACACAGTAAAGTACACAAGTCTTAAATGTATAGTTCAAAGAATTTTTACACACACATACCAACCCATACAACTACCACTTAGATCAAGATACGGAACATTTCCTGAACCGCAGAAGCCTCTCTTGTTTCTGCTTCCTGGCAATACTCAAACCAGTATTTGAGCCTTTACCAACATTGTTAAGTTTAGTTTATTTTTAAGCTTCATATAAATAGGAATATACAATATATATTTTTTGTCTTTTTTTTTGCCAACATGATTTTGAGATTTATCTATGCTGCTTTGTGTATCAGTAGATTTTAAAAATTGTTCAGAATAATTTATTCTGAATATTGTGTGACTGTTTCTCCATTCTATTATGGACAGTCATTAAAGGTTGTTTCCAATTTGGAACTATAATGAATAATGCTTCTGTAAATATTCTTGTACATGTCTTTGGTGGTGGGAATAGGCATGTATTGATAAATTCCCAGGATGGAATTGCTAAGTCCTAAGTAGAATTTTAAGTATGTGCTTCACTTTTGTAAATACAGTCAAACAGTTTTATAAAATAATTGTACCATTTACACTCCTACTGATACTATATGAGAATTACAGTTGCTCTACATCCTTTTAAACAGTATTGTCTATATTTTGGTAATTCTGCTGGGTATGTAGCAGTATCTCATTGTGGTTTTAAATTTGCATTTCTCTAATGACTGACTGATGGTGTTGAGCATTTTCAGATGTTTGCCATTTGGATGTCCTTTTTTTCCCTTTTAAGTGACTATTTTGGCTGATTTTTTCCCATTGGGTTATCTTTTTCCTATTGATATACTGAATTTTAAAAATATTCTGAATAATAATTCTTTGTCAATTATATGCATTATAATATGTATATATGGTTTGCCTTTTTATTATCTTAATAGTGCCTTTTGATGAACAGAAGTTTTTTATTTTAAGGAAGTCTAATATATCACTTTTTCTTTTATGCATAGTACTTTTTGTGTCTTATTTAAGAAACCTTTGCCTTCCCCAAGTTCAAGAAGATGTTCCTCTAATTTTTCTATTAGAATCTTTATTGGTTTAGCTTTTATATTTAAGTCTGTGATCCATTTGGAATAGATTTTTGCATGTATCATAACATTGGAATTAAGGTTAATGTTTAAAAATGGGTATCTTATTGATTCATCACTATTTATTGAATTGACTATTTTTCCCTACTGAATTGACGTCTTTGATACAAATCAGGTGATTGTATATGTGTGGGTATGTTTTGGTTTCTATTCTGTACCGTTGCTCTATCCTTGTGCCAATATAATAGTGTCTTAATTTCTTCAATTGCATAATATTTTTATATCAGATAGTGTAAGTATTCCACCTTTAATCTTGTACAAAATTGCCTTGGCTATTCTAGACCCTTTATGTTTCCATATAAACTTTAGAATTAGCTTGTCAAATTCCAAACAAAATAAAACCTCTGCTGGGAGTTTAGATTGAGATTGAACTGAATTTATAGAACAATTTGGGGTGAAATGACATCTTAACAATTTTGAATTTTATAATCCATGAGTGTAGTATATTTTTCTATTTAGTTACATCTTTAATTTTTCTTGGCAGTGTTTTGTTATTTTCTGAGGCTACTTTGTTGTTTCATACAGTCAATTTTTAAAAATATCTTCTAAATTAACTGAATCTTTCAACCTTTCCATGTCTTTTTATTTTAGATCAGATGTCAGCAAACTTTTTTTCTGTAAAGTGCCAGGTTTTCAGGTATGTAGGCCATTAAGTCTCATTGCAATTAACTTTGTTGAAGGGTGAAAGCAGACAGAGACATGTAAACAAATGAGTATGTATGTAATCCAATAAAACTTAATTTATAAAAACAGACAGCATAATTTGGCCTGTGAACTGTAGTTTGCTGACAGTCTTATATAGTTTTCTTATAAGTAGCTTATAACTGGTTCTCTTGTAAATAGGATATAGCTGAATTTTTAAAAATCTAAGTGAACAATCTGTGTATTTTAATTGTTGACTTTAGTTCATTATATTTAAAATTGTTTTATCATTTGTTGATGTTAGTTCATTATATTTAAACATTATTTTTCTCATATAGACTGTTTTTCTCTACCATGTTACTTTTTCTTTGTATTTTTCTACTTTTTCATGCTTTCTTGTTGTCTTTTTATTAAATTAATTTTTGTTTATTTTCTTTAAGTGTCCCCTTTTTATTACTTGTATAAATACTCCTAAAATTTTACTACATTTACCAGAGTCTGCATTTTCTGAGCAGTAAAAATATCTAGAATATTTTGATTCCATTTACTTTCCTGTGAACTTACATAGTGTTACTGTCCTGCATTTACTTAGGTCCTTATTTTTCACTAGGCCTTTCTATTAGCCTTTGTTATGATTTTCCTGTAAATAGAATGTTTGTTTAGGTTTACCTATATGTTTTACCGTTTTCCTTGCTTGTAATTTTTTCCAGCATCTTAAGCTTACTCTAGGGAACATTTTTCTTACTGCCTGAAATATGTTCTTGGAAGTCTTTTTGATGAAGGTCTTTTGTTGATGACTGCTAGTTTTTATTTATGTGGAAATGATATATTTATTTTACCTTCATTTTTGAAAGGTAGTTCTGATAGTATACAATTCTTGGTTGACAGTAATTTCCTATTAACAACTGGAAGACATTAGTATGGCTTCCTTTGTTATAGTTGAAAAGTCAGCTGTCAGTTTAATCTAATTTTCATTTCTTTGTTAGTGAACTGCATATTCTCCCTAAGAATTTAAAAATTCTTGTTCAACAATTATACTTTCTGTTTCTAAAAGTTCTGTTTTTCATGTCTCTCTTCCCATTTTGAGAGTCTTTTGATTATTGCTCATTTTTGTGACTCCATTTCTAGAAGCATTTCATCCATAGTTATTCTATATTATGTATGTATCAGCTAATAACAGAATTTTAAGTAATTTCTCCTCGAAATTTGCACCCCCTCCAAGTCATGGTGCTTTTTGGTGACTGGGAAATTAATTATTTCCTATAGAGTTCCTAGCTGGTTGAAATTAACCTGTGAGGATCCTGAGACCATACATTGGGGGAGTGCTTTTATCTAGAGAAGATTTACAGTTGTTTCTACTAACAATCAAGAGGCACTACTAAAATGGGACCATTTTTGCCTCTTTCTAGGTTTCATTGGCGTATTATGTCTTGATAGATCAGGGACAGATTTGCAGCTGAAAGATGTTTCTGTATTTGCTTGCAGTTGATGTCTGCAATTCTCTTTCAAAATGAGCTTCCTTTCTTTTAAATGAAAATAGTTATTAACAATGATAAGTGCCTGTTCAGTTGATCACTGCAGGTGATGTATCAAAATTTTTGCCAGTCACTTTTAATACCTCAGTAAGAATTTATTATATGCATAAAATCAAAGAATCATCACATATTCAAGCTAAAAGGAATCAAAACTTTATGGGGTTTAATAATTTTGTTATGTATATTCATATACATATTATTCATAACCAGGGTGTTTAAATGTCTAGCTTAAGATCCTAAAATTGATGCTAGAAACACAAAGGAAAAGTAGATTTTTGATAAGATTGGGATGGTGAATAAGTATGAGAAGACTTGGAGTCAGACACACCTGGCTTTGCCACATAGTGATATGTGCCTGGGAAGATTTTCATTCTTTCTGTGCCTTAGTTTACTTTTCTCTGAAATAGGAGTAATTTTAGTAACTCCATCATAGGATTGTTGTGAGTATTAAATGAGATAAGGTATGTAAATCATTTAGCAAATATCTCATGCAAAATGAGTTCAGTACATGTCAGCCATAGATATTATGATCACCCCATCCCTCTGCTTGCAGTCTGAAACGAACACAGAAGAAAATCACTGATGTATATATATTGATCACTCTGAGCCACCAGAAAATATCTAACTGAAAATAGTCTTAAAGAGCCATCTTAGCTTTGTCACGTAAGTGAATTTAAACAACAGTGATAGTAATGAAAAGTTGCAGTTTAAAGGGGTATCCAGTAACTGTCTGAGAAGTGCAGCCATGCATTAGTGCTTATTTAATTTCTGATGATGACATATAAACAAAATAAGGTGTGTACATTCCACTCTGCTAAATTCCCATGTTCTTGCTCTCATTTTGAGGATGAGGATGTTCAGGCTTAGGAGCATGGAGTAACTTCGAGGAAAAAACCCAGGATTCTATACCAGCACATCCAAGATGTTAAGTATGAGGTTTTTTTCCATTTATAGTATAATATATTCCTCTATATCTTGATCCTTCCATACTGAAAACAAGAAGCAGAGTGCCTAAGGAACTAAAGGAAAAACCAGGAAAAAGTATAGCCTCAATCTATGAAAAGGGAGTTTTATAAAGGAGGAATGACCAACAGCATTGAATGTCATTGACAGATTGACATCCTTTAAAAGAATGAGAGATTAAAAGAAAAGTGAAAAACCTAGATATACATTTGATTTTGAAATGTGGTGTTCCCTTAATCACCAGTAAGTTCTGTTTATAAAAACTAGAAATTGTGATTTTTGACCTCCAATTTGCTATAGGAAACTAGCTGAATAATTCTTGAGAGTCATCAAGTGATAACTGAGTCAGTGGACAGGAGAAAAGAGGATTTCTGGCAATAATTTATGTTCATTTGACAAGTAAGGCAGCTGCTAAGTTTGTGTGCTAGGAAGATTTTCCCTTGAAATACGGTCTTAATTTTACATGTATGGATTACAAATATGACCTTCCTTAAGATGTTTTTTGTTGACATTAGGCAGCCTAACCTATTTTGTATGCAGCCACTGTGTCTGAGCTTACATTCTTACAGGGTTTCTAGTGCTTTAGTGGGAATTCTGGCCTTATCTTCCTTCTTGACAAATTGGCCAAATTATATCATCATTTCAATTTATTTCAAGAATGCTTCTGCTAGCTGGGCCATTGGAATCTCCTCGGCCTCCCATTCCCCCAGTTAGAATCGAAACATACTTGTGTGGAAAGATGGTTTCTCCGTATTTATACAATCACTTATATATTAGCTGTGCTCTGGGATCATACTTGATTTGTTAAAATATTAAGTGCAATTTTTTTTGATAACTTTATTTTTCAATGAAAATTTCATTGAGTTCTGCCTCTTAGATAGAAAGGCTTTTCATGCCTTTATATTGACGGAATGACATAAATGATGGTGGTAGAGTTACTTAATAGAGACAAACACAAGTGTTATTAAAGTCTTCCATCCCAGCTGAAACCTGAAATAAATGAGCATAAGAGAAGAATAAAAAATATTTCTTGCCAATCTTTGGGAGGCTAGAGATAACCAGAAATGCACCTGGTTGAAGGATGAGGAAGTAGAATATAGGAGATATATAGATGTAATCATTTATTCAGTCATTAGCTTAAAATAGCTAATTGAACATCTATTCAATACCAAGCATTGTGCAAGATGTTGGTGATACAGTAGTTAAAAAAAATCCCTGGACACATGTAATGGGAGAACATAGGAACATGTTTTCAGGTTTCTTAGTTTCAGGTTGTCTGAGAAGGCTAGGGAAAACAAAAATGAGACTTGGGGTGTCCCACTTAAATTGTCTGAGAGGATTTAGGTGGCATCTTTCTTAGATAGGCAGATCTCAGTGAGTACACATTTAGGCCTGATACGAGAAAGGTTCAGACCTACACTAACTTTTGTTTGCTTGCTGGGATTCTTAGTGGTATCATTCTCCCCTAGTGTAATGGTCCCTCTTACCCTCATCATGTTATTTCTGCCAAGAACTTTTTCTTAGAGCTTGGTCATATAACGAAATGGTTAATAACATGAGTTTTAAAATCAGACTGACTGGGACTATAGTTACCAGTTTTGTCATTGATGAGCTGCATATCATTAGGCAGAGCACTTACTGTCCATGAGTTTCAGTTTCTTGTCTGTTAAATGAGGCAATAACAGTACTTCACAGGACTGTTGTGAACACTACATGAATGAATACACAAAGCTTTTAGCATAGTGTCTGATTTATGGTTAGTATCTATCATCATTGGAATTGTCCTGGATTCATTTATTGAGTACTTACTATGTCTCAGTTTTATGATAAGTAGCTTACACATGAGTTGACAGTATCTCTTCCTCTTTATCACCTTTCACCCCTCATTTTTTCTTCTTACTGTTGAAATTCCCAGGAAGCCTGCAAATAGAACATCTCCTAGAAATTGGAGTCAGTAGGCCAGAAGGGCTACCCAGGTCATGGTAGGATGCCAATCTCTGGCTCTTGGGTTTAAGACTCACTTTCCCTCAGCTCTGTATTTAGACATCTTTCTGATATTTCTCATGGTTGAGACATTAGAAGCTGGTTGAACAGAAAAGATCTGGATCAGTAACATCTATGACAGATAATAACTGCTACAAATTCCCCTATGTTATTCATCCCAGACAAGTTTCTGTCTCATCACTGTCGAAGGTGGTAGGTTCAATATCATGAAACCATGTGTTGCTTTCCTTTTTACCACAGGCACAGTTTCACTCTGGTTGAACAGGTTCAAAGAGAAGGTTTCGTTTTAACTGATGGTACTTAGACCTGGAACATTTGAAGCATTATTATTATTGCTGATTTGTTCTGAAGAACTAGAGCATTTCTTATTTTGGGGACTGTAATTGTGTGTCCTTGAATGAAAAGGGAGAAAAATGTTGCCTTCAGAAATCAATGTTCTATCATAGCATTACAGTTAAATATCATACTTAACATCCAGCTAGAGAAAATCTAGTCACAGTGCTGAGTGCCCAGCACAGGCTGAGGGACTCAGGAGCCAGTTTTTTGGTTGAAGGGACCAGAGATGAGCAAGTTCTCCCCATGATTCTGCTTTTGCTTCACCTAATGGCCTGTTTTAATCTCCCTTTCTAAATTGTAGGTAAATGCCAATTTTGTCAAAATGTTTAGTCTTTTTTTTTTTCAAATTTGAAATGTGAAATAGGAGATCTCTGCCAAATTGAGTTTAATAAATTAATGATGGTCATAGGAGCTAACCAGGAATGCATCTGGGTAAGACAGCTCCTTTCCTGTGGTCTGAAGGCTCTAACTCAGGGACTCCTCTCTCTACTCATACTCTCTGCTGCTTCATTTTCTTCCGGCTTAATGTAATTTTCCCCTTGGGCAAGATTACAAGGGGTTGGCCTGCTGTCATGGTGTTTGAGAGTCTTTTCCAATTATGGGAAGTTGGAAACAACTGTGTACCCTCTGAGGATGTTAGCAGTAGAGGTGAGGAGATGAGGAGGAATAGGACAGTAGGGAGAAAGTCTGAAGCTTGTAGCTTAGTGGTTGTCTTCTTAGGGAAAAGTTTCACTCACTGGACAACAGAGTTATAGAGACAGCATAGATTTGGATTAATATTTCTATAAACATTTATTGAAACTTTTTTCCATAAAACAGTTGTCACTGGCCTATTCTGTTGTTTATCTCTCTGGCATAGGTTTAATACAGTTATATATAGTTTTTCATTTTTAGGTATGAAGTTGATTGTTGATTTGAAAGCGGTAATTCTTTATAATGTTAAGGAAACATCTGTTATAAATTTTTAAAGAGTTCTTTTAAATCAAGAAATAGAGTTTGATTTTATCAAATTGCTTTTTAAAGTTACCAATTAAGATGGCTTTATTGTTTTTCTTATTTAATATGATATTATTATCAACCACACTGTTGTTCCAAGATTTGAATGGATTAATGAATGTATGTAAAGTTCTTAGAAACATGTTAGCTGTTAATAATGACAGTGTTAGGTGGAGGGTAATAGCTTATTAGTGGTTCAGTGCGTGCTTAGCATGCATGAAGTCTTGTTAAGCCTTCAGATGACTGTAGTCTTGACTGGCAGCTTAATACAACCTTATGAGAGACTGTCAGGCAGAAACATTTGGGTAATTCCTGACCCACAGAAACTGAATAAATGCTTGCTTTTTTAAATCACTAAGTTTTTTTGTAATTTGTTATGCAGCAATAGATGACTGATAACAAAATCCCACTAATTAATGTCCCACAGTGTGCATGAGCAATTACTATTACATATACAATCTGGCAGATACTTTGTTTTCATAATGTGATGAATCTACTGGTATGCAGAATAGGAATCAGAATTTGCTGTACATATTTAGGGAAAAAGTGCACAGTGACCTTTTCTTTTATTCATCACTGAAATCACATGTTATAGAGAAGATTTGTTTTTGTTAACTACTGATGATTTCAGAAATTATAATGTAGCCTGGTAAAGGTGCATCAGGATACAGAATTCCAAGATACCCACTATGTTTGCAGCAAGAATGGGTATTGCCCTGCTAATAAAAGAGATTGTCTGAATTCTGTTCCATACCTTATTATTATTTTTTTTGCAGAGAATAGTCAGAGAATATTACTGAATATGCCTCTTGATCTTAGTTTATGTTAAAGGAAATAGTGAAATAGTGTGTACAATAGATAACAGTCACTGTATCTTTTTATTGCTGTGTAAATAAATGGATAATATGTGAATATAAAACTGTCCTTTGCTACTCTGGGAACTCTGGATATCAAGAATAAAGGTACTCAGTTGAGTTTTTAAAATAGCAGCTAAGTTTAAAGCATTTCTTTATATCACTGTGATATTAAGAATGACAGTAATAAGCATTTCTCTGATTACTTATGGTTTGACCTCCCATTAAGTAGTTCCTGGATCCTCAAAATTTGAGAAACACTCACTGGACACATGGTAGACAATAAATGGCAGTTATATCATTTTTTGAGAGCTCCCCAAATGCTTTGCACTGGATGGACACTAAGAATATAAAAGTAAAAATAAATGTGACTGTCACAGAGACTCAAGCCTAGAAAAGAGAGTAAAGCACGTAAATTAATCATATGAATGCCAAGGCCTTAGTGTGCTGGGAGAATTCACAGGGAAGACAAAGAAGGACACCTAGTTCAATTTCGATGGGGCCTGAGAAAGCTTTCCTGTAGGAAGGATGTTTAAGCAGAATCTTAAAAGAGTGTAATAGAGGCTGTTATTGGTTGAGGTTTGACTCATGTACTCCTTCTGCTACAGAAGCTAGACAGGTAGGTGCCCATCCTATTTTGAGGTGACCAATCAAGATGCTCACCTGGTGGGAGGTCATCCCATTTCTGTACAAAGTTGAGTTGTATTTTCCTGGTGAAATATATATACCCTCGTTACAGTAACTTGCCTTGTTTTCTCAAACTATTTTTGCAAAGCTGTTTCTGCTGTCTTCAGTACCCTTCACTACATCATCCATTAAACTAATTCACACCCATTCTTTCAAATATTCATCCTGTGTTACTTCCTTTTAGAAGAATTTCCCTTTATCCTGGTTGTATTGGGTATTATTCTTCCATGCTTTTCCTACTCCTGCCTACTCTTTATATCCATTAATGATTTTTTTGAGGGGTGTAATCCAGTATAGTTTGAACTTTTGGAAGAGCTTGTGTCCTATTAGGATGGCTTTATTATTATTCTATGTTATGAATCCAATAAGCAATCATTAAGACCTACTATATGCCAGGCACTACTGGCCATTAAGAATAAAAAAAAATGACAAAGTAAGGTCTCTGCCCTGCCATCATAAGTCTACAGTTTATGGCACAAAAACAGACATATGGATCAAAGGAATAGAATAGAGAGCCCAGAAATAAGCCCACACACCTACGGTTAATTAATCTTCCACAAAGGAGGCAAGAATCTACATTGGAGAAAAGACAGTCTCTTTGACAAGCGGTATTGGGAAAACTGGACAGCCACATATAAATCAGTGAAATTAGAACACTCCTTCACACCATACGCAAAAAGAAATTCAAAATGGCTTAAAGACTTAAATATAAGACAAGACGCCACAAACCTCCTAGAAGAGAACATAGGCAAAACATTCTCTGATATAAATTGTAGCAGTGTTCTCCTACGGCAGTCTATGGAGGCAATAGAAAGAAAAGCAAAAATAAACAAATGGGACCTAATTAAACTCATAAGCTTTTGCAACCAAAGAAAACCATAAATAAAATGAAAAGACAACCTATGGAATAGGAGAAAATTTTGAAAACAATGTGACTGTCAAGGGGTTAGTTTCCAGAATATACAAACAGCTCGTACAACTTAACAAAAAAACAACCCAATCTAAAAATGGGCAGAAGACCTAAACAAACAATTCTCCAATGAAGACATATAAATGGCCAACAGGCACATGAACAAATGCTCACACCACTCAGAATGGCCATCATTAAAAAGTCCACAAATGATAAATGCTGGAGAGGGTGTGGAGAAAAGGGAACCCTCCTACACTGTTGGTAAGAATGTAGTTTGGTGCAGCCATTGTGGAAAATAGTATGGAGATTTGTTAAAAAAAAAAACTGAAAATAGACTTACCCTATGATCTAACAATCCCACTCCTGGGTGTATATCTGGAGGAAACTCTAATTGGAAAAGATACATGCACCCCAGTGTTCAAAGCAGCACTGTTTACAGTAGCCAAGACATGGAAGCAACCTGAATGTCCATCAACAGATGACTGGATAAAGAAGCTGTGGGGTGTATATACACATATACATACATACAATGGAATACTACTCAACTATAAAAAAGAAGAATAAAATAATGCCATTTGCAGCAACATGGATGGACCTGGAGATCATCATACGAAGTGAAGTAAGCCAGAAAGAGAAAGAAAAATACCATATGATATCACTTATATGTGGATCTTTAAAAAAAAGGACACAAAGGAACTTATTTACAAAACAAAGACAGACTCACAGACACAGGAAAAAAAACTTGTGGTTACTTGGGGATACATCGGGTGGGAAGGATGAATTGGGAGTTGGGGAATAGCAGATACAAACTACTATATATAAAACAGATAAACAACAAAGTCCTATTGTATAGCACAGGGAACTATATTCAATACCTTGTAATGGCCTATAATGAAAAAGAATATGAAAAGAAATATGTATATATATGTGTGTGTGTATATATGTGTATACACACACACACACACACACACACACACATATAAATGAATTGCTATGCTGTACACCAGAAATTAACACAACATTGTAAATGAACTTTCATAAAAAAAAAAAGTCCAGTTTACCAGGAGAAACAAATATACAGTTTATTCTACTAAGAGATACAAGAATTATGACCAAGTTTTATAGTAGCACAGGAAAAACCTAATCAATACTGTAGGGCTCATAAAAGGCTTTAAATATGAGGTAACACTTGAATTATCTCCTGAAGGATGGTTAAATGTTTACTGGAGGGAAAAAGCAGGTTCAGTTGAAACAAACATTATGTCCAAAGGCATGAATAGCTATTTGGGTGTTTGAGGAAGCAGTGCTGTTTTGGTATATCATTGGGGAATGTGAAAGAAGAGAAACACCCATGAGAGATGAAAATACAGGGATTTTCCAGGGAGGGCTTGCATACCAGGTTAAACAGCTTATATTATTCCAGAGGTATTGAAGGGTTAAGGTGTATAGGAAGGGAATTTTGTGATTAATTTTGCCATCTAGAAAGATGACTTTTTCAGTAGAGAAGATAGAGTAGAAAAGGAGGTATTAGAGCCATAAAGGCCAGTTAGGAGGCTATTACCACGAAAGCAAATTAAAATAATGAATGAGAATTAAAAAAAAAACAAAGCTTGAAAATTTAGTGGAAAAGGATCTCATGTCTAACTGAAATGAAAGATATCAAATACCTGGAAAACCATCCAAAGAAGACAACATTAAGGAAGACATGACTACATGATAAACATACCATATTTCTGATTAGGTGATTCAATAGTTAAGTTGTCAGATTCTCTGTAAATTACTTTAGAATGTTGATGATAGCACAATAAAAATCACAAAAGAATTTTTGAACTGGACAATGTGGATCTACACTTGGAGGAATAAATAGTCAAGAATAATCAAGAAAAGTTTGCAAATAAGAAATAATAAAATTAAGGAACATAGACTTGAACTACTAGAGATTAAAAACGGCAGTGACAACAAATACAGGTCCTGGCATACAGAACTAAGTAGAAAACTTAGCAAGAGACCCAAACATACATAAGAACATAGTGTGCCCTCAAGGTGGCAGTTCCGGTCAATGGTAATTGTTGAGACAACTAGTTAGCCATTGAAGGGAAAGTAGATTTTAATCCCCACCTCACTCCATTCATAAAATACTCCAGAATAATTAAAGATATATGCAAAAAATGAAATCATGTAATTACTAGAAGAAAATAATGCTAAATATTTACTTAATCTTGGAATGGTGAAAAACTTTTCTAAGCATAATACTAAATGCAGAATTCATAAAGGATAATATTCTGACTGTGGTTTAGAGTGCTTTTTCATTTATTACTTTGGGATAAAATCTAACTCTTCCTTTCCCTTCTCAGAAAAATAGCAAGGTGTTGGTGGCTCACAGTGAAAGAGAATGTGACAATGAATGTTTGTATGTTCATGTATAATTGAAAAATTGTGCTCTACACTGGAATTTGACACAACATTGTAAAATGAATATAACTCAATAAAAATAGTGTTTAAAAAAAGTGTAGTAAACTGAAAAAAAAAAAATAGCAAGGTGGCTACTGGTATAGGAGTATGGGAAGAGGAGTCCATCTGAAACTTGAGCCAAGCATTGAAAACTTTCTCAACTGTAGAAGAATTAAATTCTAAAGTTTTTAATGTTTTGAGAGATTTTTGCAATATTAGGAAGCAGAAGGCATTTTTCCAGAAGCAAATAGACATACATAATTAAAATAAATAGAAAATTTAGAAACAAATTCAAACCCATTAAGAACCTAGTATTCAGTAAAGGTGGCATTGGTTTTATGTGTCATCTCATGAATCATTTACAGTCATGTTCACCCTCCTTTAATGAAATATTAATGGTAGAGTGAGACTTTAAAACTCACCGCATATTCTCTGATAGTCACAACAATTAGGGACAATCCAACTAAATATGAAAAACAATTTTAAAGAGCATTAAAGGAAGTGTGGTGTAACAAAAGGAGCATGGCTTTGAAATCAGATTCTGGCTTTACCACTTCCTGTGTGACTCTGGATAAATATATCATTCTGAATTTTCACATCTGTGAAGTAGAGAGAATATTCTCTGCCCTGAATGTCTGTGATAAAGATGAAAGATAACATATCTCAAGTTTCTCTTGTGGTGTGTTAAAACATAGTATTTATTTAAAAAGCAGCCATTAGTCATCCAAAGTCTGCTTGACATTCATCTTAGTCTCATTCATGCATCAGTGTTCAACAAATATGACCTGAGCACCCAGCCCTTGTGTTGAGGATGACAAACTCTAGAGCCAAAATCTTTCCCTTTTAGGAGATCACAAGGCCTGGGAGTGAGGTAGACAAATGAATAGTCAAATAGTACCATTCAGAAGAATTATAAGAATTGGTGCTTTCTCTCAGGTTGTTCTTACTCTTCTTACGGAAACCAGGAATGTACAAAACCAAGAAGGAAATACTGTGGCCCCAAGCAACAAGTACTAAGTTCTGGGACATGAATGGTAGCTGGGGTGTTTTGAGAAGATAAAGATTGTGATATTGTGAATAAAAAATAAATATGTATTTGGTATTTGTCCCTGTTTCTGGCACAGAGATCCTTAAACTCTTGGAATTATAAAGAGAGTGACAGAGGAGTCTTTTATTATGTTAATGAGGTGACTTTTGGACCATACCTAAGGATGGGGATGAGGGCCAGGAGAACCAACTATGTGATTGGAAGGTTGGGACTTTTAGTCACACACACTGCCCCTCCCCCCCTCCCCGACTTCCAGGAGGGGAAGGGGCTAGAAGTTAAGTCAATTGCCGGTGTTCAGTGATTTGATCAATTATGCTATGTAATGAAGCCACTATAAAAACTCAACAGGGCAGGGTTCAGAGAACCTCTGTGCTAGTGAACATATGGAGATTCAGGGAGAGTGATGCTTGGTTGGAGAGGGTCTGGAAGCTCCTCACCCTTTCCCCATACCTTGCCATATATATATCTTTAGTTTGGCTATTCCTGAGTTACAGCCTTTTATAACAAACTGATAATCCAGGAAGTAGAATGTTTCTCTGAGCTGCATGAGCCACTGTAGCAGATTAATCAAACTCAAGGAAGGAGTCATTGGAACCTCCAATCTATAACCAGTTGGTCAGAAGCACAGATGACAAACTTGACTTGCAATTGTAGGATTGAGCCCTTAACCTGTGAGATCTGATACTATCTTGAGGTAGTGCCAGAATTGAGTTGAATTGTAGTTGAGAAACAGCTGGTATTTGAGAATTACTTGGTGGAGTGAGGAAAACCCCTCACCCCCACACATTGAAATTGGTTCCAGAACCTTCAGAGATGAAGAAAGAAGTCATGTGGTAGAATATGAGCTGTCCTTTGGGGAGTGAAAAGGATATGAATAGACAGAATGGAGGTAGGAAGGAGAAAATATGAGCACATACCTGTGCATGGGAATGATGGCTGATGGGAATAAAAGAGTAACGTCTATCCAAAAGTTTCTGCCCACATATACAGTCACTGATACAGCATGGTTCTCACAGGCTCCCCATCTACTGTTTCTGGTCCTAAAAAATGTAGCCTGTCAGGACTTTCCCTATGTCTCTAAATCTGGCTAATTCCTATTTATTCTGTAGCTCTCAGCTAACATTCCTTCTTACTGGACCAGCAGTATATAAAATGGGTGTGTGTACCCTAGAAGATAAGTAAAGACTTACTTGGGGGTATATGGTCACCAGCAGTTTAAATGAAACACATTTATAGACCCTCGACTTCCAAATATATTCTTCCTTTTAAGTTAACCTTGTGACATCGCATTACCTGGATAAAGGAATATCCTGGACTCCTTTCTCAGCTCCTTTTCGCAATTGGACTCTCCCTCTCTTAGAAAAGTTCTACTCTCACTCATCCTGAATTTTACTGCGCTACATTTTCCTGGGGGTAAGAACTGGGGACCATTTGAAATATTAGTATTGGAGAAGTCTCTTTTGGTCAAGGTACCATAAAGTTTTTTTAATTTGTTTTTTGTTTTACTTCCTTTGCTTTACATATATTTCCATGAAACGGAAAGCATGCCATAGAAATAAGATAATTTGCCTTGTGTTGTGATGTTCTGAATTCAGATTTGCTGTAGAGTAGGGCAGTGAAATTATGACAATTTTCACTCAGCAATTTGCCCTTCTTCCTTCCCGCAGTGTCAGTGAATGCAGTAACCCTGAGATACCCTAAGGGAGTGTCATGAGCAGACAGCAGAATTTTCAAAAGAACCAGGGAGGAAGGTTAACCTTACTGCATTTATTAACAAACCTGGGGTAAGTTTCAGTCCCTCCTCTCTCTTTCTCTTTCTCAGAATTATAATTCATAAGGGAGCTGGTTGTTACAGAGATGAGTATTAATATGCTTTATTTTAATTGAAAAAAAAGTCAGAACATATGTCTGATTTGACTGGTTTGGCAGTGAAGTCCTGCTTTGTTCATTAGTTTAGACGGTAGACATTTTGCATAAATACCCTCTGCTAAATCTGCAGCTTCAGGATTTGATAGAAACTATATTTAAATATAGAGTTAAGTTGAATATTTACATAAAAGTAAATGTTTATAGTTAAATATAATTACATGAAAAATTGTGTATTGTGTGTGTTGTGTATTAATTGAGGTTTTACAGAGAAACAGGGCCAATGGGATTGATTGATTGATTGATTGATTGATTATAAGGAATTGGCTTAGGAGATGATGGAGGCTGTGAAGTCTCATGATCTGTGGTCTGCAAACTAGAGACCCAGGAAAGCCAGTGGTGTTATTCAGTCTAGTCTGAAGGCCCAAGAACCAGGGAGCTGATGGTGTAAATCCCAGTCCAAGGGCAAGAGAAGGTGAGATGAAGTATCCTAATTCAAACAGTGAGGCAGGAATAAAAGGGATGAGTTCCTCCTTCCTCTACCTTTTATTCTACATAGGCTCTAAATGGATTGGATGATGCCCATCCACTTTTTTGAGGGGAGGTTTATTTTATTGAGTCCATGGATTCAAATGCTAAACTCATTCGGAATCATCCTCATAGACATAATCAGAAATGTTTAATCTGGGCACCCCGTGGCAGGTCAAGTTCACACATAAAATTAACCATCCCAAAGTTGTTGCTGTGGTGCGCTTCCCAGATCCTCCCTTCAGGACCAAGGTACTGATTTCCCTCACTGCTTAAAATGGTTACTTCCGACAGCCCTGTTCCCAGCATTCAGAGGCTACTTGCAAGTCCTCTGGGAATTGTCCTTTGCTAAAGGGAGCTACTCTTCCCAGTACTACAGCCCTCTCTGAGGCCAGCCTACATGCAGTGACTAGTTTGATGCAGGCATATAAAGGCCCCACCACTTGCCTCCATTTGGAACATTTCTGAAGGGCCATTCCTACTTTAGGTCTCAAACTAAAGAAAGTGCTTCTTCATGAAAGAGTACAACTGCAACTTTTAAAAAACTAATAAGCTGGAACCTCAGTTAAATAGAGTTGGAAGATCAGAATGGGGAGCTCTCATGCCCTACAGCACTAGTAGAGCCCATCAGGAAAAAGAAAGACTCCTTGTCTTTCCTAGCAAGCATTCAGCTAGCAGAAGTTATGGAGGACTCTTTATTTACTACAGCCCTCCCGACTTCCTTTTTCCCTCTATAAAATCTTCCTTCCTTCTTTGCAGTGCGGGAGCTTGCACATGACCCACATG